>NC_083865.1:3890000-5090000 GCF_029169275.1 Apis cerana | reverse complement strand
GGGAGAACCTTACTATAAGAGTCATCTATTTTACTTAACCTAGATAAGACAGTTCACCTTTTAGAAGGATGAGAAACCTAAATAAAAGAGCTAAATAGAGTTTCTAAATTAATTCCTGGTTTTTTCGATAAAGATATCATATTAGTTTAATATCATCTTGGAAGAATGGCTTGTTATATTAGCAGTCGATAATTGAAAAAACTATTGAAAATATTGTATAAAGTGGTATCCATTGAAATAATTTAGTATGAAAAATGGAATTTAATATCTAATTATTTATAATAATTTTAAAACTTATAAACAATAAGAGATACGTCAAATTAATTAAATAAAAGTTAAACTATTTTAAATAATTTTTTAAAATTTATAAGAAATTATAAGATAATATAAAGACTTTCATCAAAAGGGGTGGTTTTTTATTTTTTATAAAATGTACAAGTTAACATAAACGTACAAAGTTCCATTAAAATCAGTGTATCGGTCATTATTCTTAACAAATTGAAATTGAACAATAGTTTAAAGAAAAAATATAAAAGTAATTTTAGAGGCTAAGAACAAAATTTAATATTTTCACGATTTTGCAAAATTCCAACGTGATCGCCACGTGTAATTATAGAAGTAAGTAGATGTAGGAAAGTTTAAGATCAGGCTAATTTGGTAAATTACGATGTATAATTTATCTCAGTGTGTAAACTGCTCTTAGGAAGAAGTTTAACCCTTTAAGTTTCATGAACGCATGCAGGAACGCATACAAACGTACGTACTTACATTACGTTTGGTGAAATCTCATCATGGATTATGAACCAGCTTAAAACCAAAAGATACGTTTTATTTATTACGATTTATATAATATAAATATAAAAATGAGAAAAATTCACCTCGTACAATTTTATATAATGTAATAATATTGTATATTATTTCAACAATAAATAATGTCAACACCATGTATAAAATAAATTTTATTTTTATTCCATATTTTTATACTTTCCACAAATAAATCAGCAGGGAGATGTTCTGTAAAAATTTTATTCCAGTGAGTTTATCGTACAAATGACCTCGTTTAAAGTACGTGAAATTAAAGAAGAGTTGATATGAAATATAATTTATATTTAATTCATATTTTTTTTTATTTTTGAAAGGAAGAGAGTAAATTTTTTAAAAAATTTTATTGATCCACTTTATGATTAAAAATCAAATTTATAAAATTTTATATATAAAATGATACCAATAAATCCAACGACGAATCAAAAATGTTCAATTGCAAATTATTCAAATCTTAAGAATATATTTTTATAAAATAAGATTTGTGAAAACATATTTTATCAAGATATCTTAAACGATGATATTTTGAAAATAGAAAAAAAAATGTTATATATAAAAGAAATTTTAACTAAGGACAGCATGTATTGCATTTATATCTAAAGTATCTAAAGTAGAATCGACGAGGAAAATTTTAAAATTTCGCGTCTTTAATTGAAACAAGTATGCAGATTGAGATATATATATATATATTTCTTTTAAATATAATAATGTAATAATTGGCGAGCGTCGAGGGAATATATTTTAATCTATACGAGGAAGAATTTTAATTTATACCCATGGATGCGTAATTAAATTTATAAAACGAGAAACTGTATATATATCGTGTTTGTATTAATTAAAGAATAACCGAGATAAAAGAATAGTTTTACGTATCCGAGTTATTAATAAATTAAATAATATAAATCTTCTGTTTTGCAGTGCATTAAAGATAAAATATATTTTAATGAAACATCATTTATTGTAATCGTTGAATATTTTTAATGAATTTCACGTATGATTGATTCTCCTTTTTTTTTTTATGTATAATATTTATCGTATAAAGTATCTACTTTCACGATTAAACGTGATTGATGCATCGAAATATTTTTCATTTATAAAAAAAACTTCTCCTATAACTGTCCCATAGGGAAATCCCGATGTTTTATCGAATATTCCATTATAAAAAAATTTATTGTACAAGGATTGAACAAAAGAAGAAAAGAAAAGCACGAATATGTCGTTTCAAATAGGCAATCGTTATATATATAAATGGAACAAATATATTGTATACGTTTACATACGTTCCGCGAATTATATCTTTTATTTATCGCAAGCAATGACTTTTCTATCTTATCGTCACATTTTATCGACTCTGTCTTAATTCTCTTTACTTTTATCATCAAAATATTTACTCATTTATTAACAATGTAACATATTTCTATGAATGAATTTATAAAAATCTTTTCTATTTTCGTGTCAGAAATATCAATCACTTTCAGTGTTAAAAAATTAATCAATCAATCTCACCCAAAAATATTCCAATAGATTAAAAAACCTTCGTCTTCAAATTTAATCTCCAAATTCCACGATTCGAAGCACACCCACCCACCAATTAAACAGCAACGATCGCGAGCACAGCAAAAATATCTAACACCTCCCCAGTCTCCAGCCACCAACTCCAGTCTCCAGCCCAAAACTCGAGGCAAGGCTTCAATCTTAAACCTCTACGTTTATTCCACGTGGGTTTGACAGGTCGCGTGATGGATACGCTGAAAATCGTCCCCCCTCGAAGGCGAAAGCTCGACCCTTGCGAGCGAAATCCAGTCGGATGCCTCCACCCTCTCGCGCCAACTTGTACTACGTTCCACCAACCCTCTCACCCCGCAATATTTCACGGCTTATTTACTTTTCGCGGCGCGAGGAGGGCCACGCGAGCGGTCACGTGCCGTGCTCTTTCACGACTTTCACGAAGAAAACGCTCGCGTCGATAAGAGGAAAGTAATGGGATACAATAGTTGGGGAAATTTATTTGCGCCCGAACGAAGACGGGCCCTTGGGCCAAGCTTTATTGAAACCTTTCCCTCCTCTCTGAGATTCCGTGAACAAAAGCTGTGTTTTCCTACTATGCGCCTCGATACTCTATGCCTACCCATGGAGAAACGGTTCTTACGTTTTCCTTTCGGCGGAGCATCGAGGACGAATCGCACGGAAGGGTGAGTTGGGGTAAGTTGTACGTACGAGGGGCGGTTGTGATTTCTCGAGCGTTATTGTTGCGTGGTCCCGCATCAAGTGGATGGAACGTTCAAGCGGGGGTTTCCTCTTTGCGGTTTGTCGTCATTTGCTGGAACAATAATTGGAGAAGTGAGAAACATAGCCGTGCTCGATGCATTATTGGTAAGAATTTCACTTACACTATTTTTATTTCACAGGGCGTAATCGAAGGAAACCGGGGCAACGTGTAATAGATAAATTTTGTTGTGCGTCTGCTGAAAATGGAAATGGAAATAGTAGGAGGAGAGACGCGTTAGAGTCGAAGGGTTGCAGGATTCGGGAGGAATGCGGGGATGTCGAATCGATCTTACATCTCGTCGCCGCCGCGCGGAGAACAATTCAAGTAGGGCGTACGTATGCGTTTACATAACTGTCTCCTCCGGTGGAGAAGATAGGCTTTCATCGTGGCGGGAAGAAACCGAGACGAGAGACAGACATTCGAGGGTCGAAAGCTTTTTCACGCTGATGCACATTCTACGTTAACGCACCGCAGTTAGTGTAGACGGGCATTAAAAGCGTGCGATTAAAACTTTTCGATCGAAAAGTCCATCCATTATTTAGACAGCTTGTCGTATCTGTGACAAATAAAATTCTCGAATCATTTTAATGCAAACGATTTATTGTTAGGTTTTGATTCGATAGAGTTTTATTTGATTGCGATGATTAATCTGGGATTAATGGAATTTTATTCGAAATGAAAATTTAATTTTGCCTGTTTGGAATTAAGAAATTTTTGATACGTATACGCAGGAATTTCGTGTTTAATTTTCATTCATCTTTTCTTTTTTCAAAATGTTATGGAAATATGTTAGAGCAGTACAATTCACGGTAAGTTCTACGAATTTTTTTAATTTTGCGATTGATTCAGTGATTTCTATTGCGATTTATTTTTCCATTTCTCATAGTTCCTCGAAATTTCAGAATTTACTTACAGAAATATGAAACTTTTCTCTCGTCGAAATAAAATATCTTGTTTCTAACCCTTGGGAAAGTCTCTACTTTACTTTTCGACTCTATCCTTTTCATTTTTCCCCCTTGCTCCATTAAATATCTCCGTTTCACAGCTCCCCATTAAGGACGTCGCAATCTACGTGTTGTGGGTGACGCCTTTTATAAAGATTCGAATAATCGAGAGTCGACTATCAATTCGAGGATCTTCCTGCACGAAAATATTTCACGATCAGAAGAATCTGGTAAGGAAAAACAAATCTTTTTAACGAGAGAAACCAAAAACTAAAATTTACAGTCATATATTTGAAAATATATTTTTAAATTTAAAACGATGAAAAATATTCTACATCTCCATATGTTATAACAATTCTGAATGGTATGAATCTCTTTGTCTTTTAAACTTTCGATTGACAAATCAATTAAGTCGTTACTGCATTATGAAAGTAGTTATTTAATCGACTCGTCAACTGAAAGTTTCAAAAGTAAAGGAATTCCTGAATTGCATAAGCCATCTTCAAGGAATTATTTACAATTGGTAATAGTTAAATGATTTCTGAATTGTCTCTCTCTCTATATAAAATAACAGCAAGAATTATATTTCCTTTTAATCAACTCATTTATTCTAATTTCCCAATAAAATTATTTTCGAATTACAGTGTCTAATTTCTATTTTCTTTTTTTTTTTTAAGAAACCAATATTTCCAAATAATTCTCGTAGAATTATATGATTACATCCTTTTCCACAGATCATCACATCTTCACAGCCGCATCCAATAACGTATTATAAAACAGACGAGTCTCGATCGATTAGCATACGTTTTAAAATCCGCACGAAAAACATCGGTGTTATTAATACGTTATTTTGCATAATGCATGATGGAGGGGTGGGTTTCTTTTCTGATTTGGCCGACGATCTAGCTCGTTCGTCTTTGTCTTATAGGGGAATCGTGAACAGAATTCGGAGGTTCTTTCACGATGTGTCGCGGCCGTTTAGAAGGTAAAACAGCACGATGGAACGTGATTGTGCAAGAATCATAGAATTAGAAGGACAACCGGATTCCACGAGCCGTTCAACGATGATCGTGCCTTTTGTTTTGTTAGTTGGCGGATTCCTGATTATCGATTCAGGTATTTCACTTTGTTATTCTCGTGCACTTTGCCTTTCCCTCTTTCGCGATATTTATTCTTTCGAATTTTATTCTTTTCTCTATCTTCTTCTTTTTTTTTTTATAATTGAGTAAATTCTTCTTTGCGATTGATAATTGGATAAGTAAAGTAAAGTTTCACTTATAAAGAAATAATTAACCATATTAAATTAAGATTGATTATTATTTATTTAAGAAATTACAGAAAATTTTTAATTTTTAATTAACTCGGTATTTTATTTATGAGAGAATTTTACTTTATGATTAATTCAGGATAAAAGAGAGTTTGATTTATAAAGAAATTAATGATTTATTTCGTTAAACGTGTATAATTCTTGAAAATATTTCAATTTGATGAAATCCGAGATTTAATATAATAATATTATATTTTTATAAAAATTCTATGCTCGTTCGTTCGTTGATAAAAGACAATTAATTTGCGAATAATTTAAAAGAATGAATTTTAATAATATAATGTAAAAACTTTTAACTCGTATAATTTACAACGGTTTATAATTATTTTTTATCTAATTTAAATTCATCTATGATGGATGACGATAACGGCAAGTATAATGATAACTTATAAATTTACGATGCAAATGTACACGATAAAACATGCGTGTTATAATTGCAAATGTGAAATCTTCTTAATGAATATTTATTTATCTGGTAAAATTTCAATATTAATCGAGAATGTAGTGAACATCAAGGGAATTACGCTCTTCGTATCGTGTACACAATGACAGTAGAAACTTACCGCCGGTATGAACACGAATGTTAAAACACCAAAGTGGTAATGGCGACATTTCGCGTGTAATAGCCTGATTCAGATGTCCCTAATGCACGTTTCAGGGAATATTTGTTATGGACGAGACAGGCAACGAAGAAACTTTCTGCAATGTTCAATTTTACAGAGATATTATTTTTCAATGGCCCTTTCATAGCGATATTCAATTCGTTCATGTAATAATAATTCTGTTCTCTTAAATTTCATTCAAATTACACACGCATTAATGTGAGATATTATTTCATAGAGCAATATTTTATGGATGAAATGAATTGTGCGTGATCATTAAAAGTATCGTTATTATTGTTACAAAAAAATATAAAACTTGTTTCAAAAGTAATTTAAATTTTCGAGAATTATTTTAAATATTAATATTAAGAATGTTTTATATTAATTGATCTTTAAGAAAGAAAAAAGTATATAAATTAATTTAAATAAAAATTGTAGCTGAAAATAAAATACAACTCTTCATCGAAATGAAGATTTAAAAAGTAATTGTATAAATTGTACACAAGCGAATATATAATATTTGTTCAAATAATAATAATTTAAACGAGAATCGTAATAAATATGAACGTTCAATCTCCGAAATCAAAATCTAAAAGTAATATTTTAATACAAATTTTACACAAGTAATTAATTTATAAATTTCCAGAAATAAATACACGAAGCTTATCCAAAGAACAATAATTTAAATAAAATACGATTATTCAATCGTACGAAACGAATGTTTTTAAAAATAATGATTTTATACGAATTAAATATATCCACATATCTTCTCTCCACACAAATAATTAATTCATAAAATTGTACAAATACATAAAATTATAAAATGTAACGTATCTATGTACAAAAGTAACGTAATATACACAATTCAACCATTGATTGTAATTAAATTTTAAAAAATAATAAAAACCACTTCGATAAAAGTCTTTCCAACTACCGGAAATACCATCATAATTAACGACAAAGGTATTTCTAAGATGTCACGTCCCTTTTATGGGATTATCATACGTTGGGCTGACTTCGAAGAGACAAATATCAGACAAGGAAGCCCTAGTAACAGCCATACAGGAAGTCTAACGCTTCGAACACGTGCACTCAGGTGTCTTTAATGTAGCCTGCACATTGCTGTCACTTTATCCGCCACCTACTTTGCTCCAAGCATGGAGATATCCATGTGACGTAATGGGGAAAGTTCGCGGAATATCTGGCACGTTGTGTCTTCCTTTTCATTAGCCTGCTCTTTGCGAAACCATCCCTTGAAAATTTCATCCCATTTTCTATCCCTTCGATTTTTGCATCGAGGATAGTTTTCCTCGGTTAAATGAATTTTCTTCGAAATTTATTTGTGTCGTTAACGTGGAGAAAAGATTTGTATTTCCATAAAAGTATCATTCGTAATATGGATTTGCATGAAAATACATATTTTTCATATATATGTTTTACTTATTTTAATCAACGTAATATATAATTAATTTGATTAAAATTTGAACCGCTATAACTTCGAAGTTGATGACTTCCAGTCAACGAATGAATGGCCATTAAAAATACGGAATCTTGCCTCTTGAAATGGTTTCTCGTTTATTTCGATATGGTTTCCAGTTTTTGAGATATCGTTGTCTAAAGAAAGGGATAATAATCAAATATTTGAATGTAATTAAAAAAATCGATGAGACATCGTGTAATATTTTAACGCCAACGTTAAAAGATTTTTCTTAACTTTTATAAATCTCCATATCATCGTATTCCATTCCATTCCCGTTAGTTTTACAATTATATGATTAATACGATATTGCGAGTAAATTCTTTCTTTCCTTTGGCAGGACAAATCCTCTTGAAATTCGAGGATTACCAGGGATGATACGTCTCGCGGAAAGTAGAAGAAGATCATAAAGGTCTGGAAGCCTATGGACGGTTGAAATCCTGTTGAACTATTGAAATCGTTTAAGTTAAACTATGTTTGGTATAATAAATCCTTCCTGAAATGTTGGAAATGTTAGACACGCTCTCGGTAATATGGTAAATCGGTTTGAAAATTTAAGAGCTTTCGTGGTCAGCTTCTGGGCAAACCGCACATGATTCAATAGTGGATTTTAATGAATTCTATCAATTTTCATTGCAACCGCCTTGCGCAGATATGTGCCACTGTACGAATTCAATTTCGACCGATGCTTCTTCCTGTTATCTTGCTACTGTCGTAAAAAAATAATTAGTAGAAGAAAAAGAATTTTATTGCACAGATTTATCTTAATTGCCGGTGTTGTGATATATATATATCTGCAACTCTGCTTCCGCTTTTCTTGCGAGCTTCATTTCTATATAGAAGGAAACAACTTTGGTAGATAAATTCATCTAATGTATTATCGTGGAAATTACTTTTTATTATATGTAATTAGTTCAACAATACTTCAAGAGCGTCTAATTTATTTCAAGCTTTATTTCAAACTTCGGATCTTCACGATCTTCATTAACTTCACTTCACAATACTTCTTACTAATTCTCCAATCAAATTATATCAAATAGGAAAAGCACGAAAACTTAACAAACTTAACATTAAAATTCAAAATATAATCAAGGATAAATCACTTAACCCCTTAAATGTCTATTCAAAGCACCACAACTTTTCCTTCAACTTTCAAATCCAATTACACGTCCAAATCCAATTATACGAAACAAAAAGAAAATCTATCAAAAAAGAAAAACTTAACATTTCGTGGGATTAGAATAAATCACCCCATCCATATACAACACAATAACCCCAATAATGTCCACTTGAATCTCCACACTTCCTCTGAAAATCCACCGCAATCCCCGCAATAATCCAACCATTCCGCATCCAACGCGGCACATCAACTAATTTATCCATGCACGTATCCACGAATCGCGATGGAGGAAAGTTCTCCTTCTATCCTTCTGCGAAGGCTTAACTTCCGTTCCCCACGCGCACAAGCGTAAACACGGATAGAGACAAGGAGATCGCGTTACGTAAGGTTTAGCAGACATATTGTCGGCTCAATGTTCCATCCACGGGATCTCAGTTGGCACAAAGGCACGCTGTGTGCATCCCCTTCACCCCCAACCCTATCACGCTCTACGCAACCCCCTTCTTCGCCCTATGGATCCGTATTGTTCCTGCACGTCTAACCGTTATCTGGCCACGCACCTGATGGTTCCTCCTGCAAACATATTGCGGTTGTGTTGGTACGCGTGGAAAATGGTTGGTACCACTGCCTGATGTATTAGAGGGATTGATTTCTGGCAACGTGCATGCGTTTTATGATGATTTGGAAAATAAATCTTTCTGAAAAATGTGAGGATATTAGCGAGATTTTAGCGAGTTTTTTTTTGATGTTTGATTTATAATTGTTTGAAGTTCTTTAAATCTAGCAATTTTTTATAATTCATCAGTGAATTCTGCAATGAATACGAATATTTTATTCCTGTTACTATATTAGATATAATGTTTTAGTTTTTTATTTTTTTTAATTTTCTTTTATTGTTATTTTCACCATTGAAACTAAAATTATATATTTAGATTTATATTAAACTTATAAATATGAGAAATTATTCTGATTAGAACTTTTATACGGGGAACAAGTTTTAAAACTTTATTATCATTGTTATATTAATTTTTTTTATCTTTTCTTGTTGTATCATATTATCATGTGATATATTATAGGGGGATAATGAAATGATTTGGAATTTATTTCTTCAAGATTCCAAGAAAAGAATTTATTCTTTTTTTGTTATAGATTTACGAAGATATTTTTAGGGATACTAATTTTTGTTGGATTTATCTGAGCTTTCTATATATTTCTATTCTCTTTCTTTTCGTGGATATAATTTATGAAGGGATGAAGAAGGTTAGAAATATAATTTTGGTTAGAATATCCTCAAAGAAGATCATGGATATTCGAATTTTTCTTTTTTTTTTTTAAGTTATTGAATATATTGAATTGTCTAAACTGTACATATTTAATTATCTTTTTTATGTATATCTGTATTTGTATATTTGTAATGAATACGCAATTGAGAAAGAAGTTGCAAGAGTGGTTCAAAGCTAATGGAATTTTTGTCGAGGAAAAACTGAAGAGTTTTAGGAGAGAAGTAACATAATTTTACCGAAGTTTCGAGACATGCTTAAGTGTTCTATTAAAGGAAAATTATTAAATGATGTTTTACATCCTTTGAAGTAAATTTCAGGCTTAAAATTATCTTTTTTAAATTATAGAATTTTTTAATTCATTAAAAAATAAATTCTTTTAACTTATCCACTCTCTTCTAATCAAATACAATTCTCTTATTCGAAATGAAATGAATAAATTTCCTTTCCTTTCCATTTTTCAATTTATCATTTTAAATTTATCGTCCAAATTCTATATTGTGATTATCGAAAAAGAATTTAATTTATGACCTAAAAAAAAAATTCGGTGAGCATATATTTTTTATACAACAATGCCAATCATATCGGGAAATTAATTTTAACTTTCCATCGCCAGTAACACGTTCCCTAACTACGGTAATCGAAATATGTACATCGAAGTTCAAACGAACATTGATTAAAATCATCGATCACCAATCAATCTAATTAGCAATTAAACATATATCTATTACCTATTACCTGATAAATTAATAAATCGCAACGCATCAAGAGATGAAATTTTATTGTACATTCACAAGTGTAGATTAATTTTAATCATTTCAGAGTTTTATAACTCTGCGCTTTTGTTCGAGATTTAAATCAGTCTGCTGTGAACTATCGTATGACCTAATAGAAAAGAAAAAAAGAGAAGAATGAAAAAGAAAGAAAGTAAATTATTATGCTTATTATTTGGATTATTTATAAATATTTATAAAGCGAGAAAGGAATCGAGATTAAAAAGAAATAAATTTTCATAATTATTTTCGTTAATCACTGAATATAATAGGTATATGATTAAATGTATTTAATTACTGATTGAATTATAATATGAATAATCTTTGATATATTTTGTAAAGAGATTAATTTTTATATTAAAAACAAGGTAACTTTTTTTCTTAAGAAATTGGTCGAGTATCTATTTTTGTTTGCTCATCTTTAATACATGATTCTCGTAACTAAAACGGTGTCAACAAGCATGCTCCATTTGCGAAAGAAGAACAAGGTGGTTGAGTTATCATACACGTAGAAAAAAGGATCTCTCACGGTTTCGTCTCTAATTTACTGAAACTACGACTAAAGAGGATGCGTATTTATTAAAATTTTTCTGAATTAATTCGAGGAAGAAAAATACAAACCATATGCATATTATTAAATACTAATATTTTAATAAAAAATTTTATATATTGTTATAAAAACTTGAAGAACTTTTTATTAATAAATTTGGTAAGTATATCTATATCTAATATTTATAAAATATTATGAAACGAAATATTGTTTTTCTTCCTACCTAATAAGCATAAAAATATATTACATCTTAAGGAAAATACATGTACAAATACAATTATGGTAAACATCATAAGATTTTCTTTATAACATTTTTCCAATTAGATTTATATATATTGGAAATAATATTACAAATAATATTATAAGCAATTATTTAAATAATTTATTTTTTAAAAGGAATTATTTTTTTTCAAAATAAACATTTGTTTATTTAATTTATTTCAGAAATCATATGATGGATATATTCACAAGCAAATACTAAGTTTAAATATTTTGATAAAAGTTTTCTGTATTCTATTATGTAGACTAGAACATAATATTCCATAAAATAATCATTTAAATAAAATAAAAGATGTTTTACACATGAATATTCTCCTCCTTTCTCCTCCTTTTCGACAAAGCGTAAAAGGAATATTATATTTTAATTAAATAATATAGAGGAATATTATATTTTGAAATTAAATGTCATAAAATGGTACGAGTTACATTCAATCTTTCTTCTTCGTTTTTTCTTCTTCCTTACAATAGAATATTCTATATCGCTTTATTAATATTTTCAATGTTCCGGGTGCAATTCCATTTTATTGTAATGGAGATGAAACGATGCTGAGAAACATCATGAATGAAGACAGATTATAACCAAGGGAAAAGAAATATGGAAATAAATTAAATAAAAGGATATTGCAATTAGATAAATTTACAATATACGATAATACTTTTTAAAGTATGTTTTCGCAAATTGTCTTCATGAAAATTAAATAGACAGTTAAAAACAAATTTAATAGTAGCTTTTACACAAATAATTTGACACCTAATATTGTAAAATAAGTAAATAATATTCTAACTAAATAGTACATATTGTTTCGAATAATAAATTATTGATTAAATTTATTATTAGAAATACGTATTAAATTTATTATAGAAATATTATAGAAATTTTATTAAGTAATAAATTTTAATAATTAAAAATTATTATGTATATATGTTACTTTAAAAATTAACAAATTTAATAAATGACTTCATAGAATTAATATAGTTATTTATATAGCTTATTAGTAAAAATGATAAATTTTATTTACTTTAATTAAGAAATATAATAAATTATAATGTTATATAGAATTAATAAAATATTATTTTAATCAATGAAATATTGATTATAATATTTAAAATAAAATAATTCGATAAAATTACAGGTATCTATTTGAACGGTTATGGATATCATGTAATTTTCATTCCCTGTTTTCATTTACATAAAATTATGTATGAATTTTATATTAAATATATATTTTTTTTATCTATGAGTGTTTAATGCACGTTTATTTGCAAATATATAAAACAGTTTCATTCATTTTATTCAATACATTTTATTTTATCGTTATTATGGATTGATGGTAAGTTACTCTTATGCCAGTATATAATCTACGAACGGTAAGATGGATGTTTTTTTAATATTAATTAAATATAAAATAGATATAAAATATATTTTCTAATTATTCTTCGGAAAAAATAACAGTTAGAATATTTTAAGACGACAAAAAGTCGATAATTAATTACATAAAGCAGTTAAATTTATCTTAAATTCGTAAAAATATATTTCAATTATTATATTTAATATCGCAATAAATTTTTAGATATATAAATTAATAATAAAAATTAAAAATTTGCTAATTATTGATCGATATATTCAAAGAGGCGTTTCTAATAAAGATCGGCAAAGAACGTATGTTTTCGGTAGACTTCGTTGCCACGGCCTATAAAAGGAAGGTCGCACAGGTTGAGCGATCATTTCTTAACAAACTTACCTGATAAGAATATCGATACTATAGCATTCTAACTAAATTCTTATAACATAGAGAATAATTTTTAATCATTTATTTTTAATTAATATTTAATATTGCTATCATATATTAGATATTATTTATTCATTTACATATTCATTTACTTTTAAACATTTATTTTTTAATTTGACTTACTTTTTAATTTTTTTACTTTCAATTTTAATTTTTAATTTTTTATTTTTAACTTTAACTTTTAATTTTTTATTTTTAACTTTAACTTTTAATTTTTTACTTTTAACTTTAACTTTTAATTTTTATTTTTAACTTTAACTTTTAATTTTTTACTTTTAACTTTAACTTTTAATTTTTTACTTTTAACTTTAACTTTTAATTTTTTATTTTTAACTTTAACTTTTAATTTTTTATTTTTAACTTTAACTTTTAATTTTTACTTTTAACTTTAACTTTTAATTTTTTATTTTTAACTTTAACTTTTAATTTTTTATTTTTAACTTTAACTTTTAATTTTTTATTTTTAACTTTAACTTTTAATTTTTTACTTTTAACTTTAACTTTTAATTTTTTATTTTTAACTTTAACTTTTAATTTTTACTTTTAACTTTAACTTTTAATTTTTTATTTTTAACTTTAACTTTTAATTTTTTATTTTTAACTTTAACTTTTAATTTTTTATTTTTAACTTTAACTTTTAATTTTTACTTTTAACTTTAACTTTTAATTTTTTATTTTTAACTTTAACTTTTAATTTTTTATTTTTAACTTTAACTTTTAATTTTTACTTTTAACTTTAACTTTTAATTTTTTATTTTTAACTTTAACTTTTAATTTTTTACTTTTAACTTTAACTTTTAATTTTTTATTTTTAACTTTAACTTTTAATTTTTACTTTTAACTTTAACTTTTAATTTTTTACTTTTAACTTTAACTTTTAATTTTTTATTTTTAACTTTAACTTTTAATTTTTACTTTTAACTTTAACTTTTAATTTTTATTTTTAACTTTAACTTTTAATTTTTACTTTTAACTTTAACTTTTAATTTTTTATTTTTAACTTTAACTTTTAATTTTTTATTTTTAACTTTAACTTTTAATTTTTTTATTTTTAACTTTAACTTTTAATTTTTTACTTTTAACTTTAACTTTTAATTTTTTATTTTTAACTTTAACTTTTAATTTTTTATTTTTAACTTTAACTTTTAATTTTTTACTTTTAACTTTAACTTTTAATTTTTTATTTTTAACTTTAACTTTTAATTTTTTATTTTTAACTTTAACTTTTAATTTTTTATTTTTAACTTTAACTTTTAATTTTTTATTTTTAACTTTAACTTTTAATTTTTTATTTTTAACTTTAACTTTTAATTTTTTATTTTTAACTTTTAATTATTATTTTACTTTAACTTTTAATTTTTAATTTTCTATAACTTTGAATTTTTATTTTTAACTTTAACTTTTAATTTTTTATTTTTAACTTTAACTTTTAATTTTTAATTTATTTTAACTTTCAATTATTATTTTACTTTAACTTTGAATTTTTTTTAAAAATTTTATTTTATTTTTACTTTAAATTTTTAATTTGATTTACTTTTTGATTTATTATTTTTAACTTTAACTTTTAATTTTTAATTTATTTTAACTTTCAATTATTATTTTACTTTAACTTTTAGTTTTTAATTTTCTATAACTTTGAATTTTTATTTTTAAATTTTTATTTTATTTTTACTTTAAATTTTTAATTTGATTTACTTTTTGATTTTTTATTTACTTTTACTTTTAATTTTTAATTTTCTATAACTTTGAATTTTTATTTTTAAACTTTCATTTTATTTTTACTTTAAATTTTTAATTTGATTTACTTTTTAATTTTTTATTTCTTTCAACTTTTAATTTGCTTTATTCTTAATTTATATTATTAAAATTTATAATTGTAATATATGGGTCTCGATGTAGTCACCTCCTCGTTGGTGAGACCCGGTAATTGGCATCGGTTTTCATTTTATATTATTTGATTTTAATTTATATTGCAAAAATTGTATTAAAATTATATTAGAAAGATTAGTTTCTGAAAACGGATGCCAAGCTAAGAACTACACTAACTTTTTTTTCTATGTTTCAGATCCTTTTAATTTATTTATTTGTACTATATACTATTTTGCTTTCTCATATTCAACTATAGAATTATTGATTATTTTGCAAAAAATTTCGAATATTTATAATTCATATCTTATTAAAATCTATAATCTAAATTTTAATAACGAAGAATTATAATATAATTTTTCCAAATTAAAAATTCATAAACATTTTTAAATATTAAGAAATATTTTGTAACTTTTAGCAATATTTTCTTAACAAATGCTTAAAAGAAGAAAGAAAAAGAAGGGAAAATATCAAAGAATATTTTACTTCTTTTTCTACCCCATCCCTCTCTATTAATTCCATTTTTATTTTCAGCAAATTTTTGTAACCGCGCGCAATGCGGTTAGTAGAGTCAGTGTTTGCTCTCGTGAAAGTTTTCTTCCTTAATGAATAACGCGAAATTAGAGTCAGTGTTTGTTCGCCGATTATAATATTCGCGAATATATTAAATTCAGTGCTCCTCTCAAGAGAACAAGGCGACTTCCACTTCCTCCTACACGATGATGGCCTTTACGATGACTTTCCATAGCAGCATCAACGTTTCTCGCATCGAATGGTGAGTCGCATGCATTTATGTTCCTCCGATCATTCAATCATGTCGTAGGATGAAAGGTCCTAATCGACACGGGTGATTGGTTGTATACGTAGATTTTTGCAACGAGCATAGTGACCATGGGTATTTATTATACCCGTGAGTAGTAATATTTCTTATGTTTTATTTATTAGCTTAGGCTAGATCTTCTTGCACATCGCGTCTTTCAAATATTAACATAAGCAACTTTCTTTATTTTTCATTTTGCTTTGTATAATAGTTATATATTTTAAATATATAGTTTGATAAAATTTTTAATTCTATTTCCTTCGTATATAATAATGTGCAAGAGGATATTTCGCGACAGGTAGATTTCGGAATCAAAGCAATAACTTTTGAACATTACTTTCTTATTTTCGAAAATATGCTTTGATAAAGGAATCGCCTGAGGTTATCAGTTTTTAACTTTAACTTAGAGCCAATTATTTTTAACTTTTTCCTGTTTACCTAATAGATATTTAAATTTTAGTATTTAATTAAATTAAAGAAACAGAGTCATCAAATAAAATTATAATGATAAATTAAAGAATATTAGCCCGTTAGAAATACACTTATAATAATTCTTTTTAGTTTAGGATTTTCAGATTTAACCCCTTCCGTGTCCATTGCCACGATCTCACTCACGTGCCCAGGTGTTACTTGGGTGAGAGAGAGGCAATGGGTACGATGACCAATAGTTTATAAGTTTTTTATCAGCGATTGACTGATGAGCTAGTGATCGTGCACGACGTATTTTCCACATTACGTATGTGTGGTTAGGCTGTGGAATTGCGTCGGTTTACGATTCTCATTTCACTCACCATATCAATTATACGATTATACAATCGCAATATTTCATCTTCCATGAAATATTGCAAATTTTGAATAACAATTTCATCGATCTCGTTGACCAAATTTCTCTTTTACATCGATGATTAAAATTAAAATTAAAATTAAAATTTTTTAACGCGGTTTACGCAATGATCACTAGCCATCGTCGATCGATTTCAGGAAAATGGTACGTAAAGTTAGAGTGTGAAAGTATTGCCAAGCTCGGGTGTCGGAGGCGTCCCGGGACGCTCTCTCTAGTGTAGGCTTTTTGCACCCGGGTGTAATGTGTGAGAACCGTGGAGTGAGTGTGTTGGTGTGCCTGTCTTGCCATTTTTTAAATATAGAGTTAGGTAGGATAGGTAGCATACTTTCTGGTGCGCCTGTTAATAATAAGTAGGTAGGGCCGGGCAGGTTGTCACAGTCTCTGGTCGGGTAGGCGCGTTCTCGCGTGACAACCTGTTTCAGGAAATCAAATTTGAAAAATCGAGAGCGAAGCTGAGACAAGTGGTCATTTTAGATCGCTTGTTTCTGGTTTTGCTTATCGAGTTTTCGAATTTCGCGGTCGCGGTCGCGGAAATGAGTCGAAACGAACGTTGCGCTCGAGATTTTGCGCATGTGCGGACAATGACTATTGGTCGTCCATGTGCATTTCAGCTTTCGCGATTTAGTCTTTTTTTTTTTTTTTTTTTTCTTTTGCGATCAGGGAATCTCGAGCCTAGTTGTAAGTTTCAGCGGGCATCGCGCCCGAAGAAGGAAGACCGAAGAGGCCCGACAAACTGTCACGAAGAGGGCTGCAACGAATGGCTTCTCATTTTTTGGTTCTTGTTTGGGTCCAAAGAATGGGAAGTCATATTGTTACTACTTTGTCACTATGCTCGTTTTAGAGTCTGTAGTAGTAGTTGTAGTAATAGTAGTTATATTTACTGGCCGATGTGCATTCCGGCCCAACGTAACAATCATCATGGGCAAATGGGCAATCGCGATTTTTTAATTAGCGTTGCGATAAATAAATCACGGTTTGAATTAGAGTTGCGAATAAATAACGATCGCGTTTGCTTTAGTTTTGCGTTTTACGAGACATCGCGATTTTTTTAATAATTCTAATGAAATATTTAATTTTTTAAAAGAGAAAACGGTATCAAAGATCTTTATTTCGAGTTTTAATTAATACCGAGATATTAATTTTCAATTTATCTCTATTTTTATTAAATTCATTTTAAGATTTTAGTGTTGTGTTAAAAAAATTATCGCGTTTTTGAAAATAGTGTTGCGTACATAAAATTGTCGCGTTTTTCAAAGTAGTTATTGCGTACATAAAATGCCCATAATTCTTCCACTAATATTGTGGAAGTGATCCTCTTCTTGGATCACCAGACGCAGCTATAACAGCTGCAAGAATGTGATCCGATTTTTTGGATCATAAAGTGGGCAAATGGGCAATCGCGATTTTTTTAATTAGCGTTGCGACAAATAAATCACGGTTTGAATTAGAGTTGCGAATAAATAATGATCGCGTTTGTTTTAGTGTTGCGTTTTATGAGACATCGATTTTTTTTTTAATAATTTTAATTTTAATATTTTTTTTTAATATTAAAGAATTTTATGTCGAGTTTTTCATTATATAGATATTAGTTTTTAATATATTTGAATTTTTATTAAATTCATTTTAAAAGTTAGTATTGCGTTAAAAAATTATCGCGTTTTTGAAAATACTGTTGCGTACATAAAATGCCCATAATTCTTCCACTAATATTGTGGAAGTGGTCCTATTTTTGGATCACCATGTGCAGCTATAAAAACTGCAAGAGGGTGATTTTTATAGCCCTTTCTGGCTATCTTTTCTTTTCAGCATCCCAAATTTGAAGCATTTGTCAATGAAAATATTGCTAAAAAGTTTGCTCTTGTGAATTTTTTTAATTCTTTTAGTATTAAAATCATTATGGTTATAATAAGAATATTAATTTATTTAATATTCTTATTATAACATATTAATAAAAATTTAATTTAATTTTTTAGAATATATATACAATATTTTTTGATTCTTTAATTAATAAAATAAATGTTCGAAATTGCTATGCAAAATATCAAAATCAAATTTAATTTTCATTTACCTCTTTTATGTTTCAGATTTTTACTGCCTTTTTATCTTGCGAATATTTTTAATTATTTTTTTACAGACGTGTCTCGATGTTTAACCTTCTCCTCGTGGTGAGACTTATTGTTTTTTCTTACCAAATTTTTATTATTGCCTTTAAGGATTTTTCAGAAATTAATCTGTCTGAAAAAGCAATATAAGTTAAGAATTAAGTATCAGTAATCAAGTCTAGACATATATCAAATTCTTTTTGATTATTTTACTCGTCTAGACTGGACTGCATCATTTTTTTCCCTCGCAATGAAATGGGTATATTTTAAATTTGGATATATATTAAAATTAAATCTTAATTTTAAGTATAACGTAAGATGTTTAAATTAAGTTTATTGTAAGCACATTCCGTACAAAAATACGCTCCTTAACACAAAATGAATTACAATACGTGCTTTCAATCTCTTTATTTCTTCTCTTGTCAATAGAATCAAATCGTTTTTATTTTTTTTCCTTGGATCTTTTTTTCTCTTAGTTGTTTTACTCATTCATTTTGTTTTTTTGAATTTCCTTTTTGCAACGATGGAAAATACTTGAATATCAATTGAATAATTAATAGTTTTTCTTTAAATAAGCAGTGTATCTTTAATACGGATGATACCAATAGAATACACGAATCTTAGATTTAATATTTAATATTAAGATTTAGTATTAAAATTTAGATGTAAACCTCATCGACTTACACTTTTGTAAAAATCAATGTAAACACTTTTATTATCTTTAAATGTAAGTTTTAGATTTATTTTTATATGATTATTTTTATTTTTATATTTTGTTTATTTCATATATATTTTGTATTCTTTTATTTCATTCAATCTTTATCACTAATGAACTTTCCATGTTTTATATTTTTATAATTTGTTTAATTTAATCGTTAATTTTAATGTTTTTTTTTATTTTTTAGGTTTAGGTGGGTCTCGATGCGTAGTCACCTCCTCGTCGGTGAGACTCGGTAATTGGCATCGCTTTCAAAAATCTTATATCACAAAATTTATTTCATTAAAAAGTTTTCGAAATATTTCAAAATAAAATCTATATATATCAAATATATTTCATCAATGATAGTGTGTGGAAAGCGATGGCAAGCTAAGAACTACGCACATCTGCAGTCCAGTATAAACTTTGTATAATTTATTTAATTATTTTGATTTTAATTTTTAATTAATTAAACTGGACTGCAGATATTAGTTATAAGTTAATGTAATATATATATTGGATTAAATTTATTGTAATAAGTGCGTTTCCGTTTATTACAATAAGTATCAAAATATACTTCCTAATTTAAAGCGAAAAATAAAAATTTTTAATTTTCTTATTCTTTTTTTATATTTTTTTTATATTCTCGATTATTTTAATCTCATGTCATGCAACGGTGGTAGGAGTTGTTGGGCCGATGCTCTACTTCCGGTGGCCAGTTAAGGGTCCGCGCTCTGATTAGTATCTTCGAGTACTCAATTAGAGTTAGGTCTTGTGGTAGAACGTCGTCTTTGTAATCCTATGGTGGTCAGGGATTTATGCCTTGCTCCTTCCTGTGTTGTTGGGACATAAGGCGTTCAACTATTAGGCCGTTGTCGTAACCCTCGATTGGTCACTGGTGAGTATCATCTGTCCATCGATTTTCGTAAATCCATTGATATAAGTCGTAATATGAGAGCGACAAAGAGGGTTGATTTTTCATCAATCACGTATCTTTATTCTTCTTTTAATGTTTCTTTTTATGTTTTAGTATAAATTAATAATATTTTGAATTTTTATTTTTTTTGCTTTAAGTTAGACGAGAGTATTCTTGATACGAATAATTATTAATTATTAATAAAAATGTTATGTATTATAAATTATAGGTTTAAGATTTTAAAATATAGTTTAAGTTAGTTTTATAAGCTATCATCGTGCGATTAATTAGCGAGCGAATGTAAAAAACTTTTGTAAAAATCGTTGTAAAGATCCATTATACATTAATTCAAATAATTATGTCATTTCATTAATGTATTTACAATTAATAAATATTTCTTTTATATTTCTTTTAATATATTTATGTATAGCTATTAATTAATCTTTTATATTTTATTTGTTATTTTTCATATTTAATTTATTTGAATTAATCATTAATTTTAATGTTTTTTCTTACTTTTAACCTTAGGTGGGTTTCGATGCATAGTTACCCACCTCCTCGTCGATGTAACCCGCAATCTGCAGTCCAGTAAACTTTATATAATTCATTTAATTATTTTGATTTTTAATTTTTAATTAATTAAATTGGACTGCAGATATTAGTTATAAGTTAATGTATTATATGTATTAGATTAAATTTATTGTAATAAGTGCGTTCCCGTTTATTGTAATAAGTATCAAGATATACTCTCTAATTTAAAGCGAAAAATAAAAATTTTTAATTTTCTTATTCTTTTTTTATATTTTTTTTATATTCTCGATTATTTTAATCTCATATTATGCAACGGTGGTAGGAGTTGTTGGGCCGATGCTCTACTTCCGGTGGCCAGTTAAGGGTCCGCGCTCTGATTAGTATCTTCTAATACTCAATTAGAGTTAGGTCTTGTGGTAGAACGTCGTCTTTGTAATCCTATGGTGGTCAGGGATTTATGCCTTGCTCCTTCCTGTGTTGTTGGGACATAAGGCGTTCAACTATTAGGCCGTTGTCGTAACCCTCGATTGGTCACTGGTGAGTATCATCCGTCCAGCGACTTTCGTCCACCGATGTAAGTCGTGACATGAGGGCGATAGAGAAGATTAATTTTTTAAGTTTTTTCTTCTTTTTCATCAATCATCGGACTTTAGATGTTTTTTTAATACTTTTTATTCTTTTGGATCGCATTTGATACGTTTTTGAACATTTGTATTTTAAATGCTCTTTATATTGTAATTTTGTTTATTAGTAATGATTAATATTTTTAATTTTACTTTCTTCGCTTTAAATTAGATGATAGTATTTTTGATACTGATTCTATGTTAATAGAAATGTTATATATATTTTGGATTTAGTATTAACATGTTATTATTTAGATAATTTAAGATAACTTAATATCTCGATGGACAATATGGGACAACATGGGACAACATAAGATGACGATGGACAACATAAGATGACGATGGACAACGGGGAACGACGTTGGACAATGTATGACAACTTGGAATGACCTTGGATGACGATGGACAACATGAGACTTAATTTTCAATTTTATTATATATTTCTTATAATATATACATATATAGTACAAATAGTACAATAGTACAAAGCGAAAAATGTAAAAAATTTCTGCAATAATTTTTATAAAAATTTATTGCATGTTTATTAATTTATGTTATTAATCTTTATTTTGTGTTTCAGATTTGTTTAATTTTTATATAACATTTTTTTAATGTATTTTGTTTTGTATTATTGTATTTTTTGTATTATTTAATGTATTTCTTAGCTTTATTGCATGTTTATTAATTTATGTTATTAATCTTTATTTTGTGTTTCAGATTTGTTTAATTTTTATATAACATTTTTTAATGTATTTTGTTTTGTATTATTGTATTTTTTGTATTATTTAATGTATTTCTTAGCTTTATTGCATGTTTATTAATTTATGTTATTAATCTTTATTTTGTGTTTCAGATTTGTTTAATTTTTATATAACATTTTTTTAATGTATTTTGTTTTGTATTATTGTATTTTTTGTATTATTTAATGTATTTCTTAGTTTTAGGTCTCGATGAGTAATTATCTCTTCATCGGTGGTAATTAACATCGCTTTCCAAACTTTTTATTCTTCAAAAATCTTTCATTCTTCAAAAATTCTTCAAAATTCTTTTCTCATTTCTATGGGAATTGGAATCCTTTTCTCAATTTTATTTTTATGTTTTATAATTCGTTATTTTCGTCGCTTTTTTGGCGTCACTGTGAATCATCACAAAAAAATTGTAAGATTTCATCGGACTGATGTTCTACTTTCGGTGGTCAGTCGAAGGTCCGCGCTCTGATCGATTGATATCTTTGTATATTTGATCAGAGATAGGTCCTGTATATTAAATGTCGTCTTCGGTAATTCGACTTCAGTGGTTTTAGAAAGATTTTAGTTCCTTCCTGTAAGTCGTTAGGACTATGTCTTGGTAATTCGGCTCAGGTGGTCCTGAAATGATTTCTAATTCCTTCTCGTGGTCGTTGTGGACATTATGCATTTAATTACTAGGCCGCTGTCGTAACTCTCTGCTGATCAACAAGGTTATCATTTGTTTGATGATTCTTATAAATCGACTATTATATAAAATTTAAATTTTCTTAATTTCTTTTTTTTCTTATACATATATATAATTTTTTTATTGTGTCAATAACTTTTCTTCGTTTAAAGTGGGTATCTTTAATATCAAGTGATATCAATGGGGTGCATGAATCTTTGATTTAGTATTATTATTAGGTGTAAATTAAGGTAGATTTAGTATTATTATTAGGATTAAATTAAGATAGATTTAGTTTCATCGCTGGACATTGTGGGATAAATTTGTGGGGTAAAAAATATAAAAAAAAATGCTGTAAAGATCATTGTCAAGTTCTATTGTATAATAATTCAAATAATTATTTCCTTTTATGTATTCATAATTCATATTTTTTTTATATTTCAGATTTATTTAATTTTTATATTTATTTATAATTTATATTTATATTTATTATATTATATTAATATTTGTATTTATTATTATATTTATATATTTTATATTTTTTTTAATTTGTTAAAGTTAATAATTAATTTTAATTTTTTTTTTTAGTTTTAGGTGAGTCTCGATGCATAGTCACCTCCTCGTTGGTGAGACCTGGTAATTGATATTGATTTTTGTATTAATTGGATTAATCTTTGAAAATTTTCTAAAAATTATTCTTTAAAAACGATACCAAACTAAGAATTACGGAGTGTCTACAGCTCAATTTAAATTATTAAATTCTTTTTGGATATTTTGGATATTTGATATTTTGATATTTCGTCTAGATTGAGCTATAGGTAGTATTAGGATTTTTGATATTTTGCAAAATATCAAAATCAAATTTATATTTTTATTTATTTATTTTACATTTAAGATTTTTAATTTATTTTTATTTCATATAATTGTTTTTATATTTAATTCTTTTCAGATTCTTTTTTTTCAGGTTCTTTTTTTCAGATTTAATTTATTCTTACATTAAATTATTTTTTACATTTCATGCATATTTAATATGTAATATATATAATATATGTAATATTTGCAGTTCAATTTAAACATTCCATTTAATTATCTTGATCAATTGTTGATATGCATTGTTGATATAGTTGATATATATTGTTGATATGGATATAGTATAATATGGACATATAGTATATATAGACTGCAAATACAAATAAAATCTGTACCAAGATATTATCGTTTTTTATTTTATTCTTCAACAATGTAAATACTAAGTAAGTATGTAAGTATACTAAGTAATTTAAACATTCCATTTAATTATCTTGATCAATTGTTGATATAGATTTTTTGATATTGTTGATATGGATATAGTATAATGGACATATAGTATATATAGACTGCAAGTACAAATAAAATCTATACCAAGATATTCTCGTTTTTTATTTTATTCTTCAACAATGTAAATACTAAGTAAGTATGAACATAAATTTTTTGAAGCAACTAAAATATCCCCGATGCAATTAAGTTGCAAGTTGTATTTACTATACGCATTTCGTATCAAAATATTCTCCCTAACTTAAAGCGAAAACAAAATTATTTTACTTATTCCCATATGATTTCTTTTTTTGCCATTCCATCACAAATTCCCATTTATATTTAAAGTATTCGTTTATTTCTTCTAGAATATATTCCTTTTTATTTATTATTTTAAGATGTTTGCAAATTTTTCGTCGCTTTTTCTAAATCACTGTCAATCACAATATTGCACTGTCATGCAATAGTGGCAGGACTTCCATCGATTTTCGTAAGTTTATTGATGTAAGTCGTATGGGGGCGACAGAAAAAGTTGATTTTTTATCGATCGTAAGTTCTTCTTCTAATGCTTATTATTTTTCTGGTCTGTATTTACTTGCTTTTTGACTTCTCTTTTTTTTTTTTTTTAAATTTTATTTATTATAAATGATTTAGTATAAATGATTTTGAATTTTTCTTTTTTTCGCTTTAAGTTAGACGAGAATATTTTTGATACGAATAATATTAATAAAATTGTTATGTATTGTAAATTATAGGTTTAAGATTTAGGTTGGACAACGTGGAATTAATTAGCGAGCGAATATAAAAAACTTTTGTAAAAATCGTTGTAAAGATCCATTGTACATTAATTCAAATAATTATGTCATTTTATAATGTATTTATAATTAATAAATATTTCTTTTATATTTCTTTTATATTTCTTTTCATCTATTTATTGTTTTTAATTAATCTTTTATATTTTATTTGTTATTTTTTTATATTTAATTTATTTGAACTAATCATTAATTTTAATGTTTTTTTTTATTTTTTAGGTTTAGGTGGGTCTCGATGCGTAGTCACCTCCTCGTCGGTGAGACTCGGTAATTGGCATCGCTTTCAAAAATCTTATATCACAAAATTTATTTCATTAAAAAGTTTTCGAAATATTTCAAAATAAAATCTATATATATCAAATATATTTCATCAATGATAGTGTGTGGAAAGCGATGGCAAGCTAAGAACTACGCACATCTGCAGTCCAGTATAAACTTTGTATAATTTATTTAATTATTTTGATTTTAATTTTTAATTAATTAAACTGGACTGCAGATATTAGTTATAAGTTAATGTAATATATATATTGGATTAAATTTATTGTAATAAGTGCGTTTCCGTTTATTACAATAAGTATCAAAATATACTTCCTAATTTAAAGCGAAAAATAAAAATTTTTAATTTTCTTATTCTTTTTTTATATTTTTTTTATATTCTCGATTATTTTAATCTCATGTCATGCAACGGTGGTAGGAGTTGTTGGGCCGATGCTCTACTTCCGGTGGCCAGTTAAGGGTCCGCGCTCTGATTAGTATCTTCGAGTACTCAATTAGAGTTAGGTCTTGTGGTAGAACGTCGTCTTTGTAATCCTATGGTGGTCAGGGATTTATGCCTTGCTCCTTCCTGTGTTGTTGGGACATAAGGCGTTCAACTATTAGGCCGTTGTCGTAACCCTCGATTGGTCACTGGTGAGTATCATCTGTCCATCGATTTTCGTAAATCCATTGATATAAGTCGTAATATGAGAGCGACAAAGAGGGTTGATTTTTCATCAATCACGTATCTTTATTCTTCTTTTAATGTTTCTTTTTATGTTTTAGTATAAATTAATAATATTTTGAATTTTTATTTTTTTTGCTTTAAGTTAGACGAGAGTATTCTTGATACGAATAATTATTAATTATTAATAAAAATGTTATGTATTATAAATTATAGGTTTAAGATTTTAAAATATAGTTTAAGTTAGTTTTATAAGCTATCATCGTGCGATTAATTAGCGAGCGAATGTAAAAAACTTTTGTAAAAATCGTTGTAAAGATCCATTATACATTAATTCAAATAATTATGTCATTTCATTAATGTATTTACAATTAATAAATATTTCTTTTATATTTCTTTTAATATATTTATGTATAGCTATTAATTAATCTTTTATATTTTATTTGTTATTTTTCATATTTAATTTATTTGAATTAATCATTAATTTTAATGTTTTTTCTTACTTTTAACCTTAGGTGGGTTTCGATGCATAGTTACCCACCTCCTCGTCGATGTAACCCGCAATCTGCAGTCCAGTAAACTTTATATAATTCATTTAATTATTTTGATTTTTAATTTTTAATTAATTAAATTGGACTGCAGATATTAGTTATAAGTTAATGTATTATATGTATTAGATTAAATTTATTGTAATAAGTGCGTTCCCGTTTATTGTAATAAGTATCAAGATATACTCTCTAATTTAAAGCGAAAAATAAAAATTTTTAATTTTCTTATTCTTTTTTTATATTTTTTTTATATTCTCGATTATTTTAATCTCATATTATGCAACGGTGGTAGGAGTTGTTGGGCCGATGCTCTACTTCCGGTGGCCAGTTAAGGGTCCGCGCTCTGATTAGTATCTTCTAGTACTCAATTAGAGTTAGGTCTTGTGGTAGAACGTCGTCTTTGTAATCCTATGGTGGTCAGGGATTTATGCCTTGCTCCTTCCTGTGTTGTTGGGACATAAGGCGTTCAACTATTAGGCCGTTGTCGTAACCCTCGATTGGTCACTGGTGAGTATCATCCGTCCAGCGACTTTCGTCCACCGATGTAAGTCGTGACATGAGGGCGATAGAGAAGATTAATTTTTTAAGTTTTTTCTTCTTTTTCATCAATCATCGGACTTTAGATGTTTTTTAATACTTTTTATTCTTTTGGATCGCATTTGATACGTTTTTGAACATTTGTATTTTAAATGCTCTTTATATTGTAATTTTGTTTATTAGTAATGATTAATATTTTTAATTTTACTTTCTTCGCTTTAAATTAGATGATAGTATTTTTGATACTGATTCTATGTTAATAGAAATGTTATATATATTTTGGATTTAGTATTAACATGTTATTATTTAGATAATTTAAGATAACTTAATATCTCGATGGACAATATGGGACAACATGGGACAACATAAGATGACGATGGACAACATAAGATGACGATGGACAACGGGGAACGACGTTGGACAATGTATGACAACTTGGAATGACCTTGGATGACGATGGACAACATGAGACTTAATTTTCAATTTTATTATATATTTCTTATAATATATACATATATAGTACAAATAGTACAATAGTACAAAGCGAAAAATGTAAAAAATTTCTGCAATAATTTTTATAAAAATTTATTGCATGTTTATTAATTTATGTTATTAATCTTTATTTTGTGTTTCAGATTTGTTTAATTTTTATATAACATTTTTTTAATGTATTTTGTTTTGTATTATTGTATTTTTTGTATTATTTAATGTATTTCTTAGCTTTATTGCATGTTTATTAATTTATGTTATTAATATTTATTTTGTGTTTCAGATTTGTTTAATTTTTATATAACATTTTTTAATGTATTTTGTTTTGTATTATTGTATTTTTTGTATTATTTAATGTATTTCTTAGCTTTATTGCATGTTTATTAATTTATGTTATTAATCTTTATTTTGTGTTTCAGATTTGTTTAATTTTTATATAACATTTTTTTAATGTATTTTGTTTTGTATTATTGTATTTTTTGTATTATTTAATGTATTTCTTAGTTTTAGGTCTCGATGAGTAATTATCTCTTCATCGGTGGTAATTAACATCGCTTTCCAAACTTTTTATTCTTCAAAAATCTTTCATTCTTCAAAAATTCTTCAAAATTCTTTTCTCATTTCTATGGGAATTGGAATCCTTTTCTCAATTTTATTTTTATGTTTTATAATTCGTTATTTTCGTCGCTTTTTGGCGTCACTGTGAATCATCACAAAAAATTGTAAGATTTCATCGGACTGATGTTCTACTTTCGGTGGTCAGTCGAAGGTCCGCGCTCTGATCGATTGATATCTTTGTATATTTGATCAGAGATAGGTCCTGTATATTAAATGTCGTCTTCGGTAATTCGACTTCAGTGGTTTTAGAAAGATTTTAGTTCCTTCCTGTAAGTCGTTAGGACTATGTCTTGGTAATTCGGCTCAGGTGGTCCTGAAATGATTTCTAATTCCTTCTCGTGGTCGTTGTGGACATTATGCATTTAATTACTAGGCCGCTGTCGTAACTCTCTGCTGATCAACAAGGTTATCATTTGTTTGATGATTCTTATAAATCGACTATTATATAAAATTTAAATTTTCTTAATTTCTTTTTTTTCTTATACATATATAATTTTTTTATTGTGTCAATAACTTTTCTTCGTTTAAAGTGGGTATCTTTAATATCAAGTGATATCAATGGGGTGCATGAATCTTTGATTTAGTATTATTATTAGGTGTAAATTAAGGTAGATTTAGTATTATTATTAGGATTAAATTAAGATAGATTTAGTTTCATCGCTGGACATTGTGGGATAAATTTGTGGGGTAAAAAATATAAAAAAAAAATGCTGTAAAGATCATTGTCAAGTTCTATTGTATAATAATTCAAATAATTATTTCCTTTTATGTATTCATAATTCATATTTTTTTTATATTTCAGATTTATTTAATTTTTATATTTATTTATAATTTATATTTATATTTATTATATTATATTAATATTTGTATTTATTATTATATTTATATATTTTATATTTTTTTTAATTTGTTAAAGTTAATAATTAATTTTAATTTTTTTTTTTTTAGTTTTAGGTGAGTCTCGATGCATAGTCACCTCCTCGTTGGTGAGACCTGGTAATTGATATTGATTTTTGTATTAATTGGATTAATCTTTGAAAATTTTCTAAAAATTATTCTTTAAAAACGATACCAAACTAAGAATTACGGAGTGTCTACAGCTCAATTTAAATTATTAAATTCTTTTTGGATATTTTGGATATTTGATATTTTGATATTTCGTCTAGATTGAGCTATAGGTAGTATTAGGATTTTTGATATTTTGCAAAATATCAAAATCAAATTTATATTTTTATTTATTTATTTTACATTTAAGATTTTTAATTTATTTTTATTTCATATAATTGTTTTTATATTTAATTCTTTTCAGATTCTTTTTTTTCAGGTTCTTTTTTTCAGATTTAATTTATTCTTACATTAAATTATTTTTTACATTTCATGCATATTTAATATGTAATATATATAATATATGTAATATTTGCAGTTCAATTTAAACATTCCATTTAATTATCTTGATCAATTGTTGATATGCATTGTTGATATAGTTGATATATATTGTTGATATGGATATAGTATAATATGGACATATAGTATATATAGACTGCAAATACAAATAAAATCTGTACCAAGATATTATCGTTTTTTATTTTATTCTTCAACAATGTAAATACTAAGTAAGTATGTAAGTATACTAAGTAATTTAAACATTCCATTTAATTATCTTGATCAATTGTTGATATAGATTTTTTGATATTGTTGATATGGATATAGTATAATGGACATATAGTATATATAGACTGCAAGTACAAATAAAATCTATACCAAGATATTCTCGTTTTTTATTTTATTCTTCAACAATGTAAATACTAAGTAAGTATGAACATAAATTTTTTGAAGCAACTAAAATATCCCCGATGCAATTAAGTTGCAAGTTGTATTTACTATACGCATTTCGTATCAAAATATTCTCCCTAACTTAAAGCGAAAACAAAATTATTTTACTTATTCCCATATGATTTCTTTTTGCCATTCCATCACAAATTCCCATTTATATTTAAAGTATTCGTTTATTTCTTCTAGAATATATTCCTTTTTATTTATTATTTTAAGATGTTTGCAAATTTTTCGTCGCTTTTTCTAAATCACTGTCAATCACAATATTGCACTGTCATGCAATAGTGGCAGGACTTCCATCGATTTTCGTAAGTTTATTGATGTAAGTCGTATGGGGGCGACAGAAAAAGTTGATTTTTTATCGATCGTAAGTTCTTCTTCTAATGCTTATTATTTTTCTGGTCTGTATTTACTTGCTTTTTGACTTCTCTTTTTTTTTTATTGAAATTTTATTTATTATAAATGATTTAGTATAAATGATTTTGAATTTTTCTTTTTTTCGCTTTAAGTTAGACGAGAATATTTTTGATACGAATAATATTAATAAAATTGTTATGTATTGTAAATTATAGGTTTAAGATTTAGGTTGGACAACGTGGAATTAATTAGCGAGCGAATATAAAAAACTTTTGTAAAAATCGTTGTAAAGATCCATTGTACATTAATTCAAATAATTATGTCATTTTATAATGTATTTATAATTAATAAATATTTCTTTTATATTTCTTTTATATTTCTTTTCATCTATTTATTGTTTTTAATTAATCTTTTATATTTTATTTGTTATTTTTTTATATTTAATTTATTTGAACTAATCATTAATTTTAATGTTTTTTTATTTTTTAGGTTTAGGTGGGTCTCGATGCGTAGTCACCTCCTCGTCGGTGAGACTCGGTAATTGGCATCGCTTTCAAAAATCTTATATCACAAAATTTATTTCATTAAAAAGTTTTCGAAATATTTCAAAATAAAATCTATATATATCAAATATATTTCATCAATGATAGTGTGTGGAAAGCGATGGCAAGCTAAGAACTACGCACATCTGCAGTCCAGTATAAACTTTGTATAATTTATTTAATTATTTTGATTTTAATTTTTAATTAATTAAACTGGACTGCAGATATTAGTTATAAGTTAATGTAATATATATATTGGATTAAATTTATTGTAATAAGTGCGTTTCCGTTTATTACAATAAGTATCAAAATATACTTCCTAATTTAAAGCGAAAAATAAAAATTTTTAATTTTCTTATTCTTTTTTTATATTTTTTTTATATTCTCGATTATTTTAATCTCATGTCATGCAACGGTGGTAGGAGTTGTTGGGCCGATGCTCTACTTCCGGTGGCCAGTTAAGGGTCCGCGCTCTGATTAGTATCTTCGAGTACTCAATTAGAGTTAGGTCTTGTGGTAGAACGTCGTCTTTGTAATCCTATGGTGGTCAGGGATTTATGCCTTGCTCCTTCCTGTGTTGTTGGGACATAAGGCGTTCAACTATTAGGCCGTTGTCGTAACCCTCGATTGGTCACTGGTGAGTATCATCTGTCCATCGATTTTCGTAAATCCATTGATATAAGTCGTAATATGAGAGCGACAAAGAGGGTTGATTTTTCATCAATCACGTATCTTTATTCTTCTTTTAATGTTTCTTTTTATGTTTTAGTATAAATTAATAATATTTTGAATTTTTATTTTTTTTGCTTTAAGTTAGACGAGAGTATTCTTGATACGAATAATTATTAATTATTAATAAAAATGTTATGTATTATAAATTATAGGTTTAAGATTTTAAAATATAGTTTAAGTTAGTTTTATAAGCTATCATCGTGCGATTAATTAGCGAGCGAATGTAAAAAACTTTTGTAAAAATCGTTGTAAAGATCCATTATACATTAATTCAAATAATTATGTCATTTCATTAATGTATTTACAATTAATAAATATTTCTTTTATATTTCTTTTAATATATTTATGTATAGCTATTAATTAATCTTTTATATTTTATTTGTTATTTTTCATATTTAATTTATTTGAATTAATCATTAATTTTAATGTTTTTTCTTACTTTTTAACCTTAGGTGGGTTTCGATGCATAGTTACCCACCTCCTCGTCGATGTAACCCGCAATCTGCAGTCCAGTAAACTTTATATAATTCATTTAATTATTTTGATTTTTAATTTTTAATTAATTAAATTGGACTGCAGATATTAGTTATAAGTTAATGTATTATATGTATTAGATTAAATTTATTGTAATAAGTGCGTTCCCGTTTATTGTAATAAGTATCAAGATATACTCTCTAATTTAAAGCGAAAAATAAAAATTTTTAATTTTCTTATTCTTTTTTTATATTTTTTTTATATTCTCGATTATTTTAATCTCATATTATGCAACGGTGGTAGGAGTTGTTGGGCCGATGCTCTACTTCCGGTGGCCAGTTAAGGGTCCGCGCTCTGATTAGTATCTTCTAATACTCAATTAGAGTTAGGTCTTGTGGTAGAACGTCGTCTTTGTAATCCTATGGTGGTCAGGGATTTATGCCTTGCTCCTTCCTGTGTTGTTGGGACATAAGGCGTTCAACTATTAGGCCGTTGTCGTAACCCTCGATTGGTCACTGGTGAGTATCATCCGTCCAGCGACTTTCGTCCACCGATGTAAGTCGTGACATGAGGGCGATAGAGAAGATTAATTTTTTAAGTTTTTTCTTCTTTTTCATCAATCATCGGACTTTAGATGTTTTTTTAATACTTTTTATTCTTTTGGATCGCATTTGATACGTTTTTGAACATTTGTATTTTAAATGCTCTTTATATTGTAATTTTGTTTATTAGTAATGATTAATATTTTTAATTTTACTTTCTTCGCTTTAAATTAGATGATAGTATTTTTGATACTGATTCTATGTTAATAGAAATGTTATATATATTTTGGATTTAGTATTAACATGTTATTATTTAGATAATTTAAGATAACTTAATATCTCGATGGACAATATGGGACAACATGGGACAACATAAGATGACGATGGACAACATAAGATGACGATGGACAACGGGGAACGACGTTGGACAATGTATGACAACTTGGAATGACCTTGGATGACGATGGACAACATGAGACTTAATTTTCAATTTTATTATATATTTCTTATAATATATACATATATAGTACAAATAGTACAATAGTACAAAGCGAAAAATGTAAAAAATTTCTGCAATAATTTTTATAAAAATTTATTGCATGTTTATTAATTTATGTTATTAATCTTTATTTTGTGTTTTGATTGTTTAATTTTTATATAATATTTTTTAATGTATTTTGTTTTGTATTATTGTATTTTTTGTATTATTTAATGTATTTCTTAGCTTTATTGCATGTTTATTAATTTATGTTATTAATATTTATTTTGTGTTTCAGATTTGTTTAATTTTTATATAACATTTTTAATGTATTTTGTTTTGTATTATTGTATTTTTTGTATTATTTAATGTATTTCTTAGCTTTATTGCATGTTTATTAATTTATGTTATTAATCTTTATTTTGTGTTTCAGATTTGTTTAATTTTTATATAACATTTTTTTAATGTATTTTGTTTTGTATTATTGTATTTTTTGTATTATTTAATGTATTTCTTAGTTTTAGGTCTCGATGAGTAATTATCTCTTCATCGGTGGTAATTAACATCGCTTTCCAAACTTTTTATTCTTCAAAAATCTTTCATTCTTCAAAAATTCTTCAAAATTCTTTTCTCATTTCTATGGGAATTGGAATCCTTTTCTCAATTTTATTTTTATGTTTTATAATTCGTTATTTTCGTCGCTTTTTTGGCGTCACTGTGAATCATCACAAAAAAATTGTAAGATTTCATCGGACTGATGTTCTACTTTCGGTGGTCAGTCGAAGGTCCGCGCTCTGATCGATTGATATCTTTGTATATTTGATCAGAGATAGGTCCTGTATATTAAATGTCGTCTTCGGTAATTCGACTTCAGTGGTTTTAGAAAGATTTTAGTTCCTTCCTGTAAGTCGTTAGGACTATGTCTTGGTAATTCGGCTCAGGTGGTCCTGAAATGATTTCTAATTCCTTCTCGTGGTCGTTGTGGACATTATGCATTTAATTACTAGGCCGCTGTCGTAACTCTCTGCTGATCAACAAGGTTATCATTTGTTTGATGATTCTTATAAATCGACTATTATATAAAATTTAAATTTTCTTAATTTCTTTTTTTTCTTATACATATATATAATTTTTTTATTGTGTCAATAACTTTTCTTCGTTTAAAGTGGGTATCTTTAATATCAAGTGATATCAATGGGGTGCATGAATCTTTGATTTAGTATTATTATTAGGTGTAAATTAAGGTAGATTTAGTATTATTATTAGGATTAAATTAAGATAGATTTAGTTTCATCGCTGGACATTGTGGGATAAATTTGTGGGGTAAAAAATATAAAAAAAAATGCTGTAAAGATCATTGTCAAGTTCTATTGTATAATAATTCAAATAATTATTTCCTTTTATGTATTCATAATTCATATTTTTTTTATATTTCAGATTTATTTAATTTTTATATTTATTTATAATTTATATTTATATTTATTATATTATATTAATATTTGTATTTATTATTATATTTATATATTTTATATTTTTTTTAATTTGTTAAAGTTAATAATTAATTTTAATTTTTTTTTTTTTAGTTTTAGGTGAGTCTCGATGCATAGTCACCTCCTCGTTGGTGAGACCTGGTAATTGATATTGATTTTTGTATTAATTGGATTAATCTTTGAAAATTTTCTAAAAATTATTCTTTAAAAACGATACCAAACTAAGAATTACGGAGTGTCTACAGCTCAATTTAAATTATTAAATTCTTTTTGGATATTTTGGATATTTGATATTTTGATATTTCGTCTAGATTGAGCTATAGGTAGTATTAGGATTTTTGATATTTTGCAAAATATCAAAATCAAATTTATATTTTTATTTATTTATTTTACATTTAAGATTTTTAATTTATTTTTATTTCATATAATTGTTTTTATATTTAATTCTTTTCAGATTCTTTTTTTTCAGGTTCTTTTTTTCAGATTTAATTTATTCTTACATTAAATTATTTTTTACATTTCATGCATATTTAATATGTAATATATATAATATATGTAATATTTGCAGTTCAATTTAAACATTCCATTTAATTATCTTGATCAATTGTTGATATGCATTGTTGATATAGTTGATATATATTGTTGATATGGATATAGTATAATATGGACATATAGTATATATAGACTGCAAATACAAATAAAATCTGTACCAAGATATTATCGTTTTTTATTTTATTCTTCAACAATGTAAATACTAAGTAAGTATGTAAGTATACTAAGTAATTTAAACATTCCATTTAATTATCTTGATCAATTGTTGATATAGATTTTTTGATATTGTTGATATGGATATAGTATAATGGACATATAGTATATATAGACTGCAAGTACAAATAAAATCTATACCAAGATATTCTCGTTTTTTATTTTATTCTTCAACAATGTAAATACTAAGTAAGTATGAACATAAATTTTTTGAAGCAACTAAAATATCCCCGATGCAATTAAGTTGCAAGTTGTATTTACTATACGCATTTCGTATCAAAATATTCTCCCTAACTTAAAGCGAAAACAAAATTATTTTACTTATTCCCATATGATTTCTTTTTTTGCCATTCCATCACAAATTCCCATTTATATTTAAAGTATTCGTTTATTTCTTCTAGAATATATTCCTTTTTATTTATTATTTTAAGATGTTTGCAAATTTTTCGTCGCTTTTTCTAAATCACTGTCAATCACAATATTGCACTGTCATGCAATAGTGGCAGGACTTCCATCGATTTTCGTAAGTTTATTGATGTAAGTCGTATGGGGGCGACAGAAAAAGTTGATTTTTTATCGATCGTAAGTTCTTCTTCTAATGCTTATTATTTTTCTGGTCTGTATTTACTTGCTTTTTGACTTCTCTTTTTTTTTTTTTTTAAATTTTATTTATTATAAATGATTTAGTATAAATGATTTTGAATTTTTCTTTTTTTCGCTTTAAGTTAGACGAGAATATTTTTGATACGAATAATATTAATAAAATTGTTATGTATTGTAAATTATAGGTTTAAGATTTAGGTTGGACAACGTGGAATTAATTAGCGAGCGAATATAAAAAACTTTTGTAAAAATCGTTGTAAAGATCCATTGTACATTAATTCAAATAATTATGTCATTTTATAATGTATTTATAATTAATAAATATTTCTTTTATATTTCTTTTCATCTATTTATTGTTTTTAATTAATCTTTTATATTTTATTTGTTATTTTTTTATATTTAATTTATTTGAACTAATCATTAATTTTAATGTTTTTTTTTATTTTTTAGGTTTAGGTGGGTCTCGATGCGTAGTCACCTCCTCGTCGGTGAGACTCGGTAATTGGCATCGCTTTCAAAAATCTTATATCACAAAATTTATTTCATTAAAAAGTTTTCGAAATATTTCAAAATAAAATCTATATATATCAAATATATTTCATCAATAATAATGTGTGGAAAGCGATGGCAAGCTAAGAACTACGCACATCTGCATTCCAGTATAAACTTTGTATAATTTATTTAATTATTTTGATTTTAATTTTTAATTAATTAAACTGGACTGCAGATATTAGTTATAAGTTAATGTATTATTACAATAAACTTAATCTAATTTATATAAGTGCGTTATAAGTGCATTTTCCGTATCGAGATATACTCTCTAATTTATAGCGAAAACTAAAAACTAAATTTTTAATTCTCTTTCTTTACTTCCCTTTTATATTCTCGCTTTTCGTTTTTATTATTTTTCATCTCGAGTTTTTATTTAAATAATTATTCGCTTTTCACTTTCTTCCTCAATTTATCCTTTTAATTATTTTATATTTTCTTTTTTTCTTTTCTCGCGTATTTTAATCTCATGTCATGCAACAGTGGTAGGAGTCGTTGGGCCGGTGCTCTACTTCCGGTGGCCAGTTAAGGGTCCGCGTTCTGATCGATTGGTATTTTCGAATACTCGATTAGAATTAGGTCTTGTAGTGGAACGTCGTCTTTGTAATCCGGCTCCGGTGGTCAGGGATTTATGCCTTGCTCCTTCCTGTGTCGTTGGGACATAAGACGTTCAACTATTAGGCCGTTGTCGTAACCCTTGATTGGTCACGACTGGCAAGTATCATCTGTCTATCGATTTTCGTAAGTCCATTGATGTAAGTCGTAATATGAGGGCGACAGAGAGACTCGATTTTCTATCGATCATAGATTCTTCTTCTAACTCTTATTATTTTCATGGCCTGTATTTAATTGCTTTTTGAACTTTTTAAGTTCTCTTTTTTTATTGAAGATTTGTTTAATGATTAGCATTTTCTTCCTCAATTTAACTCTTTTCGTTATTTTATATTTTCTTCTTCTCTTTCATTGCTTATTTCAAGTCAATCTCATGTCATGCAACAGTGGTAGGAGTCGTTGGGCCGGTGCTCTACTTCCGGTGGCCAGTTAAGGGTCCGCGTTCTGATCGATTGGTATCTTCGAATACTCGATTAGAATTAGGTCTTGTAGTGGAACGTCGTCTTTGTAATCCGGCTCCGGTGGTCAGGGATTTATGCCTTGCTCCTTCCTGTGTCGTTGGGACATAAGACGTTCAACTATTAGGCCGTTGTCGTAACCCTTGATTGGTCACGACTGGCAAGTATCATCTGTCCATCGATTTTAGTAAATCCAGTGATGTAAGTCGTGATATGAGGGCGATAGAAAGAGTCGATTTTCCATCGATCTCACAGTCTTCTTCTAACTCTTATTATTTTCATGGCCTGTATTTAATTGCTTTTTGAACTTTTTAAGTTCTCTTTTTTTATTGAAGATTTGTTTAATGATTAGCATTTTCTTCCTCAATTTAACTCTTTTCGTTATTTTATATTTTCTTCTTCTCTTTCATTGCTTATTTCAAGTCAATCTCATGTCATGCAACAGTGGTAGGAGTCGTTGGGCCGGTGCTCTACTTCCGGTGGCCAGTTAAGGGTCCGCGTTCTGATCGATTGGTATCTTCGAATACTCGAGCAGAGTTCGGCCTCGTGGTCGAACGTCGTTCTCGTAAATCGATTCCGGTGGTCAGGGATTTATTCCTTGCTCCTTCCTGTGTCGTCAGGACGTAAGTCGTTCTTCTGCGAGGCCGGTGTCGTAACCCTTGATTGGTCACGACTGGCAAGTATCATCTGTCCATCGATTTTAGTAAATCCAGTGATGTAAGTCGTGATATGAGGGCGATAGAAAGAGTCGATTTTCCATCGATCTCAGAGTCTTCTTCTAATGCTTACTATTTTCTTGACTAGCATTTAACAAATGCTTTTTGAACTTTTCTCTTTTTTTAGTTTTGTTTAGTATAAGTGATTAGCATTTTCTTCCTCAATTTTTCCTTTTGATATTTTATATTTTCTTCTTTTCTTTCGTCGCTTATTTCAAGTCAATCTCATGTCATGCAATGGTGGTAGGAGTTGTTGGATCGGTACTCTACTTGGAACATGATCTTTGTAATTCGGTTATGGTTACAGATTTATGTTTTGCTCCTTTCTGTAGCGTTAGGATATAAGGCATTCTTTTGATGGATCGCTGTTGTCTTCTATTGGTCACAACTGAGAATATCATCTATCGATTCATGTAAGTCTACTGACATAAGACATAAATGTTGAGGCGTACAGTAAGTGTAAATTTTTCTTCATTTCTTTATTATTTTCCCTTTTTTTGATTCTTCTGCCTTATTAATTCTTTTGCTTCTTTACACTTCCTTTTCATGTATTTTCTTTGTATCTGTAATAATTGAAGATATTTGAGTATCGATTAAATAAGTAATAATTTTAAATTTTTCTTATTTAAATAGAAGTGTATCTTTGATACGGATAATGCCAATAGGATAATATGAATCGTAGATTTATGATTTAGTATTAAGATTTAGATTAAGATAGATTTAAGCCTCATCGATGGACAACGATGGACAACGATGGACAACGATGGACAACGATGGACAACGATGGACAACGATGGACAACGATGGACAACGATGGACAACGAGGGACATCGAAGACAGCGATTTATTTTTTAATTTAGATTTAATTGTATGAACTTATGAAAACATATTGTATTTATATGTATTTAATTTTTATGCTAAAATTTTATTTATTTTTCAGTATTTTATTTCTAAGACATATCTTCCTTAAGTTTCAGCTTTCGTATTAATTTGTTTAATTTTTAATGTGAATATGTTTGTCATGTTTTTTTCTATATTAACTTCTTTAATATAATATAATATAATATAATCTGTTGATTATTTAATTGATTTTTGCTTGTAAATTTTCTTTTTTTTAGATGGGTCTCGATGCGTAGTCACCTCCTCGGTGGTGAGACCTGGTAATTGATATCGCTTTTCATAAGTTATTATTTAAAAAAGTTTCAATACTATTCTTAGTAATGTAACTTTTTTAATTTACTTTATGAAAAAACGATATCAAGCTAAGAACTACGATATTAAAATTTTTAATAAATAACTCGTTAATTACATTGCAATAAATCGAATCAGAAGTAAGAATATAAATTTGTAGATTAAGATAAGGAAAACAAATAATCGAATATAAGAGAAAAATTATGGAATTAACGCTATCTCCAGATTATATTTATGAACAAAAACAGATAGTAATAAGTAAGAATTAACCATTATTTCTTACATATCAAAGATTTATAAAGATATTAAGATAAAATAAAGACTAAAGATTAAAAATAGAATAGAATAAAATAAAAGAAATGCAATCTTTAAAAATTTTTTGTTTTTAACATAATAGTATTAAAGTATTTACAATATTTTATTATTTATCTTCTTTTTATCTCTTTTGTTATTAAGCTATGTATTTTTATGAAAATGCATATTTATTAAATTAAGTTTTAAATTTTCCTATGAATAATATATATATATATAAATAATACAAAAAGAGGAAGGAAAACAATGAAAAAAGAACAATGATAGTAATAAAAATTCTATAACTAGTATTACTTTCCAGAATACTATAAATTACACGTAAAACCAAAAAAAAAAAAAAAAAAATAGTGAGAAAAAGATAGAGAGAGTATAAGAATTATATGTAATAACTAGTGCTATCTTTTGAATATCGAAGTACTCATATTTTCAATAGTAGAATAGACAACAAGAATTGAAGTACAGCTCCATCTTTTGGATGGTATAGATGGTATATTTTTTAGATAGTTAAAAGATAGCGTTGCCAATTAATTCTTACTCTGTCTAAAAAGATTTCTTCAATACTCGAAAGATGGCACTAGCAATCAATTTTTACCTTATCTCTATCCTTCTCCAACTATTTCCTCTCCTTGTTCATATGTGTTTCATCTGCGGCACTCTGAAGATGGCGCTGATTACACTATTTTTACTCTATATCTATCTTTCTTCTTCTATTTGCTCTCTTTGTCTATATTCTACGAAATTCGTATATCTCTAAGAGACGGCGTCGACGTTCTATTAATTTTATTACTTTATTTGCATAACCTATTGATTAAAAATTTTAATAAATCATATTTATTCGTATGTATTTATATATTTACGTATTATATATAAGTATACATTATTCTAAAGGCCGAAACAAAAATAAGAAAAAGAAATACAAAAATATCGATTATTTATTAAATTATAAGGAATTTAAATTTGCATTATTAGACGATGGTCTTTAACAAATAAAAATATAATACATTTTCGTTCTGAAATTTAAAATTAGATACATAAATTCAGAAAACACAAATTTCTGTAAAAATACGAAGACATATAAACCCTGAACCAAATCTGTTGTACCGCCCTGTTCACGTCTTCCATTAAAAAAATAAACTACCACGATACCGCCAACATACCACTAATAACACGCTGTACATAAACGAAGCAATTGAAAGAAATCACATTACATCTGGCAGCCAAGCTTTTGGTCGTCCTCTTTTAATTATTACATATACCACCTGTGTTCCTGACCCGGCGCACAGAGGTTCCCAACATCAAAGCAAACGAACACGCGAGTCAACAACCTACGGACCTACATAACGAGCGGTATTATTCACGATATCGCGTTGCAACGAGTAGACTGTGATATTGTAACGGGAAAATAAAAAGGAAACGGTAGAGGAGGGGCTGACTGGGATGGAGAAAGAGAGGGGAAAAAAATCGAACTCTGGTGTCTTTCTCTTTTTTATTTTTGCGCGCGCGAGAACGAGGGTTTAAACCCGTTACTTTCGCCTAATTTTCCACGAACGTTTCGCAAACTGTTTCGCGGAACTTTCAAAGCGTTTTCAGATGGAAAAAAGGGGGGAAAAAAACGGGGAAACCGCGAACAAAACGGGATAGAGTTCTCGTTACGAAGAACCTTTTTCTTTCTTTTTTTTTTTTTTAATTCGAAATTATTTTTTTCGCGCTAAATACAAAATGTGCTTCGTGCCGATTCGAATAGGCAAATAAGCGATTCGTCGCATGCATTTTCTCGCTGGAGAAAACGCGATTATGAAAAATTATGGCGGAATGAGTCTTTTGGAGCGTGTTTTATAATAAAGAGCAAACTTGATTAAGCGCGATACTTTTTTATTTTTATTTTTATTTTGCGCTTGTCGCCAACTATCGCGTAATCGTTAATTCTCTGTAACGTATCGGTCCCGAGAACCGATCGATCAAACTTTCAGCTCTGCTCTGCTGTGTCAGGTTGGGACAGAATATCTTAATACTTTCAACCGTGATACATCAAATGTTAGTTTTTCCGCATCATTTCGTTCCAATCTCTCTATATATTATGCTTCTATTTCCGTTTCCTAACATTAAACGAATATTTAACACGTTATTTTATTTCTTGATCGAATAACCATCATTCTTAGACTCGCAATAAATAAAAATAACTGATATTCAAAAATTGTCTTGCAAAAAGAGAAAGAATTATATTTGAAAATATATTTAGTTTCGAGGAATCATAAATTAATTCGAGGATAATTTCTCTTTTGATTTTTCGATGATTGTTAAAAATTTAAATTTCGTTTCATCGTACGATGCTTACTCTCAAGAAATACGAATAACCCATAATTCTAAAACGTTCTGCGATAAATCCACCCGTTCAAATCCACACTTTCCACGGAAAAAGAAAAGGCACAATGATCAGTCATTTATCGAGATACAAGAAACTTCTTCCCCAACGAAAGAGTGCCAATTACAGCGCGTAGCTTAGTAAATTAATCGGAGAAAGCGAAAAATCGGTGGCAAGAAGAGTGGCGTCAGTCGGTGGCCCCATTATTGCACGAGTCGAAGGTTAAGGAAGATATAGTGAGGGTAATGACCCGTTTAGGGCACATTGTGGGCGCGAGGAGGGCGAGGAAAATCGATATCATTCTGCGTTTAGTCTGTGGGAAAGCGCAGGATGGATCTTAAACCGCGATTTCTTAGCTGCTCGAATTCTCGGCTAAACACGTGTTCCGGGGATCTTCTCGATATATCTCGAAGGGATTTAATTTTGCACAATTGACGCGAAAGAATCCGCGTGGGAATCCTGTAATAAGTTATGTAAAAAATTATTTTTCGTGTCATCTTCGAAGTTTATGTAATAATTTTGAAGATAATTTAACTTGGACAATGTCCTTTTTAATTTTCCTCGATAATTTTCTCCTAATATAAATTCTAAAAAAAGAAAATCCTTATTTAATTATACTCTCACGATTGAACAAAGATCTACAAACTCTATATATTGTTTATAAGATTTTTAAGTCATAGAAAAATCATCGATTCGAATTCGAACCAAAAATTTCGCGACGAGAACGTCTCAAACGAGAGACACTTAACGTTTTAAAAACACGCCATTACGATTCTCTCGTTGAAAAAAAAATCCATAATCCTTCAAACACGAAAAAAAAGAAGAAGTAATTCTACTCCAAAGATCAGATTACCAATCTACTTCCTGGATATTCAAAAGACCATTTGAAGGATTTGGAAAAGCATCTCATCATCTTAGATTCTGCTCGCTACAATTTCGTGGGCCACAAAGAATTTCACTTCAAGAAGCAAGAAATTAATCATTTTTATCGTCCCTCGTCGAAGCCTCTGTGGAAGCATGGCCTCTCGTGAACCATAAGGATAAAAGATAAAGCTTTCGCTCGATTGTCTCTTTGAACCCTCTAATTCCGATCCACGTTACCCACGTGCTCCTCGTTGTTTAAGCTCGATTGGCCTTGCCGCCACCCGTTTTCGAGTTCTTTTCCCGTCAATGGGCCGAGGAAAATCAGCAGGAGGGAAGGAAAAGGCGGGAAAACCCGTATATCTGATAGCCCTTCAACGTGGCAACTTGCATGGACGATTCTTTTCGTCTCGTTACGAACGAACGAACGAACGAACGAACGAAGAACGAGGATTCCGAGCCACTCGAGGAGAGAAGACGTTTGTGTGTTTCTGAACGAGCGTTGGGGGGAGGGTAGCGATAGGATCGAGTGTACCACGAGTATTATTTTGTTCCTTAAGATATTAAGATATTTGAACAAAAAGGAGAGTTATAACGAAGAGATTAAGACGATATGATAGAAAATACTCGACAAGTGGAATGATTATTCATCACAGCAAAGCAGATATTTCTCGGTGATTTATCAGGCAAATAGAATGGTCTTGATAAAAAAAAAAAAGTGAGACATTTGATTAAGATAAATAGAACGATGCGTATACAATTTTTTGCATTGGAATTCTTGCAATTTCGATTAGAATTTATGAGTACGTATTGAAGTTAATCCCATCGCTAGTCGAGGGAGGAAGATTCGTCTTCGATGACCATGAAGAATCATTGCCTCTCCACAGGACTGGGTCAAAGATAAAGTAGAAGAGAAAGAAATGAAGTGTGGGAGAGGCATCTTCAGAGATTGAAATCTTTCCAAATTCTTAAGGGATATGGATTTTGGTTCATTGATCTCGAGTTTTATTGCTCGACCGGTCCACGAAGAGTTGAAAATTATATTCCTCTGCGACAGGGGAATTTTTATCATCACATTTCCCCTTCCATTATTTCATTCATTATCGTAGATATATATTTGATTTAAACGGACCATGTAAAAAGAATCGGCTGTTTATTTTTCTTCGTTGCTGATACACCTTTTGAAAAATATTCCTTGCAAATTAGAAAAATGAATTATAAAATTCTTACACGCGATATTATATTCAACGATTGTAAACTTTATTATTGAAAATATATATACAAAGATATGTATATATATATATATCCGACTTTGATAAGTTTTATTTAGTTTTAGAATGGAAGAAAGTAATCAATAATGTTCGACAACAATCGAACAACTGAAAACTACCTCACCAGAAATCGCAATCAACCCTTAATCATCGCATTACACCCCAGATACATCAAACCCAACAAAATCCAAACTTTCGGTTGAATCAACTTCAACCCTTTCCCAATCAAACTCTCTCCCTCGTTCTAATCAAACGTTCGGGACGCGACATAAAAATCCCCGACACGTATCCCCAAAATCAACGTAGGAAGTCTCAACGATCAACGTCGTTTTCGCCGATCAACCAAACACCGCATCACCATTAACCATTACCATTATGATCGAGATAGAGTTCCTCTAGACACCGCAACGCCCATCGTCTCGAGTACAAGAGAAACCACGCGTTGGATCAACCACGAGTAGCGATGGGATCAAGTTTGATCAAAAGCAAATTAGTTTCACAAAATTCGAATATTTGTTAGGATGATACGCGATATATTAATAGTAGTTCTCAAGTTCCAAAAATCTAATTATAAATATTATCGAGATGAACAAATGAATATTAAAATATTTCATTGAATAATTCATTCTTATAATAAAATTAGAAAAATTATAAAAAATTCTATACATATTCAATAGACAAAATTTCTACAATTCGTTACATTTGTATATAATCGATCGATCAAATCCAATTATAATAAATTTTATACTACTTGTTTTCGCGTAACTATATAATAGATTCAATACAAATATAAATTCAAAGTGCAAATCCGATTCTTTTCTTTTCTCGAATGTTCAAATCACGCTCGCGATCTGCTTAGCCCCATCACTAGCCACGAGGCCGTGAGCGCGATATCCGTATGCTTGGCCGTGCAAGCGTGTAACACACGGAACATTGTGCACCCGATGTCGATCAATCCGATGTGAAAGGTGTTCCACCAAGCGCCGCCCGTATCCTTTTACCATGATTCCGTGTACATCGTGTGTGCCCGCCTTCCAAAGCCATGAAGAAAAGATAGAGTGATAACGCCGCTGAAAGAAAGTGGCTGTTCCATTTCGCGTTGGATCCCACGTTATTGGAACCGGTCGTTAAAAAAAGGGGGTTGTTAAAGATGAGGAACGAGGGCCAACGTTCGCGAGAGAATCTTCTCCCTCCCCCTTCTTCTCCTTTCGTCCAGAGATTAATGGAATCGTTGCGCCTGTGATATTGAGCTGTTAATGAGAGACAAGAGTCTCTTTTTGCTGAGAGTAGGAGTTTATTAGCGAACGATGCCGTGGCTATATTGATTTCGCGCGTTTGAGGATTAAGTTAAACCGTTTGTGTACCACGCTCTACTTTCATTTTATATATATATATATTACTTTTCTGGCTTCACAGTGTATTGTTATATTGTAATTTCTGTGAACATTTTTGTGGTTTCAATTTTGTAATATAAATATATGAAATTAATTTTTCTTTTGAATTGAAAATTGAGGATGTAATAAATAGAAATGAGAAATTGTATTTTGTTTCTAGTAGGTAGCTATTTGTATGTCATTCTTTTCACTTTTTTCAATAATTTTTCTTTTAAATGAAAATTGAAGAATTGAATATAAGAGAAATTGTATTCTTTTTTTGTGCAGTTATTTGTTATTTGTTTCATTCTAATCTTATATTTGTATACATATATATGAAATGTAAAAATTTTGTACATTTTTTCAAATACAAACTTATGAGTTTCTGAGTTTGTGAGTTTACTTTATCATTTCGTAATGTATCTGTGCTTGTTAAATCTGTGTTAGTTAAAAATGTATAATTTTCTCTTATTACTAATATAAAAAATATTTTCATAAAGAGTTTGCTACCATGTTTTATCGTTAAAAATAATACGACGGTTTCGTATAAACAAAAGCCTTTAAAAGCATTATTAAAAAGTCAGAACAAGAATATGGGACACGAAGAAAATGGTAATGGTCTCGCTCTTGATGTACGGTAAAGCAAAAATAGATAAACGACGTTCATGTCATGCGTTAATACGTCACGTTCATTGAATTAATGGTTCGTTTGTCGAATAAATTCAATAGCAAGCCGATATTTTAGGCTCAACGAGATGAATAGCATTTTTCGAAATATGATAATTCATAGATGCAGTAATAATATTAATGTATTTCTGAATTTATACGATATCTATTCGATCTTTAATATATTTATTTCGTTATTTTTCTTGTTTCATCACTCGGCTATTTTTGTTATTTATTCAAATTAATAATTTTATAGTATTTAATATAATGATTATTAAAAATAGACGTAACTTACAATTTTAATAATAAAGTAAAAAAATATGAAAAGAGAGAAGAAACATTAGAAGATCTGTGTATAATATTTTTATGCAGACAATTCTTATACAAAAATATTAAATATATTTATTATACTGAAATATTAGAAGTTATATTCTCTCATTAATCAATTATTTTACATAACTTTTTTTAAAAATTAATCTGTATATTCTCTGTATAATCCTTTCTGTGTATTCTCAGAATCATTTCTCTCATTCGCATCAATTATTTTGATGATTCCATTCAATTATCCAATATAAAATAATATAAAAATTTTGGAAAAGCCTTATCTTGAATAACCAAAAGATCTCATTCGAGTGACCAATACCTTTAAGCACTACTCAACAATAGTCACACGCTATCATCGTTATTTATGGACTCTTCTTCGAACGATTCTGAACCAACTAAAGTAATATTTACGAGCATGGTTAATACTGATACGAAGTTTCAAATACGAATGATACTTCTTGCACACAATATCGTGCCACCCATAATTGTTTGCTGTACCCACGAATCCTGTTCATAGAAATTGGTCCACTTCCTGATTAATATCCTTTTCATCGATATTAATGAGCCAGAAATTGAATTTTGTTAAAGGTAATATTTTAAGTTATCTTCAGAAATTTTTCCTTTACGCCAATTGATTATAATTACTTTTGAATTAATTTTAAAATTTTTTATAAATATATTTTCATATTCGATGAATATTTACATGTCAAAACATATTTACATGTCTATGACTCTATATGATTACTATAAAAAAATAAAAACTGAAAACAAATGGCACTTCCTATTGTAGAAATTAAGTATGCAATCAGTGAGTATCTCAAAAACTAATAACAATTGTTGAAAACAGGATCCAAAATAAAAAATAACATATATACTAAAAATAAGTGTCCAGAAAAAAGTATAAAATATTTAATAAAAAGTCTTACTCAATCAAAATAACAGAAAAATTTTGTACCTCTTATTAAATTATTACAAATTCGAAAATTTTTACATAAAATTATGTCTTGAATGAAATATGCATGACACTTCGCAATCATATAATTAAAAAAAATTATTCGAATTATTTAAGGGCTAAAAAAATCATAAAAAACACACTAAAGGTGGCAGTTTTTTACGATAGAAAATGGATATCTACAAAATACGTACAGAAATTTACATAAATTATGAAGAAAAATGTTTTAAAGCTCTAAAAATATACCAACGCTACGTAAAACGGTAAAAAATTACGTACCGAATCGGTATATATGTGATAAATGTGAAAAAACTCCTTTTAAGTTATGTTTTCCTAATACAGAATAAAATATTTGGCCGAAAGTTGCGTTCGTACGAAATTCATTCGGAAATTTCCAAGAATTTGACGTCATTTCCAAGAATTTCGGAGGTTCCAAGAATTTGACGTCATTTCCAAGAATTTCCGAGATTCCGAGAACTTGACGTCATTTCTCTGTATTCTCTACAAAAAAGTATTAGGGCATATATAGCGAAAAACGAATAGTTTAAGAGATATTTAAAAAAATTTAAATTATAAGACCTCCTCTCGTATCATGTTCTCCTAATACAAAATCGAATTTTTCGACAAAAATTTTTCTATCCCTCGGTGAATTTTGACGTTAACAATTTTTCTTTAATATCTCGCTTAATACTCGGAATATTAAAAAATGCTTGGAATAAAAGTTGAAAGGTATCGAAAGGGCTACATTCTGGTGTCCTCAGTTTTTTCGTTCGTCGATCCATAAAAAAGTTATCAACGTCAGTTGTATTTGTTTAAATGTAATGGTACATTTTTTAATGCATCAGTCGATACACCTCCGTATTCTCTACAAAAAAGTATTAGGGCATATATAGCGAAAAACGAATAGTTTAAGAGATATTTAAAAAAATTTAAATTAGAAGACCTCCTCTCGTATCATGTTCTCCTAATACAAAATCGAATTTTTCGACAAAAATTTTTCTATCCCTCGGTGAATTTTGACGTTAACAATTTTTCTTTAATATCTCGCTTAATACTCGGAATATTAAAAAATGCTTGGAATAAAAGTTGAAAGGTATCGAAAGGGCTATATTCTGGTGTCCTCAGTTTTTTCGTACGTCGATACATAAAAAAGTTATCAACGTCAGTTGTATTTGTTTAAATGTAATGGTACATTTTTTAATGCATCAGTCGATGCACCTCCGTATTCTCTACAAAAAAGTATTAGGGCATATATAGCGAAAAACGAATAGTTTAAGAGATATTTAAAAAAATTTAAATTATAAGACCTCCTCTCGTATCATGTTCTCCTAATACAAAATCGAATTTTTCGACAAAAATTTTTCTATCCCTCGGTGAATTTTGACGTTAACAATTTTTCTTTAATATCTCGCTTAATACTCGGAATATTAAAAAATGCTTGGAATAAAAGTTGAAAGGTATCGAAAGGGCTACATTCTGGTGTCCTCAGTTTTTTCGTTCGTCGATCCATAAAAAAGTTATCAACGTCAGTTGTATTTGTTTAAATGTAATGGTACATTTTTTAATGCATCAGTCGATGCACCTCCGTATTCTCTACAAAAAAGTATTAGGGCATATATAGCGAAAAACGAATAGTTTAAGAGATATTTAAAAAAATTTAAATTATAAGACCTCCTCTCGTATCATGTTCTCCTAATACAAAATCGAATTTTTCGACAAAAATTTTTCTATCCCTCGGTGAATTTTGACGTTAACAATTTTTCTTTAATAACTCGCTTAATACTCGGAATATTAAAAAATGCTTGGAATAAAAGTTGAAAGGTATCGAAAGGGCTACATTCTGGTGTCCTCAGTTTTTTCGTTCGTCGATCCATAAAAAAGTTATCAACGTCAGTTGTATTTGTTTAAATGTAATGGTACATTTTTTAATGCATCAGTCGATGCACCTCCGTATTCTCTACAAAAAAGTATTAGGGCATATATAGCGAAAAACGAATAGTTTAAGAGATATTTAAAAAAATTTAAATTATAAGACCTCCTCTCGTATCATGTTCTCCTAATACAAAATCGAATTTTTCGACAAAAATTTTTCTATCCCTCGGTGAATTTTGACGTTAACAATTTTTCTTTAATATCTCGCTTAATACTCGGAATATTAAAAAATGCTTGGAATAAAAGTTGAAAGGTATCGAAAGGGCTACATTCTGGTGTCCTCAGTTTTTTCGTTCGTCGATCCATAAAAAAGTTATCAACGTCAGTTGTATTTGTTTAAATGTAATGGTACATTTTTTAATGCATCGGTCGATGCACCTCTCTATTCTCTACAAAAAAGTATTAGGCCATATATAGCGAAAAACGAATAGTTTAAGAGATATTTAAAAAAACTTAAATTATAAGACCTCCTCTCGTATCATGTTCTCCTAATACAAAATCGAATTTTTCGACAAAAATTTTTCTATCCCTCGGTGAATTTTGACGTTAACAATTTTTCTTTAATATCTCGCTTAATACTCGGAATATTAAAAAATGCTTGGAATAAAAGTTGAAAGGTATCGAAAGGGCTATATTCTGGTGTCCTCAGTTTTTTCGTACGTCGATACATAAAAAAGTTATCAACGTCAGTTGTATTTGTTTAAATGTAATGGTACATTTTTTAATGCATCAGTCGATGCACCTCCGTATTCTCTACAAAAAAGTATTAGGGCATATATAGCGAAAAACGAATAGTTTAAGAGATATTTAAAAAAATTTAAATTAGAAGACCTCCTCTCGTATCATGTTCTCCTAATACAAAATCGAATTTTTCGACAAAAATTTTTCTATCCCTCGGTGAATTTTGACGTTAACAATTTTTCTTTAATATCTCGCTTAATACTCGGAATATTAAAAAATGCTTGGAATAAAAGTTGAAAGGTATCGAAAGGGCTACATTCTGGTGTCCTCAGTTTTTTCGTACGTCGATCCATAAAAAAGTTATCAACGTCAGTTGTATTTGTTTAAATGTAATGGTACATTTTTTAATGCATCAGTCGATGCACCTCCGTATTCTCTACAAAAAAGTATTAGGGCATATATAGCGAAAAACGAATAGTTTAAGAGATATTTAAAAAAATTTAAATTATAAGACCTCCTCTCGTATCATGTTCTCCTAATACAAAATCGAATTTTTCGACAAAAATTTTTCTATCCCTCGGTGAATTTTGACGTTAACAATTTTTCTTTAATATCTCGCTTAATACTCGGAATATTAAAAAATGCTTGGAATAAAAGTTGAAAGGTATCGAAAGGGCTACATTCTGGTGTCCTCAGTTTTTTCGTACGTCGATCCATAAAAAAGTTATCAACATCAGTTGTATTTGTTTAAATGTAATGGTACATTTTTTAATGCATCGGTCGATGCACCTCTCTATTCTCTACAAAAAAGTATTAGGCCATATATAGCGAAAAACGAATAGTTTAAGAGATATTTAAAAAAATTTAAATTAGAAGACCTCCTCTCGTATCATGTTCTCCTAATACAAAATCGAATTTTTCGACAAAAATTTTTCTATCCCTCGGTGAATTTTGACGTTAACAATTTTTCTTTAATATCTCGCTTAATACTCGGAATATTAAAAAATGCTTGGAATAAAAGTTGAAAGGTATCGAAAGGGCTACATTCTGGTGTCCTCAGTTTTTTCGTTCGTCGATCCATAAAAAAGTTATCAACGTCAGTTGTATTTGTTTAAATGTAATGGTACATTTTTTAATGCATCAGTCGATGCACCTCTGTATTCTCTACAAAAAGTATTAGGCCATATATAGCCAAAAACGAATAGTTTAAGAGATATTTAAAAAATTTAAATTATAAGACCTCCTCTCGTATCATGTTCTCCTAATACAAAATCGAATTTTTCGACAAAAATTTTTCTATCCCTCGGTGAATTTTGACGTTAACAATTTTTCTTTAATATCTCGCTTAATACTCGGAATATTAAAAAATGCTTGGAATAAAAGTTGAAAGGTATCGAAAGGGCTACATTCTGATGTCCTCAGTTTTTCGTAAATCGATCCATAAAAAAGTTATCAACGTCAGTTGTATTTGTTTAAATGTAATGGTACATTTTTTAATGCATCAGTCGATGCACCTCCGTATTCTCTACAAAAAAGTATTAGGGCATATATAGCGAAAAACGAATAGTTTAAGAGATATTTAAAAAAATTTAAATTATAAGACCTCCTCTCGTATCATGTTCTCCTAATACAAAATCGAATTTTTCGACAAAAATTTTTCTATCCCTCGGTGAATTTTGACGTTAACAATTTTTCTTTAATATCTCGCTTAATACTCGGAATATTAAAAAATGCTTGGAATAAAAGTTGAAAGGTATCGAAAGGGCTATATTCTGGTGTCCTCAGTTTTTTCGTACGTCGATACATAAAAAGTTATCAACGTCAGTTGTATTTGTTTAAATGTAATGGTACATTTTTTAATGCATCAGTCGATGCACCTCCGTATTCTCTACAAAAAAGTATTAGGGCATATATAGCGAAAAACGAATAGTTTAAGAGATATTTAAAAAAATTTAAATTATAAGACCTCCTCTCGTATCATGTTCTCCTAATACAAAATCGAATTTTTCGACAAAAATTTTTCTATCCCTCGGTGAATTTTGACGTTAACAATTTTTCTTTAATATCTCGCTTAATACTCGGAATATTAAAAAATGCTTGGAATAAAAGTTGAAAGGTATCGAAAGGGCTACATTCTGATGTCCTCAGTTTTTTCGTACATCGATCCATAAAAAGTTATCAACGTCAGTTGTATTTGTTTAAATGTAATGGTACATTTTTTAATGCATCAGTCGATGCACCTCCGTATTCTCTACAAAAAAGTATTAGGGCATATATAGCGAAAAACGAATAGTTTAAGAGATATTTAAAAAATTTAAATTATAAGACCTCCTCTCGTATCATGTTCTCCTAATACAAAATCGAATTTTTCGACAAAAATTTTTCTATCCCTCGGTGAATTTTGACGTTAACAATTTTTCTTTAATATCTCGCTTAATACTCGGAATATTAAAAAATGCTTGGAATAAAAGTTGAAAGGTATCGAAAGGGCTACATTCTGATGTCCTCAGTTTTTTCGTTCGTCGATCCATAAAAAAGTTATCAACGTCAGTTGTATTTGTTTAAATGTAATGGTACATTTTTAATGCATCAATCGATGCACCTCCGTATTCTCTACAAAAAAGTATTAGGGCATATATAGCGAAAAACGAATAGTTTAAGAGATATTTAAAAAAATTTAAATTATAAGACCTCCTCTCGTATCATGTTCTCCTAATACAAAATCGAATTTTTCGACAAAAATTTTTCTATCCCTCGGTGAATTTTGACGTTAACAATTTTTCTTTAATATCTCGCTTAATACTCGGAATATTAAAAAATGCTTGGAATAAAAGTTGAAAGGTATCGAAAGGGCATTCTGATGTCCTCAGTTTTTTCGTACGTCGATACATAAAAAAGTTATCAACGTCAGTTGTATTTGTTTAAATGTAATGGTACATTTTTTAATGCATCAGTCGATGCACCTCCGTATTCTCTACAAAAAAGTATTAGGGCATATATAGCGAAAAACGAATAGTTTAAGAGATATTTAAAAAATTTAAATTATAAGACCTCCTCTCGTATCATGTTCTCCTAATACAAAATCGAATTTTTCGACAAAAATTTTTCTATCCCTCGGTGAATTTTGACGTTAACAATTTTTCTTTAATATCTCGCTTAATACTCGGAATATTAAAAAATGCTTGGAATAAAAGTTGAAAGGTATCGAAAGGGCTACATTCTGATGTCCTCAGTTTTTTCGTTCGTCGATCCATAAAAAAGTTATCAACGTCAGTTGTATTTGTTTAAATGGAATGGTACATTTTTTAATGCATCGGTCGATGCACCTCTGTATTCTCTACAAAAAAGTATTAGGCCATATATAGCGAAAAACGAATAGTTTAAGAGATATTTAAAAAAATTTAAATTATAAGACCTCCTCTCGTATCATGTTCTCCTAATACAAAATCGAATTTTTCGACAAAAATTTTTCTATCCCTCGGTGAATTTTGACGTTAACAATTTTTCTTTAATATCTCGCTTAATACTCGGAATATTAAAAAATGCTTGGAATAAAAGTTGAAAGGTATCGAAAGGGCTACATTCTGGTGTCCTCAGTTTTTTCGTTCGTCGATCCATAAAAAAGTTATCAACGTCAGTTGTATTTGTTTAAATGTAATGGTACATTTTTTAATGCATCAGTCGATGCACCTCCGTATTCTCTACAAAAAAGTATTAGGCCATATATAGCGAAAAACGAATAGTTTAAGAGATATTTAAGAAAATTTAAATTATAAGACCTCCTCTCGTATCATGTTCTCCTAATACAAAATCGAATTTTTCGACAAAAATTTTTCTATCCCTCGGTGAATTTTGACGTTAACAATTTTTCTTTAATATCTCGCTTAATACTCGGAATATTAAAAAATGCTTGGAATAAAAGTTGAAAGGTATCGAAAGGGCTACATTCTGATGTCCTCAGTTTTTTCGTTCGTCGATCCATAAAAAAGTTATCAACGTCAGTTGTATTTGTTTAAATGTAATGGTACATTTTTTAATGCATCAGTCGATGCACCTCCGTATTCTCTACAAAAAAGTATTAGGGCATATATAGCGAAAAACGAATAGTTTAAGAGATATTTAAAAAAATTTAAATTATAAGACCTCCTCTCGTATCATGTTCTCCTAATACAAAATCGAATTTTTCGACAAAAATTTTTCTATCCCTCTGTGAATTTTGACGTTAACAATTTTTCTTTAATATCTCGCTTAATACTCGGAATATTAAAAAATGCTTGGAATAAAAGTTGAAAGGTATCGAAAGGGCTACATTCTGATGTCCTCAGTTTTTTCGTTCGTCGATCCATAAAAGAGTTATCAACATCAGTTGTATTTGTTTAAATGGAATGGTACATTTTTAATGCATCAGTCGATGCACCTCTGTATTCTCTACAAAAAGTATTAGGCCATATATAGCGAAAAAGGAATAGTTTAAGAGATATTTAAAAAATTTAAATTATAAGACCTCCTCTCGTATCATGTTCTCCTAATACAAAATCGAATTTTTCGACAAAAATTTTTCTATCCCTCGGTGAATTTTGACGTTAACAATTTTTCTTTAATATCTCGCTTAATACTCGGAATATTAAAAAATGCTTGGAATAAAAGTTGAAAGGTATCGAAAGGGCTATATTCTGGTGTCCTCAGTTTTTTCGTACGTCGATACATAAAAAAGTTATCAACGTCAGTTGTATTTGTTTAAATGTAATGGTACATTTTTAATGCATCAGTCGATGCACCTCTGTATTCTCTACAAAAAAGTATTAGGGCATATATAGCGAAAAACGAATAGTTTAAGAGATATTTAAAAAATTTAAATTATAAGACCTCCTCTCGTATCATGTTCTCCTAATACAAAATCGAATTTTTCGACAAAAATTTTTCTATCCCTCGGTGAATTTTGACGTTAACAATTTTTCTTTAATATCTCGCTTAATACTCGGAATATTAAAAAATGCTTGGAATAAAAGTTGAAAGGTATCGAAAGGGCTACATTCTGATGTCCTCAGTTTTTTCGTAAATCGATCCATAAAAAGTTATCAACGTCAGTTGTATTTGTTTAAATGGAATGGTACATTTTTAATGCATGCATCAGTCGATGCACCTCCGTATTCTCTACAAAAAAGTATTAGGGCATATATAGCGAAAAACGAATAGTTTAAGAGATATTTAAAAAAATTTAAATTATAAGACCTCCTCTCGTATCATGTTCTCCTAATACAAAATCGAATTTTTCGACAAAAATTTTTCTATCCCTCGGTGAATTTTGACGTTAACAATTTTTCTTTAATATCTCGCTTAATACTCGGAATATTAAAAATGCTTGGAATAAAAGTTGAAAGGTATCGAAAGGGCTACATTCTGATGTCCTCAGTTTTTTCGTACATCGATCCATAAAAAAGTTATCAACGTCAGTTGTATTTGTTTAAATGGAATGGTACATTTTTAATGCATCAGTCGATGCACCTCCGTATTCTCTACAAAAAAGTATTAGGGCATATATAGCGAAAAACGAATAGTTTAAGAGATATTTAAAAAAATTTAAATTATAAGACCTCCTCTCGTATCATGTTCTCCTAATACAAAATCGAATTTTTCGACAAAAATTTTTCTATCCCTCGGTGAATTTTGACGTTAACAATTTTTCTTTAATATCTCGCTTAATACTCGGAATATTAAAAAATGCTTGGAATAAAAGTTGAAAGGTATCGAAAGGGCTACATTCTGATGTCCTCAGTTTTTTCGTACATCGATCCATAAAAAAGTTATCAACGTCAGTTGTATTTGTTTAAATGGAATGGTACATTTTTAATGCATCGGTCGATGCACCTCTGTATTCTCTACAAAAAAGTATTAGGCCATATATAGCGAAAAACGAATAGTTTAAGAGATATTTAAAAAAATTTAAATTATAAGACCTCCTCTCGTATCATGTTCTCCTAATACAAAATCGAATTTTTCGACAAAAATTTTTCTATCCCTCAGGGAATTTTGACGTTAACAATTTTTCTTTAATATCTCGCTTAATACTCGGAATATTAAAAAATGCTTGGAATAAAAGTTGAAAGGTATCGAAAGGGCTACATTCTGATGTCCTCAGTTTTTTCGTTCGTCGATCCATAAAAAAGTTATCAACGTCAGTTGTATTTGTTTAAATGTAATGGTACATTTTTTAATGCATCAGTCGATGCACCTCTGTATTCTCTACAAAAAAGTATTAGGCCATATATAGCGAAAAACGAATAGTTTAAGAGATATTTAAAAAAATTTAAATTATAAGACCTCCTCTCGTATCATGTTCTCCTAATACAAAATCGAATTTTTCGACAAAAATTTTTCTATCCCTCGGTGAATTTTGACGTTAACAATTTTTCTTTAATATCTCGCTTAATACTCGGAATATTAAAAAATGCTTGGAATAAAAGTTGAAAGGTATCGAAAGGGCTATATTCTGGTGTCCTCAGTTTTTTCGTACGTCGATACATAAAAAAGTTATCAACGTCAGTTGTATTTGTTTAAATGTAATGGTACATTTTTTAATGCATCAGTCGATGCACCTCTGTATTCTCTACAAAAAAGTATTAGGGCATATATAGCGAAAAACGAATAGTTTAAGAGATATTTAAAAAAATTTAAATTATAAGACCTCCTCTCGTATCATGTTCTCCTAATACAAAATCGAATTTTTCGACAAAAATTTTTCTATCCCTCGGTGAATTTTGACGTTAACAATTTTTCTTTAATATCTCGCTTAATACTCGGAATATTAAAAAATGCTTGGAATAAAGTTGAAAGGTATGGAAAGGGCTATATTTCGGCAACCTTTGTTTTTTCGTAAGTCCACGCATAAAAAACTTATCGAATCCAATTTTTTAAATGGCATCGTATACTTTTTAATGGACAAATCAATGCGTCTTAGCATTCTCTATAAAAATGGATAGGGCCACCTATAATAAAAAACCATTAGTTTACGAGATATTTAAATAAATTTAATTATTTTCTAAACTATCAATTTTTTACCATGTATGGCTCAATACTTTTTTGTAGGGAATAAATATAAACATCAACTAATGCATAAAAAATGCGTAGTTACATTTAAAGAAACAACATTCACGTTCATAATTCCTTTACTCTTCAACGTATAAAAAAATAAATCGCAACAGTATGTGCCACCCTGCAAATCACGTAATTTTTATTAGAAACATTTTTTAATATATTCCACAAGAAGCGAGATACACTAAATATTATTATTTGGACACCCGGTATAATATATGGTGTCATAGGTTGTTAAAAATAATCGTGATACACCGAATAATTAAAAAAAATGGCTCGAATTCTTTAAGGGTTAAAAAAATCATAAAAAACACTAAAGGTGGCAGTTTTTTACGATAGAAAATGGATATCTAGAAAATACATATGGAAATTTACATAAATTGTGAAGAAAAGTGTTTTAAAGCTCTAAAAAGATACCAACACTACGTAAAACGATAAAAAATTACGTACCGTATCGGTAGATATATGATAAATGTGAAAAAACTCCTTTTAAGTTATGTTTTCCTAATACAGAATAAAATATTTGGCCGAAAGTTGCGTTCATACGAAATTCATTCGAAAATTTCCAAGAATTTGACGTCACTTCCAAGAATTTCAGGCATTCCGAGAATTTGACGTCATTTCTCGAAAAAATTTTTCGATCGACCTCCTATCGTATCATGTTCTCCTAATACAAAGTGGAATTTTTGGACAAAAATTTTTCCACACCTTTGGGATTTCCGATATTATTCTTTTTTATTGAATATCTCGCTTATTCTTCGTTATATTAAAAAATGCTTCAAATAAAAGTTAAATGACTTCGAAAGGGCTATATTTCAGCCAGCTTAGTTTTTTCGTAGGTCCACGCATAAAAAACTTATCGAACCCAATCTTATTTTTTTAAATGGCATCGTATACTTTTTAATGGACAAATCGATGCGTCTTAGCATTCTCTATAAAAATGTATAGGGCCACCTATAATAAAAAAACCATTAGTTTACGAGATATTTAAATAAATTTAATTATTTTCTAAACTATCAGTTTTTTAGCATGTATGGCTCAATACTTTTTTGTAGGGAATAAATATAGACATCAACTGCATAAAAAATGCGTAGTTACATTTAAAGAAACAACATTCACGTTCATAATTCCTTTACTCTTCAACGTATAAAAAAATAAATCGCAACAGGATGTGCCACCCTGCAAATCATGTAATTTTTATTAGAAACATTTTTTAATATATTCCACAAGAAGCGAGATACACTAAATTTATTATTTGGACATCCGGTATAATATATTGTATCATACGCTGTTAAAAATAATCGTGATACACCGAATAATTAAAAAAAATTGCTCGAATTCTTTAAGGGTTAAAAAAATCATAAAAAACACACTAAAGGAGGCATTTTTTTACGATAGAAAATGGATATCTAGAAAATACATATGGAAATTTACATAAATTGTGAAGAAAAATGTTTTAAAGCTCTAAAAATGTACCAACATTACGTAAAACGGTAAAAAATTACGTATCTAATCGGTATATATGTGATAAATGCGTAAAAACTCTTTTTAAGTTATGTTTTCCTAATACAGAATAAAATATTTGGCCGAAAGTTGCGTTCGTACGAAATTCGTTCGGAAATTTCCAAGAATTTCGGAGGTTCCGAGAATTTGACGTCATTTCCAAGAATTTCCGAAGTTCCGAGAATTTGACGTCATTTCCAAGAATTTCCGAGGTTCCGAGAATTTGACGTTATTTCTCAGAAAAATTTTTCGAACCTCCTATCATATCATGTTCTCCTAATACAAAATGGAATTTTTGGACAAAAATTTTTCCACATCTTCAGGATTTCCGATATTATTCTTTTTTGTTGAATATCTCGCTTATTCTTCGTTATATTAAAAAATGCTTCGAATAAAAGTTGAATGGTTTCTAAAGGGCTATATTTTGACGTCCTTAATTTTTTCGTAGGTCAACGCATAAAAAACTTATCGAGCCCAATTTTAATTTTTTGAATGGCATCGTATACTTTTTAATGGACAAATCGATGCGTCTTAGCATTCTCTATAAAAATGTATAGGGCCACCTATAATAAAAAACCATTAGAGATATTTAATTAAATTTCTTTCGTTTCAAAATATAAATTAACAAAGCAAGATTTTAATCTTAGAGCTGTGAATTTTTTAAAATTTTTCTTTATTTTTTTGAAGGATATTAATTGAAAAGAATTAGCAGATTAAGTATTTGTAAAAGTATACTTACCTTAATACTTACCTTGATACTTACTTTTTTGTCGGTAAATTTTTCAGGCATATACAGTTTTTCAACATTTTACTTAATTCTAGCTATTAACTATTTGATATTTTTAATTGCTATTTATTGCTACTTACGTATTTTAGCAAAGGATGTGTGTGGATGTACCATTTGAGAAACTATAAATAGATAGTGAAAACATTTACAAATCTGTTTTTTTTATTGTTATGTTTTCCTAATGATGCATCCTATTTTTTAGATTTTAAAAATTTTACATATTATCTTCTTATTGATTATATTCTTATAATAAAAAATCAAAAAGTTTTCCAGAAGTTCCTTTCTTTCAATTCATTTCAAGAAAATTCTATTTCGAAAATTGTAAAAATTTGATGTCAGTTTTAAGAATTTTAAAGAGATTCCGAGAATTTGTTATCTATGAACTGCTAAAATTTTTGAAAAAAATTCTCAAACGATCTCCTATCAAATTATATTCTCCTATATAATACAACATCAAAAATTTGATAAAAATTTGTCTTGGAAAAATTTCGCGTGCTATCTCCTGTCACATCATATTCTTCTAATACAAAGTTAAAAAATTTCTATATGTAAGAAATTTCGTGTTATCAGTAGGAGAATATAATCTTAAAGAAATTGGCACAAAATTTTTCTTGAAACTTCAAAATTAAAAATTTCCATTCATCTAATATTATTGGTCAATTTTTATGATTTTTTATCAGAAGAATATAATTCACGAGGAAATGAAGCATAAAATTTTTCTTATAATTTAACATACTTTTACACATTAAATGTGTTACATTTTCAAAAAATTCTTTTCTGTATTTTTATGTAATATTAATTATGGAATTCAGCATACCTGTTTCGGCTACAGTTTTTAATTGTATCCGTTTTATATATAAAGGAAAATTGTTAGAGATAATGTTCCTTACGTATTTCATATTTAAAATCGATGAGAAGGAAGCTAATCGGCAGGTTCACTCGAAAATTTATTATCATAAAATCCAGTGCCAACTATGCACCAAAACCTCGTTCGCTTTCTATGCCCGAATGGTGTTAATGCTCTCCAAAGTGTACCACGTGGGCGTTATTGAAACGGCTGGTCTCAGATGCGGCCAATTTACACTTTGAGAACGTTGCTGACCGAATTGGTTCACGTATTATTTGGAATCTTGTCAAACTATGTAACGTTCATTGTCGAAAGAATTGGTGAATGATTTTATTCGAGGTTTCCAAATTATGATACGGATCGTGAGAGAAACTGTGGGGGAAAAAGTAAAGAAAGGATAATCTTTTGGTGAGAATTTGCGAGAAGTTTATATCAGAATAATTTTATCCATCCTTGGGTTCCTCTACGTGGTCTGAACTATTTTTCCATAACGTTGGTATAGCAGAAATATCAACAGGTTAACGTAACTTTTATTTATTACTTCGAGTTTGGAATACGAAGGAGGACCTGTAGTTTCAACGAATAATATTGGAAAATATAGCAATTAATATAACTAATAGTTGTCTCTCTTTTGTACTCTCTTGTACCAAATAATTGTAGAATTAAATTTTTAAATTATCTTACAGTAAAAATAGAAAATTGTCTGTAATTTTTACAAATCATAAATGCAACAGAAAAAAAAGCAATCAAGTTAAATAATTAGGAATTCAGGAAGAATTGAATTTCCCATTACCTTTTTCCCTCGAATGATAATACATATAATTACGATAATTATTCTTGTTAAATTCGAAGCAGAAATGGGAATGCAATGTCTCGGTTCCTTAATCTCGTACACATCCTACGCAAGCTTGCCACAAAGGACATGTAAGCATGCAATGTAGGGGCGTTGCACATGCCCTTAATTTTCGAAACCAGTCCTACTACGGTCCTAACTTCCACTACGTTCCAACTTTAGGTATTCTCGCAGGCTTGTGATACGTGGTAATCGTTATCGAGAAGCAAGAAACAACCGAGAGCCTTCGAACTTGCTAATTAAAATCGTGAATTTCCCATTCCTCAATCGCGGAATCGAAATAATTGTACCATCGATACCAATATTATCCGAAATTTATTAATAATAAAGCTAAAAAAAGCCGATTATTACATCGATTAAAATAGCAAGTACGCGTCAGCAAAGGGAGAAGTGGAAGAAAATGTAAAGAATAACACAAAATTTATACAATTTAAACAATTTAATGTCATTAATTAAAATTAAAAGAAATTGAACTGAAATTAACCATAATCGATACTTTAATCTCAACCATAACATCCCTCCAAAAAATCAGAAATTATTTAAATGATCGAATATTCAATATTAGACGTGCCCACAATAATTTATTCAAATTTCACTCTTTACATTACAAATAACAAAAACATAAATTCGCAGAGAAATCCTCGCCGAAACGATTGCCAGCAACTCGAATATTTTAATGATCCCCTCCTGGATTCTGCAAAGGTGGTTTCTCGCAAAGAGAGCTTTCCCTCATAAGTCAAGGGAGATACCTGGCTTGCATACTGGACGATAATACGCGAGGTACTTTTCTTTCCCCGTGAAATCCTACGCTCGAAGGAGGGAAGAAACGCGAAGATTAGTGCGCGTCTCGTGCCGTTCTTAAATGCAACGTGCCCCACGGATAACCGGCGGGATCCAACGTGGAGGCCACGATAACGAAACCTTTATACAGTCTGTACGCCCCGTGTCTAGACGTTCAGAAATAATTTATGTCGGATCCGTGCGAAATTTTTGCGGATTTCATAACTTCTTCCCCGAAATGGATGGCTTCCGTATTTTCCTTAACACCCCTGGCAATCGTAAATTTCATTACTTGCTGTCCCTCCATTAATCGCAGCGTTGATACCAGCGCTCAGAGGATTCTCGTCGAACGAGTACAATCCAGGCTCGATAATTGATGCACCTTTTTTACTATGAACTTTATGCAAGTTGTTTTCTAGAAAAAAATAACAAAAGAAATTTGAATATCATTTGTTCTTGTACGTTATTCGAGAATGTGATTGCAAACATTTAAAGAAACGGGACTTTAAATTTTGGAAAAATCTCGATCCAAAACTTTCCCCATTTCTTCATCCCGGAATAAATTACAAAACCTATAATAATACATCAACAAGTACACGTTTTAATCCGGACGATTTAACGCGCATTCTATCATCCGGTCCACTCACCTTTCAAATCCCTTCTCGAGAAAGAAAATCTCAAGGTTTCCGTCTCGGTGTGCAAATGGTTACCTACCTCTCCCCTCCCCCTTAACGTTTAACACCGCTGCCTCGTTTCAGCCCGAGAATTCCCCGGATTTGTGCGAGGCGAGCGCGGGGGGTATCCCTGTCACGACGCCCTCAAAGATCGTATCGCGTCGGAGAGGGTTGCGTGGCAGCTGACCCGACGACAACGAGAGAGAAAGAGAAAGAGAGAGATCATTCCCGACCCGTACCAGCCGAGAGCCAGTCGGTTCTCGAGCGCGTCAAGTAGAAGTGGTCTGCGCGTAACCCGTCCGCGCCTCGTAACGCGTAGAGGTAGGGCGCATGCGTGGACGAGGAGACGCCAGGCCGCACCATCATTTCGCGCCGCGACGCCGAGCGGCACCGCGTCCGTGGTGAAAACGCGGCTGGTCCATGTGCGTTCGACGTCGTCGCGTGCACGCCGTCGAGCAGGTCGACGAACGAGCGTGTATCCCCGCGCGTGTCCCCCCGCCAAGGATCTACCACTACCATCCGCCTCATCGAGGAAGTGATCGTCGTCTCCGTTACCGGTGATCCCTCACTCCCCCCCCGGAAAAAGTGATTTTTCTCCAAGCTCGGGTTGAGGAAGGGGGGAGAGGGGTAGGACGCGTCCCTCGACGAGACACATCTGTCAGCGGACATCGAGGATACATCGGGAGAAGGGGAGGGGGGGGACGTGAGGAAAAGATGCGACAGACGAGTGGCGATCGCGTGTCGAGGATGCGTGTCGCGATTAACAGTAGCAAGGATCCACGTGTGGTCGGACGTGGGTTTGAGCGCGGCTGCGGCAGTGAACAGTCGCCCTGCATCTGAGGAAGGATCGTGCGTCGCGGTGGAGTTTGGCAGGCACGAGAGGGATAGGCCGGTTTATACGCATCTTCCCCGCGGCTTGATCCTCCCCTCCGCGGTTAGGCGAATCATCCCGATTTGCAAAACACGCGATACAATCGAAGGATAATTTCGAGGCGAGTCGAATGAGTGGAGTACGCGAGTCCGATGGCGAAGCTTCGTTCGGTATATGTGTCCTTCGGGTAACAGTGACTGCGTAAGTAAAGATGGTACAGTGAAGTTGTCGTGTACGAGTTGCATAACACGGTCCGATAGAGTGTGTGGATATATATATGTACATATATATGGATGTCGTGAAGGGAAAGTGGTCGAGAAAAGGGGGTGGATAAGAGTTTGGAAGCTGTTTTAAGCTCCAAGCTCGTTCTTGGCTTCCTTCTACGTCTGCATCGAGGATAATAACGATAGAAGAAGAAAAAAGGACGAAATTAAACGACGGTGGGAACGAAGTGAACCGAAGTGTTAAAAATGCTGTGTCGTTGGCTCGCCCTCCTGATACTCGCTGCTTTTCTCTTGGTTATCGAAGGGATCGCGGTCACTCAAGGTACGTGTATGTGTGTGTGTGTGTGTGTGCGCGCGATCAACATCTCGCTATCATCTCGGTAAATTCGTGGAACGTGCACGAAAGAAGCGCGTTGTTCTTACTTTGAATTCACCTGGAGCATCCCGTTTAAGAGCTTCCCGCAGCTTGTTCCGGGTGCATTCGCATGCATGGCTCAGAGTTTCCAATGGTTCGACCAACGGTTTAACAAGAATCCCAGAGGGGGCAGGGGGTATTATTCGATAATATTCGGTATCCATACGGGGCGAATTTAACGAAGTGCATGAGAAGTGTTGCAAAACGGAACGTAAAAGTGTGAGAACGTTCCGGTTTTGCGGTTGAATAGATGCTTCGTTTTCGAATGCATGTGTTAAACAACGTGCTCTAATCTTTGGATGCTGGATTTGAAACATCTTTTGCCCGAGAATTTTTCTATTTTTGCTTTTTAATTGTTTATCGAAGGTGTTGAGTGATCGTCTTGAAGAATTGAAATATCTTTTTAAGAAGATATCGTTATCAATATTAATTTTCGGATAATAGTGTGTATTCGTTTTGTGTTCAATTCTTTTATAAATGATAAGAAATTTTATCAAGTTGAAATTGAAAAAATACATTAGTGATTCTATAACAATGTAAAAAAATTATGCGACAAGTTTTAATTTTCTTCTCAGGATTGAACTCGCAGTTTATCGATGAAAGAAGTAAATTTAAAACGAGTTCATCGTTGAATTAAAATAATAGATAGCATTTACGATGCGATAATTCTCTTCTTAAACTTCCAAATAATGTTGTTATTTCGTGAAATACAACATACGACATACTATCATTTGGAATTTACATTTTTGTCAGTGAATACTTCATCCGACACGCATCTTGTAAATTGAGGAAACTCGGAGAGAAAATTTTTATCTTTAGAAAATTACGATTCAAGCTGAATTTGAATGGAGGGAAAATATGTATATTCTTAATTTTAAAAGATACGTTAATACACAACCTTAAAGACTCGGAGATTTATCATTCCTTAAATGAATTCGTATCTTATCCGATTTCCTCTACTTCATTTCGTGTTTAAATAAATGCACTTGTACCACATTTTTCACAATACTTCTCAATTAAAAGTTTTTTAATCTTCCATATTGTGCGACCACATATACGCAGGAACAATCTCGACGAATCTTTGCACATTCAAAGTTTTCCGAATGAATATATAATCGGTAGGACATAAATTTTAAAAACCTCGCAATAAATAAAATAACGAAACCAAAATTAAATATTTCTTATTAAATTATCTCAAAATTTAATCTCGAATTATCCCTCCTCCCCATAAAACACACGATCAATTTCGACGTCTTAACAACTCGGTACACAGAGGCGCTGCATTAAGACGCATCATTCACCCCAACATCTTTCTCCTCCACCCCCTGTCGCCTAATGCGGCTGCTCGCGGACCCAACCGTCTCACGGCTAGTTTATGAACCACTTCGGAAGGGAGACACACCCGGGTTAAGTTCCGAAACCAGAAATTTCATCTCGCCCAACAATACCTCACGTATCATCCATCCGACGTTATTCCATCGATCAGCAATTCGATTTCGCTTGCAAGCTCGACGATTAAAAGGCGAGGAAAAGAAATAAGTGGGAGTAGGCCGCAAGCCGCGGTTCATTGCCGATGAACAACGCGCCACGATCGCATTTACAAATCAAGCAAGACGTCAGCGAGGAGCTGCACCGATGCTAATTGAATAATTAAAAGTCCGCCGTGGTCTGTCCAGTGGAAAGTGCAATGTCCGTGACACGGCGGTGACACGCTGCGGCAAAGCAAATAATCGCCGGCCGTAATTGTGCAATCAGTGGAACAGAGGCTGCTCAAGTGGTCTCACGTGTAACGTGTAACGTGTGGCCCAGGAATAACCGATTCGAGTTGCACGCGATTAAATATGGAATTCCGTCGATACACATCCTCGAAACATTAACGCGTTCGCCGCGTTAACGTTTCACGAGAGTTGCAGTGTTGAGAGAATAAGTTTTTTATCCTTATATTTATCGCTAATTGAAATATTCCGATTGAAATGTTTCGATATTCGATCGAGAATGGTTTATTATTAATATATCCAAGATAAATGTATCTTGAAAAAAATCTTGTAAAATTTGAAACAGATGAAAGTATTTTGCATTTCGATCATCTATATTTTTACCTTCAATTAAGGAAATTTCTTTTAAATTTGTATGTGGTTTGTAGATTTAATTATGATACGATTACATGAATGTAACAATTTAAAAAGATAAGGAATCCAAGTACTATTAGTCGAATGATGAATAAAATATTGATTAAATTTATGCTAGTAATTTTTACTTTAATACGTCGTTGGTGTATAAAAGAAATATGTCGTGCAGAAAATTTGCAATATCTATCACCGCAGTAATTTCTCCATTTTTTTTGATATGAGAATTGCAAAAAAAAAATTCTATAAAATAAAAACGAAATATTGTATAACATGCAATATTCAGTTATTTTGCTGGAAATTTCTAACCTTTGTTGAAAATTTTTCAATATATTTCACTGTGATATTCAATTTTTAAAAAATATCATATTCCGTATCACAATTAAAAGTGTAAATTGTTAATACAATTTCATATTATTCAATTACTTCGTTCTATTCTATAATATTAAATTATATTCTTATATAACTTATTTAAATCGTTAAAAATTTTTTCGAGGAAATTTAATTTCAATTTCACGAGAAGGAGGAATTTTTCTTTTTTCATTAAAAATTTCGCTACTACTTCTTTTTCATGAAATTTGAAAAAATTAAATAATAAATAATTAACTTACATTTACGAGCTTTAATTTTCAATGTTGCAATTATAATGAAAAATTTCGAGGATTTTTGATATTTTAATACAGGTATTGTTCCTTTCTAAAATACGTTCTTTAATAAATATTACATAATAATTTACATAAATTTACTTTTCGATTCTGAATAGAATCGATTCAATGTTTGTTGAAAAGAAATCCAAACTCGGAATGTTCGAGATTAGTTCGTGTGATAAAATATTAAAATATTTGAGATTGATATTTTCAAGATCAGCTTGGAATCATGAATCGTGTTGGACGTGCACTTTCTCGTGCCTGATCTGAAATTCCAATGGTGGAAACATTATGCGTGGTTCTCTCAGACGCGAAATTATTTATGAATTATTGAACGTGTTATGTTGTTTGTCGTAGGATTTGCGGAAAGTATCTGCGTCAAATAATGCGGGAGCATAGTAGATACGTTTCCCGTATATATTAAATTTATTTCGAAATATCGAATTTCGATTAATATCAATCAAGGAACGAAAATTCTATAAAACATTTTCCATCGTATAAAGTCCAGAAAGATATATTACGCTTCATGTCCTTTTTTCTTGTTAATTAAACCGATTAGGTGGCAATTATTGGAAGATAAAGGAAAACTGTAGATAACAATCGGCTAGAAGACTTATTGAATTACGGAGAAGAAAAGTTGCAAGAAATTGAATACGATATTTCTCGAGAGATAATATCGAATTCTTGCAAGATTTAATGAATGCTGTATAAGTTTATTTCTAATTATAATTGAAGATTGAATAATAGACACGAAAAATTGCAAAGTTTCTAATAAATAGAAATACCAGCAGAGATTCTTATCTCTTATTTACGATATAAAATTAAATTTAATTGACGTAAAAATACCAAAACGTGGTATGAAGAATAAATTTAGATTCATGTTTCTATTATCTTTAATGATATAAAAATCTTAAGATTTTTATATCCAATTAAAAATAATTTCGTAGTCAAATTATTTTTTATATGGATAATTCGAATATCCAAGTTGGTTTTGTCCAATATGAAATATTGCTAGCACATTTTTTTTTATATTGCAAAGTTACAGACGTTTCTATTGATTATCCGATGATGAAGGCAGCGAGTAGTGGTGGAAGCAGTATTAGGGGAGGTGACGATGCTTCGTCATGGTGGATGGAAATTTCACGCGAGAAAAGGAATTATGGTTGTACACTCCATCAATCTTTTTTTACCATGCATCTATTTTAATAAATAAACAAATTATTATATCTCTTCTCTGAATATTAATAACATAATACAAAAGTTACAGCAAAAAGAATCGATAAATTGCAATTTTATTACTGAATTATTTCCCTACAATTAAAACGACTATAAAATATACCTTAAAATCTGTAAAAACGCGCATTTATGAGGCAACTTTCCTCAACTACTACACGAAAAAAATAGAAAACTTTCCTTTGAAATATAATTCTTACAAATCCTCATTCTTTTTTCATTCCAATAAATTACAAATTACAAACGATTAAAAATTACAAATTGAATCTTGTCACAGATCTCGTCAAAACGCGCCGACAATCCCGGGAGACGCAATAAAAAATAAGAAGAAGAGAAGCTCGAGGATCTGGAGAAACTGCCAAAAGATCCGGAGGCATTCAATTGCCAAGCGTTGCGGATAAAGTCGGCACGTATTAAAATGCAACTTTGAGCCGGCGTGAATCTGAAAAATCGATGAATCGTGGGTGCACGGGCTTACAAATGGTCGGATCTTTAGACGATAACCAACTTTCAGCGCGGGCACGCGGGGTAAAAGCTCATTCATCATCGTGTACTTGGGTGCAGCGCATTGTCCGCATCACGTGCACGCGCCACGGGAACATTAAATCGATTCTCGTTCACGCGTGATTTACCGCCGCGAATTGAATCGTGAAGAGGCTCGGGATGCTTACGATTTTTCCTCTGTAATAATCGTCGCGCCATCCCTCTGTCGAGGACACGGGGATTTCGCGCAAAATCGCGAAATTATTTTTGATCTCGATCTGAATACGAAATATTTGTTGCGTTTTCTTTAAATGATATTAGGCTTGCTCGCAGTATTTGGTATTTTAATATATGTAAATTTGATATTAGAATAAAAAGATATGGATGTTTTTATTATTATTCTTATTATTTCTTATTGAAGAGTAATTTTATTTTGTGATTTTTCGAGGGTCTATTAATATTTTCTGAACATCTTAAAAGAAAATATAACAGAAAAATTTGATCAATTTCCAATTTTATTAAATAAAAGGAAATAAAAGGAAAAGTAAATTTTATTGATCTCTAAGAGAATAAAATTGCTTAATTTTAAATTCGTTTTAATATTTATCTAGCTCTACTCTATTTTAGTTCCATTAGCTCTGTCTACAATCTATTTACGACCTGTTCTCTGTGATGTTTAACAATCTTAATTCAATAAAGACACTTCTATCACTTCACAGTGTATTTTAAAAACTTGATATACGTATTTACATATCCATCACTTGAAACTACCGTTCTCATTTGTCTTCTCCATTTATCTTCTCTCCCATACGTCTCCAAGTTTATTCATCCTTTTAAACTGAAACTGTAAAAAGACTCGTCGAAGATAAAACAACAAACTACACATCGAATTGAATTAAAAATCTCTTCATCTTCGTATCTTACAAACGATATTTCCCTCAAATGATATCGAGAATAAATCAGTAAATCATCTGTCAAAGTTTTATGCTTGTATTAAATCACGTTTAAATTTACAATATTTATAACATATCTGATTTAATAATAAATATCTTGATTTTAAGTATTTTGCAAGTAATCATCAGTCTTGTTCTTCTTATTAATTTATTTACGATTAATTTCTACATCTTCGTTAATATTTCAACTTTCATTATTTTAATTTCTTAAATAATAATATTCAACGTGTCAGAGATTCAATTAAATTATTAATCATCAATCTATCGCAAATATAAAAGCGAAATAACATTGTTTTCACAGCAAGTTTTCGAAACACAAATCGAAAAACAAAAACGAAATTTCAACCGAGGATTACACTCTAAGTCTACAATTATTTATTTCCTTCTCTCTCCAAGTCTCTTATTGTCTCATTGTATCACGTGCCAAAAGTCGTTTAGTGGTTCCTTTTTCCTCGGGATCGCGAGAATTTTTAGAGAGAATCGTACACGACATTGCTTTGTCTCGCCTGGTCCAGCAAAATTTCTTCCTTCGATAATCGAGGAAAACTTGTTAAATTTTCTTACATCGTTCGAAACTTGTTCCTTGGGAGAGGAATTACGATGAAAACAAGTGGTTGATAGCGCAAGAAATTATTTCCAGATGCATTTGAAAAATGAAGTTTCAATGAAGTTTTAATTACAACTCCGTTTTACGTCCGAAAGGTTAAGTAGCAAGTTCTGTGCTCTCATTTTTATGAAGCTTGGAAAACTCTTTGTTCTTTAGATTATCTTAAATTTGAAGTACACGAGCAATTGTTAAGATTTTGAAAATTAAAAAATTTATGAGATTATTTCGGCAAATGAATTAATTGAAAATGGATATTTATTTCAATATATATTCATTTCGAAACTATCTCTAATCGAAAAAGATAAAAATATCAGAAAAATTTGACGAGAGGAATGGTACGAAGAAAAATTAACTAAAAGTTATCTTAAAATTCTAATTTTGTTCAGATCTTGAGCAGTCGATTTCTAATGTATTACAAATATGATTACAAGTTTATTACAAACATTATTCATCAGATCAAATTAATTTGAAATTACTCGAGCTTAAATCTTGCCTTTACTATTATACCTCCGAAGGAATAGACGAGGAACGAAGAAAAAGCATGATTATGAAAACATTTCTTATTATTATCAGACAATAAATAAATTTAGGACTGGCGGTGAGCAAACTTTACCTTGAAGAAAACTGCAAAGAAACATTTAACTATCATTAAACTGCAATTCGAAGAAATTTACTATTTGGTTCTTACTGAAACTTCTGATAGCATATGGTATCCTTAATTTTAATATCAGATTTTAAATCAAATATCAAAACATGAACGTTTTCATGAACAAATCTAAACTAACACTTTTTATTAAAAGACTTCTAAGACTATTTTAAGATTAAATATATAGTTTTATACAATTTTAAAGTTTGCAAATTAAATTATTAAATCTTTAATCACTTTAATTCATTTTGCTGTTCACTATTCTTCTGTATAATATTATTTTTTCGTAATAATTTTTATTTTCATCATTACAAATTAAATTGGATTAAAAAGATTCACGAGCTTGTCTTTACTTGTCGCAAATTATACAATTTATTTAATCCCAATCATGTCGAGCATCCACTATCGCGTACAATAAACTGTGCGATACAATTTGATTACAATTAAAACGCGCTATTTTATTATTAGGACCGCGTGATGCGAGCAGTAATAGAATTGTCCAACGTGCCAATTGAACCGATAAGATAATAACACGATGAATAATGCATCGAGATAATTATCGAGGGAAGGAGGGGGGTGAGGAAATAATATAGGCGCGTGCCATGGAAAATATTATCGATGTAACGCGCTTGTGGAAATTTCCGCCCAATCGATGTACCCCTCGGACGAGCTTCTCGAGGAGATGAACACCTCGATGCACAAAAATCTGCACAACCTTCGAAGGTGGATCATAAATCATCGTTGGCACTATGACACTTTTGCCTTTATATGTCGCAAAACCCTGCTCTGTTTTATGCATTGCGTAAAGTCCGTCTTTGCCACTCGATACGCCCCTCTCTCTCTCTCTCCTCCGCGCCGGGTTGCGATTACGTTGCGCTCTCTCGCTCGTTGCCCGTACAATTTTGCCGCACTTAATTCATTTCCGTGTCGCAAAAGAAAGTAATTTCAATCTCTTTAGCGAATGAAACGCTTGATCGAATTATAAATTTGAATACGACGATGATCAAATTTAGTAACCGTTGATCAAGTTTTGATTACTTTTTTGAGACGAGAGAAAAACAAATGTGAAAAAAGAAGGATCGAGGAAACGAGTGCAATTATGAGATTATCGAAAGGGGAATTTAAAAAGTACTTGGAATAAAAGGAAACCGATCAGGTATTTTTCTTTCTTTAAGTAGTAGATAAAACTTTGTACCAATTGTTTGAAAATTCGTCGAATAAATTTCTACGGAACACGAGTGAAATTTATGCAGAATTAATCAATATCGTGCAATTTAGAATTTCAATCGTAAGCGAGAACTTACAACTAACAGTTCGCAGTGAATTCGAAGCCGATATTATCGAAAATGTTTCGACAATGTCTTATTGATATTGGAAAATGTATCGCAAACAGCTAATATATCGATTTAACAGGCGCAAGGGATAGGTGTATTAACGTATACAATAGGACATTAAGTAAACCGTAATATTGGCACAGGGATCGTTCGATTGGTAATAGTTTAATGACGACAATTCTCTGATAATGCCCGTGGTATTAGCGTTCTCCTCTGCCTACGGATTGTTGCATATCAGATTAAGATTTAGACCTGCCCCAGGCATTGGGGTACTAACTTCGAAACAATCTTGCGTATGTGTGCGTGTATACGTACACTTAAATGTTACAAGAGACCCAACATGTTGTGCACAGTCAAAGTGTTGCCTCAAGTTCAAGAACGTAAGCTCCGGGATATACAGATTTAACGTGATTAAACTTATCGTTAGTGTCCTGTAGTTCTATACACAACGATCTATATACTTTATGCACATATCGAAAAAGTTTCCATCCGATAATCTACTTTCTCCTTTCTCTTATCCCTTCTCTTATTACTCGAAAGATTATTATTCAAAAATCGAAACGATTCCTTGATGTCTCGATTAAAAATTCCTCGACGTTAATTTTTGGAGAAATAAAAGAAAAAAAATGTTGCGCGCAAATTTCACATTTCAGAATGCAGCAGAAATAAAGTTAGAGCGGGGAAAAAAAACGGAGAAATTTATTCTCATTATCACCCTAAAAGCATACATTAACGGGGACAATTTTCGCGCGTTCTCGTATCTGCCGTGAAACTCGAAAAGTGTGTGGCTCGATTACGAGTACCTTACGATATCGATTCCGGGGAATTCGAGGAGTTCGCACTATCGGTGATTTTTATCGAAAAATACGCGGCCGTATAACAGTGGCATCGACGGTTCTTCATCAATGATGCGAAAATCGTCCCGCAATAGAGGCCACATTTACGATACTTCTTCAGGTCATAAATTACCTTTTTATAACACCATTTCACAGTTCTTTCTCGATGGCTCGTGGCATCGCGAAGAGTTTTACCAGATATCGCTGGCAGATTTAAGGACACCGTTCCTTTTAAAATCATTTTGAGAGAGAAAGAGTGAGAGGGGAGGTATACTCTCTGTAATCACGTATATCGCTTTCCTTCCGAAGCTTATCACTGGCGCGCCAGTTTCTAGGAATTACTAGTCATAAATTTCCAACTTTCTTTTCTCGAAAATCGCGATACTTCCCAGTATTTATCCTATCTTTCTATAACGATAGTTGAAAACTTTTATTCCAAGTTCAAAAGAGGATAGATTTCCATCAGGATATATTCAAATTATCATTCAAAATTTTTAATAATTCTTCCTTTTATCCCCTGTAACTCGACGTTTCTCGGGAAAATACGAACAAATACGTAACTCGATTCTAAATTCGAATCCGAATTCTAAAAAAAGAAAATAGAATTTTAAGATGTTGAAATTTTTAAAAATAGAAAAAAAAATCGAAGAAAAATTTCCGGATGGATATCGCGGCAAGTATTCAGCTTGGAGATCTCGAAATTGGATCTCATAATGGAATATATATCGATATTATCACTCAACCGATCGTAAATTATTCTTTCACAACATCGAGACAACATCGAGGTCCAAGGGCTATCCCAGTTTTTGCGTTGTCGTTGATACACCCACTACGCGTTCACGTCAGTTTAGAGAGGACTTGGCTATGCATGGAAAATGTCAAGCAACTTTTTCAACAAAATATTCCAGTCGTACCGCCCTCGATAATGATTGATGCATCGAATGCCCACACACTGCGGAAAGGGATCCGGGATTTATGGCTCGATTCTCTTGGATAAAGGGAATCTTTTGTATAACTATAACCCGGCATTATAGGACACGTATATAATACGTTCGTGGATGGTGCGTAATTAGAAAAACCGAAATTATGTATTCGGTTTTTCTTCCTTTCCAATCGTCCACTCTCGTTTACGATCCTATAAACAGGAAGATTAACCTAGATTCTCTTTCAGATTTTTTAATCAGCCTTTTTTTGTTCCAGAAATTGTGCTCCGTGAAACGGTGAACCCCTAATATATTCTTGATGAACCTTTTGTTGTTCTTTTCGAATATTCTTCTCAAGAAATAGATATTGCACGTTATTCACATGTAAATAATATGATCGAACACGATAGTTAATCATTTTTTTAATAGATTTTTTTCATCTTACATAGTTTATCTAGTTAGATTAATATTTTTAAAGTGTTTTATTTAAGAATAAGAATATACAAGGGAGGAATTGGATGTAACGAGAGATATATTATAATTATAAAAATAATCCTTTTTCATTATCTAAATATATTCGAATAAACAACGCTGAGCATACAAATTACCAATTAATAATCATAATTAGTAATTTCTAGAAAAAAAAGGAATGGAGAGCTTCTATCTCAAGATAATCCAGACTTTATTCCAAATCGTATTTCGACGGACATCCCCCTTCTATATTCATTATGCATTAGATTGGTCTTATATAAGTACGATAGACTATTATACGGAAGATTAGAAGAGGTTTTAGGATCCTCGGATTTCAGGGGTCTCTCGAGGTTATTATCCCTTCTTATAATAATAACCTGTCAAATCGTTTACCTAATTTTTAACAAGTTACACTCCAAAGTAACGCGACAAGATTACGTTTCGCATAAAATAAATAACGCACTATATTGTACGATACGAACGAGGGAGAGAGGATAAAGCTGTGCCCTGTCAATGAAGAAGAGGAACGAGAGAAACGAATTATCCTTTAGCGATATCTGTTTTAAAACAAGGGGAGGGAGGAAAAAGGAGAAACTGAAGAGAGAGAGAGAGAGAGAGAATAAAAAATAAAACTGGAAACCAGGATATCCCTGTGTATATCCACGACTACGAAACTGCTCGATAAATTTCTCCTGGCAGCTCGACTTTTTTCCCCTCCTGCCGACTAAGTTTTTTTCGCAAATTGAAACTGATCATGCGAGGCGTGCGTCAGGTAATTACGGAAGCAGTGTCCACGAACTAGGCGGAAACACGGGCGGTCCCTGCGTAATTGTGTCGTCACAGCTTTCCTTCCTTTCTCTCCCTTCTAACCCCTCCACCCCTCGCTTTTGCCATTCGGTAATTAATGGACCGCTATTTTTCTTCCACAATGGTTATTTTTTTCCAACTCGACCCCGAAGAGAAATGAAAGTTTCAAATCTATCGATTGCGCTGTGTTTATCCCGATGATCGAATTATTGGAGTTGGGAAATTTTAGAGATTAATTTTTCTTTTCGTCTCCAATTTTTAATTAAATTCAATAACACGAGTCGATTTTATTTAATTATACGGTTTGTAAGTATGCAAAATATACGTACAGCGAAACAACAGCAATAATAAGTTTATAAAACACCGTTTCAAATTATTACCAATTACTTTTATTACATATTTGTTATATTACAATATAACAAAATTTGAAACGAAATGACATACGACGCGTTATATATAAATATATAAATTTTCTTTTGCGATAACGGCAACAAGGATTGTTAAATTAAATATTTTAAAACTGTGATGCACGAAATGAAAACAAACACGTGTAAATCAAACTTCCCTATATCGTAAAATTCAATTAATTATAAGATCGGATACGAATATTAAATACTTTAATTAAATCCAAATACTAGCGAAGTACCGAAACGCGTGCACAATTCACGGTTCGATGATGCGGTCATATATTTCCCATCCACGCTCAGGCACCCCTAAAGGCACCACCACCCCACCAATGCGTGATGGCGCACGGAGGGAGAGCCAGCAGACAACCCCTAAAACGGACAATCCGGATAATCTCGCGCAATGAGAATGATGACTCCGGCATTCTTTCGTCTCCCCCTCTTTATCACGAAATCACCGGCCGCCATAATTACACGATCGATTCGAGGGGAGAGAAAGAGAGGGGGAGGGACAAGGATTCGTTGAATGGTTCGTTATTACGTTTCAATTAGCAAGAGGCGGATATTTACGGTAATTGCGATCGGGTCACGCTGTCAGGAATATTCGAATAACGAGTGGTGGACAAAGATAAACGGGATCCGGGTAATTTCCTACTCGTGACGTTCTCCACTTCTTATTGTTTCGAAATTAACTTGGTCAGTTACCAGGGATTTGTCCAAGAATTTCAATGGGGAAAGTTAATTAATTCCGAGCCACCGGTCGATCCCCTCCCTCGATTATTCATTCCGTGGCGAATGTCAGGTCTCGAAACGTCGAATTGTTTGTCTTAAGTCTTGTGTGCGAATAACCAACAACGTTGCGCGAGGATGTTAGCTTCGTTGGAGAGTCTCGATTATAGTATTTTCAGCATTGCTGCTTATTGATTTTGTCCTGGAACGATTTGTGGATTTACGGTTGGAATTGTTGGTGGATTGGAAATTTTTAACTTATTTTTTCTCTTCTACTCGCACATAAATGATTCAGATCTGGTAAATTGATCGAAAGTACGTATAGTATCCCAGAAAGTTACTTAAGCAGTAGTATAAGTCAAACAATGAGGAGATTAATAGTGTTTCGCAAGACAAATTTATTTCAAGTAACTTGATACGTTTTCAAATTTCTATAATGCAATTTTAAATTTTAAATTAATAATTTTCTTGATCCCACGAATTCCGGTAGCACATTGTTTAATCCCACTTTGATATACCGTGCTATTTATCCTCTAATAAATTCACGGAACCGAAAACATAACAATAAGCCCTTGAAATAGTTTAAGCAAAATTAATAATCGACGAGTAGTGAACTGGACAAAGCGGTCCGCGAAGGGAGTCTCTCCCCGTAAGAGATTCGACATGGCGAGAACTGTATAATGAGCTTGTGCACAGTTAATAATAATTACCGTGCTTCGTACGGTCGATACGGAATCCCATGCATATAGGAGAATACGGCGATGTTTGAAGTACAATTTACAAGGTTGTCGTTTCACCCAACAGGGGAAATTAGTACTTAGAGACGTTCGAGTCATCTTTAAGAGCGTTGTGAATAAATAATATAGGCACGCGAGACCATAACGAGATATTTCCATCGAGTTTTCTTTTTTTGAGATGACGACTAAATAAAGAACAAGAATTAATTGTTCGTTTCTCAATTTCCGTGAATCTCACGCGACTTGTCGTCGACTTATTCTACTTGGTTGACGAACGATTGAGATGTACTATTCGACCTAGATGTCCCATTCTACTTGTCTGATCAATGATTGATGTACCGCGCGACTGACTATGACTATTCTATTCTACTAGATTAAACGTGACCGACCTATTCTAGACGTCTATTCACGGCGGTCTTGTTCTACTTATTAAACATGACTTGGTGACATGATTAGGTAAAAATTAAAGGTAAATCTGGTTAGAAAATTTTCAAGCGATAAATGTCACTTGCTAGGTTTTAAATATGATTTAAACGACCTGCATGGAAACATTTGCCTCGTTGCAATTTACTTGGTAATTACGTAATTATTTATTTTCGCGTTGTGAATATGCGAGCAAAATATTTTTTAGGATAATAAATTTAAATAACTTCTTTTAAAATGTTGAAAAATATTTTAGAATTTAGAATTAATTTTAAAACATTTGTTTATGCGTAAAAATACCCTTTTCGGAAATATAGAAGAAAAAAACTATTCCTTCAAAAGAGAGAGAAAAAAAAAAGACAGGCGGGAAAGAAATTTCAATTTTGTCTCCGATCGCCTTTATCTCGAATCTTTCGTTCATCCATCGATGCAATTACAATTTTTTACAATATCTAGAAAATTGAGGTTTAATGCCAAATCCACTTTTTCAGAGTTCATTGAACACTATTGCCGATTCGAAAAGAGTTAAACGAAAATTCCTGTTTTTCCGTCGATACGTTATATAGATATTTGCCGCCACGATTTCAATATTCAATGGCTAAGTGGGAGGAGTGGAAATTTCTGAAACGAAATTAATCTCTTTCTTTGGGAAAAAAAAATTCACCCATTCGATTCGAACATTTTCATTACGGATTTAATCTATGCCCCATGATATAATGAACCGTCTGGCCTTCGAAAAAAAAAAAAGAAAAAAGAAAAATGGTTTTTTGCCCCTATTAAAATTCCAATCGGTTCAATGTTTACGCGTGTCCCCCGTAATCCTCTTAAAACCGTTTCGCAGAGTTAAAGCGGGCAGAATTTGTATTATTACCGACGTTATTTCGCCCAATTTTCCCGGTTTAACCCTCTACCCCGTCGATTCTTTATCGTAAAACGAAACCTGTAGATTCTCGTCCCATCGATATTTCGAATATTCATACGAACGTAGAACTTTCCCGGATAAAACTGAAATTTACACAAGCCGCTTTACGGATCGCAAATACGGATGTTCGACGTATAAAGTACGAAATTCGATGACGTTGATTGAAACGGTACACGAATATACGTAAATATACGTAATTTTAACGATAAAAATATATATAAATTACTTTGTGTATCGAGATAATGAGAGGGGCGTTGATTCGTTTAAATCGAATATTAATTTAAATGGACGAATTTTTAAAAATTCGAAACGAATATAATAATTCTTTGGTGGTTTGTTAAATTTAAACGAATCGAGAATTAAGACGGTGAAAGTGATACGATCGATTGAACGAGGTTGAGAATAATAATTTGTATGAAATTAGGAAGGAAAATTGTAAGAAGCGATAAATTCCCTTTAATTCTAACAATTGACAGAGTTTAAATGATCAAAGCAATCAAGTATAGGGAGGGGGGTATGGATTACTTAGTCTCGGTTTTAAGCGAAATTTATTTATTCTATTTTCCATTATCGCTAAACGAATCGCAGAAACTTTGATAGAGGTTCAAGAACCAAGAATCGAGTATACGAATGGTCAGGTAAATTGACTGAATGGAATACTAACGAAGTGAACGAATCGGAGAAGTTCATGAATTCAATTGACTAATTGCTATATTCTTTTTATAGTATATATCTCCGTTTCCTCGATTCCTCCTTGTGCAAAATTCATTATCTTCGCTTTTCTATCGATTTTTCCCATATCTGTTCCTATTTATTTTAAAATTAAATTAATAAAGGAAATAATTATTTCCAAGTAGCATTTTATTATAAATTAAATGATATTCAATGCTTGTCGATTCTCAAAATACTATTCAAACTGAATGGCTCAAAGAAGAATGTAAATTTGAAAAACTTTTTCTTGATTTACTTAAAGAAAGATCCTGAATTCTAGCAAACAAACGTTAAGCTATTCTAACATTTACAGAAACTTCTAACTTCATACTTTTCGTAATTTCCACGATTTCCTTTACTTCACTCTAAAATATTTAACTTGTATATATTCTAACAAATTCGTCTTTCTTTAATTTCGCTTTAAAAAAATTTAAATCAATGAAAAAAAACGATTAAAAAATTATTCAAAATTACAATAAAAATATCCAAAATTTCGATTACAAAACATTCAAAGTTCCAACAGCAAAATTTACATATCCAAGAACTCGTTCGACAAACTCAATTATAACATAACATTTCAATACTTTATTTTCATCAGTCTCTCGTCATTAATTATCCATCATTCCCAAATTGTCCAATATCGAAATCTAACGATTCGTTCACCTTTCTCTCATCGAACAACTTTGATCAATCATGAAAATTGCGGAATCTCGAAACCGCGAGAATTAAATCGTAGTGCGGTTAATTTGCAACTATCAGGATTATCGGGGCTGTTTCCATGTCGTTCGCCCGCATATAACGTGATGGACATCGATGATTTCCCGATTCGGCCATCGCCGAGTAATCTCTATCCATCCATCGTTTATCCAGTTATGAAACGATTCAACGAGTCGTAAAATCATTGTCGTAAATTTTCGCGGTTAGGGGGGGAAAAAGCAGTGGTGGCGGGGGAATTAGTTTCGCCCCCGTTTTCGGGGCTTTCCTTGAAAATCATCGCGGCAATTTTCATTTCGACCGACGAGAGAAGGAATGTTCCAATTCTCTCCCGTCGACTGGTTCCCCTCCCCCCTTTTTTAATCCTTCGATCCGGAATTTCAGCGAATTCGAGGTCGAATGGATGGTTGTTGGATTCTTTATCGTTTTGGATTTGGACAGGGGGGTAAGAAAATTTGGGGTGAACGTTTGGCTCGGTGACCACGGATCGATGCATCCTTTGGGGAAAATTTTATAACTCGGAATTTCAATGGTTAATAACGAAATCTATCGTTAGTTATAATTTCAATAATAGAAGATTCTACCAATCTGTTATCTATTTTAAGTTTCAAAATAAAACAGGGTTCTATCGGGTTCAATAAGAAAACTTGGAAATTTTGTTTAAAGTTTGAGCGAAAATTTGAAGATCTTGACGAAAAATTAGAACAAAAGATGAATACGATTCGTATCAAGGTTTCGGCTGTAAATTTAACGTTCTGTATTAAGAGATAGTTGAAATTTTACTTCCTGCGCTATCTTAATATAGTACAATTCCGTTGATAAAATCTGTCCATTCTGTCCACGTAGCTTAAAATGATCCAATAAAATTCCTACGCGTGCCCTATGTAAATATACATACATTCCATTTTATCTTCTTGATGTTATAAAAAACGATATCGCCGAATGTGAAATACATTACGGATTATTACACCAATGTGCGGTAAACCACGACGTGAACAAAGATTTTATCCAAAGTGCCATGTAATTGCCCGACAGAAACGTGAAAGGAATAGAAATTTTTAAAACTTTGTTCTGTAAAGTATAAAAACATTACAGAAACGATTTAATTAGTGGTAATAACAATTACGAAGATTAAAATTATATTTAATCACGTATATTATTTACATAACCATTAATTTTGAAATGTTGCTTTCCGATTTTTCAAAATCATTTTACGAATAATTTTAAATTTAATTTGTTTATTGGCGGATAATGGATAAGCAGAGAGAGAGAATTATTCATAATGAATAATTTATTGTTACCTCAACAACTAGAGTCTACCTACGTTCGCACGTTGATATATGTTGGCTGCGTATATTATAGTGGCCATTTGTACGCAATGGTAGTAGCTTCGTCAGATGGTCACCATGTATAGTGGCTATTTGAATACAGAGACAGAGTCTCTGGAAAGCCATTGTAAGCGGCCGATATTATATTACACGAAAAATTTAATGAATTAAAAATTAAATCAAATTGTCCAAATTCGTAACAATATAGTAGCGTGGAATAATTTTGAAGAAGCAATAACTGCATTAAAAAGAACAGAGAGAAATAAATATTTAATAACAATATTGTTGATCGATATAATTTTATGTAAAAAAAAACATTTAATATTGACGAATATATAAGCAAAATTCTTTCGACAATAAAAACCTTCGCGGTATCGCGTTATGGGAGAAGTGTTTGGATTGCAAAAAACGATCTCGACGATTCCAAGTTTCTGAAAAGAAGTTTCCAAACTACCCTTCCATGTCATACCTTCAATGGACGTGTAAAGAGTGGTTCTTTGCAAAAATTGTCTAACTATGGGCGAAAGATTTGCAACTTTTAAACCTGACAAATCCTTTAGCTACTATCTTAACTATCTTTACCACTCCCCTCCCCCTCTCGCCTCGCGTGATCGAGAATCTTTCCTTTCTGCGCGCAAGAAATTCTTGGCAATTTTCTAAAAAGCTTTTGTACATTGAACTTGTCGCAAATCCGCAAGAAAACACAGTAATAATTGCGAACTTTTCAAATAGTGGAAAGTACTTGTTCGTGACCGATACTACGCTACTAGATTTTATGATTTCAACAATATTCTAGTCTGGATGATTCGACGAAAATAAACGAAAACTTTGTAATAAAAAAGAAATCTCCAATTTCGCTCTCAAGATTTTCTTTCAAAAAGAAAAGAAAAGAAAAGAAAAATAGAAATAATAAATTACAATAAACCGATCGAAATTCCTAATACAAACAAATTTTTATTCGTATTTTATTGCTCTAATCTTATTCATAAAAGCGTAAGTTTGTATAAATATGTTCTGTTAACTAACTGTAAGAATAAAAATAAAATTCGACGCTACTTAAAAATTAAAAAACACAATTTCTCACACATAATGTTAAACATACGAAACAATATTCGACAAGAATAATCGGATTAATACGATATTGTCGCTGGATGTTGGTACTTATAAGCTAAAATTTCCAAATCTTGTGACGCATTCATCATCCCCGACGAAAGCTCGTAATGTACACCTGTTTACGTTACAACATCTCGCGTTTTCAAGCTTAAACGATATAACAAGTGTTTGCATGCCGTACTTCACGAAGATAAGTCCGATCACATTTCAACGTCATCCAAAAACGGGCAAGAGGACTCTGAGAAATCGACTGGCTTCGTATCTTCGTGTTCCTGTTTTTCGAGGGCTTAAGATTGCTCGATATTTCAGGAAGGTATAATAAATGATTCATGAAAGCAGATTAAACATAATCGATCAATTTTAATAACCAGAAAAATGCACGATACATCATATTCCCTTTAATACCAAAACGGATTATCTAGTGTTATCGAGCTAAATTATCTCGTTTTTCTTTTTTTTCAAACGCGATACATTTCGTTTTTATCAATCGGAGCGAAACATATCGATGACGAAAGATCACATGTACGAAATGCATAAATGTATATGAACACGTAATTAACACATTTTCTTTAATCGCGAATGATCAAAATTATTAGAAATCGAATTACGAATCGATCATCTTGTTTCTCACGTATACGCCGAGAATTTCATACGTGACCTAATAACCCAGCCAACGAGAAATATGAAGCATGGAATCTCATAATTGACAACTAGTATCGTGTAACGACATTCGTGCAACCACGTGACAAGCCCAATTATCCGACGAGTCTGTCCTCCCCTTGCGCAACGTTCCAATCTACTTGGGAAACACAACCCTTAAGCACGCGTTTCGATTGTTAAAAGCCTTCTGCCATCGTTTCGTTCCGTTTCGTGCACGTGCACCCGTCGTTTATTCGGTTTATCGCGACGAACCATCCCCGTACTTACCGGGGCGAAAATTCCGTTCACTGTCGAATTATTTCGCCGAACCAACTATCGAATTTACACGGGCGTTAACACGGACTTCGGTTGCACGTTTCATTACGCGCGATAACGGTGTACACTAACGTCCCGTTTTAACGAGCATTTAATACGTTTACATTGAAAACATACAATCGTTACCAACTTGCTTCTCCAACGCTAATTCCGCTCCTTCCATTTTACTTAAAACTTTGAAAATTAAAAGTCAATTGAAACGCAAATTCACTTCAACTTTGAGAATGGTTTCACACTGTGTCATTTTATACCTGTAATTCCGATTCCGAATCGTCCGATTATTACGAGTTGGTGTTTAACTTTTACAATTTTCAATAGTTATATGCCACTATTACTAGCCTTTGAATTTACGTACGTAAAAGTCGGGAGAGTATATGAAAAATTTTGTCATCAAAAGCTAGTCGGAACGCACTCTTTTTTATTCATTCGAGTATCTCGATTCGTTGCAGAGATATAAGGACTCGAAGTCTCTGTAGTACTTAACGCAGTGCAGAAATTGTGAATGGTGGCGCCATCTAGCGATCTACCACATATTTTTCCTAGAAGCGCATAGTGTACGTTTTTCCAGGAATCGCGTCTGTCGCTCGTCTGGAGTTTAAGATAGGTCAGTGAAAGGAGGTGCGAGCGAGAGATCCGAATAAGCGATAAGGAGAGAAATAGTAAACGATTAAAAATTACCCTTCGCTTTACACGATGATATCTCTGGAACCGGAAGTGGTATCGAGATAAATGAAAAAGCGTTTTAAAGAGAAAGATTCCGCGCTTCTAACGATCGTTCGCTCGTTGACCGGAAGTCAGTATCTTGAAAGTTACAGCGGTTTAAAGTTTTCGTAATTTCAATAAAGTTTAATCGAATTCCAAGGTAAATTATACGATAGATATATTAATTTTCGAAAGAATGTTACCTATACAGATGATATATTAAAGATTCTGATTTAAAAATTGTCTCAACCCTTTTATATTTATTACAAGTTGCAAAATGTTTAATATTTCACAATCTTCTCGTATTTTATAATAACGTTTAATTACTGTGTGTGAGATCGATTCACGTATGAATAGAAAGAGTATTGCGTATTGCTCGAAAACAATTGTTAAGATATAAAATGTTTCGGGAAACGAAACAGAGGGGGATATTTCGTAATTGTTCGTTTTATTCCCGCTATTTTCATCTCTCGTGGGGATATAAAATTCCAAACTGTTTAATCTGCCGGCAAACATTCTGCACAATAAAAAATGGTTGTTTCTCTGTATTCAAAACGGGGAACGCGAAACTCATACGTTAAATGGCGCTTTTGTCGACAAGAAAGCGGGGAACGCGACGATAAAATCGCCGGTTCGAGTCTTTGTGCGTTCACAATCAGAAGTAGGACGTGCAATTAGTCAAAGTTTGTATCGAAAACTTAACAATTATATTAACAATCAACATTGAACTCGATGGAAAAATAACCGTGAGTATAATTCCATAACTTATATGTGTTTCAATTCTATATAACACACAAACATATATATATCAAAATCAACGAGAATTCATTAATTTTGTATAAAAGATGATATATAATATTTCCTTTCCTATTCTTTATAAAAATTATAAATTGCTTGAAAAAAATAAACAAATTAATTGAATATTTATAAATATTCCGATATATCTACGATCGAAGATGTAACATATAAAACTTGAAACATTTCGATACGATCGTTGACAAATATTGAATTAAAAAGTGCGAAACATATTGCCATTTTTCGAAATAATTCCTACGAGAAATTAAATAAATCGCAAGATAAATTTTTTTTCTTCCAGCATCGTGTTTCCAACAAATTGACACATACGATCTTCCTATAAAAATCATATTCCGATCACGAAAATATCTCGTCCAAAAAGTGAATTACAATAAACATTATATCTGAAAACTCGTGTATATATCTATCCATGAGAACGATCATCTCTCGACTTCTCAATTGGGGGATGGCTATCGGTCCAATTAAAAATCATTTTCGCAGCTTTCTGTTTAATCGTGTCGATCCTCCACCCGCTGGCAATTACTTTTCACGTTCGAACACTTTTCATTAATTCGCGCTACTTGGAAATTGGACTATCAGGGAAAATGCGCCGCTTCGAAAAATACGAATAGAAAATATACCGTGGATCGATTCAATAAGAAACTGGAAAAAAAAAAAAAGAAACAAAAGGCAAACCGTATATTTTTTTTTATTCTTTTTTCTTTTCCTTTCTTGTGCTTGGTATAATTACATATACGAGTATTATATATATTATAGAGATGCATAGAATGTATTCATACGATATAGATAATTAAAAATTGAGAAAATGATTTTCCAAATTTCTTCTAAATATAATAATTTCTTTCGAAGATTTTTCATACTAATTGAAACAATGTTGTATAATAAATACGTATCCTTAAATAAACTTGTTCTGAACAGATAATAAAAAGAATAAATAATTTGATTCGAGAAATTCATTTTCTCAAACACTTTATATAAACTCGATTAATCACCTGCTAATCCCACAAATAAATTAAGCTGTCAGTAACAATTAGACCAGCCATACGTAGAAAATCACGTTCAGAATAAACCTATCATTTGTACCCCTCCTCTTTCCTTCCTCTCCAAAAAAGAAGTCTCCCCCACCTCATCGTTATAAGAAACAGAAACGTTCCACCCTGAAACGTTTCCGCCAATTAAACTACCCTCGGTCTATCCCATTCCCTCGAATTCCCAACCCTCGAACTCTGAAACTCCACTTTCCTCACGCAGCATATTCCCATTAATGAAAAATGCTCGACTCAGAGTTATCCCCGTCTCGTAATTCCCGGGTGTGCCGTTCACAAGGTTCGATAAATAAAAAGACCTCGTTATAATCTCGACCATTCGGACCCTGTGTACAAAAGGTCTACTTATTATATATATAGAAATAGAATTATTTTCTCAGTGATATTTGATATTGGAAATTTCTTCCAATTTTGTATTCAAAATCAATATCAGAAATATACATTTGATAAATTTCATAGAAAAATTTTCCAACCCCTTTCTCTAACGATTCTAATCCGAATCTTTCTTTGTCTGTAAAATAATTATACGTTGGTGATCTGCAGTATCCATTTCATCTAATCATCATCTTCCATCTTCGGATCACAATAGGTAGATCACTGTATCACATGTACGAAACCATAGTCAAGCATATCTCTATTCTGTCTATATCTAGGCCATAGTGCATTCCTTCGTTATCTATTTCAATAATATTGAATATATTCTATATAATCCTTCGATACATCGATCTAAACAATAATAACCAATACGTCCACATTCCTTGTTCATTATCTGTTCCACTCTTTATTTCAATATGATAATTTATCTTCTTTGAACGCACGCTGAGCTAATTTGATTCATCAGCAATTTATAACAGCAATTAATGATATCCAGTTGACAATGTTGTACATTGAACGGACAGAATCTATTGTTTTCTCTAACGAGAAATAGAGCCTCGAGAGATGATTATTACTCGCGGTCGAGGAACATTGAATTATATCGGTAGCCCTCGGGATAAATCCGAGACTTGTTATCCGAGGTTATGACAGTGTAAAAATGGCCGTCGTTAAGCCGTCGCCGAAGAGAGTGACGGGTTATGACGGAGGGTTGAAGCCGGGAACAAGGTCAATTGACGTTTTTCGTTGCCTGTTTCGTTCGTCTGCTTTCTGGCTTTTGTTGCACAGCTCTCTCTCTCTCTCTCTCTCTAACGTTCCCTCCCTCCCTCTTTCTCTTCTTTTTCTTTTTTTCCTGGAGGAGAGGGCATTTGAAAAAGTTCTGTTCTACTCACTTCTCGTGAATGAATGTATTCCCGCTACTTGGAAATAGCGTAGAAAATGAAGAAAGAAAGAGAGAAAGGGAGAGAGATGAAGTTGAAGAATGCAAAGCATTGCATGCTAATAAAATGAAAAATGCACAGTGGATTTGGAATGATGATGACAATCGAATAATTTTTTGAATCTTGGATTTTGTAAAGAGATGTTGAATAGATGAAAAATTTTTCGATTTAAACAATTTGATAATTTTGTCTCTGAGAAGGATATGAAAAGGATATTATTATATAGGATAGTAATGAAAGAGATTAATGAATATTTATTCCAAGATTCTAAATGTTATAGTTATATTGTAATAAATGTTAATATTGATTAATTCAAATACGATAATCTTACAATCAAATACATTAAATATAAAAAGTTATAGAGGATTCTATTGAAGAAGCTTCTCTCGTTTCGCTTAAATATTTCATCGCGTGTATTACGATCTTTGTTAAGTGAAAATTACACACGAAAATAATACCTTGATAATTAATGAACTCGATATTTTAATATTCTCTCGCGCAATATTAATCTCTAAAGTGAGAAAATTTGGAAGATGCTATTAATTTTATATTTGAATTTCAACACATACGCACAATATAAAATTGCAATTCATTTGTCCAAACGATTAATTCTGTATCGAATAAAACACACGTGAAATAAATTTAATTTCCCAAACAATTCTTCTCGTCATTCTTTTTTTTTTTTTCAAGAATCTAACCCCTCAGAATCTAAACCCTCGACCGAGTTTCAAGATTCTACTTCGTCGAAATATTATGAGTCGACTGTTGGCAAGCTTTCTGTCGCGATTACTTTCGAAACTTATTCGAGCCCGCAATAAATTTCTCCCGCGGCTAGGCGCGAGAAAAATATTTTCCAAGCAAAAACGATGCCCACAAACACGGTTCTACGCCACCACGGCAACTCGATCTGATTTCCCCGGGCGAAATCTTTTTCGAAGAATGATCGTTCGCTTTTTTTTTTCCTTTCGCCAGCCCCTCTGCATCAATAGATTTTGTTCGAATGAATTCGATATAAAATCGACATATGAAATTTCATATTCCAGAGGCTGTCGAGATGGAGAAATTTCGCGATGGATGTCGCGTTAAGTTCCTCCGTGTAGCAATTAAAACGAATTAAAATCGACGCACTTTTCGAATTAAAACTATTGTTCCAATAATTCTGGCAAAAATTGTATCATTGTATATGGAAGATAGGAAAATTGAAGAATTTTCTAGATATCTAAAAAAGTTCGAGATAATAATAGATTCAAAAATTTTAGAGACATTTTGTAATAATTTGTCTATATTTATGTATAGAGAGAGTTATACGAAAAATAAAACGTTAATTCTCGTACGAATGAACTTTCAAGCTCCTTCGAGTTTTAAAAATTCAAAGAAAATTCCGTTATCGTTAAAATAATCTTTAATCGCGCATTGTTCCAGAATAATTTTCCATCGTGTGAAAATTAACGACGCGTTATAAACACTCCTATCATTGCCTCTATAATAAATGTATCCGGACATTAACTTTTATCATTAAATACATAATAACCGAATCGAAACAAACGCAACGAGACTATCATCGCTAATTTCCACTAATTACCATCCACTAAACGAACAAAATTGTATCCGTTAATTTTACAATATACCGATTAATCAATCGGTTCCCTCCTCAAAATCCGCATAACGTTTCTCTCGAGTGGAAACTGTGTATGCAAATAGCACAAAAATATTGGGCCCTGTTACATCCTCGATAATAGGGAAAGAAATAAAACGAAAAAAAAAGAGAGGGGGGAGGAGAGTTTCGAAAGAAGAAAATTGACAGAGAAAATTGGATATACAAGGAATTAGCGATGCGGAACACGCTGTTTGCTCGAGCGGAAAGGAAAAGAAGAGGGATACGAGAAACGAAAGATGGTGGTGGAAGAACAAGTGACCGCCTGGGGGCCAATAATTGCACGCCACTTGCCATAAGTTGTATTACGCGGTAGTGAACGCATTAGCGAAATGACGCGATACTTGTGCGAGATACAATTAAATATAATGAACTTAAATTGGTTAGAAAATTTAGGAATTGGAACGATGATCGAGTGTGATGAATTAATGAATTTTGTTCGTGCATCGATCTTTATTGTGGAATTAAGGAAATTGTAAATTAAAATCGCGAAAATAAATCGTTTCGTATCGTGAATTATTGTTCATATACCTTGCACTGCACATTGCATCCCTTCAACCGCCACACTATCCTAATATTTCCTCATCCAATATTGATTTTCTTGTAATACAATTTGAGAAAAATCTGCAAACTCTATTCTTATATGTAAAATTATAAATTAAAAACTGAAGAACAGTTAGAATATATATTAAAAATGAGAAACAAATTAATTTCTATCATAGTGCGATGATACACGTATTAATACATTTTGAATATCACACCAATCCATCGTTCTTCCATCATTTATTTCCTTGCGGATCCTTCTGTCAAACGAGAGAAAGTTTGCTCTGGCCAGTTATGATACCGGTTAAAGTGAAAAATAACTATCGGATGCGAATCGCGCAGATGCGCTTAAACGGTGATCTATTCTCATTAAACGCAGGCCGTCTTTATTAGGGGCAACGGCCTTCCACATTTCCTTGAAACGAACGCCAGAAAGTTCGACTGAAATTAGTTCAACAACTAGGAAGTGGAATCTGGTTGATTTAATTTGGAGATAAATAGCACGAATGATATTCTTTGATACTTTTCAGTGTTTGATATCTTTGAATAATACTTTTTATTAATAGATGAATAAAATATTCTCGTAAGCTTGTTAAAATTAATTTAAGACGAATATTTAAACAGAATTATTTGTGTCTTTTATCTTCTATCTATTTTTACATTAACGGAGATACTTTTTAATATCATTATCCGTAAACATCCGTGTAAAAAAAAAAAAGGATTCGTTCCTTCTTCTTCCATTTCCAAGAAGGAACAAAAATGTCAGAGTCGATCGAACGATAAGAATGATGAGAACGATCTTCGGCCGCACGCAAATCGACAGTATTCTACGAAAAACCTTTTGTAAAATAACAACTCCATTAGAAGTAACTCGGTTCGAGCTATGCGATGGAAAAACTCGAGAAATTCCCCTTTTCTGGCCGAGAATCGAAATACCTGGTCGGTGAATTCAACGGACGGTGGTGGTGGCCTTTGTACACGAGCGATTCATTCACTTCTCCAATGTGGAGGAACGTCAAAGAATTCTTGGCCCAGGTTTCCTTTCCGTCGCACTAACCACCATAATGTATTCTCTCTATTTATCTTCCGCATTGTACAAAGCATCCTCGGTTCCTTTTCATCGCGATACACGCACGTCGAGGTAAGTGGTAGTCGTCGAAATATGTGAAAAAAAAAAAAAAAAAAAACATGAGCGAAATATACGTGAAAAAACCACGGTTCTCCGTTTGGAATGATATCCGGATTGCACGCGGTATACGCGTTTCTTCCTTGTTATTATTATTCGAGAACGTTGATACTTTTCTACGTGGAAAGAACATCAACGAGGAGATCGTTCTAGTTTTCGTACGAAATATAATAGAATTCGATACATTAAAAAAACTAGGATGCGACTAGATAACAATAATATTTAATAAAACGATAAAATTATATAAGGAATTGGTATGAAGTTGTTCGATTTCTAACAATCGATTAATTTAATTTTTCTCGAAATATCGATTAGTCTCCGAAATTTGACCATTTTTTGAATAAAATCTTTCTAATATTTTCGTAATGAAATATATATTACATTTTTACGATTCACTTCACTCTTGAAATACTTAGTAATTTTATTTACCACGAATAATTCGATACCGTCTTTCCCAATATATATTCAACAATAACTAACCTCAAAATTTACGCGTCCGAAACTTCATCGCAAAATTCTTCAATTTCCTTACGATAATCAAACCAGTCACTTTTATTGAGAAACCTCGAGATTGTTAAGACACCAAGAATGTTTACGTATTACGCAAATTTATAGGGATGCTGAGAAATATGACGGAACACAGTTTAAAGGACTAACTTGTAACAATGCACGGAACGAAAACTTGGGTATCGTAAATTATCCGCGTGGTGGCGCCTCGGTTCCGAGAACAGAACACGCGTAATATTTTCTTCCCGCCAACACTGTGTTTACAACCTTGTTTCCTGAACATTTCACAGCTACGCTGCTAATATCAACCGGTGAATGTGTGCAAGGGAAAAACACTCATTCGCGGCTAATACGTCCAAGCATCGTGTTTATAGCGAATTCGAGTGCCCGCGAAATATATTCAAACGATGCTGTTACGGTTTTCTCTATTATACAAGACTTATACGAGCTAGTAGTAACGTGACCAGGAATAATTTTTTTTTATGGTAAAATTGTACGGTAATGCAGAGGAAATAACATTGTAATTCCGATGTTTTTTTTTTTTATTTGAATGAAATATAAGATGAAATACAGACGATATTTTATAAAAAAAAATTTTGTATTCAAATTGTATTAGAAGAAATTTGTAAATTAAAATGAATTATACAAATATTGTTCATAGAATAACTAATTCTGATTTTGTAAATGGAAAATAAAATTACAAATAATTTCTATCCTTTTTTAAGGATAGAATTAAGAATAAAAAATAACGAATTGTTTCTATAAATTTTAATAAAAAAAAAAGAATATGATATTCCTTATCATATTATTTCTTTATTAAATACTCTCTTGCAACATTCATACTGCAGATGAATCGATTAGAACAAGTTGAAAATTACAGTAAATAATACTTTCATAGAATATCAATGGTGCAATCGAATCTAGTCTATGACAGACTGATAACTAAATATCCACTTCCGTTATCACAGTTTAATACAGGAACACAGGAGGTTAGTGATATGTTAGCCTAAATAACCTAGTTTCGCACAATTTGCAATTATTTGATAATCCGTTAACATGCTCGGTTTAATTGATTACTAATTTATTAACCCGAAGAATTCATTGAAATTACTGAAATTGAGAGAGATTATTATCGGACAAACCATTTCGATATATAGATATCGTGGAACGTTGGGAGTCCATTGTTTCCAACGGCACAATGCTCTGTGTTTGGAAAACGTTTCCGGTAAATCAATTTTTCCGAATTCCCTTGAATTCGGGAACCGTCAAGAAGAAACCGCTCGTTAACGAATAACGCTGTTTTAATTTCCGCTCGATTATTTTTTTTTTCAGAGGATACACTTATAGTGAAAAAATTTTGTTTATCGAATTAGTATTGAAATTGTATCGAGAAATATGTTTAAATTAAAATTGATACTTTCATTATTTTTGCTTTAACAAAAGTTAAATTCATCGCTATATTTAATTCTGCTGTATAGAATTTAAGTTTTTTATTTAAATTTTTAACGAAGTGAAATTTTTAAAAGTGTTTCGCAAACTTTTAATATTAATTCTATAATTTATTTTAATTTATGGGAAATTATGAGATTAATTATTAAAAGTATAATTTTCTATTAAAAGAATAAAACGTGGAATAAGATAAAGATGAATTCCCGGAATTTCTTTTTCAAAAATAATTTTATATTCGAATAGTAACGATTATCAAAATTAATATTTATTGAACGTAATTTTCGTGATTTTCAGAGGCAAGAAACTTGATTTTTTTTTAAATATTTCCATTATACGGTAAATTTTCTATCAAGCAACGGCTTAATAATTTATTAATTCCATTAATCCTTTGTCCCCAACATCCTAAACAAAATGGTCACTCATCCCATCCGCATCATTCACCCGAAATATCGACCAAACAGACCAAACCACCAACAAACGACAAGCCAAAACTTCCTTAGTAGCTTTGGAAGCATTACGCGATCATATAAATCAGTGGAAGCTTTCGCAGAATTATCGTCCCAAGTTTGGCCTAACTCTATACTGGGAAAACTCGATTCATATACCTAGAGAAGGTATGCATCGAACATTTTACAATCAATAAATAATTCAGATGCCAAGTTGTATCGACCTTTTCGACATGGATTTTTAAAGATAAATTATAATGGATCAAATAAATTCATTTTTTAATAAGATCCTTACATAAGATCCCCACACTATTTAACAATTAATTAGATTTTCTATTCTATTCCAAGTATATAGTTTCTTCTTAAAGAACTGAAGATATTGCTCAAATTTTTATAAAAACTTGAAACGTTATAGACAAAAATTTGCACGAATAGTGGGAGAGCTATTGCTCGTCGAATAGAAAAAAATTACAACAACCTTGCAATCGTTAAAAGTAACATCTATATCTGTCATTAATTCAATTATACTTCCACCTGAATAAATATAAATATCACTTTTCTATCGTTAAATTAAAAAACAATTTGTATCCAACCTCAGAAACGCGAATATAAATGCAACAGCAAAGAAGTAGCTGAAATTTGTACGTGTCTCGATATATAACGAAAGCAAGTCATCCGCGTTTCCCTTAATCCGAGCCGCACACACGATCGTAGTGGCAGCATTCAATCACGATTGAAATGTGGTTTTCTTATCGCGCGGAAACCCGCACATATCGTGGGCACACGAGTTGCCCTCTTTGTAACGCGGACATATTGAGATCCTTCATCGTTTCCGCCCGTCACAGAGCCTTGTGCGTCGGCCCTTTTATACGTGTGCCCCCTCCCCCTCCCATCTCAATAGATTTTCCGATCGGTTAACGCGAAAGGATATCCCGCCGTTCCATTGCCAATGCGATTCAACCGTAAATTGCAGTCACCGGATTCGAGGGGGAAGGAGGGATGCTCTCGAGGCGCATCCAATTTGATTGTTCTCGTTTTCTAAATAAGATATGGGGACAATAACTGCAGTTGGAACGAGGTTTTTGAGGTGCGAAGGAAGATATTGGATCGGAAGAACGAATAGAGCGATCCCTATTTTTCTTTGCGCGTTGTGGAAAATTTAAATATACGAGATAGAAAGGCGCGATACATGGGCAGCGTTAATTTTTCCATAAATAAATATATATATATATATAAAGAAAAGAAATTTGTCAAAAGATATCAGATAATTTCTGTTCGCGAATGCCAGAAAAAAAGATAGAAAATCTCTCTCCCTGTATGGAGATTTAATTCCTCCCTTCATTACCATCCCGTTCATTGCCATCAAAGGGGATATTTCGGGGAAACCGCGGAGGACTTTGTCAAAGGCGATCGAAAACAAAAATACCATTCCCGTGGACGGATCGAATTAAAGCAGCCGATCAAACGTTGGCCGTTGGAAAGCCAATTTTCCGCAACTCGTGCAGGATTAAAATTGCACGCGCCTCGCCCTAATTCGCCGACACGTGACACGATAAAACTGGAATACCGGGGCTGGATGAAATAATGTAATCCCCGCAAGGGCCGCAAGACCTTAAACTCCTCCATGTATTAAATTTAATGACGAGAATCGTTTGCGGTCGCTCGTTCTAATTCGGCCATCACGACTCTGCACACCCATGACCCATATCCACCGTGGCGTATTATCTCGTTAAATCACCGAAACCACTCGTTTCCCTAAACGAAAATCCATTAATGCCCCCACTGTATAGGGTGACGCTTCCTCTTATTGGGCCGAGGGGAGATTGGATCGAATCATTTCATCGATTCCAGCCAGGTTTATTCTCTCTTCAAGTTCTTCTCGTTCATTTTCTCGTTTCTTTTTTTTTTTCTTTCAATTTTACCGATCAATTAATCAGAGCTCGCTGTTCCATTTTTGCTCCTCCTATGAAATTGCATTTCTTTTCAGAATTGGAACGTGTATACACACGTATGTCGTTTGAATTTGTATTATTTTTATATTTAATGAATTTTTGGAATGAATGCGTTTGGCGTTTGTGGAGAGATAATTAATTTTTTAATCGACCTGACAATTTCTTTATTTATAAATTTTACATTATTGCTTTTATCATAATGTATTTGTATTTTTAAGTATTGAAAACAATTTAATCGAGAAAAGTATTAAAAATTTACCCGAAATTGAAATTGGCCAGATTAATCTTTGATTTCAACGTTATCGAGGAGTCTGATTAAATGATATACAAACTATCTAACGAAATGATTGATCAACACAGTTGGAAAATAAAAATAAGCGAGATAATAAAATCGGGAGGAGATAAAATAAACAAATAAAACAAATAAGAATAAGCAAGCATCGTTTGCAATACCATCGAGCGATAGCGTAGCAATAACCTGCTTTGCAAACTTTTGACTCGTCCTCCTTTCTGATAGTCGGTTCCCCATTGTGCTCCAACTTCCGTGCAACGACAAAGCGTTACGGCAAATCGTCGACCATAAATCGTCAACCGCGCTCCTCAGTATTTTTCATAACAAGACGCTACTATCTTGTATCTCGAAAGTTGTTAAACGCGCGCACGCTCGAACGCATTATTCTCGAAGAAGCTTATGTCCGTCTCAAAAGAAACGCGTATAACAACGACGAATCTCTCGTTTGAACCATTGCAATTTTTGACTCGTTATAAATCCTTGAGAAACGATTCACAAGGAAAGCGTGGAAAGAAAATTTCAAAACTGAATTATTTCACACTCCTTGCAATTCAAATATTATTATTTCCAAGAAATATGAATTTCTGTATTAATTTGTCATCATCATCAGGAATAATAAAACCAATTTTTTCTAATTTTCTGACTACAACCTTAACTAAGCTTCTCTTCACCAAACAATTGAATATCAAGTAATAATGAGACACTCGATTCCTAAACGATAACAAAAATGTAATAACTTAAAACGTGTCCACTTGAAAATTCCACAAAAACAACAAATCCTCCTACTAGATTAATTTCTCCTATTATTCCTAACCGCTCACACGGTGAAACGCAGATATCAAAGAGAAAAAGAGAGAGAGAAAAAACCACTTCTCCGTATCTCGATCCCCTTTACTCGCACAGGTGATCGCCCTTTCGAAAAACGAGGATCATCCTCGCGGAATCGAATCGAGAAGTGGAAAATAGCGCGCTGGGGGATGCGTTGGCAGTGCATCAACAAGATAAGAAAAGTTAGGGGAGGAGACAGAGGAGGAGAGAGAAAGGGTGGAATGGACCACTGCTTTGCTAACGGCGTGCATAAAACTCTGCGCGCCTGATACGTGTACTTGGAAGGTCGATGCCGATGTATCGAGCCGGTCCTTCCTCCCGTGTAATCGTGATATACAGCCAATATTACGGGACATATAGATACCGCAACAATGCTTTCAAACGCAGCGGGGTAGATGAAGGGAGGAGGGAGGAAGGGTTGGTCGGAGAGAAAAGTAGGATTAATCCACGATGTGTATTGGAATTCTGTGTTGAGCTCGTGGCCGCCGTCCCTGGCTAGTTCTTCCGCCATGCTGCGCGGGGAAATTAGAAAATTTTTGGGGAACACGCGTGGAAGAGTAATGGCCACGTTGCACGATGACGATTCATAAATTCTACCACCCCCCCTCGTGAAATATTTTTTTCTATTGCGGCGATTTTCAATCGTTGCAGCAATGAAAGCTCATGACTGTGTTAACGTTTGATAATTATCGAGGAGTTTTCATTTTTAGTATAGATTTGATAGGTATAGATTGGCTTTTCTCTTTTTTTTAATCTCTTCTAAAATCATTTTTGTAGAGATTTGGTATTTGATGCGGAAATTGAAACTGATCTATTTTTGGTTTTTTAAGATTCTTTGTACGATGTAAATTTTTCTTTCAAATTGATCAATCTCGCAGTATCTTGTATTTTATCGTATATTATTATATTTTACAAATTTGGAAACTGTATATAATTTTTTAATCGATGGTCTAGATAATAGATCAAAATATTTCAAATCAATAGTTTGAAAGAAAAAAGAAAACCATTTGGTATCCTGATCTGTTTTGCATCAAATACGTTTTTTTCCCCAAAAATAAACGAGACAAACTCGTGAATACAAATAGAAGTAAATCTATGAGTTACATATATTTCGTTCCCTACGATATTTCGAACAGCTCTCCACCATTCAAAAATCGTATATTTATTTTTACATAGTTTAGTTTCTGAACGCTACCAATAAACACAAAGGTTTGAAGAGAAATACGAGTACACAGGACAATGGTTTTGATGTTTATAGGATTGCCTTCTACATTTTTTTGTTCCTTTTTCCCCCATGTTTTTTTTTTCCTTTTTTTCCCCCCTCCCTGTTTGATCCCATATCCTGTCTGAAATCGAATATATCTGCTCTCTGTTGTATATAAATCTGCAGAGAACGTTTGCCGACCTATTGCGTTTCGTGCCTGCGTATTTGTTAACAATGCGGTTGTAACTGTAGAAACAGCGAATGTATGCACTACTAAACGATGAAACACGTTAGACTATAAACGATCGTTGGATCGAAACCATTCGATCTCGGATCGAAAAAGGTTCCTTCCAGATAAAACATGTGAAAGGAATCCTTTCATAGGGAAGAGAACTAAAGCTAGATATATCGCATATTTGCTCCCAATGGAATAAACTATTTTATCAACGCGATGGGGAAAAAAACCGATATAGGAGATATTGTACATCGACAGAAATTTCGACACGTTTTATCAAACGAATCTTGAAAAAAAGGAAACAATGGTTTCCATTCAATTCTGGTTATTAGAAATTAATCAATATCTTTTTTATGACTGTGTATTTTACTTCTACCACGCTACAACTCGAGATCTTAACAATTTTCATTCAAAAATTTCCATCGCGCCATTGGCAATAAAATTCCAAAAAAAAAAGAAAAAGAGAGAAAAAGAAACTTACCATAAAAGGAATCCATTATCGCCATCACACGTCATTACGCCACAATTCCCATCATCCATTCTTGACAAACCTCATTGTCAACGAGCTAGAAGGGAGGCTAGAATCGTCTCTCTCCACTATATAAAACTCGACGACCCATTCTCCCACCCACAACGTATCACGATCCATCGCCAACTCCCCTCCAACAACGAAATAATCGAACAACGAGCCCGGCGTTGTAATTAATCGATCACGCGAGAAATATCAGGACAGAAGTCTCCGCCACGTACTTGGACAGCCGCATTCCTCTCGCTTGCATTTGATCAACGCTTGACGCCCGATCATTATTCGACATATGGACTACAGTGGCTTGTTCGATGATCCAATTATAGAGGCGCACGCGTTTCCACCGTGTTTGGCATACTTGCGCGCGATCTGCGTTTGACGCCGCTTGATTCATTCCCCCCCCCCCTCCCCGGCCCCTTGTTTAACACCGAAACGCATTTTCCGCCGGTTTAATGCCGCCGTGAAAATCACCGCCGCAGGAACATTGAAATCGTCGCGTAATTTACCCCCACCCCTCCCCCACAGGTACAATGGCGCGTTGGATTTTCAATCAGATGGGGGAGGAGAGCGTTTATACGAGCACTCGTCGTAAAAATCTGCGCGAGAGTATGACGGTTCGAGCGACGTTTAAACGCGGGCCGATTATTTTCGGAAGGGTTTCAACTGGGATCTGGGCTTGATGATGAAAGATTAATATTCGATGCATCTTTGAAGTCTTCGAGAAGGGGTTGGTTTTGTTCAGTTTTGTAGCATGTTTTTTTGATTATTACGAAATGGAGTTGGTTTTCTCGCTAATGAATGTTTATTGTGAAATTTATTATTCAGTTGATACAATCGATCAATGAGTGGTAAGTAAGTCGAGTTGTAAATTGATATTGTACGTACGTTTCAGAATATTTCTACGTACGCGTCACTCTGTAATTCTTCGTGACATTTTCCACATACCACATGTTCCAATTTTCCATGGATTTTCAATTTCGAAATATTCCTCGATACGAGAAACAAAATCGAAACAATTTAATTCAAGTTTGAAATTTAAAAATTTTCTGCGAACAATCAAATATGGCCAGTTAATTGATTTGCAATTTCGTAAGATGACACGAAATTGGTCAATTGGTTTTAAAAAACCAAGTTTACGATTAATTTAAAATCCCAATATCAATGTAAAAAAGAAACTTACTAATCTATCCGTTATTATAAATTCGAATTTAAAAACTTTCGTAATTTCGTAAGATTGTCTCTAATCCCTGAATGAAAATTTTCACACCGATTGAAACAGCGCCAATTAGTTCGATAAAAATATGAATAATAATTTCACGTTCTTTTCAAGTCGGACAAAATTCTTAATTCTTTTAATTAAATTCTTCCATTCACGAAAGAAACAAGTGATTCCACTGACTTTTTTCTCGTATTATATTTCCATCGATCAACGAATCATCCCTTACCTTCTTCTATTCCACTTAAAAATTTAAAACAATCGATACATTTGTACCGCTTAACGAGTTGAATTGTAAATGCGGTAACAACTCTTTCCTCCACCTCCTTCCTCGTCCTCCACGAGCGCAAGAAAAGGGCAGCGCCATTATAACCGTTGCGTTGCCGTTTCACTGCGACGAGAAGAGGGTTGGCCGGCCAAGTAACGAGGCTATCCGTAAGGCTGAAAAGAAGAAACGACTCGAATGAATATTGTGCCGCGAGATTGTAATAGGTTGAGAGATGCGCCGTCAAAAGTGGAAAGAAGTTTCCTCGAGATTTGTATTCCTGTCTTATAGCTCCCTTCTTCTATGAATCTCCCTCTTTTGCATTTTCCTTAGCGCGCGTCTAAAGGAGCGCGTATTCAGCTTGTCTTATCGTCGCTCTTTTGAACGATCCTTGGAAGAGAGAAAAAAAAAAAAGGAAGAAAGAAAAAAAGGGGAAAAAAAAATCACCGAGTCCGAGTAACGAGAAAAACGACAGCCTTGAGACTTTAACTCTTTTGAAGCTAGAATTATGCATCATACACAGTTATCTTTGCTGTTACAATTTTTATTTCAGACAGTTCACAAAGGTGTGTGCGTAATTGAAATTAAAACTTTTGCTTCTTTTTTCTAACATGTATGATTCTTTTGATCGATATTTAATAATCGTTCCATTTTTATCTCGATTGTGTCAAATATTTCTTTTCTGGATTCTTTTTTTTTTTTTTGTTATTGAAAATTCTGGAACGCTTCCTCTTGTTAAAAATTTGACCACTTGGTTCCATACTTTCTTTCGCGGTCTTAAACCTTTTATGGGTAGTTTGATAATCGCTTTAATCGAAGAAGTTTTCTGCGATTACGGATTCTATTTAGGGGAAGGAGAACAATTTATTACCCTAAGAAAATAACCTCAACGTTCCATAATGCCAAACTTCAAATGGCTATAAATTTCAAAGCGTTTCTTAACAAAGAACCCCCCTTTTTATAACGCCGGTTTAGTAATTTTCGCGCCTCGATATATTATAGTTCCCTTCCTTTATCCTTTTTTTCAACGTCCGAGTGATGCATTCACCAGCGTAAATCCACTTAAACAAGAATCAAAAGAAATATAACATACACGAATCGTGTACTTTTACTTTTACCTTACACTTTGCTGAAAAACTTATACGTTTTCGAAAAAGGTTTTTAAAAGGAAAAGAAAAAAAAACTTTAATTATTCTTTTAACGAGCAAAGAAAAATTTCTCATTCCTCTTATCCTTTCAGAATAAATGTTTCGCGCACCACAATAGACGTTTTATCTGAAACAAAAATTATTATATAAAATATACATTCTACTTCCTTAAAAATAAAATAAAATACAACGCAGTATACAGCTATATATCTTCTATTTATAATTTTCCACGATATTTCACAAATTTCGACGAAATTGCGTTCGAACAATTTTAAAATTTCTTTCCCAATCCATATCTATAATCCAAGCCCCGAGTAAAAGCCAGCCTCCATAAAAACCAAACACTCACCCCAGGAACACGGGGTAAACAAGTGACGATTTAACGGCCAGAGCGATAATTTCAAGAGCCTTTAGAAGAAGCATCCTCGAGGATCGATGCCGGAAGATAAGGTTCGCCTTTCCACTTTCTTAAGCTCCTTCAACCGCCTATTACTTTCATACCCCGTCAAAGTGTTTTCGCGAGATGTAGCGGAAGGATGAATCGAAATGGAAGGGTGGCTGCTTCCAGATCCTGTTCTATTGGGGGAGCAAAGTCTCTCGAAGGAGAGAGGGAGAGAGAAAGAACTTGGAAACTCATTTAACCGATACGTTGTGTCACGGATGACACGGTTATATCGGTCACGAAACTCGTTTCGATTCGTGCCACGGTTTCTAATCGAGGGGAGGGGGTGTGGAGGGTGAACGTTTGTCAGTAACAGGGGTTATAGATCGCCGCGGTATGGAAAGCATTGGCGAATCGTGGGTGATTTACGATTCGAGAAATCGTCGAGAATTCGGTGGAAGCTGCTCGATGTCGACTGGGTATTTACTGGATATCGAAGGTCGACAGGGGATTCACGTTGAAAGCGTCATCAGGCATATTACTTTTTCAAACGTCTCCCAATGTCAATTCCCGGATCCTTCGTTATATTATAGAAATTCTTGGTAAAACGAGATTTCCTTCGAGATATCTCGCTGAATTTGCTCTCGATAATTGTCGCCGATTGAATTTTACGCGAAATATTTTATACACGGTTTTCAAGCAATAATTTTTCTTTCGATCAGGACGAATTAAACCGCATCACAAATATATTCGAACGCGCACGCATATTTTATCGATAAAAGAGACGAGAGGTTACGTTCATCTCGCACCGAAAAACTCAAAATGAAATAAATATATCCAACGTAACAGAGGCTCTAGCCGATTTACGTCAAAATTTTCTTCTTTTGTTCCTTTTATTCGCAGCGAACACGAATTCTGGCGAAAAAAAGAAAGAAAAAAATTCTCGTTTAGCAGAAATTTGGCGCAAAGGAGCAAGGGTACATATTCGTGTGTCGAGATTTGTTCGAAAAAGTTAATAAAAATTCTGGCTTTACCAATTGCACGGCCAGTATTGTTTAACCACATTGCGGCGGGTCATGCAACTCGCCAAACATTTGTCGGCCTTTTGCCGGCAGAGATTTTCGCAGTCGGTTACACGTTCCCTATGGTCTAAGCAGCTTTCTCGTGCTTTTATCGAGCAAACACTGGTCTCGACCAATATTTCATTAGGCGGAAAACTATCGAGATTACTCCGCTTTTTTTTCTCGTCCCTCCTTCCCTTTCTTTCTTTCACAAACGATAAATGAAAATTGCACTTGTTGTTGTTGCGTACAATCGTGTTTCATCGATTATCGAGCATATACACGTAATTGGAACACGTTTCTACTCTACTTGAAATCTTTCTACTATCCCGATTATCACTACACTTGTACGCATCAAATTTGTCTCTTTCTTTCTTTGAACTTTATCGCACAATTTCGCCAAGTTTATCGTGAAAATATGCTCTTTGATTCTTCGTTTTTCGGCAAAAGTTCCGAATTGGGTTGGTTCGATGAATGAGAGCGAAGGCTTAAAGAGTTAAAGAAGAGGTGTTCAAGATGTATAATTAGTTTGAAACTTGAATGTGGAGTGGAGAGGATTGAGGAAGAAAATTTTGGAAGTTTCAATTGCATTAATTTCTCTTTTCTTTTATCCAGATGTTCCAGATATATTATTTTCATTCAACAATAATAATAATAATAATTTACGATTATTACACGAATCTCGAATACGATATTACGAGAAATCATCTCGATCATTTTAAATAAAATAAAATCTTCACTTCGGTCGCGACTCTCCAAGAGATTTCCAGTAATTTAATTTTCGATCTCGCTCGAGGTATTACGTTCCTTCATCTTCTGTCCCAGTTGCCGCATTAAGGATAGTGGTTTTCTCTCCCTTCGTGCTCCACTTATGCTAGTTTATGGATCTTGCGAAGGGACACTGAGGGAAAGGATAATGGAGAGCCTTTTGTGTTCCAAGAAAATACATATGCGCCCCCTCCCCGATAAAATATCGTATTGGTGAGAAGAGAAATATTTATCCATGCCCTGTTTAAGACAACATCCGGCTCAATCTCGGATTACTTGATCAAAGTGCTTAATCATTCGTGTACACTTTGTTAACGAACGCTTTTATTTAATCCCTCCAATTCTCTTTATTTGAGAATTTATTTATTTAATCCATAGAAATATATGAAATGTAAAAGTAGAAAATAGCGTATGTATCAGAGCAACGAATTAATCTTGGTTGATCATTTAGACGAGGAGTTATTTGGATGTGCTATTTCTCGTAATTCGTTTTGTAGATTCATTTCACGAGCATGAAGAAACAAATAAGACACAAAGTCTTTCCACGATAGAAAGATATATTTCAGAAGAATATATTCTATATGTTGCTATTTTTTTTTTCGCATTAAAAATATTCTTTTAGAAGACACGAAAAATTAAAAACATCATCGAGGTTTTTTGAAATACCTTATGAATGACGTTTCTGTGTTATTCTTTCTAGTTTCGCAATTAATTACTGGACAATGTATTTACGAGGATAGGTTTTATTTTTAAAAGGAAGACAGAGATCTACGTCTTTTAAATCCGTCGAGATTTAATAAAAATTGTAATTTTACTCGGCAAATAAGGTACGCGGGGAATGAGAAAGTTCAAGTTACAAACAGTTTTGTTTCTTTCTCCCCGTTACATTTCCTCTTTCTTTTATTAATTTCTCTTCTTCTTCTTAACGTTCTTCAAATATGTGTTATTCATCGTTCGTTTGCTAGAAACTGTAGTTTGTCCTTTCACATCACGATTTTATTTATTTTGAATAAGAAATAAATTTTATTTGTTCATTCCCGAAGAATGATGTGATTCGATGTAATTATTTAGAAATAGGATCAATATTTTTTTATATTCATACAACTTTTTCGCACTGGATTTGTTCATGCTCTCGTGCGGTCAATACCCAACGCTACTAGTTGCACTTTGGTTATTGGCCAATGTTTTGTAAGGAAAAATATGAATTCACCTCGGAAATCTTTCGTCAATCGACGATCATGAACGAAAAAAACTTTTAAAAAATGCTAAGGTTTCTAATGATCGTTCGTTCCTCGATGGAAAATTATTATCTTTCAAGTTGGAAGTTTGGTTTAAAGTTTTCCTAAAAATTCAATAGAGTTTAATCGATTTTAAAGTAAATTTCGTACCAGATACGTTTATTTCTGGAAGAATACTATCCATAATGTTCTTACTCTCACGGTATGTTAAAAACTTTAAATTGATTTAAAAGTTATCTCAAGTCTTTTGCTTCGAAGTTATCTCGAGTAAGTTGGAGAGGCTTTGATCGATCTGGTCGTGAATCGTGTCAATTAATAGAGGAAATTTTATAAGTTCTTGGAATACACAGATTCAGATAACAAGTGTTCTTCCATGCAAATACTCTTCTCGATTCTTCTTTTCCGAATTCTTCTTCCGCGCGTAATACATTCGATTCGAAGTTTCTTCTTCCCCTCGTTCAACTTTCTCAAATTATCCCGATTGTCTCTCAACTTTCCCGGCCGCAATAATTTTTTAATCTTTTTTTTCTCCACCTACGGAATTCCACTCTCCCCACCATCTTCTCAACTTTCTTCGACCGAGTTCCAAACGATCCGTTAATTAACCGGTCGAGGGAGAGATTTCATTAAAAAAGATTATCGAGGAGAGGAAAAGAAAGGAACGACGCTCGAAGAGAAAGAACCGCCCCTCCGTCTACTCCATCCATATTTTCGTAATGCCTTTGTATCTGGTCAAGCGATGTTTAAAGTTCCAGATCCCAAGATTCAAAGCGCTGCGTAGCTCTACGTCCATGATAAACCTTTCACGATCGTGCAAGCAAATGGGATTGGTCCGCTTCCAGCCGGAGCTATTTGATTTCTAAAACACGGGCGATCCTTTGTCGATGGCCATCGGTTAAATGAGACAAAGCTTCATCACGTGGATACGCGAATCTCTGTGTAAAATGTCGCCACGTCCGGTTGGATCAAACAAGAAACTTTACGGATTTCTGAGCTCAATTTGTACCCTCGCCCCTATATGTGTGTATGTGTATATATATATATATATATATATATATGTGACGTGCGTAATTGCGAAAGGTCCAACGTTAAATTCATGAAGGAATATTCATGAAACTTGGCACTTGGAAAGCGATTAAAATCTCTTTATTATTTTTTTTTAACTTCGCAAAGTCGTAAAATCTAATTGACTTTCCTTTATTACGTCTCTTTGTTGCCGACAAACAATGGGGCACGATGAACGCAAACTGAAAGAATCTCCTCTCTGTAATCCCGTAAGATATCTATATCTCGATTAATCCATTACGACCGCGTAGTTTTCAATTATCCACGATTTCATCGAGAGAATCATCGGATTAAACTTCCTTCTGCAAACAAATCTCTTGATTTGTTGATTAGCTCGGATTACTTTCTATTCTACAACTTTTTCGGGAAAATTTGACACAATTCTCCTTCTTCCGATCCCTTCCAAGAATTATCCTACCTCTTCACGCGTCTTTTCTCTTTAATCTTAAATTTAACAAACGATAATTCAACATATACACACATACGTATATTACTCCAAGAACAATCTAATTTTTCCCGCCCGACGTAGAGGCATTCATTCATTCATTCATTCATTCATCCGTCCAAAGCGAAAGAGGGGCGGGCACGCGGAAACAGTTTATTCTCGGCCGCGGCGAGGCGCGAAATTCTTCGCGTTAACAAGCGTCATTTTGCCCCCTCCCCTCCCCCCGTGCCATGTAATTGTCTCTTTCCTTTCCCCTCCGCTTCTTTCTCTCAACACGCCTGTTATCGCGTGGGCGAGGCGCATTTTCGTTTCCTGCATTTTTCAACAGAAGGGAATTCGGAATCGCGAAGAGGAGAGGAGAGGGACGAGGGAAGGTTAATTTGTCGAGGCGTGTATCGCGTTATCTCGTCTTGTCTCGCGAATGCTGGAGAAATGCTCGACTCGGCCGAAACCTCGGCGAGAGAGATTTAATTTCACGGATCAAAAATTCGAACAATTCGGGGAGAGGCCGAAGCGAATTTCACGCGGCGTTGCGGCCGCGTGTTTCGCCGGGGATACGTAAATCCTCGGCTGCGGTCACGGAATCCTATGATTCAGTTTTAGGCGCCGAGCGGTGTTGTGTATCGACGATAAATCGCACGAACGTTTCTTTGTCCTGTGCGGCGCAACTGTATTTAATCACCTCATTGTTGCGCGAAGAAAACGGTCACGGCTTTCACCGCGCCATTTGTAACTCGCGCGTAGTCTCTGTCGTGTATGATGAAAACGCTAGGTTAGGAGGCTGTTTCTGTCCGGATAAATCTACTACGAGGCTGTCTTCCCCTATTGTTTTACACCCATCGTGTCTCTTCCTCTCGAGAGGAGAAATCGAAGCAATCCATCCGGCTTAATTCTTCGATTTTCTTTTTTTTAAATTAGTTATTGATCGACATCGAAACGTGGGGATTATCTTCCAAAGATTCTTATGCGAGGAAATTGCTCGAAATATCCAAGCGTTGGTTCAAGAATTTGTGTAAAGAGAAATCGTCGAGTTTTGTTCGAGGTGCGCAGGGTATGAAATCGCGGGCGAGGATGATTTACGATTGGATGGCGGCCTTATCGAGGCGGGCCGCTGTTTACAGCGCGATCCCGCAAGCGGCGGGACAAACGGCGGCGGCGTTACGCTCCGTCGAAAACTCATAAAATCACAATATAAATTACGGGACAATAGGTCGGCAGATACCATGAGGAAACCATTGTATCGCCGGCAGCCAGGTAACAATGGTCCACTGGGACAATAATATGGCAGAGAGGGATGTAATTATCTTTGGCGCATGAGATAGTCGGCATTGTGTCCCGGCGAATGTCTATCCGACCGCCATTCGAGGCGTCGGCAGATCCGTCAAACGATGAAAGATCCGCGACAGTTTCCAAGTTTCGTCGATCGTGAATATTCGCCGTATCGCTCGATAAATCGATCTGTACAAGCTTTTTCCACGGGTTAAACGCTTTCGTATTGATTTTATCGAGGGTACGACGATCCTCTCTCTTCGCAGATTTTGATTTTCGTCGAATTTTTATTTATCGATTTATGACTCGTCGTACAATGGAAAGTAAGAGATGGAAATTAGCTCGAGTTGATTACATTGATTCAATTTTGGTAGAATTGTTTTGCGCGAGACAGATAAAGGGAAACAAAATTTACACGATACAATGAGATATAAATGTATCACTCGTAAAATGGAATATCATATATATACACATTGATATGATTCACGCATGGATCTAGCCACCCTCTTCTACAAGTCCGACACGAGAGGGGGTGGCATGTTCGTGGTCTGAATATGTCTCTTCTACCTTTATATCACGTAGTAGAGGTAACTTACCAAGAGAAAAACTAATTTTCTCTTGTATAACAACGTGTATACATGTGATGCACGTATAATGAAAAGAAGAAAAAAAATTCTACGATCAAAAAAAAAGCATAAGGAAAATAAGAAGAAGAGTCAATTTCTATCGTATATTATCTCCGTTCGAACGAAATAAAAATATTCAATTTTGAACACGTGCTATTTTCTTAAAATACTTAAAAAAAAAATGATTAAAAGAGGGAGCGTATAACTTTCGAAAAATTAAAATCAGCTTTCATTTTCACAAACACTCGATATCGTATCGGAGAATTTCCCATTTCTTCATTTACCAAATATTATCCACGAAAAAGGTTATTCATTCTTTTATTAAATCAATGGAATATATTTTCATATACTGCATGCAGATATGACGCGTAACAAACATCGACTAGAGTTAGCAAGGGGTAGATAGATCGTTGTGGAGTATTATTTTTGATCGACGAAGAAGAAAAAAGCTCGAGAACAATCCCTTCGGATATCGAGTTTCGCGTTTCCGCCGGATAAAAGAAGCTTTAGCCTTGGTGTACATCGTCGAGTTATAGGGATTCGAGAGGAAATTGTTTTATCGATGATCGCGATTACCTTGTTGCCAATGATAAGGGAAAAACGTTGGTGCAAGTGGATGACATTTGTATAATGTACGATATTCCCTTAAAAACGTCTCGACGACTTATGGAAACCGATTTAGACACATGAGCAACAGATGAACAACAGTTTGGTCGTTTTTGATAAAAGTAATTCCCGAACCAATAGATTTTTACGCGATCAATATTTAAGAGATGTTGATGTAGGTATGTAATTTTTTTTTAAAATTGTCTTAATAAGGAAAAATTGTTCCTCTTTTCTACGATTTGTGTAAATTAAACTTTTATTCCTGTCTTAAATTTATATATAATCTTGTTTCATCTTATCGTTGTTTCGTCGAATTTATTAAACTGGCTTCAAACATGAATGTATTATTCTAAAATCTACGTATAATTATTCGGGAGAAAGAGAAAAAATATAAAAATAAACTTCTTCTTTCAAGATTAATTTTTCTCTAACGTCGAATGCATTAATTATGCACGTACGAGAAACGAAATCAGAAATTCGTCCGATAAAAAAGGCAAGAACACGACGTTGCACAGGCGTTAATTTCGCTTCGAAATTCAGTTCGACCACGGACCTCTTTCATCTCGCACGTCACTTTCAGATTCCAGTTTCGTTATACTCGATATTCTATCAGTGATTCTCTCTACTTATCGAGAAATTCGAGAAATTCTCCTCTGTAATTCTCCCTTTACTGAAAACTTGCACTCGAATTGCAGAGGATCTGCACGTGAATTTAACTTGAAAATCTAAAATTTACCTCTCGTGATCCTCGTTATAATCAATTATCTCGTAGAAATCACTCTTTATCGACAAGACTTATTTATTCCTAAGAATTTAGAAGTGACAGAGGAAAAGAATATTCTTATAGACACTTGTAATAAATTTCTCATCCCCATAAACGTAAATTAATAAATATTAGTTTAACGCACGATTCATATCTTGTGGCCAAAGAAAAAATTAGGTAAAGTCTTTAAGGATGAATTTTACTTACCTGCAGACATAGAGAAGAAAATTCCAGTGGACCAGTTGAAACTAGTCTACGAGTAGTTCGTGAAACACTTCATTGCCGGATCGAGGGAGTGAATTCTTGGGGAGAAAGTCGCGAGGTTTCATCAAAGTCTCTCGATTGACCGGTTTCTTTTAAGAAAAACTGCCAATTAGAGAGAGGAACTCTCGAGCTCTGAGGAAACTAAAAGTTTCAAGAGTCATAGCTCGGTACAATCAATTAAAAAAAAAAAAAAAAGAAAACTAAGTCGATATTAACGGATCAATCAGACAGGTTTAGAATTGATCGATCCAAGAACAATCCGTTTGATTCTGGATTCTGGAATTTAGGCTCTCATTCGAGAGATTTTGATCAAATAGAATGGTAGCTACGAGTTTACCTATATCTTGTGGCCCTGTAACAGTGTCGAACAATGGAATCGAACAGAACTCTCCAATGTCACGTCATTTTCTACAAATATTCTCGTGTGAGAAAGGGATCGTGTGAAGTATTCGTAGAACCCTTCGAACTATTCCATTATGCAACTCTCTGTGCGGGTAGAACGTGTCTTTTACACGTCCTCCGTTTAATTTGGACAGGTTTTGAAAAAGAAACATTCATAAGGGAACATTCATGAAGGGAATACGAGTTTGTACAAATGTTACGTGAATTTCGTGTAAAATTATCTGTCTCTTCAAGAAGAAATTACAATTATTCAAGCGACGTTTCTTTTGTACAATTTCATCATAATATAAAGGGTTGAACAAGTATTTTAAAGTTCGATGATAATACGTATTGCATTACGATCTTTCTTTACGCAACTTTACACGTTACAGAGTGTAATTTGTTAGACACGATCCCCTTTTTTCTTATAAATATTTCGTGCAATAGAAGTGGCAAGTTTTTACGAGACTTTCTCCCTCGATGGTAAAAATTTTCTTTCGAAAGAATGTTTCCCTAGAAGAGTCGGAACATTTCCCTCATTTCGAGAATAGTTTTCTTCTTTCTCGCGTGGAAAATGGAATATCCAAGTCGCGAAAAAATATATAAATATAAAAATTTCAACGATCAAACGGACGATAATACCCGATTCCGGTCATTTCGAAGGATTAATAGGACTTGAAAAATTTATCCTCCATCAAAATTCGTAGAAAATACAGACTACTACGAAATAGAAGTTGCTCGAACAGAAGCACGATCACGTATTAATCGCCAAGTGCGATCAACCTACATCCCTCCAACCCCTTTCCACGCATACCTCTCGACTGCCGCTTGAAAAGGGAATAACAAATCACTCTCCAATTCCTCGAGTCGAATTCATCCGATGAATTCACCCGACGCAGGCATTATCGATACATCGAAATAGCTATTTTATTTGCTCGGAGAGCGCGACCGCGAGCAAGGAAACACCTCTTCCTCCCCATTTTCGCTCTCGAAACGGGCCCCAAAATCGGGTGGTGCATCCCTCCCTTTCTCCCTTTCTCTCTCGAACGTACGCAAGTGGATTCGCAAACCCGATACTTTATGCTACAAAAACCATTCGTACTTGGGCAACACGCTTCGCATTCGCCTCTATTTACATACACCCGGCAAGCTTTGTACACGCCTCGACCGAGTTTATGTACACCGTCTCTGTATCCACTCTGACAACTGTTCCTTTACAAACCCGGCTTCAACGGTGCATTTATGGTGCTCGATATGTGGTGCAGTGTGTGTCCTTGGGTGTACCAAAAATGCGAATTCGATTATACTCCTTTTGTCTTTCAATGATCGTCAAAGGGTAAAAATTGAAATACGATACGAGACGACGATTGATCGATATCGTTCGAGTGTTAAATATTCTCTACAGCTAGTGAATTAATAGTATAATTGCGAGTAATTTAGATCTGTTAGATGATTAATATAACGCGGGAACAAATAAGAAAAGCAATAGTTAAGAATTTAGAATTTAATGAATTTCATTGTCGGTCAAATATATTCTTCGAAATATTAAATAAATGTTGAATATATAAAATTTATCAGGATTCGCGAACGGTTTTGTAACTTTTTTTTAAATAATTGTTACGACTAAGATGATGCAGAGGGAATATATATAGTTTGGCCATGCGTCTGATTACGCATACGCTCACTCTACTTGGAAAGTAGCACACAGATGCCGCGGTTCACGAAGCGGCTCTCTTCTCTTCGTATTTGAAATTTTCGCATCAAGATTTCGTGGATTAAATGGCCTTTTGAGCTATTTACGGATGAAACATCGGTTTTACGCCGATACAAAATATATAAAATCGGCCTCTATAGGAGCGTTTACACAAATGATATTTTTTTTCTCTTTCCTTTCTAAACATCGAGAGAGAGAAACGTTTAAAAAATGGCGAATTTGTGAAAAAATACGCAAAGCGAATGGAAAAGAAAAAAAAATATATTCGGCTATATTTCATGCCGGATGGATATTCGAAAATAAAACGTGGTTATAAATTTGAGTAATTTTTATAAGAAGAACTTTGAAAATTAATTCAATCGAGTTTATCAATGTAAATCAGTTTGTGTTTTTGTTTGACGTAAAAATTAATAATTTTAAATGATAAATATCCATTTTTTTTTAAATTTTAAATTTTAAAAAAAGAAAAACAATTGATTTTTTCCGTCCGTTGCAATGGTCGCTCTCTCGACGTGACGTTTTAATTTTTCAAAAATCAATCGAAAATAAAAAAAAAACAAGAAAAAACAAGATCTATCGAAGCGTTCATTTGTAGTTCGTTAACATTCGCTACAGTTAACAACCATTCACTCGTACTAATTTGTGTGAACGATGTAAATTGGTCGTGTAATTTCATCACGCGCTAACAAAATAACTGGAAGGAAAATCTGTACAGAGGACTCGTTACTTTTTTAATCCTTTGTTCTAATTTTTAATACGGCTTACGTTAAAATGCTGCCACGAACTAAATACGGCTAGAATCTAGAGAAGATTTATAAATACTACTTCTTTCAAGTCTTCCAAGCCGCTGTAGTAAAGCGCCAGCACTCAGAAAACGCCATATTTAACTACACAAAGAGGAAGTTTCATTGTGAGACGTTGTTACAGCTTCTTTTGTCCGATTTATATTGTTGCCATGTTAAAAGGCATTTATTGTCGTAATTAATTATCGCATACTAGTAAATACTTTTCAATATGTTTCAACAGGATTATTTTTCGATTATCGATTACAAAATTGGATACAAAATGATATTACTTTGTCAGCTAACAATCGAATTATTTGCTAGGAAAATTTGGAACAGAAAAAAATCTCATTCGAAAATCATTCACTTTGCTATTAATCTGTCTTATATCTTACATAAAAATGAAATTTGTAAATTTTCTTCGCACCTTCATTAGATCAAAAATTAAATAAAAAAAAAATATACATATAAATAGAATTTTCTAAATTAAACAATCCTCGAGAAGAGCGTACAGATTTAGAAAATACCTGAAAACAAATATATATATATATCTTCAAAAAAAAAGATACTTTAATCAAAAAGTATTTCTTCGATCAACCATAAAAGTTTCTTCGAAAAATGAACAAATCTGGAAGAGCATGCAAGGGACGACAGACACGTTGACACCTGTATCCAAGATCTGCTCGAGTGGATAGAGAGACGAGGTGAGGGTGGAACGTGTCCAGGTGCAAGCGAATCTTCGCAGGAAATAAGTGGAGAGGGGAACGAGGTGACACGCCTCGTCAGCGTCTCCAACCTTTCGCTCTTTCATTAACTCGAACAGCTACGTTCGGCCAAATGTAACCGTGGTCCACCGGATTGCGTTCTGGAAGGTTGCCGATCAAACTGCTGCCCGTTTCTTTCCGCCTCTCCACTTTTCCCCGCTTCGAAATTAACGAGTAGACGAGGAGGATGGATCGCACCAACCACCAAAACCTTTGCGCAGTTGGCCGCTGCGTGACATCGACAGAAAAGACGCGAGGGGAATAAAAAAGGAGAGAAACGAAGAGAAATACGGGAGAGACTGTATCCCAGATCCGCGAATGGAATTGTAACAATATCGAAAATTTATTCTTGGTACATTCGATGAAATAATCCAATCATAAAGAAGCTTCCTTCTAATTTAGGTAAATAGTTTCTGTAATTATTTTCACAATAATTGTCGTTTAAAAAAATTAATCACGGTAATCAAGTAAAACTTGATATTACATCCAATTTGGACAATAAAAAGAAACACGATTACTTACACCAATAATCGTTTCCTCGAGCGATCACAGACAACGAGAGAGACAAGGTGAAGATTGTTTTGGATATTTGCATTTTCGCGTCGCTAATCCCCCCGTGTAATTACAATTCGGCTTGAACAAACAACAATTACGGGCAGGTATGTAGCAGCAATAATGTAAACGATCGAAATCATTATTTCGTGCAATTACGTGCCTCCCTTCCCCCTCCAATTACGGGGGTTTCAATGTTTTATCGGGAATCGTGTTTGAACTAAAGATTATTTGCAAATGATCGTTCCATAACGAGACACTTATCACCGAATTTATGAGTTTGTTACGCACACCGTAACCTAATTGAAGTTACCCCCGGTGTGCCCGTGTTGTTGCATGAAAATACGCTCATAACGTGCCCAGTCACGTAGTCAATACTTGCATCCGGATTCAGTGTTTGGCGCATCGCGGCAGATGGCTTCGCGTCCTCCTTTCCTTTCCTCCCCGTTTTTCACTATATATCACTTAGGTAAGCGGAACACCCTTTTTTTTCACTCCATGCTAGGACAAACTACTCGGCGAATAATCTTCCTGCAATCTGCGCAATCGTGTTTTAACTTTCTATACGAGAGTAAGGAGATTCCATCCCGAATATTAATCGTTTAATTCTTAAAAAAGAATTTCTTCCGGTTTACTTTACCCAGTAAAATTGTAATATTTGAACAACGTTTTTCTAAATATATAAAGTTCGATGTTGAAAAAATTTTTGAACAATTTTTGAACAAAATTTCTGAAGAATTTAAATGATACGAAGAGAGGAAAACAAGTAATAAAAAATAGCAAGAGAAATTCCAACAGCAATGCCCTCCTCTCTCTTTCTCCTTAAATTTCACATCGGATCAAAAATCGCTCGAATAAAAATAAAAAGAAGAAGGAGAAGAAGAACGAATGAATGGGAAGAAAAATACAAAGAATATTCTTTTTCAAAGGAAAAGGAAAGAAACTACTGCAAAGAACGCAACAACGAAGGAACAAGGTCAATTAAAGCAGTTCACCCGCCACTTGGAGAAGTCGGTCGATTCCACTTCAGCCACCCACACCCTCTTGGTCAATCCGCAGCCCGTGGGCTCTGCGTAAACGTTAAGCGGAGTCTTTATGAACTTGTTGCGGCGGTTACGCGCGCATTAAGCAGCGAAATTTTCACCCCTGCGAGGGGGAGGGGGATGATACGCGCGAGGAGCGATTCAATTAGACGGAGAATACAACCCTGCGCAATGCTAGTATAAGTATCCCCCGATGGAACTCCGGAAAACCGAGTTCCTCTCCCCCTCCCCTTCCCCCTTCCCTTCATTTAACCGCGAATGCCAACTAATTTCATGGGTTTTGGTGTACGCGCATTGAAATCGTACATCGGGACAAGTTCAACACAACTCCTCGGTAATCCTGGATTTTCGAGGGAAACTGACCATCCCCGATCTTCCGCGTTCAAACAAAGAAAAAGCCTCCTCTCCGACGCACAAGGATCCATCCACATTAAACTGTGGATTCGTTACTCGTTTGAAGATGTTTGAGATTTTGGGGAATAATGGACAAGAACTTTTTTTATAAATTTAATTATAAAATATCTTACGTAAATTTCTCTTTCGTTTAATCGTTTAATAATGTCGCGTTTGAAACGTGGGTTAATATAACGTGGATTAATCAGAGGATCAGCAAGAATATTATACGTCTTCGGGTAAGGGTAACCTGGTTTAGAAATTGCATTCTAGAAATTGCCGATGAAGCTGTTTTGCTCGCGTTTTAAATAATTGCGGTCCACCACCATTCAATCACTATTGTACATAACTGTTATTAGATCTGTTGGATCCATCACGGAGTAGCCGAGCCATTGTTCCATTGTTGACGGAGCAACCCTCCGACGAGGAACAAAGTGAATCTACTTTACAGTAATTACTTCATTTATTTCCCTTCTATTTCTCGATCCGATAAAAAGATGCGCGCGGAAAACAGTCGGAATTATCCTGTTTCCACTCAATTCGCCAATTTTATTTCAACGAGGCCCGCTTACGACCTTCTTGCGATCAATTGTTCCCTTTTTTTTTGCTTCGATAAAAAAATATCCCATCCACCCCTTCGTTTCAACGATAAATATTAGGTCATTCCATAAATAATTTTCAAATGTGAGTTGTAAACAATTCGTGTTTTTTTTAGGAAAATTACGTGTCGAAATACTTTCATAAAGGAACGAAAGATGGTTACGAGAAAGTTAAGACATTATTGGAATAGAATAGAATATAAATTAGAATAAATAACGTTTGGACATAAATTGGCAGATAGAAACAGATGTAAAACGAAACATGTGGTAAAAGTATGTCAAGAGGAAGCGAGATGTTTTATTCATAATAAATTTCTATAAAGGAGAAAGAAATTAAAAAATTACTTCCAAAAATAACAACCGATATCTTAAAATCAAAACGATTAAATCATCCTTTTTAAATTATATATATCTTTTTAATGTATCTTATATAAATTACGAATAAAATAATTTGTTTATATCATCGATATTACCATAATTGTATACGCGTTTATAAGATCGGACAAAGGATTGTTCTCGGGTCAGAAAATACTTTTGTCTTTTTTTTTTCTCTCTTCTTCTTTTTTATTGCATCATCATTAACAGACAACAACTCGCAACGTTCCCTTGAAGCCCACTCCAATTACAGTATTGCAACAGCCGAATTACTCTTCATACACTCTCGTACGTAACACGCCCCACATATCTTGAAAGAAGACAAAAGCATAACCCATCGAAAAAAAAAAAAAAAAAAAGAAATACTCGAAAATCTCGCGATTCTACGAACTTTGATTCTTTATCCAAGATTCATTGTTGCGCCGAAAACAATTTTTTAATCCCGGCTTGACCGCGATATGGCCTGCAATTTTGTGAATCACAATGAAACGATATTAAGTATTTAAAAGAAAGTGAACAAACTGCACTGTTGCATGAAAATTATCTATAAGGATGATCATGAACGCCAAGGAATTTTCGTTCGAACGTGGAGGATTAAAGTGGAAGCATAGAATTTTCTTTTAATCTCCGTTTTCTTTACAAAGTCTATCAAATTGGATCCAATAAAAATATACCTTTCTTTTTCAGAGAACTAAAAATGACACTTAACAATATTCTTTCAGAATCGTATATTTCCCATACTATTTCATTTCTTTTATCCGAATTTATGGAATTTACGTATCAAAATATGTGTTTTAAAAATAAGTTTCTTATTTTGAAGAAGAAGATTCGAATAGAGAGGCATCACTCGCCAAAATGTAGTCTCTACAGCTGATTGAAAACGTTGTATCTCGAGTATATTATAGGAATTGCAGATGACCCGTATCGATGTTTACTGGATGCTTCAATCGCTTTGCTCGATGCAAAGATTAATCCCACGTGGACTCGATGAATCTTTGTCGATGCAACGCGTTCTGTGGAATTCTCGGGCTTCCCTTTCGAGAATGTGTATTAATTTTCGATTCCACATATTATGATATATACGTTATCTCGCTTCAAACGAAATCGCCTAATAAACGTTCCCAGACTTTCTGATCGATTACCGATTACATTGTGGTAACGAAACACGAACGTGTTATTGCTCGCAGTAATCGTAAGAGGAATTTTCGCCAAGAGATCCTCGTTATGTAGACGAGTCAATTAGGCTCGTTCTTGCTTTTGACACTTTATCGTTTCTTCGCCCGAGATCGACGTACACGCACATCTGTTGGAACATTCCCGATGTTGGCGCAACCACTTCTAGTTATTAATTTGCGTAATTACCACGCCACGTGACACATCGAGCAATTGGTTTTTAATTGGGCCTCGATGCATATCCTTGATTTTCTGATCCCTTCCGTTTCGATGGAATATATACCTCTTTGAAATCATCTCTTCGGTTCCTTACTTTTTGTTCTATTTTTAGTTTAAAGAAAAATTTATAATAAATCCTAGCGATTTTTTGTTACGTTAATTGGATTCCTTCTCGAACGATGATAAGTGTAATCCAGTATAGAGAAATTCCTTGTATTCGCAAATTATTTATTTCCAGAATCAGAATCAAAAGTATAATTTTAACGAGTCTTTTCAAAATCATATAATAAATTGAATAAATAATTATGAATAATCGAATAAAATCGCATTTAGAAAAAAACGAGACGAAGATTATAAATAAGCTTAGAAAATTCAATTTCAACGTTCCAACGAATACGAAATTCAAGAGGAGAAAATCAATTGTACCACTTGTGCGTCATTTTTTTCCCTCCCCTTCAACTTGGAGATACTGGACATCGTATTTGAAATACTGGAGGGAAGATAGATCCTCCGGATTTTTTTCCTGCCGATATAGAAGCGTCAAACTGCGCACCAACCGACTCGAAAAACTGGTGCTGATAATAACGAAACGGGTTTCGAGATAAAACGAACGAGCGAGTTTTCAGACCACTTATCGATTCTCCGCTCCTCTTTTTTCCCCCTCTCTCCCCCTCCTTCTTTTTTTATCGTCGATCTCGAAAAAATGATCCACGACTTTTTCGTTAACAAGGAGCGGAGAGATAGACGGTGATCGTCGAGAAGAAATCCCTCGAAAATGGTCGAGATGTGAAATTGATAGAGCAAGTGAAAATGGAAACCGACGATCGTTTCCAACGTACATGAAAAATGTGTACATCCGATAAGCGTTGAGTCACTGATATAACAAACAAGCAGCTTCGAGATTGAAATTCTGTACGAATCTTCGTGATGAAATTACGTATATTTGTATAATTAATCGAGAACAGAGAGAAACGAAATTCGAGAAAAAAAAAATCTCCTTCAGAAAACGATTGCTTTGGAATACGCAAAATTATCAATCAATATTTTTAATTATTCGTTTGTAGCATTTATATTTAAGTGTATCATTGTTAAAAATAATAAGAAATAAAAAATTGTTGCAGTTTACAATTATCTAGAACGTTTAAACAAATTTTATAAAATTGTCGAATCGCTACTTCATTTTAAAACGATTACGAATATTTAAAATTATATAAAAGGAAATTGTATAAAATAAAATATTTACAGTGTTAGTAATAAAAGTACATATCCGCAAAGTATCGTTTCACCCTCGATCAGAATAAATTCTCAAGCAGCACGCCACATTTTTCCCATCAAGTTTACACGTTGCATTATTCAACAACAAGCCGCGTGCAGTTAAAGAGCATTGATAGGGCTCGGTCCCATTGTATACATGAAGTATCCGATTCGATACTACGAATTCGCGAAGCACCGTGTAGAAAGTGTATTCAAAGTATAGAGGCACGTAGTATAGAGTAGAGCAAGGACGGTGGTTGAAGTTATCGTGGTTGATAACTTTTCCAGATGAAAAAAAAAAAAAAAAAAGGAAAAAAAGGAAAGAGAAAAAGGTAGAACTCGTACGCTCCTTTTGTAACTTTTCGAGCGACTGACTTCTTTCTGTTCCTTTTTACTCTTTTCCCTCTTTCTATCACTATTACCGTGAACGCTTCCGTGGACAATTGGCCCCATACTCTCCTTTTCGAAGAGAGTGACCGTACCACTTATTCGGACCACATTTTGAAAAAAAAATAAAAAATAAAAATACACGATATTTTAAAACTCACGAATGAAACTAATGAATCGAACAGAATCGATTTAAAAAAGTTAATAGAGGCTGGGGTTCTTCTAGAAGAGGATTTTAACCAGGGCTGACCAAACGTATGATAGATCACTTAAAGTGATACAAGTGATCGTAAAAATCTTATAAAGATTACTTCGAATATTGTTCCAATTTTGTTTGATACTAAATTGAAAATAATTAAGAATATAATAAGAAAGATATAATTAAAATTCTTCGAGTTCTAAATAACTTGATAGAATAAAAATTTTTATTAACGAGAGAGATTTCTATTTTCTTTTTATTTAAAAAAAAAAGTATCCATGGAATCTATGAAGTGTTTCTATTCAAGTAATTGTAAACTTGTATCATAATTTCTATTTTATAAACTCTCTATGACCCATTCAACATTATTTTCACGAGTTATTCGATAAAAGCGGGTCATCAGCCGTTTCATCGTACGATCGACGTTAATTTGAACGCACGATAAACGCGTGGAAATTCCAAGCGGCACCCGAATGCTCGATTTTCGTGTCGAAGCGACAGTCAGTCCGTTGTTTTCGATCACTTCGCATCCATCGATTGAATACATTTTGCTTTTGATCAAAATTCAATATCTTTATGTCCAAAATGGAACGAATGAATCATTTTTGAAATTGAGAAATATACTATCATTGAAAATTCGTCAAACAAATTCTCGAATTATTCTGTATACAAAAATATGATAGCTTTTTTTTTTAATTCAAATCGAAAACCATCTTTTAAATAAAAATAATTTATTTCACGTTTCTCGTTTATTTTTTTTTTTTTTTGCAATTAAAAACGTGTTACTTCTATCATTTCTCTTCTTGATTATTACAATTTTTTTATCGTCATCAAATTCTTTTAATATAAGGATGATTGATATACGGATTGGCTTTAAAAAATTCACACTTAGGAAATCAATGCGACTGCGAACATCGATTTCTATTCATCCTCACAATTTCTACGAACGTTGAAATCTGGATCGTTAATGAAAACCACCGTTCGAAGTTAATGACGTGCTTGATAATTCTGTTGCCGTAGAATTTCGATTGCGATTCAATTGCTCGATCGTGATAACGCAAGAAGACCAACAGAACCAATGTCCGAATGCACTTTTAACTAAAATCCAGTCTCTATTGGAAACATTATGCATTCTCTTTATTTCCCCGATAAATCTTCCTGTGCAGCGATAAATTATTATTTCATTCTTCAAACATGCGATTCAGCGAGACGAATAAAATTCATTGATTAATTCCTCTAACGAAGGAGTTTCGATTTTGTAAAAATTTTTTGGCAACTGAACTAACGATAAGATTCGTTAAAACCTTGCGATAATTATCGAGATTAATTATGAAACGTGACGCCGTCGTTAAATAATAATCATGGAACCGTGAATAATACAATGTGGGAAGCATATTTCCCATTAAAATTGTTGTATGTATAAACCATAAGCGTCACGAATCATTTCCCTGAAAGATATCGAAGATAACGAGGAAATTCTTGTTTGACGTCTCGGAGAGATAAGGGAAATGCAACTCTTCCCCCTTGGGGTGCGCCGATGCTACACATGTCACAATAAATAAGTTCTAAAATGTCGAAGAACTTTGCTTTTACCATCTTGAAGAACTAACACCATGAATAATTTATTTGAACCGATATTGGCGTGTAATATATCGTATTACGTGATAATTATATTTTTATAATCACGATACTTACGAATTTGTTAATAAATGTAATTTTACATTGCGTCAATATATTGAAAGTTACAGATATTAAATATTAAGGGGAGAATTGCTTGATACCATAAAAAATGTTTAGGATGATCAGATATTTTATCGTGACAAATAGCGCGTCGTTCTTTAATACCCTGGGAGCAACATCACTGACTGTTACTACTGCAAATGAAATATGTCGGACGAGGAGCACATCCCATCACTCATTTGTTCTGTTTCGAAAAACGAAACAGTGGCATTGAAAATACATCGCGCTAAATAAAACGAAAGATAATTTCAATATCGAGAAAGTAACCTTTTTTTATTATTATCATGCGATAATGACATACGAATCCGTTATTCCGTTGAAATTTATAATTGAAATATATTGTTCTTTTGAATATATTTACTTATTTTTTTATTATTCCCTTTGCAATATTTTATCTTTATCTTATTTCTCTTCATCCTTCGTTTTACTTCATAAACGTTCAAATTATTTGAAGACTATATTTTATCATTCCACGAGTTTAAACAAATAATTATTGATTCTAAATCGAATTCCACGTTACATTTAATCTTTTTCCACAAAAATTCCAATTCACACCGGTTTAAATTCTTCTCGATCCAACGCCTCGATATTTGAAAATGTTCCAACTAACTCGAAGCGGGCGAAAAAAACAATGATTGGCTGTGGATCACTCTTTTCACCAGGGGTACCACACAAGAAACCGAATTGAATTCGTGCGATCGATCAGAAAACAATTTACATAGACGTGTCCGCAACGAGACGTAACCTAGCTCCGCAAGCTGTTACACGTAACAAGAAGAAGGGTGCTTAAGACGCCACAGCGATTCAACTGGGAAATTCCTCTCTTTCTTTCCCTCTCGTGTGGTCACCTTTGAGTGACCTCACGTCCTTCCAGAGGGCTTGTATTGGCTTGAATTTAATGCATTTCGAATTTTCTTCTCCCACTTGGAAATATATTCTCTTGAACATCGAGTTTCTCGAGGATCCTCGTCCTGATTATTTGAAAGTGATGTATAGTATTTAAAAAGAGTGAACTCTCCGATTAACTTTCAGTTTTCGACGTCAAGTTTATATTTTTTTGAAATTACACGTCGAATACGCGTTGTAGAATTTAATGAATCGTCTATGGGTAAAAAAAATTTTGTAATAAAAATTGCGAAAGTTAAAAGGTTAATAGAGTTGAAATTGTTATCGAGTAGACAGTAGAACTACACAAAGAATAGTCGGGCAAGATGATAAGCTTGAATGTATCGATGCCTCGAATTTGATTACGTGAAATTTAAAAGTGAAAAATCGAAATTTTTAATGGAACATCAGAAAGATGCGAAATTAAAATTATGAAAGATTAACAAGATTAAAAGATTTCTATGTGAACACCCAGAAGTAGTATAGACAGAGAATAATCGGATGGTGGATGAAATATTGATTCGAAAAAAATCCATAAATGAGGTTTAAAAATAAAAATCGAAACTATTTGGAGTATAAAAAAAAGATATAAAATGATGAAAATCCGAAATAAAGAATTGTTATGCGAATAGACAAAAATAGCATTAGATGGAGAACAGTCAGACACGAGATCCAACTTTAATGAATCTCTGGAAAGATATAACGATTCATACCAAGATTCACTGGTGCTTTTCATGATGCTTCATAAAAGTATCAAAAGAAGCTAGATCTTTTGACAGAAAAATAAAAATAACTTATTTAAAAAAACACTGAAGCAAGAAGAGAAGTGCAATTATTCAAAAGTATTATTTCTTTCACAATAAAATTTATTTAAATTTTAATATTTAATTTAATATTAAAATTTATTCCAAATAAAACCTCCTTTTCGAAAAATATTTTTCAAAAAAATCCACTTGATTGATCTCATTGATCCCCTATCCTCCCCTTTCCTCCCCAAAAACATATCCATTCCATCCTTGAACACCATCCTCTCTTGGACAAAATTTCCAAGTGATCCTAATACGTTTCTTCCCCGAAAACTTTCTTCAGCTAATTACTGGCTGCATTTCCTATATTTACAGCCGATGTGATACTTGCTGCTCATATATCATCGAAGCCTGTTAGTCGAGTATCAATGGGGAAGAGGAAGGGTGGAAGAGATGATGGTATGGATCCGCGAATTATTGAGCCGGATTTCGAGTCGTAGGTTGATTGAACTCGGTGGTAACGCAGCAGGGATCGTTAGACGATGGCCAGGTATCGATTTCGCCTCGCAATCGCGCTACACTCTCTCTCTCTCTCCTCTTCACGTATTATTGTCGCGCGAGTATCTCGCGGCCAACACATCGTGACAGATCGTTCGTTCTCGAGGAAGAGGAGGAGGAGGAAACAGCCTCGAGGTATCGAGGAGCAGTCTTGACAGCGGTGTTAATTACGATTGATTGTTCCGCTCAGGAGGGCGAGAGTAACTTTTGTGTCGCGGACGAAGCGTGAGAGGGAGGTGAATCGACGAGAATAAGATTTTTTTTCTTTCTTTCTTTCTTTTTTTTTTTCTTTTTTTTTAATTTGTGGCAGTTGGTAATTTTGAATGAAATCTTGATGAGCAAGTATGATGGAAAGATAATTATTGGATATTTTTTTTTATGCGCGAGATGGGGGATATGAAATGTGTGTGAAAGGTTGCGGAGATTGATTGCGAGGAAATTTCAAATCTGAAATGATTTATGGAAATAAATTTTAATTAATGGAAAAGGGAGGAAAAAAAAGAAATTCAAGAGACGATTATTATTAGAGAGGAAGATAAAATTGTAATAATTGTCTAATATTTCTCTCCCCTCCCTCCTTTTTTCGTATTATTTCAGGTTTTAAATTTTTATTACATAGCGAAAATACGAAATAGATTTTCAAGAAGAAATGGAGAAGATCATCGGTCTCTGTCTCAACCGAAGATAATAATTAATCAATTATCAAGATGTATCAAGTATTCGGTATGGAATTCTGCAAGGAAAACATGAGTTCAAATTGTATGATTGAACGATTGAATAAAATATTACTTTAATCAGTCTTTGGAATTGAATTGAAAGATATTAGAATTCATGATTGAATTATATCTAAAAATTTTGTTAAAAACAAGAATAATTGAAATTATTTTCAATTAACGGCAAATATATCACACGGCCATGCAACTATTCACGTGGCAATCTTAAAGGATCAAACGTATTTCACATATCTCTGATCATCCTATTTGTAAGTAATTAGGATATATGAGGATTGTTAACTGATCCAGCTGGTTAATCTGTTGCTGATGAGCTGTTCCATAGGCCTCTCGATCCGAGTGTCCTAACGGTAGAGCTTGGTCGTCTCGCTACGGATGAACACACGGTTCCACAGACTGCTTACTCTTCCTCTGACCGGTTCTCGTCGTGGTTCCACACTGTAATCTGGTTCCATTCGCTATTTGCATAGGCACGACGATTGATTCCCCGCAATTCTTGCGAATAAATCCGAATCGAGGAGCCAATGTTGCGTGAACTAATCTTTTGATCGCATTTGCAAAGTGTTATCTCTCATACGTCAAGTGCTCTTCTAATTTGTGGAATTCATCGGATAGAACGATCCTCCGAAATATTTCGAGATGAGAAATTTGTAATAGTAATATTTTAGAATTATGTCCAATTTATTTCTTTTTTTTTTTTTTAGATATTTTAATATAATAATTTTTATGTAACTTTTAATAGATATTCAAACTTTTTCTTGTCAATATTTCGAAACGAAGACGAATTAAAATTTTTAGATAAAATCTTGAAATAATTCCACGAGTGGAATGGGGGGGAAAAGTTGATAAAGTGTAACGTGAAGTAATTTAAATGGAAAGCGAAATTGGTAACAGCTTAACCATAAATCGAAGGAAATGTAACAGTATATTATTAATGCAAAACAACATCTTTGTTGATTAATTCCTATTCATAACACGTAACATCGTGTTCCCTAATATTACAATTTCCGGGAAGCGTAATATATCGGAAAGTAGACATTTCCAGTTTCGACATAACCAACTATTATGAAATTTAATGCAACCCGAGTAATACACGAGCGAAATATGATATTTCTAGTCAAATATATCCAATATTAATACGAATCATAACGCGAAAATTTAACGATGGCCTATTAATGAATATATAATCTATTAATCAATACATCCACGCTTCAAATTGAAATTTTTTTCCTATAAATATATTTCTATAAGTATATTATATCAATTTTCCTCCATGATATATTGAAAATTTTTCTTTAGGACTTTGAATGATAAACGCGATAAACTATCTCGATCGATATTGTGCAAATAAATGATAGCAATCTTTGAAAAATGGCATCATAAGATTTTTCGAAAGAAGATGATAAAACAAAATGGATGAGCTACATATATCCTACCACTATTCATCGAATTTTGCACTATCTAATATCCATAAATAAAAATAGACAAAAACGGACACAGGCGCAAAAGAAAAACCAACTTCTCTCAATTCTGTTCTATTTAACAATCTTGACAATTTCTATATTACGACGAATACTACCGCGATATCCGTGGCGTAAAATTACGCGTTACGGAATTATTTCAAATCCGAAATCGATACTAAATTAATTAAGAGAAAACCACCTTTCTCGACCCTACCACGGAATTCGCCAGCGAAATGATAATAAGCGTCCCCGTGTCACGCGACTGTCGCATAAAACGAGCAACTGGGGCTCGTATAAACCAATCACAGGGACAGGATCGAGGGCAGGATGTATTTTACGATACGCGTGCCGTCGACCGGTACGTATATTTCTATGCGACCGGCCTATGGCGAAATCGCATTGTCGCGTTTTCATCAGGGTAGGGGTACAGCTGACCGGCTCGAGATACGCCGGTGTACAGTCTGGTAAAAGGATTTGACAAGATATAGGCGAGAGACGAATACAGGAGGTGAATCCTGGTTATCTGGCATCGTGGCCACTGTGGCCAGATCAATGGTACAAGGGGCGCTATCTGACACCACTGTGATGGGGAGTATTGGCAGCACGCGTTGATTGACACGTTCAAACTGGTCCATTTTCGCTGATCTAAATAATAATATCGTGAATGTTATTCGGAATGTATTAACAGGGGATGGAAAGCTCGCCCTCGACGTCGAGGATTATTTTCGAGGAATATTTTTGGTCGTGTGATTTTGTAAGAAAGATTTTTTTAAAATATCTCGTCTCTCTCTCATGCTCTCTTTCAAGGAAATTAATGTATTCAGCTACGTAGAATTCTCGTACAATTCCTCGGTTTATAACAAAACAATTTATACCAACTTTCCATTCGCGTAATCTTCTTTTACGAAACTTTGATTAATTCGCAGGAAAGTTGAATTAAATTCAACGCATTTCACTTTAATTGAGAAAAATAATCGATATAGAGAGATACTGTGATCTAATCAACCTCCGCCCTCACAACTTTCCAATAATAATAAATTCACTTAAAATTCACTTCGAAAATTCAAATAAACAATTTACGGATTTAAGTTTTCTTAATCACTCGAATTTTTATCAATCGACGTCCTCGGATTGGAAGACTCGAGTCAATCCTCGTCATTTTCCTTCTCGATAAATCGATCAATAGAGGGACATCTGACCGAGGCCAGAAGAACTTCTCCCTTCTTTCCTCCCCTTTCAACCAACGGCCTCCTCTTGAAAGGGGGTGGGAAACTTTTCAGCCTCGTTTAGACACGCAAGAACGTCCCAATCCGAAGAGAAGAGGAGAAAGAAGGAGGAGGAGAGGCGCATAAGAGGATTGTTAAATATTTCTCGTGGAATTCAACCGATCATTTAACCCCCTCGCTCGTAATACTTCGTTACAACACTCGAACGGTGGATAATTAATCGGCCGTGCAATCCACCCAAGACTTAATTCGCCTCCAATTCACTTCTTCGTTCGTGGCCCCGTTTCCCCCGGAAACATTAGAATTAACCGTGAAATTAGCATATTCAAAAGTTTTGCAGTTTAACGAACGAGAATCTTGCATGAATGCATCGGGTGTCTTGAGAGGCAGATCGTGCATAAAATGTGATCGTGTCGATCTTTCGCGGGGGGAAAGAGATTTGTTCGAGATTTTATTGTTACTTGAGAAAGAAATATTAATCAATGAAAAAGATTTCGAAAGGGAGTCTTATTTGGAGAAAAATTTTTTCGCCAGAGTTGAGTGGAATTCTTTCTTGGAAACGAAGAGAGAAACAAAGAAATTGTGCTTTTGATTTATACATATCGGTTTTGAAATTTCAGTATTTATTCTTCTTTATAAAGTTTGCATTAAAAATAAGCAACGGTATATTTTGTGAAGATGAATTTCGTGTATACCGAGGCTGAATAATTACAATCGAAAATAAAATTGGAGGAATTAACAACGCGGATTTACAACGGACTCATTATGCCAACTGTTTAATTAGGTTTCTAAAAAATATTCGTTCACATACACCGTGTATTAAAATGGATAAATTTGCCTCGTGTTCAATACTTAATTTGCATAAAGAATTTATCGCGAAGTTGTATGCAAAAGCACGCGCACCACGACGCATTATGTACAAATAAATCTTTATAAATAAGTTGAAACGCTTAAAAAATTCATTCTCATTAAATATTTATCCAAAAGATTGAAATTTCTATCTAATTTTATATTTAATCTCTATCTTTTTTATTTTGAAAAATTAAAATTGGAAAAGATAAAATTAATTTCACAATTTTTCAAAAATAAAAAAGAAATTATAACACAAATTATAATTTCGATCGCAAATTTTCTATATTTTTATTTTTTTTATTTAGAAAAAGAATCGTAATTTTATTATTCAAAAATTAAAATCGATGCTTCGACCGGTGTTTACAAATTTCATAATCGTCCAAGGATAAAAATTAAAACTGAACTTCTCCGTTTAACAATGTTACGTCGTCAGATAGGATTTCATTCCTTTCAAACAGGTTTCCTGCTTTATCGAAATTTTTCCCGTCGAGATGATTCCCTGCTATTAATTAAACGCCACTTGAGGAGGTGGTGGAAAAAGTTTTTCCAGCCACTCCCCCCCGCCACAAAGAAGGAAAAGTTAGAGGCTTATTTACTCTCACACCCCCTCCTCCAATAACGTTCCTTGCAACGTGGTTTCGGCTGTCAATCACTAAAACTTGCTAAATTACCTGTGCTCAGCCATCGAATTTATTTCGTCGATACAGTAATGGCAAAACTTTTCCACTCTTGGCTGTGTGTGATTGAAATATATAGCGGAGGAAATTTTTTTTGGCGTCGAGCAAGTTACGAAAGATTTACCGGCTACCCTGGAATTTGTTCCCCGATCTTTTATTAACCCGCTCAAGTGAGGAAAAAAACAAGTACTCGAACTATTTTTAGAAATAAATTATTTCTGCGAAAGGAAAGAAAAGATTGACAAATAAAGATTAAAGGAATTATAATTACGAAAAATTGGGATTTAGAAAGAAAGTTAGGAATTATGATTCATAAAAATTGAAATTGTGAAAATTTGAAGCTTCTTAGGAGTAAAAAAATAGAATATAAAAAATTTGAAATTTCCTTAAAAATCCCATGAAAATTGCAATTACGAAGATGCCGAAGAAGAACTTATAATTGGAAAAATCGACATCTTCGCGTTTTTAAATTAAACTTCGTATAAGAAGTTGTTATAAATTGATAAGAGGCTCGTTAGGGGAGCACGACTATAGTATAGATGAGGCCAGTTAACGTTTTTTTCAATTAATTAGACGCTCGACAAAACCATGCATATTTACGCGAGGGTGGATGCTCGGCAGAGTTTTCGCAACGAGCATGCAAAATTCAAGAGAAACGCCCAGGAGTCATATCTATTTCATCGACAGGTTTCAAGTTCGTGCCCACGTTTACAACACTCTTTGAACCTGTAAAAGTATAAAAGTGGAAAAAGAAAAAAGAAAAAAAAGAAAGAGAGAAAGTTGGTATTAACAAAACCTTTAGCGACATTATTTTTGCTTTAAAAAAAAAGGAGATCCCGTAAAAGGTTAGACACGTTGTAAAGAATTAATCTCGAAACATGAATAAAACATGCTTCAATAAACGCAGGTTTTTTAAAATTTAAAATTTTTATATAAATTCACCTAAAAAGAAAAGTCACCTTTGCTTAAAATTATTACCAAAGAAAAAACAAAAATTTTACTTTACTGACAGACACGTATTTCTAAAAAAATCATCGCTATATGAATCGAACGAATTTTTAAAATTCTTTTTTTATTACATACGAAATGGATTATCTGTCAAAGAGAAAAGAAAATTAGAAATATCGACGCAAATATCGTTAAAAATGATATCCATTATTAACTTCCATCTTTTAACATCTAACTAATGTGAAATTAAAAAAGAAGGAACAATATTCTTATTTCGTCTTAGAAAGTGAAGAAAAATGAAAAGCGAAACAGTATGGAAGCAAGTTTAAAGAGACCGAACAGACCACCCTTTTGCCTGGATTACAAATCTGGCCTTGTTCGAATTCCCATCCAACCGAGCTAGTTCGAAAATCGATCTTCGTAATTACAATCGACTTTCAGAGCTTTATAATCGAACGTACGTAATCGTTGCTTCCTCCCCAAGTGCAATTACCGGCCATCGTTCTGCTAAGCTTGCAATTAAACCTTATCTTTAATCGGTGTAACTCCTCGGATAATGATCCTTCATAGATTTCGCGCGGCTTTGTAAGTCTGAATCAAGAAATCGGGATATTCATTGTCAAACGGAATTTCTTGAATCTACTATAATTTTATACGCGAGGATGAACATTAAGAATGAATTGAAGATTTTTCCCTGATTTAACGATATTTTAATCAGTCCAAGTAGATTTAAATTTTTATGACATCAAAAATTTAGCATTATATATATATATACGAAATCCTGATTTGATGCGTTTCGGTTCAAAGTAGAACAATTTGGGAAATGCTTGAAGAAGTTACTTTGAAATTATTCGCGTATATAGAATTTTAATTCGAATATTATTTGCCTAGAATAAAAAATTTGTTGAAGCGCTCAAAGATTTATCGGGAATTATTTATGAAAATAGCGTTATATATCGCGATGAAATATTTGATAAATCATAAGTTATAAATTTTCTAGCATTAACCCTCGATCGATTAATGGCGATACGAGTGGCTGACTCTGGATCATTTATGAACCACTCAACCGTGTATTTCAGGAACAATTTCTCTAAAATCAAAATTTTAAACTGAAATTTTGCGTTAAAAAAAATACGCCTATATCAAAACATTTAAAAAGTAGGAAATAAAATTATCATTATGGATCATCATCTATTCTAGCATTTATTTTAAATATACCTCTTCTCTATAAAAATTCTATATTAAACAAAAATTACTTGATTAATGGAAAAAGTGGGGAATAATTAATAGAGAATAATATGAATTTACACGAATAATATTAATTTCTCTTTTAGAAAAAGAATCCACTTATCCAAATGAATGAACGTATTCACGATCCACATATGCAATTATACACGTAATACTATATTTATTTTACACTTCCAAACTCTCGAATTAATTGCTTACTTATTATGTATTAAATCTTCTTTTCGCGTTTATGGTTTTAATGACTTCCTAACGAGTTTCTCGCTTTCCCTGACCCAAAGAAAATCGTATCTCTCTATAACATCCATCTTCTATTAAATTCTCAAAATTGAATAATTACTTTCGTATATATCGCTTATTTTATTAGATTACAAATTTTTTCGTTATTTGTACATTCCAATCTAATACATTTATCAAAAAATGAATTTTAATTTTCTCAATTTAATTAGTTATATATCATTAAAAATTAAAAAATTCCAATTTTATAACCCGTTATATATTTCATGAAAAATATATCACATTTATTTTTATTATTAGTTATTATAGTTTATTATAAAAAAATTTAATGAAAATTCACTCGTAAAAATAACAAAACACATTTCCAAAGACAAACATAAAAAAAAAATCTAACATTTTACATCATTCAACGAACCAATTCGATGGTCTCTAATTCGAAAAACAATTTCATTCAATGTTAGCAGGTTACGTAACGAACATAAAATGCGTTTTACACATTCACCGATAACACAAATAGTGTATGTGCAATTAAATAACGATCGTTCGCAACTGAACGACAATGAGTAATGTCGCGCAAAATAGAGCAACGTGTTTTTGCAATAAACACGGAAAATCGGTTGCCACGTGTCGCGTGTCAACCAATCGTTCATCACTAATTACTTCTAACCACGTTGGTGGAATTGTTCCGATTTAATAACGTAATTTTTCATCGTTATAATCACAGTTATCATTCGGAAAATTTGCATTCGCCGAATAAATTCCCTTTCCTTCACGTTTCAATGATTTTCACGGTATTTTGTGCATTGTGCATACGTGGTATTCGATAATGTAACAACAACGTTGTTTAAATGCTTTCCTCGCGATATCATTGATCTAATTATAAATGATAAAAATAATGGAAAACGAATCAGTAAACTTTATCACGAGGTGTTAGATTTTTTAAAAATATCAAATATTAATTATATGTTTCGAATTGTTGATCAAGTAATTTTTAACCTGAATTACGATTACTATATATCAATTTAAGTCAGATATGTGTAGATAATACGTCTTGCACGAAAGTTTTAAAAATAATTTATTAATTTCCTTCCAAATATCTACTTTTTGAACTTGTAATATTTTATTGAGAAAAAAAAGAATTAAAAAATTACAATTTTTATTAAAAAGAAAACAAAGAATTGTTTGCCGTATCATGACGTATGTGTACCAGTTTGAAGGTCTATTTACTGAAAAATTAATTCAATTGTTCCCGAGTTATTTCTGGAAAAAAAAACAAATAAAACAATGGAAGAGATGTTATACGAAGAAAGGAATATTTACATACAAATTTAAAATTATGAATTATGAAATAGAATTATGACGACACTTGAAACGAACACTGTCAACACTCAAAAGGGAGCAAATATTCACGGTTGATAGCTAGGGGCGATTTTTCGAGTTTGAGAAAAGATTAAAAATTTTCCATTCCCTCTTCGCATTGTTCTGCGTTCCTCCCGGAAATAAAAATCAAGAAACTTTTTAAAATAACGATCTTAAAGTTAAATCGATATAACTAAAAAGTATATAAATTCTTGCAACATTACGTGCTCACAAAATATTTCTCTCTACCAATATTCTTTTTCCTATTAATTCGAATAACCGTCCAATAAAAAATTCCATATTTCCTTTCTACACAGAAAAGATTAGCTTCGCTTCAACGCCTCAAAATTTTCACGAACTTTCGCAAATTCTCTACAGATTCAAAGAAATCAATTATATATAAACAAGACATTTTTCCCTTTCCTTTACCATCTCCAAGACCTCAATAATCGACACCTTACCCCACCTGCATTATGTCACCTATATTATAGTCTAACCTTTGCTAAATAATAATCCTATTACCAAACCATAAGTCATTATTAATCGACTCCCTTTTCTTCCTCCACTACTATCTTCTCCTTAAGTCCTTCGAATCCCTCAATATGCTTCCCAGTAACACGATCAATTCACCACCATCAAAACCTCGATACTTCATCTCTCATGCAACCTCTAAGCGAATTATTTGCACTGCATGAAGTACGAGAGAAAAGATAAAATTAAGAAAAGAATACGATTCTATCGTTCGATTTTAAATAAATTTTCACTGACCAGGAGAATAAACGGACGCAATACCTCGAGTGGTTAAGGTTTCTTGATTCCTCTCCTTGAGGAGCCAATAGCAATCTGGTTGGAATCGTAAAAATACGGAAAGTTGTTGGGCAAAGTACGTGGCGACAATGTATCCCAAAACGAAGTTGTTGAACGCAACAACCTGTGTAAAAGGGAACTTATTGTCTCACTCGTTATCCAAGGAACGAGGCCCCGATCCTCCTCAAAGATGTCGTAGAAAAAAAAAAAGAAAAAGGAGAGATCTTGCTCGTGGATCATCCAGGAGGGGACGTTGTTACGATGCCTAGTTTTTTACAAGTTTATGGCAAGGAATGAATCTCATTATCCTGATGTATCCTCGCAAAACATCTATACGTGATAAATTTCTCTCCGTTTCTCTCTTAGATTAGAGATTTAATCGAGATAGAAAAATTTTCTCGAAATACGAAATAAATTTATTTGTTAGTTTTCGCGTTCAATATATTTTAGTTGATTACTAGTAAAACTTGATAGGTTGAAAATTATAATTTTTGTGGAAAATCATTGTGAATTCAATTTTTTCGAATATTAAATTCGTATCTTATCGGAAGTTTATCTGATTGGAATCAATCTCAGTTGAAGATTTATCAAAGTTGAATCGTTCGAGGAAGAAGCGTCAAATGATAAAATTAGTATTCTTTCATGAATAATATATAAAGATCGTATCGTATTTTTCTGTCGATAAAGCAATGAAAGAATCTTAAATGGAAAGTTGTATTTTCTTTTTACAAAAATATCGGGACAATTCTGCATAGAAATAAACGAAGAAAATATGATAATTCGGTCTTCGGAAAAAGTTAACTTTCAAATCGCAATCGTTAAATTCTACACACAATGGCCTCATCATCTCGTTCCTTTTTAATCGTATAAATTATATTAATTTTCATTTTAAGCAGATTCCGCCTCGTGAAAATAAAAAAAAATAAAGAAAGCAATATATATACATTCATTCGGATAAAATTCCAAGAGGAAACGTGCCATTTAAATAATAGAACAGAGATTCTGCTGCAATAATGGCCACATTTAAATTCTTTTACGGAACAATCCTTTTAATTCAACTTATTTCCCCGACGAATTTAATCCAGAATCAATAGAATGTAAAATCAATCCATGCAGAAATTTATTTTGAAACGAATCCATTACCAAATCTATCCATCTTGCGATCAAATTTTATTACCTTAAAACAATTCTATCCCGGGAATATCATATTTTCGAATTCAAATATTCCAAAGAGCATCTCTTCAAAATTGCTCGGCCACTCTTAAAAATACCCACGAAATCGATCCGGCCTCGGAATTTCTTACTCACATCGAAGAATATTCCATTTGTTTCCAGTGCACACCGAGTCGAATTAACCGAGAAGAAGACTATGCATGCCTTCGAATCAATCATCTTCTCTGCCATAATCTCTTCAAGTTCTATACAGTTAACCGCAAACTTATAGCGGCCATGTTGTACAAGTAAAGTTCTCCTCGAGTATATGAATTATTAATCCACTTAGGAGAAGTCCAGATATGTTGCAATGCTTGTTTAAAGATTTATACATAAAAAAATATATACATATTGACACGAAAAAATAATCGATTTTGCGAGTATGAATATTCATCCAAAAAGAAAAAGAAGAAAAGAAACTAGGAATGAAATTGTAAATTTTATTTCCAATGTACCTGTTGAGAAACAATTTGCACTCGATCCAAAATACAAGCGAAAGGATAACGTAATGTAATATTACATACGATTGCCAGTTTTCATACGACTGATTAATAGAAACGGAGACTTTCTCGCGCGGACTAATAACATTCCAGAGAAAGGAAATTTGGGATGTCGAACTGTTAACGGGTCCATCGACAAATTGCTTATTTGCGTCAAATGCTGTGGAACGTTCTGTACAAGACCGGTCCAATTGCAATGCAATTCCAACCCCGGCATATAATGTCCTGCGTCCGTATGAACGTGCCAAAGAGGGATATTGAATTAACTGGTTCTAACTTTGAAAGCCTCGCCGTGTAACTCGCTTACGCTTCACACGGAAAATCCGTTCAAATATTTAAATATCATTTATGGTATTACATATCGTCGCAATCGAAGTTGTATAACGAAAAAATTTGATTATATGGGGATGTGTTGAATTGAACAGTGCTCGTTAATTATTTTAATCATTTTCAATTTAAATTTTGTTATATATTATACATTTCGTGTGCGCGAAACACCGTGTAAATTTACATGCAAATCTAGAAATTTAATGATAAAAAAGGAATAAATTATAATTCGTAAAAGTAGAAATATACTTTGTACAAATTGTATAATTTTAAACTGTATCACTTGCGATATCACGAAATTGAGATAATTGTAACCCGAATATAAATTCTCGTGAAAATTTAACCAAGTTCACGTGGTAACCGAGCGTAAATCGTACATAATTATACTTGGACGACGAAATTCAATCAGTGTAAGTTTCGGTTTGAGAGAGTTTCGAGAGGAAGGTAAAAATTTGCGAAGACGTTTCGCTCTATCCGTGACAACAATTTTTCCAAATTCGTTGATTTGCAACAAATCGGAAGATGAAACTTTTATCGAAGAATATTGGAATTAACATAACTCGATTTTTATATTTTGAATTGTAAAGTAGCATATGTCGAAGATAATAATTCTCACGAAATCGAGGAAAAAGATCAGAAACATATATCGATATACTTCATCGTATATCGTGATCAATAGTTTTCCAATTACAAATTTTGCAGGAAATATTGTTATAAAACTAAGTTTCGCGAGAATTATCTGCGTGATAGAATTGCATACGCGCGAAATGCAAAGCAATTTCTCAGATATAACGAAACTTTACGTATTTGAATTAATTTTTCCCGCAATTTATAATGCTTCAAAACAAACATTGCGCAGTGAGTTTTCTCCAGATTCGCGAAATTAAATCATCGAAAGTGTGCTTCTCATACACGATAAATTTTTCCACGAAAATTAATATATTATACATAATGCTCGTGAATGTTAATATAGAACTTGAAAATTTACGATTAGAAAATTCTAAGCTTTACTTCTGAAAATTGTTTAATCTTAATTTAAATGTTCAAAAACCAAGAAATTTTAATCAAGTTTGAAGTTTTAACCAATTTACAATTCTGTGTAATTTATTTTTTGGAAGCTATGAATATTAATGCAAATTCATATACTTGCAAATAATGAATAAAGTATAGAAACCTAAATAAAGGCTAACTCTAATAAATATTATAATCTGGAACTTGAATTTGAATATCTTCCAACCAAAATAATCTATAATATACCCAAATATATTCTGAATCCAAAATTTGTTCTACATACCATGTACATTTTACAAATGTTTACACATTTAAATGCAACATCTGCTGTCTAATAATGCGTTCTAATATGTTTTTGGAAGCACACGGAACGTTAATTTTACGTTTATTTTATATTTTACCTACAATTTTTCTCCAACTCTGAAGATATACAAAGTAGATACTGAAGATATACAAATATAAGTGAAGTAATTCATAACTGTGTGATGAATTAACAACTTTTTTAAACTAAAAAGAATCTTACAAATATCAACAAGAGCTTTTCTCGTCGTACAAAACGCCATTCACAACAAAAATTTCTCTTTCCTAAAAAAACTAAATTTAGAATTTTTTTTTTTGATAAAAGTTAGAAAGAAATTTGCGTGCGTGCAAATTTAAATATGTATACAACAAGGTGTTTTCCATCGGTTTTGCATTCTATTGAAAGAATTCTACTGGAATAATTGCCAATCGACTAAATGGATTTCACCACCATTCTCAAAGAGGCAGTAATTACTCTCGACCCGAGGAAACTCAAGTGCTCGAGCACACCTGTCGCCAATAAAATAATTTTATAACTCATGATGATGACTGTTGTTCGATTGCCTTCTAGCAATAAAATGAAAAAGCTGTCTGTGAATATTCAACCAATAGATATCCCTATCTTTTTCTTTTCTCGCCTATTTTCGCTCAATGAGATTCGAAAAACACAAGCAGAGAAGAAGGATAATTCTTTGAAAAATATACGAGAGAAATTACTATTCCAAATTCATAATCAAACTTTGTTTTGAAACTCGAATTTTAAGAGGAAAATTAAAATCTTTGAGCTATGGAAGTCCGAGAAAATAGATTCGATAAATTGAAAATTTAACATAGCGTTAAACAAAATTTGAATTGCAGAATAAGATTTAAATATTTTTGCTCATCGAGATTTCACGAAAGAAATAAAATAAAGACAATTATATACAGTTTTAGACAGGTTTTCAAATTACAAAGTTTTAATCCACGTATTACAATTAGAATTTAAAGCAACATGTAATAAAATTCCTTACCTACATCTTAAAATAGTAATAAGATTTTTACGGAGATAAAATATGTACAAATATCAGTTCCTCTTTACGAGTAAATGAAAATCGCCTCAACCACGAATAACATTAACGTGAAGCATCTACGTTTAATAAAATACAAATACAATTTTAAAAATTATCGCATCATCAAATTAATCTAATTATACTGTACTATAAAGTACATTGACCAATAATATCCAAAAACAAAATGTCAAAAATCTTTGACAATTTAGAGTTAACAAGTTCCAATATTAAACTTCTCTACATCGAACACATAATAAAATTGCATCAAAGAAAACCCATTGTAACCGATTCTCGGAGCAAAAAAATCTCAAACACTCTTCAAGTTAACGAGGCTGACAGTTTCGGTATTAAATCCACCCTGCACTGAAAATATAATAAAGTTTCAAGTCAAAGGGCAAAAACTCATTGCAACCCAATTTACCTTCTCATCTCCCTATATAAATCGAATAAAGTTTCGAGTTTTCATTTTGTTTCATACTCTTCGTAAAAACATGAGCGAGTTCCATGCCGAAAAACGCCAACGAGTGAAAATCATTTACATCTATATTCCTTATTCCACTCGTGTACAAGAAGAAAATATATCCCGCAGTGAGAAATCCAGTTGTATCAAACCATAGTCTGTTTTCTTCTTGGCGGAAGACACTTCCTCACGTACTCGGTGACATCTCGGAGCGTTTTGGTGGCCTCTTCTTTACCTCGCGCGAAAAATCTAGCCGCACGTCTCCGTCATTTTTAGATCTGACGAAAATAACAACGTTCAACGAGGAACACGGTTTCTGCATTTAGAACGTGTCATTTCTTTCTTTCTTTCTTTCTTTCTTTTTTGTTTATCTTAAGCTTGATAAACTAAACTTAAGTTTAATCTTGGATTAAACTGGTTTTTCAAACAACTTGGTCAAATTACCGCAAGTTTTCTTCAAATTTTCACGTACGTTGCGAGTAGCGTGTATACGGGAGAAGAATACCAGGGGAGTTGGAAAAAAAGTGTGTAGAAATTGTTTTATTATTCGATAGAAATGATTTCGATTCCAAGTTTTATACGCATTAAATAACCCCATACATCAATAACAGCATTATAGTTTTCCATATCGACTCCTCCTAAAATAGCGATTCCTTGAATACGATCTATTTGAAAATAAGTAGAAAAAAAAATATATAAATTTCTACCTTCCATTCCAAAACTTAAACACTAGAGACATCTAGCGACATTATTTCCCACGTATCCATTCCTCCTCCTGAAAAGAAGAGATATACAAAACGCGTGTCGAATCACACACACACAATCGCACATACATATACACACGTATCACGAGAACGGTCCCCATCACGATGAAATTTGCAAGTCCATGCATCTAAATGATAACCGAGAGGCCTGCCTCTCCCCCGATGGCCCGTCTTAGCAAGGCCCTGAGGGCATCTTTTTCCTTTTTTCCAATTTCCCCGCACAGCCCTGAACCACGTGGGACACGCGAAAAGCAATAAAAGCACCTTCTGTCCGTCTTAAAAGTTCGGCCTGGCTGCCAGGAAAAGACTAGTTTATGGCCGTGGCTACGATCCGCTCGGGAGCCATGGCGGACCAGGAGTACGTTCTCTCCCTTCCCCCTCCGCCCCCCTCGTTGTTTATCTTTTGTTGTTGGCCTTAAACTAGTTTCCCCTGTTCCTGAATTATTAGCGGCCACTCCCTGGGTCGACTTTTTCAAACGAGAGGATCGATCTAACTGGTTCAACTGGTTGGAATTTGGATTTTGCATGCATGCGGAGATCACGGATGGGATCTCGGCGATATTCGAGCCCTTTTCCTTTCGCCAATCAAAATTATAATAAAGATGAAATTTCCTACGAAACGATCCAAGTTAATAAATTGACATACGATGATAAAATTCTTCTTGTAAATTCTACTTGTTACTCGTTCAATTTATTCTGCCTATATTTATTTTTTCGCATCGTGCGAAAACGGATGGAAAATTTCTACGTCAAATTTGCACGTTCTCGTAACGCGACACGATTCGAATGAAAACGTATGCGCGAGCAAACGGAGGTATCGCGATAAAATTCTATTATATCGGGAATAAATGCAACATTCTTGTTTGCGAATTCCTGCAACGCAGCCCGAATAATTTTCCTCGAATAATGGAAATAACGAAGGAATAATTTTGCGTTTCATCGCCACTTAAATCGAATCAATAACCATCCCCCCCCACACCACCACCACCAGCCGGGTTATCGAAAATCCGACCGAATTTTTACCCTTTCGGTTGGAAAGAATTTTTCATTCCTCCACAAAAGGACATTCTTATCGCGTATAATCGATGAAAATTGAACGCCATAACGGACGGCCCAACGGAAAGGTATTTTATCATCCACCTTGGTGCATGCGATATCGATAACTGGGCTAGGCGGTCATATTACCTATTATTTCCAAAAATTCGTTTGAAATCTGTTATACTTGGTACGAGAATAATCGAAATAGAAGCAAGAGCGAGATTTTAATAACTTCCTTTACCTTCGATCACGGGGAAAAGTGACGATAAAATTGAAGTTTGAAACGATAATTATTTGTAAGAGTTTCGTAGAAATTTGGTTTCTTCGCTCGTGATATGGAAATCAGTTTAAAAAGAAAAGGAATCGCGTGACAATTCCGACAGTTTAGAAGTAAACGATATGGAGAAAATACCTGAATCTTTAATTAACACCGATGAATATAAAAAAATTGTTTACATTATCACCGGTTGCCCTGTCGTTCAAGAAGATAAAGAAAAATTCGTCGAATCGTAAAACGTTAAACACAGAATTCTGGCAGTAGATAACTTCACGGGCGATGAATGTTTTATTACGTCATAAAACGCTAACTTAACAAAGTCCAGTCTGGTTCACTTTATGCTCGAGGATCGATAAAACTGATTCATTTATGCCCAGTGTCGTAAATCGGGATCGGGACGTTTGACTTTGTGAAAACGATTTGTCCCCAAAACTTCTACATTTAACTTCAACGGGCAAGTTTATGATTGTCCAGAGTTCGAGACTGGTCAGGATGTATAAAAAGTGGAACAAGGGAGAGAAAAAAAAAGAAGAAGAGAGAGAAAATCATTCGCCATTACTTTTCTAGATGTATTTATTTTAAAAGTTAAAAGCAACGCTCTCGCCCGGTTACGAATTTGTATTCGAGATTGACGTTTTTGCTATACAAAAGGATGCGTTATTGAAATCGTACATCCTGTCCAAGTTATTTATTCGACAGAGAAATTCCAAATATGGGATAAATGAACGTGAGATTCGAGGAATACGAGTTTTTGAATTAAAAATACGATCAAGATATCGAGAAAATGATGTGCAGGTTTTAAAATCGTAAAAGTTACGAAATTGAGTAATCGTTGGAGCAGTTTGGAAATTGGAGAGAAAGAATTTTTAAAAATTTTCGAAGAGTTGGCTATATTTTAAAATTGGTAATATTAAAAGATAGGAAAGTTGAAAGATATTGAAATTTCGAAGATAATTTCTAAGTTTTAAAAGTTGAAAGTTAGGAGTGAAAAAATTCCTGATACTTTCAAGAAATTGAAAATCCTCGATTTTGAGAAATTAAAAAGTTTGAAAGATGATCTCTAGAATTTATTAAATTAAATCCTTTCTAAAAATCTAAGAATAAAAAGAAAAAGTGGAAAATAAATTCTTAAATAAAAATTAATCTTAATTTCAAAAAGATAGATGTTCAATAACCACCAATTAAATCACAACAGGAATATCTCTATGCGAATTGCAAATTTCCTAATATCTCTCTCTCTCTCTCTAATTTCAAAGACCTTTATTTAGAATAGAATTCGAGAAACTACACAGTTACCATTATTTACTCCGTGTACACTTAGCCGTGAGCGAGCTGTTTTCACACGATCCTGCAGCCGAGGCAATTTCAAAGATGCATGCATTCACTTCCAATGATATCAACCTGAAAGGGTGAAATCAGCGAAAGGGGAAAGAGACACTTGAACGAAATAAAAGAAAAGGAGGGAGGGAGGGAGGGGGGAGGCCACTTCGTTTAACGGTGATTCGCTTGATTCGATAACCTTAAATCTTGTTGCTGATTCATTCACCCGTAGCATATCGTTTTTCCTCTTTGACATCGCACGAGTTTTCTTCCCCGTGTGCGCAAGAACGATTCTTCTTTTGTAACTCTACGAGTGGCTGTCACTGTTTGATTCATTATTTCTTCTTTCATCTGTTTTATCTTTGTGAAGCCGCTTAAAAGAAGGTAATTTCAATTCGAATGTAATTTTCGAACTGGAAAGAGAAATTTCATATACCAAGAATTTTACGTAGAATTATAATTTAGGACAATTATCGTTGAATGCAACAGATATATTCGGTTATAATTTCAAGCTGATAGAGATATGTGGGAGATGTGCGAATGAGAATTTTTTCTTCTTTTTCAACGAAAAATTCGAAATATCTATTATGACGAGGAAAGATAATTAATTTTGTGAATAACTTCGATTGAAATTAAAAGGATTAAAATTAATGTCCGATAATTGTAAAATTTTAATTTCTTTCCACTTAATTAGAGCTGATAGAGTAGATTTCTCTAAAATTCTCGAAATTCTTCCCTCTTCCACCATGGTTAAATATAAACTTCCCAGGCACAGGAGGTAAATTTAAATTCCATCTGAACTATGGTTTTCGAAGTACGGTACCATGTAAATCATTTTCCTCGAATATAGTCGTAGACCAATTAGTATGCAAATAGATTTTCATTATTAATCTATGACTTGGCTGAAAGTACTCGAGGATATGCTTCAACTTTATCTCCTTCTCTTTTTTTCAAATACTTTTCCGAAGGAACTCGATTACCAATTCTGATATCATATTATAAAACAATCAAGGAGGAATCGATTAAAAATTATAACGAATAAAGATATTCCTCTTCTTCTTCTTACAAATCATAAGATAATATTACTAAAAAATATTAGAATAACTAAATTCATCTAAATATTTTAAGTGTTCAATCATTCAAATCATTAATGAAATATGTTATCCGATAAATATATAAATATATAAATTTAATATATAATCTTGACATCATATCCATTATATAATATGCCTAGAATAAATAGATCAATAAATAAATTCTCCTAAAAAATCAAACCACAAATCAAACCTAATCAACATATAATCGATAATTCCTAATAAATTTTACTCCGTGATTCAAACATCTAATTCTTCCAAATACTTTCCATTAATCTATCCCAAATTACGAACAAACAACCACGAAACAAATACATCAGCAAACCAACCGAGGAGCATGAAATATTTCAACGAAATTCGAATTTTGTAGTATAAATATTTATCTAAAAAAAAAAAAAAAAAAAAAAACTATAGTCTGTTCGTAATTCCTCCCTTATCACCAGTCTAAAACTTGAAAAGTTCGCGTCTCCACGAGTTGGTGGAGAAGAAACTTATCCCAGACACGAAAAAAAAAAAAAAAAGAAAAGAAAGAAAGAAAGAAAGAAAGATGAGCATACGTGAAAAGAAGAACGAGGAAACATTTTTCATCGTTCAGACGAGGGTGTTATACTTATACGTATCCACTAGTCGCATGTCCAAATCTCGCGTCCCGACGTTACTTATAGTTAGGTCGGTCGAAATCCTGCGAGGATTTCCCGATTTCCTCGATCGGCCCGAGCCTTTTTACTCTTCTTGTTCGAGGGGCGGAGGAGTGGAACCAACACGCGTCCATCTTTGGACCGACATCAATAAAATCAGGGATCGTGCACGTCCATTTTCGGAGCTGAGTAGCAACGGCCATTGTCTTCCACGCTCTTGAAACCCTTACGAAAGCTTTGGGAACGAGAGAGAGTCTCCTCTTTAAGACGTGATTCATTCCCTGGGACTACGTTTGAGGGATTCGGTGGTTAAGACTGTGGAGAAGACTGATGCTGTGTTCTTAAGAGTTCTCTCTATGTTCTTTTCGGGAGAGTGGTTTAAATCATGTGGACGGAAGTTTAATTATGGATTGGGCCATCTTTGAATCATGATTTCCCATTTTTTTTTCTTTCATATCGAAGAATGGCTATTTTTAAATTTCATTTAAAAATTATATCCTTGAAATTGGGTAATCCTCTTTAAGAAGAATTTTGTTGCTCAATTTTCTTCAAATATTTAATTATTCGTGGATAATTTGCACATCGTACGATACCAATTAATTAGATTCGAATGTATTCGATTTAATATCATCATCAACAGTGGAAATGAATTTAACATTAAACAGAACCTGATAGAAATACCTTTAAATTAAAAAATAAAATTTTCCCTACCCTTCGAAACGAGAAAGGGAAATTATACCTATTTTCCCTGTAACAAATGTATAATACTCGACGAATATTTACGCACCGTGTCAAAATTTCAAATCTACAAAAAGTACACACGAGGGACAACAAGAGGTATACCACATTAAACGATAATAAAAATATCCATATTAATCCGGGTTCATAAAAATTCGTATTTGCGTAAAAATCCGCGGCCCCCGCTAATAAATCTCGTTTGCACTTTCAACAATGTTGAAACAACCAATTTGCAACACTATGAAACTGGACCGCATCGACACGCAACCGCGCCACGACATATCTCGTGCGTCGCTTTTATGAATTATGCAAGGGACGAGCGCGACCCTCAACTCCGACCACGCGGCTTTTTCCGTGTACGCTCTGAAATCCGAACACGGAGAAAGAGAGAGAGCCATGAAACGAATGACCGGTCGTGTCGTTACCTTTTATGATCGACGGAAAAGCTAACGTTGGAAAACACAACTCGTCAGCGAACGATAAAAATTTCGCGAGAGAGACCATCTTTCTCTCTCTCTCCCTGATACGATTGACCGCCATTTTTCTTCCACCTTAATTTCCCTCTTCTCTTTGAGCGGATAAGAATTTCGATGATGCGCCGCAAAAAATGAACGACGAACATTTTTGCCCGTCCATTTTCGTCATTTTCTCCCGATCCTCGAGTTCCTGCGATCGGAATTTCGAGAGGTCTTGTTGGAAAAATATCTCGCGATTTTCAACAGACGCGTCGAATAATTTCCTTTCAAATTCTTCCAAATGTGCATCGTGATATTTGAATTTTTAAATTTCTTTAACGCGTTCTCTCGAGCGAAAGGAAAATTTCAATGGAGCATTCGCAGCGGGGGAAGGAAAATGAAATTCGATACGAAAGTCGGAATGTTCGTGAAAAATAGGAAGTGTCCAACCGTGAAACTGAGATTAATAATCGGTGGGTCGGCTTTGTTCGTTTAACGAGGAACAAAGGCTACCAGGAGAGAGGATAGTTTTGATGGGAACGAATGGAACAATAGGACGCACCATCCCACAACTTTGTCGGAGGATGATGCAAAACTGTGTGCACCTCTGATCTATGTCAACTTCTAAAATGTCAATTATCGGAGACGAGAACTTCTCGAGAAAAATGAAACTCTCCTTAACGAATGTTATCGAACTTTGAACCCAGTTGAATAGAATTATTATTATTTCCAAAATAACAAAAGATCTTTCCTTCTTATAATTAATCTGAATTTTCAAAGTTCCTTTAATCCATCCCATATTGTTTTAATATTAAAAAAAGGAAACAATTGAATCTATCTTATCAACGATATAAATAAATCGAAATCTTAGAACAATCCCGTATAAACCGAGCTTAAAACGCAATTTATTTACCCATTCTCACCTTCCTAATTCATCCACCAGTTTCATTAACAAGTTTCTCTAATACGAATAAAATGATTCGTTCCCTCGACAAGACCAAACCTCCTCCTTCCCCTCCCGCACGAAGACGAAGAAAGTTCCCGATTAAGAAGCGACCCAGTTAACAAAAGCAACCCCCGCTGAACTATCATCCCATTTCTCGGCGGAGGGCAGAATTCGTGGCGCGGCAATGAAGGAAATACCTTCGTTTCCCGTGGATAAAACGATCATAATCCCGTGGAACATCGGATTACGATCTTTGCGCGAGGATCACGTGAAAATCCCGGGCGGAAGTTCCGGTCGCCGCCGAAATTCCGCGAATTCCGCCACCCGGTCGTTCGTTTTTTGGGCCGAAAAAGGGCCAACAAGGACGTTCATTTCCGGTAAAAGGCTTCCTTTGCCAACCAGCGCTCTTAATGGATCACGAGATGCTTCCGCTGAAACAGGGAGCCCTCCGGTGCGAACAGCTTTGCAAATCAGCCTTGCAATAAAGCGCCACCCTTCCCCCCTCTACCCCTTGCCACAGAATCCCAAGAAAACGGCTCCACACGGCTCCCTGGCAACTGAACAGAACTCTGCACGGATCATGGTGAATCTCCTCTCTCTCGTTTTCTGAATTTCAATATATTCGGAGCTGCGTCCGTTAATTACCATTACCTTACCCCCTTCGACAAATATTTGGCGACTCTTCGGGGATCGGAAGAAAGTGTCGTCGTCTCTTTGAAATTTTAATTCAACGTTCGAGAGCAACGGCTTTCATTAATTTCGAGAGCTGCACGCGACCCTCTCCTTCTGTCCTCTCGTTCTTTCTTTTTTTCTTTCTTTTTTTCTTTGCTTCCTCTTTGTTTCCTCTTCGCGGCGGATGATAAATGACGGTACCGGGGGGAGGATAGGATAGTTAAAAATGGCCGTGGAAATTTTTCGTATCGCAAATCCTCGGTTTCTTGTAAACGGCCCGTCGTTCGACTGGTGTGTGTAAACGTCGGACGATCCTCACGTTGATATTATTACGCGGAAATTTCGATTCCCGGTGTTCAACTTCGCTTTTCGACGCAGGTTTTTATCGTAATAAATACAAGGGATTAAAAAAGGAGGGAATTGAAAGGACAAGATGAAGAGTGTAGGAGATTTTTTTGTAAGTAAGAGTGTCACAAGATACTTCAAATATTATTCGTTCTTCGAGCTTTCTTCGATTTCTACGCGCAATTGATAATTTATCCGGAGAAAAAGAAGAAAGAAAGAGAAACGTCCACGGTCAGCGAACGAAACCGCGGACATTGCAAGAATATTATATATGGAAGTTAATTAATTTATCCGAGATATTTACGAAACATCAAGTAAGCAGGGACACTTAATTTCGATGAAAGCGGATAATTTACAGTGAAATTTCAATTACGATAAAACATCGGATAACGTTAAAATATCGCGGTTTTAATTCACGCTGTTGCCAACCCGTTTAATCACTCTTTCGTACCGGAGAGTTTCCCTCGCTTCCACGAAAAATTACTTGATTTATCTGTTTAAACTTTCTGCTCGAAATTTTCTCTCGTACGAACGAGAGTTGGAGGTTATTTCATACTCCAGGTTTCCAAACTCTTTTTATTATTTTCTTTTCTGTCTCTCTCTCCTCTCTCTCTCTCTCTCTCTCTCTCTTTCTCTCTCTCTCGATGAAGATTGGCAAAGTTTTAATATTAACGTCATATATTTTAATATCACAATGCCGGGATGGGGTATTGTTTCGAATGACATTAATATTATGTTCGTTCAGACTCGTCGGCCTTGTTTTAAGAACAAAGACCATTCTTACCGGTTAGAATGGAAGAAAAATTGCTAACTTTTCCAACAATAAGCTTTCCACCTCTTTTATCGAATACTTCTCAACTCGATGATTGATACGAAATCACACGAAATTTTGAAACTTTTTCCCCGGGGAGAGAGGGGGAGAGACACGTGAAAAATATAACTTTGACAATTTTGAAGAAAAGGAATTTATTAAATATGAAATTTGACGATAATTGGCGTGGAGGACGTGAAAATATAAATTCTACATGCATCGAGATATATTACTATAAATACCTTTGTGATAAAATCTAAGATAAAATAACTCTAATTGGAATTCGTTTAAAAAAAAAAAAGAAAAAAGAAAGAAGAAAATTTAATCTTTTCAAATATCGAATAATATTTATTCCGAAAAATTTTTGTATTATACCATACTCGTTGTAAATTTGATGATAAATATCTTTGAACGTTGTCAATAACAAATAATAAAATTTTATTTCATTTCAAATTAATATAACGCGTAATATAAATTGGAAAATTGCATAAAATCTCGTATCCTACGCATTAAATAATTAACTCTTTATGCCAATTAAAAATAATCCTGGCTTTTTGGAAAACAGCGAGGAGAGGTGAATTTATCGAAAGCTGAAGGGAATGGAAGCAATTCAAACGGAAACGGATCGATTCCGTATTGGCACATTAAATTGGCAGATCAATGAAGGCCATACTTACTTGTTTGCTTTTCAATTTCCATGATAATAGGACTGAACTGCCACGGGCAATTCCTTTCCATTGGTTTACATACACTTTCTCCTCTTTCCAACGAGGGTCAAGTGTTTTGCGCTCGTTAACCAACACCCTATTCGAGATCTTATTAATCCGACGAGGGATTAAAAATATAATCAAATGAAAGTAACGTTAAAACACGCGCTTCACGTTCGTTAAACGCGACGCATGCCCCAGGAATCCATTAATCAAAGCACTGGAAATTTTCTCTTTACAAAATGGGGAGAATTAAATTCTTCGATTAATTAAATTTCACAACAGACACCCTCAGGAATTTAAATATTAAATTTACACGAATTATAAATAAATTTCTCGATTGATATAAACGTTTCGATAATTTTCCTTTGATAAAAGAACACTTATGATATCAGCGAAGTATTCCATTCGTTTAATACGAAGTAATTGAAAGGAAATTGCTTTGTTACAATATACTTTCTTTTAATGAAAATTGGAAAAGTTCAAGATAAATATCTTTCCTGTACACGAAATTGGGAAATGAGAACAGGATTTTTGACCCTGTAAGTTTTTTTTAACATAATTAAATACTATTACCAAAAATTTATGACGAAGATTTAATAACTCGTTGTTATACTATTAAATTACAATATTCTTTCTCTTTTATTCTCCTAACAATTTTAATTTTGTTAATTGTTCGAGATATGCTAAATGGAAAAACAAACAATTCGTTGAATTCGAAGATATTAATACAATCCTTTTCTACACATCCTATACCAACTTTTATCTCTCACGATGCAATAATAATAATCTTACCAAATCGATCCGACCAAACTTATCAAAAAATCCCGCTCGTCCATTCAGAATCAATCACTCTTCCGAAGAAACGATAAATAATCCAACGAAATCGAGAAATAATTTTCAAAATTTACAAAATTTACTTTAAATTACTTAATACATTATCCGAAGTTAGTAGAAAAATTCTTTCGTTTTCTGTCTAATAATCGATTCTTTATTCCTGTTTTCACTAATAATTCTATCTTTTAAAATCTAACGATATTATTCTTTCATGCTCTTGCAAAATTAAGATTTACACGATAGTTATTTCGAACATTTTTGATACGATTTTGTAACGAAACGTATCCCCCCTTTTCATTTCGACTCGACGGAACAAGTTACGAAGAATCGAGAAAAATAATTTTCAAAATTTCCACTCCCAAAATTTACACCAACCTCGATTTACCGAACCCATCGGGAATCCTGTTCTCATTTCCCAGTTCCGTGTATCCACGGGGAACACAAACACCCTTAAGGGAACTCCGGGTTTGCTCCCGTTTACGAAGATCGACAACCCGGGGGAAGGACAAGACGGGGGCGAATTGATAAAAGCATCGTTAATCGTGAACCGAACTCTCCATCCATTCATATATATATATATCGCGTATTCTATTCCCACAAGGGAAGGGGCGAGCGCAAATGCGAGCTAGTTAAGCAGAGGGAAGTGGGGATCGAGAAATCTGACTTGGCAAACGCGAGGATAGTAATGGTCGTTTGTTTTTCAATTTCCCGTCGTATCGACGCACGGGACGCACAAATATACGCAGACGCACGCGTGTGTGTGTGTGGAAGGAGGGTGGAAAACAGCGTCGTGAAATATACGGGGGAGAGTTGAGGGATAACGCCATTCGTTCCGGTCAGACCAGAAGAATTTTCCGCTACCTAGCTGCTAGCTGCGACACGGGATTCTGGATACCCAGTCGATCCGACTTCCTTCGTGATAGATAGTACGATTTCGTCCAGAGACTTTCTATACTTAATACATTATCCGAAGTTAGTTTGGAGAAAAATTGGAGAAAAATTCTTTCGATACGATTTAATATTATGGTGATAATTAGACAACGAATTCTGTTTTGGGTAATAATTCTATCTCTTAAAATCTAACGATATTGTTCTTTTGTGCTCTCGCAAAATTAAGGAGATTTACACGATAGTTATTTTGAATATTTTTGATACGATTTTGTAATGGATATATGTTCATTGGAATTAGAAAATACACAATTTGGAATTAATCGAATTTTCTATGTCCCTAATAGCGGTTGAGAGATATAATGGTAAATTTACATGAATGATGAGAGGTTCCATTTAATTGTACACGTATCAATTACACGTAGGTATATTTGGTTTTTATTGATTAATCGTGTACCAGTTACGTACGAATTTATAACTGAATTTACACAATGTGTATCGAATAATGGTTGATTAGTTGTATGAAAATTATGTAATTCTAAATTGAGTGTATAATGGAATGAATTAAAATAGTCGAGCCACAATCTAACCGCAAACACCAGACACGTAACATCGTCGAAACAATAGTTAAGAATTATTCTGCTCGTTTCATTATGATCCATTGAAATCGAATCGTAAATCGATCAATTCATCGCAAAGTTGCCTCTAATTGAATCTCATTATGCACGTGAAAATGCAGGAAATAAAGGGATATCTGCTTGATAATTAAATATCATTATTATTTATTTCTATATCTCTGTAAATTATACCTGGGTTCCAATTATCTTTTTTTTTCCTTTTTTTTTTATTTACAGAGCGAACGAGTATAATCGATTTCATTCAATCACGTATAATTGAAAAGTGATTAAAATAAAAGATTGAAATATATTACGTTTAATATTTGCATCTCGTCGTTTATTTTTAACGTAATTATTCTTTTTAACAATGGGAAAAGGATGAATGAAATATTCAACAATATTTTAATTACTGCTATTTCATCGTTCAAGGGTTTAATTTGTGAAGAAATTATGAAACCTAATCGAATCATCGACGAAACAACAACGAAAAAATATCTATACATACTTATTTAATCAAATAACAAATAACACAATGAATTTAGATGCGAATTAATTGCAATTTTTGATGTTTAAAATTTCTATTTCTAAAATAGAAACATATTCAATAGAAATAAGAACAATGCAATTTACGATACAATGCACCTCTCTATAAACTGATTCCCATTTTTGGAAAAATATAGGATTTTACAATTGACAAATTCTCCAAACATTTACATAATTTGTTCTCGAAAATTATGGAAATCGTAGAAAATCGTAGAAAATTGCAATCTATTTTGAAGAAATGGAATAACATAAAAATAATGTACACTTTCAGTTCGACGCCTTTTTACGAAGATACTATCAATCATCAAAATATGATTCTGACAAATGATCACGACGTCCAGAGTTTACGTTACATCGCCAGATTAATCCGAAAGAATATCTAAAAAGTATCGTCACTTCCTTCCCACGTATCCCTCGATGACGTGGACAAAATCGAACGCTTTCCAAAGGCAACTACCTGCGATTTGTCAAGGATTTGGAATCGCGACGACGAACAGAAATATACGATGTGGTGATCCTTTGCATTACATCGAATCTCGTTCACGAATCAATAAAAATTCCAGAGAATTCCTCTGATATTCGAGGAACTTATCAGATGATTCCTACATGATTTCGGGAGCCAACACCTCGAAGAAGATCAATTTAAACATTTTGGAAAGCAATTTTAGAATTTTACAGGCATTTGTTTGATTTAACATTTATAAATTTATAAATTTCCATTGTTTAGAAAAATTTTACGATTCTAAAAGAGAATCTTCTATCCATATCGAAGTTCTACAACGAATCAACGTCGAACGTTTTATTATAACACGTATCCTGGATACGATCGTTGGTTCGATAATCGAACCGGGGAAGCAATCAGGAACAGGTGCCACTTATTACTCAGAACGATCGTGATTAAAGAAATTAGCGGCCGCCACGGTTCCTCCATTACATCGCCGTCTATAAATAAGGATTACGAGTAATCTCGCCGAATAACCGGTGCCCTCTTTTCCACGTTTTAAAGAAACCGTGCCCGCAAACTCAATTAATTTCGTGTTTGAACCGTCTCCAGGGGGAGGGGGGAGAGAAAAGGCGAGAGAGAAACGCGTAAAAATATACATGTCGACTTTAACTGGATAAATATTTCATACGGGGCTCTCATCTCTTAATCCGTGGGGTTTTGTACGCGATCCTTTCGCGTGCAATGTAAAACCAGACCTTTTCTTTCCTCTCTTCGTTTTTTCGGTGGCGTACTTCGGTTTCTCGAATGGTTTCTCGGTGTGAAGGGAATGAAAATTGTTTTTTACATCTAGTAAAAGGATTGTTATCAGATCGTAATAATTATCGATGAAAGTATTAATTTTGTAAAATCTATTTTTCCAATAGAGGGAAGCTCTATTGATCGAAAGTTAAATGAACGTGAGAATCGTATGATGTGCAAATTTGAGACTTTGGGATTTCTGACATTTGCCTCCCAAAAAATATTGAACTTTCTGAGAGCATGAAGCCGATCTAAAATTCTTAAGAACTATCATTGAAACTGAACTACCGTGCTTGTTGTTTCATCACGTAACATTTTTCTTATTCGAAATACACGTTAACTAAAAAAAGCAAAAACTTGCGTATATAAAGAATGCTTAATTGATCATAACAACATTAAGTCGTGGAATATAAAATAAAGAAAGTAACTAACGAAAACATTGCTTCGTTGTTCGCAATACTAATGAAATTTCGTGCAACTATGTTTCATAATGCATGACACTAATCTAGAAAATCTAGTACAAGCGTGCAAGTCTGCGAAAGAGAATTATAATAATGCGGTAGTTTTGTTTTTAGTTCTTAAATTCTACGCTACAATTCATCGTTAGTAAAGATTTTAAATTGTTTGCAACTTGGTTGGCAAATTAAGACACGTGTTCATTTCGCGTCGCAAATTTAAAAATTAAAATACGCCCCCTTATTTCATATTAAAACGATAAGTTAAAAATTAAAATTGAAACGACTTGAAAAAATATATTGTGTTTGAAATTAAAAAAAAATTATATTAAATACGAGATCATAATTTAATACCGAAACTTTTGCGCAGTTTATTGCTAAAAAGAGTGCGAAATTATTCTAATACTACAGTACACCCTAAAGCAACATTCTATAATCAAATTTAATGACGAATAATACGATTATTAAATCGTGACACAACTTTTAAAAAATCACGATAAATGCAATTACTAAAGCCATTTCAAATTAGATCCAAAACTACTTTGAAGGATTAATTAAAATTAATAGTTCTTCACAATGGTAGGACAAAACGTGATCAATATCAATTCATATCACTTACCTAAACTTAAGGATTGTCTCAATACCTTCACGTGAAAATGCATGCAAAGTTAATTATTACTACTATTATTACAGGCAAGTACAGTGACAGAATAATGAAAAGAATGACCCTCCATCCAAAGATGCAGAGCCATTAGTAGTTACCCTCTTGCATGGCAATTTGCCGGGCCTCTTCGGCACACAGCCTCTTTTTTCTCTTTCTGAAACTCGAGTTTTAGCATTCGAGGAACACTAATTTCGAAGGGAAGTAGAAAATTTAAGAAGCGTAAATGATCTACGATTCCATCCCGTATTCTTCGATAAAATGCAAAATTCAAATTACAAAGCACTCTCATTGCCGTGAAAATAAAAATTGAAATTGATTTCATTGAAAGGATTTTCAACTATAATTTATTTCAACGCGAGTACTTTGCAATATTCAATAGAATTTTCAACGCTAATTTATATCAATATGAATACATTGCAATATCCAAAGGGGATTTTCAACATTAATTTATTTCAACGTGAATATTTTCCAATACATTAACACATTAAAAAAATAACATAACACCTTACAATCGAACAAGCGTTAATGTGAAAATTCCGAACAAACCAATTGAATTTTTGCTACGTGACAAACCTACACAAACCTCGTTTAAAGATTTTTCTGTGCGATACTCTGTGCAAGGACCTATACTAGAAAGAATGTCTCGAGACGCCTTCGATACCCAAGCTTGGCATACTTGTATCATTTAAAATAATACATACCATTTTCTTGAAATCGATTAGCAGAGGTTGGTGACCATTACATAAAGAATATTCGCATTTTATATATATATAGAGAGAGAGAGAGAGAGAGAGAGAAAGTATTGTAACATTTTATTTCAAATTTTCTTACTATTATTTTTATTATTTCTAATGAATATTCATCTACTAATTGTACACAGTGTATAATTAGCAGTTATTATTATTTCATAGATATGATATTTTAAACTAACTGATAGTAAAATATAGTAATATGATTTGGTTTATAATATCCAAAACTATGAATAATATTAATAGATTATTTAAGAGGTTTCATACAATTCCATAAATTTACCACAAACTAACCGTAAACTAAGCACGAATAAATTTATATATAGATATATATTGAAAATATATTATGCATCGATACAACAATATATTGTTAATTGTTTGGAAATTATAAATATTATATAATATTATATAATATTATGAAATAATTAATTGTCTATTTAACTAACACCGAATAGAATCATATAACGAGATAATAAATAAAGAACGTGCAAAATATAAAAAAAAAAGATTCTATTCCTATTATTTTTTACTTATTTATTTTTTTATTATTTTAATATGCAACATAAAAGTTATGATCCGTTTCACACATGTAATATGCAAATTACAGACAATAACTCAACATTCTTATCGATTAAAATATTTTAACAAATATTTATTGCTACCAATATTATTATTGTTATCGTGCAACAATAACAATAACGAGAATCGGATATTTAAACGAAATTCTACTACATTTAAAACTCGAGGGATTTATATCAACATGTTAATCCTCAAAAATTAAAAACATTCGTTCCGAGTTACTTATTTATATTATAAATATATTTATAATATAATATATTTATATTATAAATACAAAAATTTATCGAATATAGAAAGATTTATATCTTAATATCTTTTAAAATATTTTTAAAAATTAGATATACAAAAAAAATTCTAATTTTATTATTTCAAAAAATATAAAATTGTAATTTATGAATATATTTATATTTATAATCACTGTACTTGCCAAATCCAAAATAAAAAAAAATATAACCAGTCATTCCATACTGATTCATTTATTTTATGGTTGGAGACTGGAGGAATTAAAAAATATGACTCACCATTTGTAGAAAATGAATGAAACTAACAGTGAAAAACCCCAAATGACGATAGGTTGATGATACTGTTATTCTGAGACAGTCATCAGATGAGTTTCCAGGAAAATTCATCAGGGACATCATTAAGGTAGATCCTCTATGTCGATGAATAAAGGTGAAAAATTGCAAAGAATCTATAAAAAACAAAAATAAAACCAAAAAAGATTATTATCTTATCTAGAAATTATATATAGGTGAAAATTCCAAAGAAAAGCTGAAAACTTTAATTTTTATTTATTAATTATTAAGGAATTTAGATATATTAATTGCATTATGCATTAAATGTAAATTTAAATGTAAATTTGTAAAAGATAACAATTCTCTAATAATAAAAAATCATTTATTTTAATTTCTAATAACAGATTAGATATTATTAACATTAATTTCTAATTTCTATTAGTTTTTTTAAATTTAAATTTTTTTTTAAATATCTAATATCCAAATGATATTCATAACAGTATAATAAAGAAAATAATATAAATATATGAAAAAGAATGGGGAAAAAAAAAGAAACTATCAAAGCAAAACACAGAAAATTGCCAACAAAAACCTTCGCGATTAAAAAGTCAAAGAGACTGCGACGCTCTGGAAGCAATTTACAATGCGCAACAAACACAGACTCTATTGTCACATGTCCCTAAACCATAAACGAAACGCTACTCAGTGCCACTATGCTCTAAAAAACAATAAAAAGCTTCTATACAGCATGCACTGACCCTACCAACTGCATTGCGCATGGTCACTAAATTTCCTGAAAGTAAAAACTTCGTTAACGGATGAAGAAAAAGAATGAAAAAAATCAGACAATATCCTCTATCATTTTCGTTTTCTTTACTTGTTATTGTTTTTTCCCTAGAATAATTAAATTTACAATTAAAATTTCTCCATTGATCTTAATCAAATTGAAAAAGTTAAGATAAACAATAATTGAAGATAGAAATACCAAAAATATAATATGATATACAATATTTATGAATTATGATTTATGAATTATCGAACACAATAAAATAATGAACATTAATTATTCGATTCCTACAGATTCCTATTGAATGCTATTAATAAATGTTCAATATATTAGGTTATGTCTAACATGCTGGGGATAACGTATCATACTTACAAGAAATAATTAATGTTTCTCCGTTTTCGAATCACTACAAATATTTTTCTCAAATATTATTTATTACAAGGAGAATAATATTAAACACATTTACTACACTAATATTTGCACTAAACAATAATTCTACGTGAATAGGAAAAAATATTTTACCGACTTCTTACGAAATTTTTTAAACTGAATATTCTAACTGCGTCATTGCAACTTACATGCTGCCCTCTAATGTATATATTCAACAAACAGGTGTCATGGCGTCTTTACTGCGCAATATTTCATCCAATTGGACATCAAGTGTCATGACGTGGGCTCGCTATTATTCGAATTTTAAATGATTACATTTATATCAATGTAAATATATAAATTTACAACAAATAAATTCAAGTGACATATTTTATAACGAATTAATACAATATTACATTTAGATATTTATAATATATTACAATAATTCGATATAAATTACAATTTGTATTCTACACTTACAATAATAATAATTTGCAATATTAAATAAATTTAAAATTAAAATCTTATGAATGTGGAAACACAATATTGATAATATACGAATAAACATAATGATAATGTCTAAAAAAAAGTTAAAAAATAATAAATAAACGTACCTCGATTTCAAAGCAGCGTAAATATACGTCCTACCAGTTCAATGTTCCAATAACTAATGAAGATTGCGAGTCGTGTGGTGGGGATAAACACATTCCCCTTCCACTAATTTGCCGCGTATTCAATGTTATTAAATGTTTATACTATGAATATGTAATACTATTATTTTAAGAAAACGAGATATAGCAAATATATATTTAAAAATCTTATAAAATTTCAAATCTGTCAATATTTAAATAAAATATTTCATATTTATATTTTTAAAGATTTTCTTTCTTTAATCAATATGTCAATATGAAGATCGTTTAAAAATTTAATATATATAATTGTTAAAATATAATTATTAACTGTAAAATTTTAATAAATTACTATAGTTACTTGATTTTTTTGAAATTTAAATATATATATATATATTTAAAATATATTTAATATATAAAAGATAACTATTATATTTTTAATTATATTTTTAAATTTCAAAAAAATCAAGTGACTATTGTAATTTATTAAAATTTTATAATTAATAATTATATATATATATATAATAGATTCTATTCATTATATTTTTTGAAATGTTAAAATAAATAAAACAAATAAATGTAAAATAATATTACTTATATTATAATATTATATATATTATAATATATATATTATAATATCTATCTTATTCATTTCTTTACTAAAATCTAAATAAGAGAAGTAGAAAAAATTTCCTTAATATATCATGATAAATCATGATAATATGAACATTATATATTATGGACATTAAATTGCAATATTTAAATAACAAATCCTTAGAAGATTATGAGAAACATGAAGATAGAAGTATCAAAAATATAAAATGATATACATTATTTAAACAACTATGAATTATAGTTTATAAATTATCGAACACAATAAAATAATGAACACTAATTATTATTATATATATATATATAAAATATATTTAATATATTATATATACAAGATAACTATTATATTTTTAAATTTCAAAAAATCAAGTAACTATAATAATTTATTAAAATTTTACAATTAATAATTATATGTATATATATATAATAGATTCTATTCTATTTTTGAAATGTTAAAATAAATAAAATAAATAAATGTAAAATAATATTACTTATATTATAATATTATATATATTATAATATATATATTATATCTAACTCTTATTCATTTCTTTAGTTAAAATCTAAATATGGAGAAAAGAAATTTCCTTAATATATCACTGTTTAATCATGGTAATATGAACATTACATATTATGGACATTAAATTGCAATATTTAAATAACAAATCCTTAGAAGGTGTAAGAAAAATGAAGATAGAAGTATCAAAATAAAATGATATACATTATTTAAACAACTGAATTATAGTTTATAAATTATCGAACACAATAAAATAATGAACACTAATTATTATATATATATATATATATATATATATATAAAATATATTTAATATATTATATATAAAAAGATAACTTTATTATATTTTTAAATTTTAAAAAATCAAAGTAACTATAGTAATTATTAAAATTACACAATTAATAATTATATATATATATATAATAATTCTATTCATTTGAAATGTTAAAATAATAGTAAAATAAATAATGTAAAATAATATTATATTATAATATTATATATATTTATAATATATATATTATATCTATCTTATTCATTTCTTTATTAAAATCTAAATAAGAGAAGTAGAAGAAATTTCCTTCATATATCATGATAAATCATGGTAATATGAACATTATATATTATGGACATTAAATTGCAATATTTAAATAACAAATCCTTAGAAGATTATGAGAAAAATGAAGAGAGAAGTATCAAAAATATAAAATGATATACATTATTTAAACAACTATGAATTATAGTTTATAAATTATCGAACACAATAAAATAATGAACACTAATTATTATTATATATATATATATAAAATATATTTAATATATTATATATAAAAGATAACTATTATATTTTTAAATTTTAAAAAAATCAAGTAACTATAGTAATTTATTAAAATTTTACAATTAATAATTATATGTATATATATATAATAGATTCTATTCATATTTTTTGAAATGTTAAAATAAATAAAATAAATAAATGTAAAATAATATTACTTATATTATAATATTATATATATTATAATATATATATATTATAATATCTATCTTATTCATTTCTTTATTAAAATCTAAATAAGAGAATTAGAAGAAATTTCCTTAATATATCATGATAAATCATGGTAATATGAACATTATATATTATGGACATTAAATTGCAATATTTAAATAACAAATCCTTAGAAGATTCTGAGAAAAATGAAGATAGTAGTATCAAAAATATAATATGATATATATTATTTAAACAATTATGAATTATAGTTTATAAATTATCGAACACAATAAAATAATGAACACTAATTATTCGATTCCTGTAGTTATTGAAAGCTATTAATGAATATTCAATATATTAGGTTATGTCTAACATGCTAGGGATACATGTATCATACTTACATGAAATAATTAATGTTTCTCCGTTTTCGAATCACTACAAATATTTTTCTCAAATATTATTTATTACAAGGAGAATAATATTAAACACATTTACTACACTAATATTTGCACTAAACAATAATTCTACGTGAATAGGAAAAAATATTTTACCGACTTCTTACGAAATTTTTTAAACTGAATATTCTAACTGCGTCATTGCAACTTACATGCTGCCCTCTAATGTATATATTCAACAAACAGGTGTCATGGCGTCTTTACTGCGCAATATTTCATCCAATTGGACATCAAGTGTCATGACGTGGGCTCGCTATTATTCGAATTTTAAATGATTACATTTATATCAATGTAAATATATAAATTTACAACAAATAAATTCAAGTGACATATTTTATAACGAATTAATACAATATTACATTTAGATATTTATAATATATTACAATAATTCGATATAAATTACAATTTGTATTCTACACTTACAATAATAATAATTTGCAATATTAAATAAATTTAAAATTAAAATCTTATGAATGTGGAAACACAATATTGATAATATACGAATAAACATAATGATAATGTCTAAAAAAAAGTTAAAAAATAATAAATAAACGTACCTCGATTTCAAAGCAGCGTAAATATACGTCCTACCAGTTCAATGTTCCAATAACTAATGAAGATTGCGAGTCGTGTGGTGGGGATAAACACATTCCCCTTCCACTAATTTTGCCGCGTATTCAATGTTATTAAATGTTTATAATATGAATATGTAATACTATTATTTTAAGAAAACTAGATATAGCAAATATATATTTAAAAATCTTATAAAATTTCAAATCTGTCAATATTTAAATAAAATATTTCATATTTATATTTTTAAAGATTTTCTTTCTTTAATCAATATGTCAATATGAAGATCGTTTAAAAATTTAATATATATAATTGTTAAAATATAATTATTAACTGTAAAATTTTAATAAATTACTATAGTTACTTGATTTTTTTGAAATTTAAATATATATATATATATTTAAAATATATTTAATATATTATATATAAAAGATAACTATATTTTTAAATTTCAAAATCAAGTAACTATAGTAATTTATTAAAATTTTACAATTAATAATTATATGTATATATATATATAATAGATTCTATTCATTATATTTTTGAAATGTTAAAATAAATAAAATAAATAAATGTAAAATATTATTATTTATATTATAATATTATATATATTATAATATATATATTATAATATCTATCTTATTCATTTCTTTACTAAAATCTAAATAAGAGAAGTAGAAGAAATTTCCTTAATGTATCATGATAAATCATGGTAATATGAACATTATATATTATGGACATTAAATTGCAATATTTAAATAACAAATCCTTAGAAGATTATGAGAAAAATGAAGATAAAAGTATCAAAAATATAAAATGATATACATTATTTAAACAACTATGAATTATAGTTTATAAATTATCGAACACAATAAAATAATGAACACTAATTATTATTATATATATATACATATATATATATTTAAAATATATTTAATATATTATATATAAAAGATAACTATTATATTTTTAAATTTCAAAAAAATCAAGTAACTATAGTAATTTATTAAAATTTTACAATTAATAATTATATGTATATATATATAATAGATTCTATTCATTATATTTTTTGAAATGTTAAAATAAATAAAATAAATAAATGTAAAATAATATTACTTATATTATAATATTATATATATTATAATATATATATATTATAATATCTATCTTATTCATTTCTTTATTAAAATCTAAATAAGAGAATTAGAAGAAATTTCCTTAATATATCATGATAAATCATGGTAATATGAACATTATATATTATGGACATTAAATTGCAATATTTAAATAACAAATCCTTAGAAGATTATGAGAAAAATGAAGAGAGAAGTATCAAAAATATAAAATGATATACATTATTTAAACAATTATGAATTATAGTTTATAAATTATCGGACACAATAAAATAATGAACACTAATTATTCGATTCCTGTAGCTATTGAAAGCTATTAATGAATATTCAATATATTAGGTTATGTCTAACATGCTGGGGATATACGTATCATACTTACAAGAAATAATTAATGTTTCTCCGTTTTCGAATCACTACAAATATTTTTCTCAAATATTATTTATTACAAGGAGAATAATATTAAACACATTTACTACACTAATATTTGCACTAAACAATAATTCTACGTGAATAGGAAAAAATATTTTACCGACTTCTTACGAAATTTTTTAAACTGAATTTTTTTACTGCGTCATTGCAACTTACTTACACGATGCTGCCCTCTAATGTATATTTAACTAACAGGTGTCATGGCGTCTTTATTGCGCAATATTTCATCCAACTGGGCATCAAGTGTCATGGCGTAGACTAGGGCTATTCGAATTTTAAATAATTATATTTGCATCAACGTAAACATACAAATTTAAAACAAATAAATTCAAGTGATATATTTTATAATAACGAATTAATACAATATTACATTTAGATATTTGTAATATATTACAATAATTCGATAAAGATTGCAATTCGTATTGTGCATTTATAATAATAAATTATTCGCAATATTAAATAAATTTAAAATTAAAATCTCATGAATAGGAAAGTCAATATTGATAATATACGAATAAATATAATGATAATGTCTAAAAAAAATTAAAAAATAATAAATAAACGTACCTCGATTTCAAAGCAGCGTAAATATACGTCCGACTAGTTCAATGTTCCAATAACTAATGAAGATCGCGTGGTATGTGGTGGGGATAAACAGTTTCCCCTTCCACTAATTTTACCGCGTAGAATGTATTCAATGTTATTAAATGTTTATATTATGAATATATAATACTATTATTTCAACAAAATTAGATACAGCAAACATACGTTAAAAAATCTTGAAAAAATTTCAAATTTCTCAATATTTAAATAAAATATTTCACATTTATATTTTTAAAGATTTTCTTTCTTTAATCAATATGTCAATATGATTAAAAATTGGTTTAAAAATTTAATATATATATAATTGTTAAAATATAATTATTAACTGTAAAATTTTAATAAATTACTATAGTTACTTGATTTTTGGAAATTTAAAAATATAATAGTTATCTCTTATATATATATATATATATATATATATATATAACTTCTATTTATTATATTTTTGAAATGTTAAAATAAATAAATATAAAATAATATTATATTATATTATAATATTATATATATAAAATATTATATATATAATAACATTATATAATATATTATTAATAATATTATATAATATTATATTATATCTAATATATTATATTACATATATTATAATACAATATCTATCTCATTCATTTGTTTATTAATATCTAAATAAGAAAAGTAGAAGAAATTTCCTTAATATATCATGATAAATCATGGTAATATGAATATTATATATTATGGACATTAAATTGCAATATTTAAATAACAAATCCTTAGAATGAAAAAAAATTTACTAAATTAAAAAGTACAAAGGTACTTGACAAAAAATGAAGATTATGAGAAAAATGAAGATAGTAGTATCAAAAATATAATATGATATATATTATTTAAACAATTATGAATTATGATTTATAAATTATCGAACATAATAAAATAATGAACACTAATTATTCGATTCCTATAACTTTTGAATGCTATTAATGCATGTTCAATATATTAGGTTATGTCTAACATGCTGGGGATACATGTATCATACTTACATGAAATAATTAATGTTTCTGCGTTTTCGAATTATTAAAGTTTTCTCAATTATTATATATTACAACGAGAAAAATATTGAACACATTCACTACACTATATTTCCTCTAAACGATAAATTTACGTAAATATGAAAGAATATCTCACTAATTTCCGACGAAATTTTTTAAACTGAATTTTCTTACTGCGTCATTACAACTTACTTACACGATGCTGCCCTCTAATGTATATATTTAACTAACAGGTGTCATGGCGTCTTTACTGCGCAATATTTCATCCAAGTGGGCATCAAGTGTCATGGCGTGGACTAGGGCTATTCGAATTTTAAATAATTATATTTGTATCAACATAAACATACAAATTTAAAAGAAATAAATTCAAGTGATATATTTTATAATAACGAATTAATACAATATTACATTTAGATATTTGTAATATATTACAATAATTCGATATATATTGCAATTTGTATTCTGCACTTATAATAATAAATTATTCGCAATATTAAATAAATTTAAAATTAAAATCTCATGAATAGGAAAGACAGTATTGATAATATACGAATAAACATAATGATGATGTCTAAAAAAAGTTAAAAAATAATAAATAAGCGTACCTCGATTTCAAAGTAGCGTAAATATACGTCCTACCAGTTCAATGTTCCAATAACTAATGAAGATCGCGAGTTGTGTGGTGGGGATAAACAGTTTCCCCTTCCACTAATTTTACCGCGTAGATCGTATTCAATATTAAATGTTTATAATATGAATATATAATACTATTATTTTAAAAAAATGATATAGCAAATATATGTTAAAAAATCTTATAAAATTTCAAATCAATTTATTTTTTCGAAATTTAAAAACATAATAGCTATCTTTTATATAATATATTATATATATATATATATATATATTATAAATATATATAATAGCTTCTATTGATTATATTTTTTATGAAATGTTAAAACAATTAAAATAAATAAATATAAAATAATATTATTTGTATTATAATATTATATCTATTTGTTTATTAATATCTAAATAGGAGAAGTAGAAAAATTTTATTAATATATGATAAATGTTCATATGATAAGTCATATATGAACATTATATATATATATATATATATATATATATTACAATATTTAAACGACAAATCTTAGCACTAAAAAACTTATTAAAAAGTAAAAATACATATAATTAATTCACATAAAATATAATTTCCTTTATTAAAATTAATTCTATACTTTTTTTTTACGTACCTGTCAAATTAATTTTCTCTTTTACAATCCCATGCATTTATGAAATCACATTTATGAATAAATTCCTAAAAAAATAGTTTACATTGAATTAATTCAAACAATTACCATTTATAAAACAATATTCAACATAACCACCATTTATTACTCGAACGAATAATCGAAATAATCACTAAATAACTTAACATAATACCAAAATATTCAACCTACACTCTCTGTTTTCACCGTTCTCGTGTCAAACCATACCCAAACTTGTTTCACATGCGGTGAACACACCTTGGACGCAGAAACGCGACCAAACACGCATCGATAACGCCACATCCGCACATTTATCCGTGACAATGGTCTCGTTCATTCCGCCACCGGTCCCAAAAACCATAGAGCCACCATGAGAATCGCAAATTGTCGCGCGGAACGAGGGCGATCTCCAAAGAGCGGCCGGGGATGAACCGCGTCAAAGCCAGAAACTTGGCCGCGTTGTTCTATTATGCAACGGAAAAAGCAGGTACAGCAGCAGCAGCTGCACGCGACGTTGGCAATAGAATTTACTACTCTTTCGTCGACGACTTCTTCCGTGAGGAGAGACCGCGCGACGCCACCTGAAATATCGATGAGGACGCAGGCGAGCACGAAATCGGTGCTCATCCAGTTAGCTTGTGTTACTTTCCAATTCGTTCACCTTCCAACCTGGATCGAACGAGCATTTTGCAAAGCATTTCGCCGGATGATGTATCGCAAATCGAGTGTTCGCCACGCCGCTGAAACGCACGGATGCGAATCTTTGAAATTTATTAACCGTGGAGGGATGACGGCTCAGTGGAACGTAAACAAGATTCCATATTGCGCCCCTAGTGTTATATCTTGTTTGTAACTGGAGAGTAAAATAACGGTCGGCTCTTCTCTGTCGAATCCGAGCAACTGCTGTGCAATTTGTCGAGCAATTTATGCATCGCATATTTGTGCATATTGACGCGAAAAAAATATTATTATAATATCATTTGTTTTTATGATTCGAGATTCATTGGGAATTGAACGACACTATTCTGAATCGATTTAGATGTTTCGTTCACTTCGATTTCTGTCTATTTTTACGAGTAGTGAAATTGGATGCTGTGCGATTCTGTGAAATTGTAATATGATGATGCTTTCATTGTTGTCTTTTCCACAAAAGAATAGTTCGTTATATTATATTATATTTTTTGATTCCGTGTTTATTTAAAAAATATAATTGATAAAATTGATATAAATTTCAAACAAGTGGTTAAAAACAAATAGGGGAAATTTTATTTAAGAATCGTATTGACTTCGATACTTTACGTACGCGAATTACCTTTAACATGTGGACGATGCAAATAAAAATAATACCGCATTGAAGCATCAAAAAATATCTCAAATACCAATATTTTTTTTCTCCAGTATCTCAATTGAAAAATATTCGAAATACTTTTATACAAATGGAAAATGTAATATTCAACTTCGAACCACGAACTTTTAATTGGCTATAAAATGTTTTTTTATAAAATCCATAAAAAAATAAATTTCCAGTTTGTATCTATTTGTACGTGAACAAAAAGTATAACATTCAATTTCAATTTACGTAGATTATATTATGTTTCTACAAAATGAATTCTAGGATCACAGGAAATAAGAGAAAATGAAAGATTTATTCCTTTGATTCAATTTTTTTTCGAAAAAATTCAATATTACGATTCTTTACACGTTCATATCTGTGCAAAAAAATCGAATTTGATGTTGAATTATAATTTACAAAATTTCCTTCGTTATACAATAACAATTTCAATAAAACAATTGCATTTATCCCGATTAGGAAAATTTAAATAGACACACGCAAGAAATATTATTCAACAATGCGCTCTCGTTTTTAAATAATTTTACCAATTATATGCAATAATACTTTTCTGAACGTAATTGTACAGTTACACGAATTCTCCTGAATTTTATCATATGAAAATATGAAGAGAACGAAAGGGCACCGACGTAGAAATCAGACAGATTAGTTGATACGATTGTTAGCCCGGGCTAATCGTACCACTGCAAATGAGCTATTTCGTTTTCTACGTTGATTACGCGTCAGCCAATGGTGATAACGTTTGTATAGAGTCCCTTTATATCGTCCAACAACAAGGATTCCAAAGGATTTCACGTGCAACGTAGCTAAATTCACCCGTGAAATTGTGGCGCAACCTTTAGTCTCGTCACCGGCCTGTCACAGAGAAATCTCGTGATCCGGGTCAATGTGGCCAAAAGCGTACCTCCTCTCCCCCTCCCCGAGAATCGGTTTTACCTTTTCCACCGTGAATTCGATTCCAATTGAAAGTTATTAGCGTGAATCGAAAGTGTTTCTCTCGCCACTTTTTTCTCTTCGCTCTTTCGATTTTGTCACTCTTTCTTTTTTTTCCTCTATCTTTTTCTCTTTTTTTTTTTTTCCTACCAGTTAGATGACTCGCAACGGTCTTTATCGATGTCGCGGAAAAGGAAATAATTGAAATTTAAATCTCGTCGAGGTGGATGGTTTTAATTTTCAGAAATCGCTTTTTTCGCCCACCCGCTCTTCTGCGGGAAACAATTTTGATTTTGGATTCACGACGATTATTAACATGTTCTGAGAAGGTTAATTGGAAGATTGATGATTCAAAAATTATGATTCAATTATCTTGATTTTCCAACCTTTTCTTTTCGATAATAATTTTCGAATTTAATATCGAAGAATAGAATAGCATCGATGAAAAATAGATATAAAGTAATTATTAAAATTCATACTTGTCACCAATATTATAGATTTTACTCGTAGAAAAATGAAATGAAATAGTCCAAAGCATCCATCGTTATCTCCATTATCAATTCCTTGATTAATCAACGCGTGGATTAATTCTGAGTTGAATATTAAAATATAATATTTAATTGAATTTAATTTCACGAACGAATGACAATATACTCGGGACAAATCCATAATCGATGCAAAATCTTTTTGCAGATACAATTTTATTTACACGTTGCTATTATCCGGATCTTCTTCGGTCAGCTATTTCTGCAACGAGTAGAGTACACGCCCTCCTGAAAATCTAATTAACCGGTTGCAATTACTAACTCCCTCTCCCCCTATGTAATTACAGTTGATTCTCATATCCACTCGACGTCGCGGCAAAATATACTTTTTGATGAATTTCCGTGACTCGTGCGCGTTACTGCTTCCTTTGCAGAAATTTTCATGTTTAATTGCGCACGAGAACGATCGACTATTAAAAACCATGCTTTAATCTCTCTTCTTGTTTTCCTTTTTTTCTCGAATTTTTTTACCAAAAGAAAAAAAAATGCAATTGCACGTATATTTGTGATTCGTTAACGTTGTACCATGATATATTAAACCCACGTATAAATTATCATAAAAGAGGAGAAATAAATTTTATTTGATAATAAATATTGTTTGTTAATTAATTAAATTTATACATTAATTTTTTCATTTGTTGTCTGACGATACATCGATATTTATAAAAATGGCGAAACATGCAACGATAATTTATATATAGAGATATACTTTTGTTGAAGATGTCGCGAAAATTAAACGGGAGACAAACTATTCTAGAATTAAAATTATTCATCTTGAAAAACAAGTTGAATAACAAGTTATTGATGAATAATTTTCTATAAATGTGAATGTAAATCACGGAGGAAGAAGCATGGAACAGTAAATATTATTAAAAATTAATATTTCAGGTACAAGAACATATTTCTCTTACAACATCCTTGAACCTTGTCGAGATAGTCGCAAAATACAGAGAATACCCGAGGAAATTCGATATCCGCATAAAGCACTTGAGAACCGCGTTGGTCTATTGAATTCATGACACAAGGTGACCAAGTTCACGTGATCAAAGAGACTAGTCTGTCTTCTTGGATATCACGTTCACGGAAATTCGAAGGTTGTCGAGAAATTTGCGAGGAACAGGTTCCAAGCATTAGAGGAACCATCAAGGAACTTTGAATATCTTCAGTTTCCTTTTTCCGTAGAAACTTGGATGCCAAAGACGCGCTCCTTCACGCGTCGAATTCATAGACAAAAAAGAAAAAAAAATATTCATAAAATAATATGATAATTAATGATTTATATAAACGACATTTATCGGTAACCGATATTTTGCAAGAATATTCCACGTACAATAAAGTCGAAATGATTTAAAAGGAGTTAAAAAAAATCGATCATTCGAATTCAAATTATTAAATTATTAGATTAAATTTACAAAATAAATTGATACATTCGTTCCAATAAACGGTGATTTAATTTCCTTTATTACTGTAACTGTAGGGTAGTGTAATTTTTGCGATAAATAATCGCAAATATTCGGAAATTCCAGGAACAAATTTTAAAATTAATCAATTTCGTAATAATATTAATAATATTTAATAAATAAATTCAGTATATTTATACGATTATACCTCGGATGTTTATAAATTAATTTTATTTCGTTCCATTTAATGATATTTCTGTTCTTTTTTTCATACGAAAAAATAAAAATATACACGTTTATTTCTCTTCCATTCCAAACAGGGGACACATTTCTCGTTCCATTTCAACAATCAGGATGGTAACTGCTTAAAAATGATCCATTTTTTTTTATTATTAAATTCGAAAGGAATATAATCGATAGAAACGCAAATATCTCGTCAACCGCGTAGAGGGAACGTTTTTATTTCCCCGCAAAAATTCACTTTACTACCCTGTCAGGCGAACGAATTGACGAGGTGATATATATATATACATATATATATACACAGTATGATATAACTGGTATTATAAATGTTTTTCGCGTGAAAATAAACGTCCGATTTTGGAGGATAAAAAAAAGAGAGAGAGAGAAGAGAGAGAGAAAAAAAGGGAGAAAGGGTTGCGCGATATCGCGTTTACTATATTATTAATCGTGAAAACGAACTCGCTTGAATTATGACGTGGAAAATGCTCCAGGCAGCCATTGCACAGACATGTAACGATTTTTGCTCGTTGCAATCGACAACTCGTGTTATTTAGTGTTCCTATCTATTGATCAGGGCGGATGAAACGACCGCAATGACAAAACTATATCACAGTGTTGTGGTACATTGGCGGAAGGTATCGAGTATACGTTTTTTTTTTTATTTATCGCGTTTAATTCGTAGATCGTTCGTTTTCGTAACGACACGATACGATTCGAAGTAATATCTTTTTTAATCATTGCCGTTCGCGAGATAAATAACCAAATAGCAATGTTTCACGAAAAAGAGAATATACTCGTGAGAACGCGATCCGCTAATTGATATTTGATTCTTTATGAGAAATTCGGGCCGTGGAAGAAAAATCCGATTAATCGCGTTTTTAAAAAATTTTCAGTCGAGAATTATTACTTTTTTTTTTAACATCTTAGGAGTTGCTTCTCGAATGAGCCGCTGATCGAATGTCAATTCCAGAATCTCCAAGTTTTCGAATCCGATCGGGAGAAAAACGGTTAACAGGTTTTTGATACGTGGAATCGATCATAAATCTTCGTCGCAAAAAGGGGATGACAATTCGAGAGAAATGTAAGGCGAGAATGAAACACCAGAGATTAGAAAATTTAAGAAAAAGTTGGAGTAAGAGAGCGAAGAGAAGAAGAAAAAAATAGGGGGAAAGTTAGAAAAGCGTGGGAATCAATGGAGAGATTTAGAAATAGGACACGGTAACGCCATCTATGAGCAGAACGGAAGCTAGGCGCGGGATTAACATACAAATTCCAACGAAACTAATAAAATTTCCATCATCCACGAAGCGAAGCCATGATCTGCATAATTCCAGCCGTGTCGACGTTCGATACCGTTTTCCGGAGGATAGGTGCGGAGTTAATAAAACAAAATTCAAAACTGAATATAGGTATATCCTTTGGAGGAACGATCAAACAGGGCTCACGTTTCTCTACTAACTAAATTCACTTCGATATACGGCGTTGAAAATGGCTCGACTTCGGCAAGCAATATTACAGAGATCACTGGCCAGATAGCCTTCACGTTGCACGTCCGATAAGTCGTTTTACGGCCGTTGTAAAAAGCTGAAATATCTCCTTTCTACGCGTCACACGGAAGTTGGTCTTTTTCCACCAACATTCCCTCTGAATCCGATGGAAACCTGGCATGTAGTTTTGAATTCTCTGGCAAGAGATTCTTCTTTCTCGTTTCTGGTATTTTTTTTCCTTTTTTCTTTTTTCCGTACTTCATTTTGATCAAATTTTTATTTCACCTTATCGTTTCGTTCGATTGAATTTTACGCGCGAAATTTAAATATTTATCCGTGGCACGATTTTCCGTTTGAAGGAATTGTTTGTGCAATTGTTGTTGTTAAATTAATTATTCGTGTTATTAGTTGAGGTAAAAATTACACGATTGATCGCTATTATGATGTTTAAATATATATATATGTGTGTGTGCGAATGATTAAATTGTTAAATAATAAAATGAATCAACTAGAAACTTGATATATTTCGATTATTCATAACTAATTTCGAAATAATAAAAGAGTGGAAATCGAAATTTTATCGTTCTTGGATTTTTCAATATAATATTTTGTGAATTAAATAAATAAACTCGCATATGACGGATCTAAAGAATACCATTTAATTTACCATTTCTGAACGAGAACTATTTATTTAATTAAATATCCAAATACATTCAATATCAACGAGTCAATATTAATGTAATAATTATCGAAACATTTCTCACCAATTTAAAACGGACTTTAAATAGGGTCTGCGACCGCGAGAGCTCATTATTATTCATTCCATTACCAGCTATTATAATCCCGAGCAAACCGTTCCAAACTTTAATAAAAAGTTCTCTCCGGTGTTTGATCGAAGTACAAAGAGTACAGGGGAAGTTTCAGGTGTTGACTGAAATACGAATGAAATCGAAACTCAATTCCGCCTGATACTCGATAACACGAGCTGTTTTTGAAAAGCGAGTCCTACAAACGACAGCTAGTTTCCCTTTGAATGTCTGCTCCCGCGACGAAATTTAACGAACGGGCAGAGGTGGGGCGATAATAAAAACTATCAAGCAAACTATCGTGTCGATGTCAAAGAGGTATCTCCCGACCGACGACGAGCAGTCGTCCCTCCAACTTTTCGTATCTCGTTGATAAAAGTGTCGTTTCTCAAATGCGAGGACGAAAATTGTCTTGTCGGAAGATGAAAACCAATTAATAGATTTCACTACGCGGTGGACGGGTGTCTGATGAAATGGTTGATTCGGTCGACGTTTCTCCCCGGTTAACGAGGATCGAATCGACGTTGAAATATAACGTGTGCTGGTTGCACACCGTTTTCAACCGTACTTTGCAAATGATAGATTAGCAATAAATATAGCTTGACGTATGAATTATGCGTTCCATATTTGAGGAATGATGGGACTAACGTAATGATTTATTAATAACGCATTTCGAACGTGCGTATTTGTAGAATACTTTGAAAATAATGTGAAATTGTATGTCTCGATGTATTGGTAGAAAGAAGATACTGTAATTCGATTAAATATTTCGTGTATATAATTTATATGTAATTCTTTGATATAATTTTATTATTTTTATTCAATTTATCATTTTCTTCGTTATAATAATTTCGAAAATTTTAGTTATATCCCCGCGTCGGGATATTCTGAACGTTCCCATGAATTTTTTAATTCATTTCCTAATGTTTCTTAATGTTTATTGCAGGCTAGTCATTTATCTTATTCATTCGTGCAAAATTTATTCTCCCTCCTCGGTGTACATAAATCTTGCTATTATTTATGAGAATTTCTCCCTTCCTTTGTTCCGTTCCATGAAAATTTTAACCCTTATATAACGCAAGTTGCACTTTTTCCGACTGCAACGTTCAATCTTCTTAAAAGACTCTATGATGAATAACCTTTCCAAAATGCTAAATGTTGTCGTAATCATTGCATATAATAAAGAATATATATATATATAATTCAAACCATTCATTCAATCGTTGAACATATATATCTGAAAATAATTACATTTAAATTTACAGACAAAGTAAAAATTAAATATTAGAAACATTACCTATTTATCCACAATTTTAATAATAAATATTAAATAACGTTCATCGAAACTTGTACGAGAAACTAAAAAAAAAGGAACAGAAATTTTTTCTGTACAACGAGAGAATGCTTCGACCATAAAACTCGTACAAATTCCGAGCAAGGAATTAAAATAAACGTGCGCAAACGTCGCGCGGAGAGGAAGTTTGATACTTTAAAACGTATCCGCAGATTTGAAGAGAGTTTGAACGACGACTCGTACGTGTCGCGAAACCTTAAATGCACCGAATGCGAGCAACAATCGCGAGTGGCGGATGGCAGGTCGATTTCGGGGTCGAAACTCGCTTCGAATTCTCCTACTTTATGGCTCTATAATTTTGCGCTGTACTACTTCAGCCTGGCCTTGTGCAACCCTCGTGTCTTGAACGGGCACGTATAAAATAAGATATTGCGGACAGAGGGATAAGGGTTGAATGTGGAAGATTTACGAAGATACAAGGATTTAGCAAGAGAATTCTCTTTTTATTCTCTTTTATTTTCTCCTTCCTTAATATCGTATGTTCCGGATTATTAGCGCCCTAAAAGAGTTACCATTTTTATTCGGTAATGCGTGCAAGTGTTCGGCGAATGTCGAGAGTTTCCATCCGACAAGTTTGCGAAACAATTTACGAAGCGAAATGAAACGAATTATAAAATTATATACCGTTGTATATATATATCATAAAACATGCGTTGAACTATTTGGAATAAATGTTGAAATTTTTTAATAACAATCTACAAAATCACGTTATTTTATTATTTGTTCTTTCAACAATTTCATCCGTTACCTTAAATTATTCGATAAACATGACGTCGATGTACTTAACTCCTTCCATTTCTACGGTTTCTTGTCTTGTCTCTAGTTGCAGTAACCTATATATCAACATCGAAAAAAAAAAAAAAAGAATAAACTTTCTTGCGGGCGGAGGAAGAGAGCCAAGACTGTCTTCGAGACTTAGACAGTGAATGGAGTGATCAAAAGACGACGCTGCAATTTATCCAGCTTGTCACTTCCTCGTAGCGCCAAGAGAGAGAGTAGCGTGGTGATTATAAGATACAGGCGAACATCTAGGTATTCATGAAAGCCCCACAGATTCACCCAAAGATTATCCAAGACTTCTATCGATTTCTACCTCTTTCTCGTTTATTCGAAAGTAATTTCACAAGGATATATTCCGTCTTTAATAAAATGGATTTTTAAATCGACAATATTTATAAAATTTTTTTATTATCCATCGTTAAACGAAGCTAATAATTTAAGAAAGAATTAATATGCTCATATCCTAAAAAAAAAAATATAAAATAAGCCTCAATAATATCAAAGTTTTAAATTGAACAAAACTATATAAACTTTTACAGTTCGTTGAATTATTATTCCAAGGAAATTGTCTTTGGGAAATAGTTTGGAGGAAAAAGCTTGGTCTCTTGGACAAATCTTTGAAGCAAGTATCCATCTATCTCTCTCTATCTTCCACCGCATCAAAACATCATCCAAGATCTCTAAATTTACCAACTAGAAAGCTTCCCAGTCGAACTCGAAGAGGAACCAAAAAAGGAACAAAGAGCACCTCCTCCTCGGTATCTGATATTCAAATAAATGCGCCGAGCCATCAGAACTGGTATGAACGCTCCGCGAAATTTTTCCTCCCTCGACAAGTCTTCGACAATCGATCCTCACCGATTCCAATAAAGAAATGGATGAAGGCTAAGTGCGCGTTATCGATCCAAGCAAAAAAAAGAAAAAAAAGAAAAGAAAAGAAAAAGAAGAGAACAAGTTCGATCAAGAATCAAGAATTCTCTTCTTCGATCTTTCTAGTTAATTAGCAAAAGTCTTACCGCGATCCGAAAGAATTTTTCTCGAGTCCGGTTTATAACAAAAAGGGCAGCCAATATCCAAGAGAATCTGGCGAGGATAATCAGAAAGGTGGAATATTAGTCTTTTAAAGAATAAACCGGATGAAAATCTCGTGTTAGGCAGGCGCAATCTGCAAATATTGCGCCTGTTCCTTTACCTTTCTGTTAAAATTCTCGGATTAATAAACGAAACGAGATGAAGCGCCCCCCCCTCTCTCTCTCTCCCTTTTTGCCTCTTTCTTTCCATCCCTCCGCGATTTCCTTTAGATCCGAACCTACTTGGAAAGGTGGTTCCGTGGCACAATTGAAACTCCTTGGGAAGAAGAAAAAAATGAGAAGGAAATAAGAGACTTTCTTCCTCCCTTCCTTGTGCGAAGATTGCGAAGATTATCGTGTCGCGAGACACGAGATTTAATTTGTTCGTTTAATCGAGCGACTCGTCGATTCGTCGTTATTTAGATCTCCATCTCTTTTAAGGAATTCCTCTTATTGAATTTTTCTTTCGATAAAAAAATAGTGCGCGCACAACGTGGCGGTATGGAAATACGAGTGGAGTTGCCTCTCGCCAAAATTCAAATCTTATTCAAATGCGGATGACCCGGCGTTTAACCGCGAAATTTCGCGATGATCGCATGGAAAATACAGGGCGGACTGCAATGCACACACCGGCGCAAAGTTTGCCTTCCTGGATGGATGGTCGATGCGAGGGTGTTGGCGCGTATCGATATTATTTCAACGTTTCCATCGATAGATTTTGTAATAGGGGTACGGTGTCAAGAGTAGATCTATCTAGAAAAGTACGAGGTGGTAAAATCGATGGTGGAATTATATTTGAAGAAGGAATACGGATTCTTCGCGTTATTTTTATATATCGTATAAAAATGGACGAAAGATGTAAATTTAATTCGTAATTTATTAATAGAGAAACGTGTATATATATATGCGTGAAATAAATTGAATTAATTTAATTCAATCTTGGTATATTTGACCTACAGAGATGGGGGCTGATATTAAATTAAAATTTCTCTACTTCGATTAGAAATTTATGCGTTTCATATCGAACCGATTCGATTTCGATCGAAGCATTAATAAAGGAAATTCATCTTCTACACGCTACTCCATTGCATTAAAAATCCTATCTCGAATAATTAAACTCGTGCAAAAAAGTATTTTCCGTTGCACGCGAGTTATTAAATTAGTATGAAAGATAAATGAAATATAAATATAGAAAGTATCCGCATATTGAATCCCTAATAAATATAAAATTAATATTATTCCAGGTGAATTTTAATAAAAAATATATATATTGGTCAGGCGATCATATATTTGAATATAGAGAAATATTAAGAATTTCGTCTCCATCCTAAGAAATAAAAACAATAAGAGTTTATTTTTGATACGAAAGAAAGAATAATATACATACGAAAAAAACACTTTCTGATATCTAATTAATAAATCGAATTTACGAATAACACTTTGAGCAACGATTCCAAAGCATTTCCTCGCAAATAGGGCTTTCACATGCTGTAACACGATCCTATAAGTAACCTAATTTAGGGATGCATTAAGCTCGGTTCGCCTGAAGTCAAATTCGATGCTTTGCCGACATCGTCACAGTGAAACTATCCATTGTTCCAGTTTCGAAAAGAACCTGTTATCGTGGAATCTAGAACGTTGAAACCATAACTCGAAACAGACTTTTCACCTCCGGAGGGACCTCCTCGAAGGAGAGAGGGAGAGGATTAATCGAGCGATTTCACGATTTCTGGCCAGCGTCGGAGACGCCCAGTGTCGTACAGCTATCTGGTTCAGGCATCGATGCAATCAATGATGAAGTAGGCATTGACAGCTGTCATTGGAATTCCGCTATTTCTCTTGATAACGCCAACAATAGCCAATAGAAATCACAATGCGCCGCGACGATTCCTTGTCGATCTGGGATCACATAATAGTCACTGTCATAAAAGACTATCGTGACCGTGGGAAACAATAGGCCCCCTTCCAAGTGTTAATGGTGACGTTGAACGAGCATTGGTGTTCGAAAGGTGTTATTGAATTTCGCTCAGGAAATAGGAAAGGAACGAATGGTATCTGGCGAGGTTACGAAAGATCTTGGATTAATTCTTGCCAATTTTGGAAATATTCCTTTTCATTTCGAGGATTCTTTTTCAGACTCTGATGCTATCCCGACGAATACGAAAAGCTTCGAATCGCTTTTGTTACGAGTTCGATAATGATTAATTATTAAAATTTAACTAACTATATATATTCTGTAGTCTGATTAGATAGAAAGTTTGATAAAGGAAAGAAAAGGGGGAAATTTAATTTTGGCGACTCACGTTTTTCAGGCACTTTTGCTCGAGATCAAAAGCTGGTGGGAGGAAATGTGTTTGGCAATCACAATTTCACCAACGGACCAACGTTCGAAATGAACGTTCCACGAAATGTGACCACAGCAGTTGGCCAGACTGCTTTCCTTCATTGCAGAGTTCATCAACTGGGTGACAAAGAGGTAAGAGGATTTACCTGTTACTTCCGCTCTGGTGTAGCATTCATCCAGGAGGGGGAAATAACGAGGAAAAACGATCTCGCATTTTATTGCTATTTAATTTCTCCAATGTAATAAAAGTATATTGCACTTACATTTGAAACAATTAGAATTAAAATATACATATATATATATATTTCAACTTATTCCTGTGAACCAATGATTCGATAACTATTCTAACTTTTATAATTCTTAAACTTCAAGCAATATTCTTAATCCCATATATAAATCATATTTGTAATATTTGCTCCTAGAATTAAAATAACGTTAATTAATCACGGAATCGTTGGATATTTAAACCGAAAGAATACAGAAAAATTCAAAGATCAGGAATTCACAACGATCCTCGAGTTGAAAAGAAAGCAATTCTTCACAAATTTTCGTTAAACTTCGCTCTCGTTTATCTTCTTTTTTTTTTTTCTTCCTTCGATATAATTCGTGGGGAGCGAGATGCCAGCGGGAAGAAAAGAGGAAAAGAAAAGTCACGTCCGCAACTTGATCACGGGATCAAAGGCGAGCAAGCGTGGCTTGCTCTGTTGCGGTCACGGCCACTGCCTCGTTTTTCAAAATCTTCCCGATCCAAAGCCGTGGATCGATATGGATCCGACAGACTTCCGGAATAACATTACCGCGAGGTTGCCGTGCGGTTTTGCGCTCGTCGATAGAATATGCATGGGGCGTGCTCTAAGAAGGGAAATGGCCTCAAAGACCGACGGGCGCGGTCATTAAATTTTTCATTTTATATCGCGAAAAATTGCGGATACGTATATCCGCGGGAAAAAACGTGTACGGAAAGAGTAACAGGTGGAGGCGTTTAAACAGGCCATCTCTGAGCTTTATGCTATTTTTCGTATTATTGTATGCATAGTATATTGATAAACACAACGTGCACGTTCGTTGTAAATGGTGGAGTCATCGTGCGATGATCGATAGAAATACAAGCTCGAGAAGAATTATAATTTTGATCCAAGGAGGGATAGAAAAATTGTTATTTAATCGTTAACGAATTGCAGTACATTGATTCGAGATGTATGCAAAATTTATGTATTTATGTCGTATCATCGATAGGGCAACGAAGTGATAAATTACATCGATCATTTCGATATTTATTTTTACATCATTCGCTTATCTTTATATTCTCTCACAACAGATGATAAAAATATTTAAAATCTCGGGCGGATTAATTAGGGAATGCGAGAAGCGTAATAATTTAAATTTACCGCGTGTATGTTTAAAGAGAAATAATAAGAGAACGTGTATCGCATACGATCTTTAATTACATCACGTACACATTGCGAAGAAAAACCACATTTAATGAGATTCCGAAATGAATTCGCAAAAAAGAAAGCGAGTAGTTGAGAAGCAACTACAGGAAAAAGAGAAGAAATTATTTTCCAACATGTCGAATTAACTCTAGAGAATTGACTCTGCAACAAAAGCTGGCCAAAATAAAGAATCGCTTCCCTTCTTTCAACGTTTCTCTTATCGTAAATTTCTCGACAATGATTTGAACAGCAATTAACCACGTGTAATCAGGAATTTGACGGATACGTAACACAAAATCTACGATAAATGTCACAATTTTGTAAATACTGTAAATTGTCCGGTATCCAGCTTGACAAACGGGCTACGTAATAGCAATCGTACATATTTATATGTTAATCGACTTGATACAAATTAACGACACTAAACTAGACGCTAATTCATTTGGAACGTGTGATGACGTTGCAGTAGGAGCTTTCGATAATCGGATTGTCACAAATTTTACCTCGTTAATACGATGCGTATTAGAATAGGAAAGGCTACTTCGACACGTTAATGCCAATTCGATTTCCGTCTCCATCACAAGTGCAAAATATTTCCTATTATTTTCTTATATAAGCTTGAAAATAATCTTTCAATTCTGATAATTGTTTAATTTCACTTTGTAGAGGTGGTTTAAAAATATGCTTTTTCCACTCCAAGTAGTGTAAGTCGATAACAGGATCGGGCTTGGTTTTCAACTTTCCGTAACGATACGAGCGCGATGAAAATTGGAGGAAAACGGGAGGAATCAAAATTGAAGCGAAATTTCACGAATGCGCAACGTTTCATAATGTCTATCGTAGTTTTAATAAGAGAAGAATGCCGAGTTAAAGTCTTCCTTACGTCCCCCGTCAAACGATGTAAAAATTAAGGAAACGCAATTACTGTAAGCACGTTATAAAGGAGGATATAACGTCGTTACGCCACGGCAAGAGTCGCTCCTACGGATATTTCCTAATTTAATTCCTCCACGCCCGTCGGAGAAATGGTTGAGCTCGTCTCTGGATGCTGTTGAAAAATGCAACTTAACCACGGATGCGCGAGGGAAATGGCACATGGTTAGGAGGTCACACGTGATGCGTGGTGAAATCTGTGAACCATCCATCTCCTTCTTCTTCTCTTTTTTCTCCCCCTTTCCACGCTTTCACGTCGAAAAAATTTCGAGTTTCGGGTTTTCAGGCCGTGGCGCCGACCAGAATATCGTTTCATCCCTTCTAATTAGGTCACAGCTTGTCGGTGGATGCCCCTTTCCTTTTAAAGCCATTGATGTTCGTCGAATGAGGCAATTAGAAGACCCTTGGAATAGGCCAGAAAGACCAAAGGAATAAAGCCAATCGATTTTATCTTTTGATATATAAATCATTACGGGAGAATTAATCCCGTTCGATTGGCAGGAAATATTTTCTGTCTGTCGGATAATGGATTTATAATATTCCTTCCATTCGTGTGATATTTTTTTTTCTCTTTTTTTAAGTTTATCGTTACGCGAGAATTATTACACTGAAAGTTATATCGAATATTAATAGAGTTCGGTGTTATTTCATTTTATATATAATGTAGGTTAAAGTATGAGAGTTATGAAATTGAAATATTGATCACGGCATAATTTACATTTGGGTCAGCAACGTCAAATAATAAACTTTTTCAACTAAATTTGTGTAATAGAGCTGTGCAACTGTGTAAGCAAAAAGTTGATTTTAATTTGCTCAATATTAAATGTTCTTCTGTTAATATTTGTAAATTAAGGAATGATAAAATGAACGAAATAAATGCAAACCCGATGGAATCTGGAATAAAGAAATTAATTAATGATTTTTGTATTGACCGAACGATTATTACGAGAGCACGATAAATAAATATGTATTAAAAAAAAATTATTCTTATCAATTTGAAAAAAATCCATCAAGAATCAAATAAGCATATATAACTCTCGATTTATCCATTTTTATCAAAGAGAGATCAAACTCTTTCATACAAAATTATAATCTATCAAAGAAACCGGAAAATTCATAGAACCAAGAATTTTATTAATCAATTTACAAAGTTAAAAAAAATTTTTATAACCAAGGAAGATTATTTCTCATTAAAAAAATTTCCTTCATTCTTCAATCAATTATACACTCTTATTTAAATATCGAACCATTCACTTTTAACCATTAAATTTACACGAATACTACTTCTCAAAAGTATCAACTACGATAAAAATGGTTTACGAGAGTTTAATTGGAGGGTAAAGGATAAAAATAACAGGGATTTTTATTCACGTACTTACCGTATAATGTTCCATTTCGTTCGAAATGATTACCTGGAACGCTGATTTTATTATTATTAACCCTTTCTCAGTTGCGACCGTTTCTCAAACGAAAGATTTTTCATCTTGGAAGGGAAGAATCGTTTTTTTGGTGGGAAGAGGGAAGAAGAAAACTCCCTTTTCGGAACGAAAACAACATTCATTTTTTAATTTATTATCTTGAAACGTAAATTAACTACCGGTAATTACACTGGGTAGATAGAGAGCGGAATTAATTTTGTTACCCTTTGTAAATTTTTATGAGAAAACTGTAGAAATGTTTGCAGACTGCTTAATTAAATTTTAGATATATTTTAATGGACTTTTAATAAAGATACATTTGATTTTTTCGTTGCTTTGTGTCACGTTTTTGAGAAAGAGAATATCTTTAACGAGTTACTCTTTTTTGTTCAATTTTTTATTCATTTCAATCGTCGATCGTATAATTAAATGGAAGAAAGATTAGGATGGAAAATGGCAGATAAATTATGCAATTATCACATTTCCGTTAGAATTTTATATTAGATCTAAATGATATCAATCTTCAAATTTTGAAAGATGAAATAAATGTTTGGTAAAGGAATAACTACAAAGACTATCTGTATTTCAATCACGTCTTTTATGCAAGCTTAAAAGTTAAATGCAACTTATTTGAATAATAATACACTCAACGAATGAATGTTATCTGATAATTTAAATATCTTCTCGATTCAAAGGATCATAAAAGAGCTTTGGTGTCGTTCAGTGGTGAACACGTGACAATGTGGGATGCAGATGGCCAAATATTTTACATCTTATGACGTTGCCGAATGATAAAGTAATTTCAGAGTTGCATAGCTCTCATAAATTCGGATAATTTTATGCAAGCACATTTATCTTATTCATTTTACGAAGCGCGTAAAACGTAAAATTTAAATTATTACCCTTAATAAATGTAGAAGCATCCTAACAAATTTCTTAATTTCCTTAAGCCCACGAAAATTCTGATGATATTAACAATTACTAAAAATTTATTCCATATATTTTGCCTACGTATAACAATTCCAATCAAACTCGCTATTGATTAAAATTAAAAATTAAATTAATTTCCCTAAGATATTACAAAACTTTTTTTTTTACATAATTTATCAACGAAAATTATTACCTTGTATAATATCTTGTGAATCATTTCTTCAGAGAGATACTATTTTTTTAACCAGATTACGAAGGCAATTTCCAAAAGCCTTACTCGACACCCAGAGACAAGTAAATGTATTAAGAAATATGACGTGACCATTAGGCTACCCTTAATGGAAACGAAGCCAAGGCATAAAAGTCGAATAAGATCAACAAGATACACGAGAAAATCTCTCAGAATACGATGCTCAGAATAGAAATTACTACCGTTTCTTAAAATTAATCCCATTAAAAACCAAAACCATTCTAAGACAACAAAAATTCATTCGTCAACTTTCAATATTCAACTGAAAGATATCTGGTGAAATTTATCATAACGTTCGATTTCGTTGTGGGATATCGGCACAATACCAGCCAAGCTACGTTTCTTCTTTCGTAACGAAGTTAATAACGCGCGACGGGCGGTCTAATGCTGTTTAGAATGTTGCGGAATTTCGACAGAGTGTTTACTCTGGCATATTATGTCAGTGGTTTAGCCCCGCACGAAATCGGAACATTAACTACGTTTGCACGTGTGCCCGGGTACCGACTTCGCGCTGGCTTACGCGGCTTACACACAGCCTGCCCATCCGTAAAATGGGACGGAGCATTTGCATTGCTAATTTCCTGCATCGCGCGCGTTTGTTGACCCAGAACGGAAGATCCACTGTCGCTTCTTATTTGATAACGAACGTGCTGAGATCTGCTCTTTTCTTTTTTTTCCTCTTCATTGATCGCCCGCAAGGCTTACGTGTATCCTGGTTTGCGACGGATTTGGCGGCGCGGATCAAAACATATTTTCGTCCGCTTCTTTGTTTTGCGAACCAAGTATAAACAGAAAGTGGATTACGGAGTGGATTCGAAAGTGGAAAATCGATGAGCGAGGATCCGCGATGGATTTGTATGGAAATGTAAATAGAAACTGTTATTGTATGTTTGATGAAAAAAATTGGTAACTGGTTTTGCAAGTTGATTTGAGCGGGATTTTGACCGATGAGAAATAGGAAATATATGCGTTCCAATCACCTGACTTCGGATCGTAATCGAAGGTAACGGAGGGATTAAAAAATTTTAAAAGTTTGGATCGAATTATCGAAGAGTTCCATTTCGGTTCGGAAGATGATGATCGCGTTTATAGATTGAAGTGGATCATTCTACACACTCCAAAGATTACATTAATAACAATGGTTGGTACTCTGCAGAGCGATAATAATTGTGTTCTGTTGCGCTTGGATGATTTTGTTGAGACTGACTACTCCAGCTTTCGAGCTCGAATATAGTAACACCTGCGCGCATTGAGGCGGATTACAAAAACTAAGAAATTAAATTTTGATTGAATTTCTGTTCGAATTATTTGTTATTCCTTAATTATTAATATAAAGATAGAAATTGTTCCAACGAAATCTTCTTCCGCGTGGAAAGTCGATTTTAAAAAATAATTCAATGCCGATAATCCCTTCGAGATGACTTTTTCAAGTTTCGATTGAATTCAGGGATACGGATAAATATTAAATCTTTCGATGAAAATACGGTTTTGAATGACACGGATGATCCATTCGGGTGAAATTTACTCGTGGGGAGGCAGGGTTGACCCTTGAGATATGAAATCTCAAGTTTGGCAATTCATATACTTACATAAAATATAGGATCCGATGTACCAGATGTGCTACCAAAAGTGATGCAGCCTATTTTCTCGCAAACTGTTGCACGTAGATTCTGACACTCCATTTTTTAAATTTGTCGATTCAATGAAGAGAAAAAATTTTTTTTTCTACGCACGTGGTTAAAATGGATTGATTATATCTGGTGTTTATAATTATTCGTCATATTGAATAACATGCTACGTTTAATTAACACGAGTACTAAATATAAGCTAGCATAAGGAGGACATTCTTTGAGGAGGACGTAAGGGATGTTTATAACATAAGGGATATAAATATTATACGTCGATAATGAAAGACGAAGATATTCCTGTTCAACAAACAACTAATTTTATAAATAGGTTAATTGATAAGATACTTCGAAAGGAAATAATATTTTCTCGTCATCGAGAGTAACGCAGGCAAAATACTATTTTTATTACTGTACCACATTTCACTTCAATTTGTTTAAGAGAATTGCAGAGAAAGAATTATAAAAGTATTCGTATAAAACAACTTATTATTTCTATCACGTTAATTCTAACTTTTTTATTTACTTTTTATTATATTGTAATATTACAAGTTGTGAAAAGGAAAATTTAATAGCACAAGAGGATTCGCTTGTACTATTAACAAATTATTGTACAAAGACACAGCGACGATTAAAACATCGCAGTAATGAATTTCATTACAATTAATCCACGATTAATAATTCAAAATCCATTATCATAACCATATTACATTACATTAATTGACGCGGGGAGTCAATGATTTTTAAATAATCAATTTCTTTTTCTAATTTATTTTCCAAAAATTAAATCAAAACCTTCCGACAATATAACGAGACATTTGATACGCTCCCCAAAGATCTATAAAGTTGAGCCGCTGTTCAAATCGCTATGAAAGTCGGAAATTTATCCGCGGGAAAGCCCTGTTCGAAATCGAAGCCGAGGCTCGGTCGTTTCGAGTTTCTGCTCGTTTGAGGAGAGACGTTAAAGAAAGTTTAATTCGAGCAAAGTCCTCTTGAGAATGCCACGGAACGAAGTTACGGGGGCAAAGTGTCAACGGTAGGCAGTTTCGTAATTTAATCGTTTCGAAAGAACTCACCTTCCTCGTTTCGCATAAATATCACCTGGGAGACGTTCCGTTTCGTTTATTAGCGAACTGGAGGATCGAGAAAGTCGAGGCCATTGTTTGCATATCCCAACTTTCAATTTGACCGGATTATTTGCTCTCTTTTTTTTTCCCCGAGATCAAAGTGGACAAATAGAGTGCTCTTACTCCCGGATAAAGTCGAAATAAAATTGTCGAGGAAATTCTTCGAATTTTTCGGCTCGGAATTTCGTGGCTAACCCGAGACCACGCGTTTCGAAATAATTTTTACGCGGTTCTTTAGAATTTTAACAATTTTTTCGTACGAGAGATGATGCGCTGTCACGAAAGATTGATTAAAATTTTGAAAATTTAAAACTAATTTTTTATTCAATTTGTTATCGTTATAATATTTGTCGTTGTAATATTATCAACAGTTGTTGTTTAGAATTAATATGGACGTGATGAAAGTTATAGACGGTAAATGGCAAGGAAAAATTTATTTGCCAGAAAAGAAAAACCGAGTTTCTTCTAGTAAGCAGTCTCTAGAGGATTTAATTCGAAAAGGAATTTAATTTCAAGATTCTTATTCCAATTAGAGTTAAAAAGGTTTAATTCTAATTTGATCCGAGTTAAACTCATTCGTTCATGCTTCAAATGGTTGAAGACTATAATAGAATTCGTAAGATAAATGAATTCAAGCAGTTTTCGGTTGGAAAAAAAAAAAATTGAAAAAGATTACTAATTTGTTATGCACACATATGCGTACATATGTAGAACGACGATGAAATGAATCACTTTATATATATTTTTTTTTAATTCCACTTCCCTCGAATTACGAATTAAATTGAATTGGCGATGAGCTTACGTTTGTATAATTCTTAATTTCAAGAAATTCTTGCGAAAGATTTTACACAATTTTCCATGCATATATATTCAGATTCAAAGTAAACAAAAGTTGACGTAACAAATATTAGATCTGTCAGAAAGTTTTATCGTGGATTACGCTGATGACGTAATATATTTACCTTAAGGTTCGTCACAAATATAATTTCCATTAATTTCCATAACAAAGTCATGCTTTTCCGACAATCCATGATGCATCTCACTCTAGTCAAACTTTTATACTTCGGGATCGAAGTGTTTCGAATATCATCGAACTTTATATTCTTCGATATCTTAAGAAAGAAGATCGAATAGAGTTTATAATGTTTTTAAAATGAAAATCCTATCAAAAGAAAGCGATTTATTAAGGATAAATAATTTAAATATAAAAAATGATATTATAAATCTTAAATAATGAAGATTTCCGAAGATAATTAATTAAAATTCGTAACTGTTTGATTGTAATTCGTTCTATTACATATCTGTATACCTCTTGTACATTTTTTTTCTTTTTTTAATAAAATCTAATCGAAACAATTTCGAATTCGTTAAATTTAAACGTATAATTACAAATTTGGTTGAAAGATTATGCGTTTAAATTATACATAAATCTCCGAATAATTTCAAAATTGAATTCAAACTAAAATTCACAGAGTTATAAATTTAAAAATATAATTGAAAATTTGATCGAAATGGTATATCTTTTGAATTATATAATTTTACACCAATTCATTGCAAATTTTCGTAGAAATTGTATATGCACAAATGCTGATTCGATTGAAATAATAAAATTGGATATACGCTCTTTTGAATAATTTCAAAATAATTGAAAACAAAATCCATAGAATTTGAATTTAAAAGATAGAATTATAACTTCGATTGGAAGAGATACTGTGCACTATATTTGTGCATTAAAATTTTCTTTTTTAATAATTGAAACTTTTCAATATTCACGAATCAAATTTTTGAAGAACGCATCTTCTAATATCAGAATATATTTTTTAATAAAAAATTGATTCTAATAACAATTCAAGCAATTGAAAAAAAGCTTAAATTTGTCAAATTGAATCTCAGAAACGATGATGAGATATTTTCACTCGAAACTTGCATATCGACGTGAACGAGTTTTCAAATAGTTTCGAGAGAATTGTTTAATGGAAAATAATTTGTGCATTCTGAAAAAAAAGAAACAAACAAAAAAATAGAGGAGGAGCAAGTTCGGGCCATAATACAGTTCGAAAAGTCGATTAAGGCTGCCGTTTCGAAGTTTCGACATCTCGACGATCGTTACAGAGTTTTGATTGCGTAATGAGCTCATTAGTGCTTCCCGAATTCTCATGGTGACATGAAAGGTCGCTGAAATTTATTTTTGTAACAATTTTATCCATTCACGCCCTCGAAATTATGATAAATATATTTATTAAATGGAACAAAATATTACATTATAATTCATAAAATAATTTCTGTTATTTAATAAGTACGCAATGATGATCGAATCTAAAGAAACATTGCAGAGATTTATATTCAGCAGATACGTTAGGTCGATGTTCATTAAAGTAATTAATTTGAAATTAATGAAAACTCGAAAACGTAAACGTTTATGCAAAATGATTTGATGAAGAGAAAGAGAGAGAGAGAGAGAGAGATTTCAATTTATAATTAATATTCATAAATGTATTAAAGTGGAGAGATACTTTTCATAATTATATTCAAATAACGAGAATCAAGAAGTTTCGAGTTACATCAAATTTAAAATTTAAACTTAATCGTTTCCAAATGAATACAATTTCAAGAAAAATTAATTCGTTCTCGTCTATGAATAAATATTCTTTTTTTTCCTTTTGTCTTGTTTGAATTCGGATTCAAATTTATGTTCCCTTTTAGATCTTGGATTTCGATGGAAAATTGATGAATGCATTAATAATAATCTATTCCACCTATAAAGATAAAATATTTTCATCTTGCAATTGCAAAATAAATTATAACAGTTTCGGGGATAATCAATATTGCAAATTTTTCGTTTTTGTGAAATTTAAAAATTAAAAAGGCAATTAAAATTCAATATAACAACGATTTGTAAACGATTCTTTTTTTGTAGTAATTTTTTCTTCTTCCATTTAATTAAACTCGAATGATGAAAATGTTAAATTTATATTCCGTTATAAATATCAATTTCTCACGCTCATATTCAATTTTTCGAAATACGAAATATTTCGTAGAATTTTCCAAATTACAGTGATTAAGATTTATCATCATTTTCACCTTTGAAATTTGAGATAATTTAACGCAATGTGAAAAATAATTATCGCGAGGAATCGCAGTGGTACAATTCATTGTTTCAAATCCTTTCTCATAATTTAACGTTTCAAATAGAAATACAATCTGTATAACTCTCCGCGATGAACAAATATATCTTTCAATTACTCGGAACAAATTGACAGAAGGATATCCGTTTGTCAATGTAATGCATATACAGATTCGAAGCGATAATTGGTGGCAAATTTTGAGCAATATTATCGAGGACGTATAAATTACGATTACAAATAGAGAAAATTGGCGAGACCACGTGCCAATTAACTAATTCGATTCTTCTGAAACAATAAGTTATCATCGCAATAATAATCTATTCTGACGTTGTCGACATTCCACTTCGATCCATTCGAATCGCAATTCACGTTAAATTCGATTAATTAACAAAGAGTATTTAAAATCGATGGTAAATTTGTATAGAACATATTCACAAATATTCTAGTTTTCACAGTTATTAGATGATAAATCGAGAAACTTTTGAATCGTAAACAAGATTATCACCTATTAGGAATGAAAAATAAAGATATCAGAGGAACAACAATAATATTTAACGAAGAGAATTTTACTAGCTGGTGGTTCTCGTTAAAACTTTATTAAATTCTAAGAAATGCACTTTCATTTGCATTCATTAACGCATAAAAAAAAAAGGAACGATTCAAAGTTTCCTTTCTTTTTCAATCCATCTCCCCCACTCGTCTCAAAACTCGCTGAAAATTAATTTTCATCAAAAAAGAAAAAAAAAGAAATGACTCGTTAACGAGAATGAAAGAACCCAAAATTTGCTTTAATTACGAAACATTGGCCCTCTTTTATTCCGTTTCCACTTATATAATTGTATCAACAATTCGGCCAATGTTACCCAGATAAACAGATGGTAGCTCGTTTGCTTAAAAACGAAATATAATAAAAATCAGACTTCACCTTTCGACGAAAATAATTTTTCTTCCCCCTCTTGAAACGAAAATTGTTGAAAATATCCGATAACTTAACGGCCAAGTGATTAAGCAAACTTCCCAATAACACATCCCCACCCCTCCCCTTCCCGTAATCGCAATCATCGCTCCTCGATCTGCGCGATTACTGGCGCAACGAAATAACGCCGATTCCGCAGTAAAAGTTAATCGTGTCGTGAGACGGAGCAATTTATACGGTTGACGCGGCGCACAGCGGCCGTGCAATTTGATCCTGATACAAATTATGGCCGGGGAAAAGTTTGCAGCGATGATCATGACCGACATAACGGGGCGCGCCAGCCTGCTCCCGGCTCCCTGTGGTTCCACACCCCAATTTTCCCTAACAAATTATCGGGCACGCAGGCAGCTTGTTAACGCAAACATAAAGCTCATAATACGACAGGCATTTATCGGTGTCGTTAAATTAAAATGCGCTTATTTAAATCGGCCACCGCGGACAAATCGCGGGACAAATTTCGAATCGTTGGCAAACTGCGTGATATCTCGCCATTTCGCCCCCCTCCCCCCTCTTGATGAATATTTTTCGCGACGAATTAGATACGAGGCGAATATTATTAAACGCGAGTTGCGAAGAAATGTAAATAAGGATAGGTTTCGTGAGGGGTTTCGATAGATATTGTTGCGAATTTCGAAGAGGCTAAACGAATAATTAATTGTATAATTTCAAATGTGGAGGATTAATAAAAATATTTTATAATTCAAAATTATTTATAAGAGAAAGAATCTTATCTTATCATTTTCGTTTTATTGCCATTCACTTTTGCGCGATAAATGTGATTTTTTTTTTTTTTAATTCGTAAATTATTTTATATGTCGAACGCCAAATAAATGGAAAACAATGCTTTTATTCGCATCAAAATTAATTCCGCTGAAAAATTTCGCTATTTACATTATTATATGAATAATCGAAAGAACAGTTTGTATTTCCAATAAATTTACGTGAATTTTATCCTTTTTCGGAAAAAAAGGATATAAAAATTTAAATTGTTTAAAAATAAGTATCATCAAACATCGAATCCTATTTATTACCACCACGTTCTTTTCAAAAGATTCTTCGATCCAAACGGAAAAAAGGCATTCCTAAATCAATTTCTTCGCCGCAAGAAGCTAGAATGGCCGATCCTCGAATCGATCTAATCGATAAAGAAATGCAGGGGAGGAAAAAAACGAATCGAATCGAACGAATAAGAAGGAGCAATTTAACGAATAATTCGTCAAACGTTCACGCATCCCTCTCATACTTTCCCATTCATACCCTCCCCCCTCCCCTTAAACCCTAATCCACGTATTTATCCCGAAAAACTGGAATGCTCGATATTCAAGATCGGTCGAGGAATGTTTTGTACGAGGATCTAACACCCCTCGATCGACGGATGGCAGCCGTGAAATTAATTGAATATTTCGAATTTCTGATCAGGGCAGCAGGGCGGTAATCGCGATTCGATCGCGCGTCCAGCGGCGCGATATCGGTGGAATAAATTAAATCTGGATATGAAAAGGTCCGGGGCGGAAGACCGCCAACGTTTAATCCGGACAATTGCTTTTCCGATGCCCGGCATTTTGCCTCGCGCTCCTCCAATTTCGCAATGTCCACCCTCTGCCCTCCTTTTTTCCCCCCCTCTGTTTACCCCCCGCGCTTACTTTTTATGGCGTAGCAATTGGCCGGACAAAACGAGCCGATAAAATTGCAAAATAACTTGGACCGGAATCCGATTTCTTTCCCCCTCCCAGCCCCATTTCTTCTTCGACCGTTTCGTCGTTGAACGCGATGTTTTCGATCGTAAAAAGAGAGAGAAAAAAGAAATTTGATAACAAATAAGTCGATAGGAATCGTAATTTCGCGTAACATTTTCTCCGATCGATGTGACATTATCGATGTATTTTTTCCCCCGAGCAAATTCTCGCTGTTATTAATCGTGGGACAAAGAGGGAGAAGAAGATTCACTTGTGTCGTTCGGCGAGATCGTTCACGGTTTCCATCTCTCTCCTTCTCCCACTATCTCCCTCTATCGACCCTTCTTCCCGCTTCGAGGCGCGCCACTTCGTTAATTAAGATACTTTGCGAGCGTCGAAGCACCTCTCGCCAGAAAGAATTGGTCACTTGTGACGGGGCGCGTTTTAGCTTGAAGAGGGTTTCGTGAATTATATTTTCGCGGAGGGAAATTGCGGCGATTCTTTGAGGAAGTGGAAGGGGCGCCCGTTAACCTACTACTTGTGTAACCAGTCTCGTTCTGGATGATGATCTTTATTCCCCCACGATTTATCTTTCGTTAAATTTTATATTCTCCGAGGCTAACTTCTTTCTTTTCGTTATTGTAAATGTGATTAATTCGTAAGTAACCTCGACATGTTGGAGTTTGTACAACTCGCCTTTCCTCTGCACTTTTTTCGGTCTAGAAATGCTATTCGAAACTCCTGAAAGTATAACGAAAAGAGCGAGTGGGTGAGCGAGAGAGAAACCAGTTGAAAACTACTACTAACCCCTCTAAAAAACGAAACACAATTTAAACGCGGCACTTTCGGCTGGCGAGCCATCCTCTCGCATAATAAACCAATGGTGAAATCAACTTTCGAATGGAAAAATAGCATTGGAGTCGCGGGACAGGTTTGCAAAAAGTGGCCAGAGAACCAGTTTTTCGCGGAAACAGGAATAATAAAAGGTGTTCCGTGAATATTCTGGCACGTTGCGCGAAAAATTCCCGCAAAATGTCTGAGGCTAAGCTCCGCGCCCCAAAAAAAAAAAAAAAAGAAAAAAAAGCGCTACGCGCAAACAAACTAACGAATGACTCGCGCCACCGTGTATTAATAAAAGTGCCACCGTTGGCGTTGGCCTTCGAGCAAAGCGAGAGAAACTAAAACCGGATCCTTTGTAAGATTATGAAAGTATCAAATGAACAGAAAGTGTTAAAACGTGTTTGTGAACCTCAAGTATTTGCATTTGTTAATAATTAATTAGGGATGAAGAAAAATTTGATAGATGCGAATTTATTATAATGCTTTACGTATCCTCTTTTCTTTTTTTCTAAAATTTAGATTGTTATGATTAGAAGGATAATGGAGAGTGCATCATATGCATACCGTATATCCATACATTTGTTTGTTAAAGAAAATAGAACAAAAAATTTTCGCATTCCATTTTCTCGCATCCCGAATATCATACATTTAATTTTTACTTTAATTCTTACTTACTCGTTACGAGAGGATAATACAGAAAATAAAAATTCCGCGTTTAAAAATGTCTAATTTTTAATTCGGGGATGAAGCGAAGAGAGAAGAAAAAAATGAAAGAAAAAGAAAAAGAAAAATTAAATAGATTAAAATTTAAACATCGAAATTCATCTCGACTTTTCATAATTTATATGCAAATCGAGAGAATTTTTTTTTCCTAACTAATCCTTATTAACTAGACTTAAAAATCCAACAGATAAAAAAGAATACTTTTTGCGTTACAATATATTTAATAATCAACGATAGAAATCGATATTGCAATATCAATCGAGAGTATACTCTTCATCGGATATCATTAATTAATTGATCATTAGACGCTTTTGGTTCAAGTTCGATAATTGAACAGTTAATTAGCAGTAAACCCAAAATACCCTAGATATGTGTATGCATATTATGATGTTGTATATCACTGAAAATGTTTTGACTCGAAGCTCGAGACCGCAACTCCCAAGACCTCCACTCCTCCACGAGACGTATCCCCAAGTGTGCGGATGGAGGGGGTGTAACATGCCTGTTCCGTGTCCGCTGTGTGAACGAAACTTTGGCAACGGGAAGCCGAATTTCCTCCGAATACCGAATCCGCGCCCAGAAACCGGCAAAAACTAATTTCTGTCCCGCTCTTCAGAAAGTTGGGAGCCCATGACACGTTAGACTCCCATTGAAACGCGGGGAAGAAATGAAAATCTGAATTGAATTGTCGTTTCCATCGTTACAATAGTTTCTCTCTTTTTTTTTTTTTTTTTTGCTAAACCCAGCGGTAAAGGGGATGAAAAAGAGATCTAACTTTGTTGGCGAACTCTAATAGAAGTTTCATCGTGTATCTTGCGATGAAGATATAAAGTTCTCTTAAAAAAAAAAAAAAGAAAAAAAAGGGGGAAGTTGAAATTCTGTTATTTGTATTTTAATATTCATTATCGTATTTTTTTGTATAGGAATTTTAGGAATATCACCTTTTCTTAATTATATTAATTTATTAAAAATTGTATTTGCAAAATGCAATAAATGAAAAGATATTTAAATAATTCTTTTTTATATGCTAATATAGGGAATTTCAGGAATTATAAGGATATAAATATTTATCACAAAAATCTGTGCCTGTGTAATCGTGATATAATTTGATTTTCATTCAAAGTAATTTATTTAATCCATTTTTTTCTACTTGTTTGACCACGACACTCTTGTGCTATTCGTTTTGTTAAAATTATATTTTTCCACTCATCACGACTGTCTCTCGCATACAACGTAAATTTGATATTTTCATGGAAAAATATTTGCAACGATCGAAGCTAACAGATTTCTGCACGCGTGTTTATCACTTTTATACTAATATTAATATTTCATTTCAGAAAGTTTCATTTTCTTTCAAGAGAGACAGAACTTACGTCCATATACTTGTAAAGAAGATTTGCAGCTTAAAGTATTCTCGTGGAAACCTGTAATATCTTTGTAGGTCACAGATAGAATTTTATATTAGAATTCTTAAATAACTTGGAGAACTTAGGAAAGTAACTCGGTAGGCAGGAAAATTGATCGAAACAGCCAACTTCGGATTGTTAATTCCCTTAAATATTCGTCGCATTTTTATTAATTCCCTTATTAAAAATGCATCTTCAATATTTTTAATAAAAACGACAAATATTTCACCTCAAAAAAATCAAAGTTCCCTATCCCTCTCTTTACCTTCCATTCATCGAAACCAAGGGTGGAACACATACAAAAAAAAAAAGAAAAATCATAAACACCGCGAGTACGTCTCAGTCTTCTCGACTAACGAATCCGTAAATCCATGGAATTTCCACCGAGACTAAGAAACACCCCCTCCTCCTACTCCTTTAACGAGTGCCTTCCCCGGCGACGAATAATCGCGACGAACCCTGAGCAGGCTGAACATAAGAATAATTCATCGCCAGGGCAACAAGGGCGGCCGTTGCCGCATTGCTGATACGTTTTCTCGCGTCTCTCTCTCTCTCTCGCCTCTATTTCTACGCGCATACACGCTGTATGCGCGTTCAGGTGTGCCGAGATGTATGTGGGTCAAGTTAACAATGCATGGCACGAGGCTAGCGGGGACTAAAGACGTCCGTTTTTTAAAATATTGCCACCGGAAGGCGATAAGCGCGAGGAGGCCGACCGAGGATTTTCCAGACGGCCGACGTTCCTTTGGCTGGCCGCTTTGTTGAGGGAAGGGAGAAAGAAGGGAAGAAAGGGAGAAAGAAAAAGGGCCGCGGAGATCCATTAACGCAAGACGTTTGTACGTCGCCAGAGGGAAATTCTTCTGAGGGCCAAGCAACCCTTTTCGCGGATGCGTTTTGTGTTTATTGGGCATAATATACTGGGTGAACGAGTGAACGTGGGCGTTTATTGGGGCGAAATTGGTGAATGGAAAAGTGGATCTGTTTCTGTTTTGCATTAGAAAAATCGTTGTTTGATCGATCGATCAGTAAGTGTAGATAAAGTGAAGATGATTAATAAGTGGATTAATAAATCAATCCTATTTAGAATTAAAAAGAATTAAAAAGAGAAATTGGAGGAATATTTTAGGAAAAATTATGGATTTGAATAATTATCAAAAATTCCAGGCGCGCACGCGTCTCAAGTAATGAAATGGCACAAGGATCAAAAAATGTGCCAGAACGCCACCAGGGCAAATTTAAGTATGCTCTAATTACAACTGTACAATGTGGAACGGCTTTTCGGCTGCATGTAAATTAATTTTCGTAAACGAATCTCGTTAATTAATAATTGTAAATTTGAGAAATTCTTTACAATTTATCATTTATTGTTTATGTCATTCCTGAAATATTTTCCACGCATGAAAATATGCAAGTTATTTATTACACTTGTTATTATATACTAATCAAAAATTCTTATATGGCGTTTAAAAGAATAATCGAAGCTGGTTACGTGGTTCACTCTGTATGCATAGGGAAGAAAAATACGCAGGAAAGATCTAGGGTAAAGATAAAGAGCAACGAGACGCATTGTTTGGGATCTTAAGATTGTGAATCTTAAATGTAGTGCATACACATCCTGAGACACAGTGGTGTGCAGCCTGTTCTATTCATAGTGAATTAGATAATTATCGCTAGAAGAATATTCTTGGATTTCATTGCAAGTATATAAATTCACTTTCATACCTCGTTAGATAAACAAAGAAATGAAATGAAAATGAAAATTGTAGACAAGAAACATATCAAGAAGTGTAAAATGTGAAAATGATTTTTCCAATGATAAAATCCACAAGATTTCTCGAATGCATACAGTTAATAGAAGAGACAGATATAATTTCATTTAACCCTCGGTAATTGCATTTCGAGGAATCGTCAACATTCTGTAAGCGTAAATATGGAATATTATGAAATTTCCAACTATTCAAAACAAACTATTCTACAGCGTGGGAAATTCGCGACATTAATTAACTTGAACTGAATTAATATAATCCTACTCGATCACGATTTATACGTACATATTAACAAGGGATGTGTGGCTATTCGGTGGACAAAGAACCGATTTAACCGAAACCGCGGGAAATTAATTTCTTTCCTGCGATAATTTCAATTTTGTGATTGAAATGTTTCTTTGAAGGATCGAGTAAAAAGTAATGGATCCGGTTTATTTATTAATTCATTCAAATTAACGCGTCGTTCCTTCAACGTATCCAATAAATATTTATTAAATTATATAATTATAAAATTATATATAGCTTGTGAAAATGAATATATTTTTCTATTCGTTCGAAAAATTGAATTACTCCATTCAAGTTTTATCACGTATAATTCAATCTTGGGTCGCAAGTGGAATTTCTTGAAAAAATATTTTCAAAATTTAAGAACCGACGTAGTCAATTTTTCATGACTTCTTAGAACTCGCTGCTCAATAGAATAGATTGGTCATAAAGGAAAACGTTTTACTTTAAAACGCAAGAATCGTAAATCCAATATCGAAATTTTTGAACTCGAAATTAATGAAGACATAATATTTAAACATAAGGCGATTTCTCGATGAATTTCCCGACGATTCTTCCCTCTCTCGATCATTCGTTTCTTTTTTTAAATAAATATTTGACCATTGGCAATACTCTCTTTACAACAACGACAAATATTTTCAAGAAATAAAATAATTCCAATTCACAGACCCATATAAAATCATACAAAATAATAATCAATATAGAATAAAAAATGAAAAGGTTCAAGTATAACGTTCTTTTTCTCGAAACTAATACAAATATATACGCTACAAGTACTAATACCAACATATATAGAGAACATTTTACATCTTCACTCTGAATCCGAAAATGCTACGAAATAATTCCAGTTGCCTGGAACGCATACACGTGCCCACATCATGTACGTGGCTGCATCGATTTGTTTATCCGCGAAACGTGGGAGAAAGAGGAACAGGGTTAAAAGGAAGACTCTGATTTAGCATCGTAAAGGGTGTGTACATCCCCCGTTTAAATATTTGCTCTTGCCTCTATACACCCCTATAATTTCAACTTCAATCGAATCCGCCGTCTTTTAGCGACCGTAATATTTCTCAACATAAATTCCATTCTTGCCAATATTTCTCGCCCCCAATACGATCAACAATTTCAATCGTCAAAGCACGCTACATTGAAAATATTCACTCAACATTCCGTGTCTCGTGTTTTTAATTTAGAAATCAATATTTATACATATTCTTAAAGTATGCGTGAAAATTATTAAAAAAGGAATAATGAATGAAAGGAGGTAAGAAAACAAGCTCGAACGATTACAGCGAAACTAACATCTTTCGAATACAAATAGAAGAAGAAAAAATTTATACAATTATCGATCGAGGAAAGCGCAATCCCTGGGCAATCGTTCGAAACGACGACAAAAGCCAAATACCAAGAGTTAGTACAGCGGAAACAAACAAGGGGGTGGAGGGGGAGCGCACACTGTCTTAGCTCGAAGCCTTTCCAGTCAAGTCTCCTCCCCTCTTTTCCAGACTTTTCCCTTGTTAAAACTTATTTTTGCATTTTGATGCAGACCGGCTGTCGATTCTTCGCCTCGAATTCCCCCCAGAACCCCGGCGAATTTCGAAACTTCGGACACGCGGAGAATAAATTAGGGGGGATGGGATTTCGGGGCCAATCCTTTCCGGAACATGCATCCTTTCCGCGCATGCATCGAACGGCTCGCGTTCAGGAGGACTGGCTGCACGCTATTTCTCCAGCAAAATTTCTTCGATTCTGTCACATTCGGAGAGGAGATTCGTTTTTATTTCGGTCTCTTGACGAAACAGGGAATTGGGGACGTGTGTTTGGCCGTTACCGCTTTCAGTAGAAGTGAAATTCTCTGGTTTTCTCAATGTTATGAATTTTTCATTCCACTTTTAACGCTGTTGTTGTCGTTATTTCTTTTTTTTCTTTTTTTGGCGAGATGAAGAATTTATGCAAAAATAATATTTTAATCATGTTTGTAAAACGTCGGTTTGGGAGGTAGTTTTTTGTTGATACGATGCGTTTGTATTTAATATTTTACAATAAGCCTCGTGCTTTCCATGAAACTTGATTCCGGAATTCGCGCAAAAAAGTATCTCGCCAATTATTTTTAATTTGTGAAGCCACGTAATGCGAAGTTGGAAAAAAAATTTTAATCTTAAAACCAAATATTATTATTCTTGAAAAAATTTTTTAACGAGGAATCAGAGTGGTTAAAGTAATTAATAAAAAAAAAAAACGTTATTGGAAAAAGGAACAAACATAGTTAGAACGTTACAGTTTGTAAAATTTCCGATATCGATATTGAAAAAATTCTGTTCCAGAATTCATTATAAGCTACCTTTCGTTGGTAGTTAATTTAAAATTCTCATTATAAGATAAAAATCATTTAGATCTTTAAATACGTTTCACGTTCTCTCCGTCTCGATTTAATTTTACAATATAAAAGTAGTCGAATAAATAAATTATGGAGGAGGGGAAAAAAGAGAAATCTATGAAACAAATATCTGAAACGCTTCTGTTCCATGAATAAAATATGCGTGTGCGAGAAAAATATACGACGACATTATTTAAAACTATCGTGGAAAATCTGTTACTCGATGCTATTAAAAAATAACCATCATACCTCGTAATAAACTCTTATTGGAAACTATAAAAATCATGGTACATATTTAATATTGCACTAGCCCCTAAAGTCTTCATCCTCTTTTTATCATAGCTTTTTATGATTAAACTGACAATCTTTTACCAAGATCGTAACGTTGATCGATTCCCTTTGGAGAATTAATTTTAATCGTATTCTCAAATTTTTCTCAAACTTTTTCTCGCATTTTTATACACGTGCATGTTCTAAGACAAATTCTTTCGAGAAACGAATAAATTCCATAACGAATTACGAATAAAAAGGAATTTTTCCACGGATTTTCCTCGACGATTCTTGACAAAAAGTCGGTTCGATATCAATGTCAAGATTCGATCTTGTCCAGTACGATTATCTTTAATCGACCCGTCGCTAGTCGATGAAGAAGGGAAGGTATTATTTCAAGCAGAGATGAACGAGCGGCATCCCTAAGCTATCCTGTCGCTATTCAACTTCCTCTAATTTGATCAGAGCAGAGATATTGTCGCGAGAAAATGCTACAGATTCGAAAATCTTTCCGCAAACTCTCGAGACTCTCGAGAAAACTCTTTTCATCCCTCCAAGAAACAGAATTTGATGCATTTTGCGAGGGGAAGAAATTGATTTTCATTTTAATTTTAAACGTGTTAGGTTCGTAGAATCTTGTGTTAAGTGTAAAGAAAGTATGATTCCAATGAGTATTAATTATCCTGAAATAATTGTAAAAAAATAAAAGAAATTAAAATTATCAGAAATTTAAGATGATTTAATTTCTATTTATCGTATTATTGTAATTTTTTAATTCTAAAGTATATTGTTATTGATAAATTAAAATAATATTCTCTCCTGAACGTATCAAAAATACAAATTTTTGTTACAAAGAAAGCTTCCTTTTCTTTCTTATATATAATTTATAAATTTATATAATTAAAATATTTAAAATATCTTCTTTAGAATCATATTGACTTTAACCACTATTGTTGTTTAATGACAAAACACATTTTACATCGATCAAAGGAAAGAATCTGAATTCTTTTTAATCCGCGAATTCTTACGCTAATATAAAAGTAAGATTAATTTAAATCACTATGACCATAAAAGTATAAAGGGTTGCGGTGAACCAACCTTGATTGGCCATTAAACGACGAAAGGAATCGATTTAAATTTCTTTCGTTGATTAAGATTCCTCGTTAATTATCAGCGTTCTTCATTTATGCATAAAAGAACTTCCTTTTTAACATTGAAACAGAGATGAAACGAAATCGAGTAACACGCGATAATTCTATAAGTGGAAATTTATCACAAGGAATCACTGATATTATATAATTCCCGTAGATAAATATAAATTTCTCCAATAATATCGTAATTATTTTCAATTAAGAATCTGATTGATAAAAAATCATCATGAAATTATTTCAAATTGCTGGAAACGAGAATAGGTAAAAAACGAGGAAAAATTTATTTACACCCGCATTAAATATTATTCTATACCAAACATAAATTTTGATTTAACACGATATTACCGCATATCTTCTTTATACATCATTCTACGAGAAACTGAAAGGGAAGGAAGCCGCCATAATAATCGCCATAATCACTGTAATCCGAAAGGGTTAGCGGTTTTCTCTCTTCCAGCCAAGTAAATAATGAAATGCTAGAGAGGAAAGAAGGCATCCTATCGTTACGATCTTGCAGAAGTCTACTCTAAGCTAACATTGAATCAACTTTTAAATTAAATTAAATATTTCTCAATTTCTTTCTTTTCTTCTTAAATAAAAACTTGTCCCTGGATTTATATTTAAATAAATAACACTTGAAACATTTTTATTCGAATAACGAGAGAATCGCATTAAAAATTATACACAATATTAAAAGAATAATGGAGAAATTTTTCCAAAGATCTTCATTAGTTTAATCCTTTAAAAATTATATAAAAAAGTATTCGAAACAAAAAGAAACGACAATAATTGAATCAATTGCTGAAAAAAATTGCTAGAAAACAAGGAAGAAAATAATAACAATAATAAAAATAAATCTGAAAGCGTATAAAACACGATATTTACTTGATAAAGAAAAAGAGAAATCATTGGATCCATTCCATGCTGATATATAAATTCGATAAAGCTTAACTTGCGAAAGTAATCGATTAGTTGAAGCCGAGATAATATCGAAGAAATCGAGGCCGAATCGCATTCGACGGGGAATCAAATTATAACCCGCTTCTTCCTCCTCCTCTTCCTCTTCTCGTTGGGTAAAACATCTCCCCTGCACCATCCATTTCCATCAGAGTAAATCTTCCCTTCCCCCTCCCCTCCCCGGAATTATCAAACGTTCGAGGCCGTGGTTTATGCGCATAGATCGCTGAAACGAAATAACTCGCCAAAATGGTGAAATCTCTCCCTCTCGTGGGACAGACGGTTTGCGTAAACCTCTGATCAATTTGCTGTCGCGAATGCGCATCGGGCAAGCGATACGTAATTTCGACCGGATCTCGTCACGCGTTTACACGGTCAAGTGGCAATCATTGCATCCCCCGGGCGGACAAATGATGAATTCATTCATTACCGCGTCAGCTTACTAAGGAATTCTACTATCCTCTTCCCACGAGTTTATATCCCGTTGGATTTACTTTGGTGTTGTTGTGATTCCTACGAGTAATAATATATATGTATGAATTTGTGGCCAGAATGTAAAAATTGAGGTACAAAAAGATTTTGAAGATATCCCTCTCTAAAGGGTTAGTGTTGTGAGTATATTAATAGCGTGTATGTTTGTTTTAATAAATGTGCGTGTTGTAATCTTTTTAGTAGATTAACAAGAATAACGTGAAGAGATTAGTTTTCGGATTAACAGGTGAAATCAAAAATTTACAAGTGTCAAAGTATCGGGAAGAGGGTGGTAATTTTTATGGAGAATAAAAATTCGTGAAAAGAATCGATGAAGATGAATTAATTATCGAATGAACGAGGGTATCGATCAGGTATTATTTATTTGCAATACGGTTCGACAATTTCCAATTCAAAAAAGAAAAAAAAAAACAAAGCTTTCGCTCGTCGTATCCTAAAATTTCCCAAAAGCCATTCAACAGCTCTTTAATTCAATCAACCGCGAACGCTCGATGAAAACCGATGAAATAATTCTCGAACGCGAAAACTAGATGGCGGCCGTTTATTATTTATCCCCAATTTACATAAACGATACCACGGCGATGCAGCCGACGACCAATCCACGGCTAGATAAAACATAAAGCACGATTTTGTTGTTCGAAACTTGTTGTGATTTCCACGGTTGATTGATAAAACCAATGTGTATGTATAAAATATATCTCGACTAATTTCTAGCCGCGAGAGAATCGATCGAAGCGAAATAAATTTTCATATCCTCGATCGCGTATCTCCACGCGGCTACGCATTAGTTATCAACGAGGAATTCGAACGATACCCCTCCTCCAATGCGTTAACAATCGAGATTTTCCACGTGTTCACCAATGATTCCACAAAGATTAAAAGATTTACACTATGGAGGCAACATCGAGATTTTTCGTACCCCGAAACAAGAGCAACCGATTATTGGTGAATAATTATATATTATTCAGTTCAGCTTGTGTAGAATTGAATATTTTCAACGATACTTTTATGAGTGTACTCGAAAGCAAGTTAGGCATTGGTAGAACTCTATTCTTTATATTTTGTTTGACGTTTAAAGGAGCAATTTATCGATAGGGTGACAACAAGGTGTCATTATTAACAGTTTGAGCGTTGATAGGACAGCTCAGGTACGAGTACATTAACTGAGGGACTCAGGTGTGGGCCTGCATGAATGGCCTAATGCAGGTCCGGATAACCCCTGAAGGGACATATTAGGGACATATTAGGTTCATTAACCTCTCTGTTTCCTCCGCGTAGTTAAGGAAACTGAGATCAGATTTGACGATTTGATATTTGTACAAGCGATAAATATCTTCTTTGAATTCTAAATTCATTATTAAGAAAAGCAAAATTATCTTCTGATATTTCTGTAATGTAGTACTAGCGATATATATTTTTTCGTTTCTTTATTCTGATTTCAATCTTTGGATATTGATATTGGTCGTATTTAGAGAAAATATTCGTCGAAATTGGTTTGCGAATTCTCGATTTAATCGATAAAAACGCGAATAATCTTATTCGAATTTTAAGTGGGAATATTTTAAAAACTTAAATACAGATAATTGGATGAATTTTAATTTAATTTTGACAGAAATCTGTAAAATTGTTATTTCGAAAAATATTGAAGCGAAATCTCTTAAAGGAAATAGTGGTAAAATAGTTGAATACGAGTATACGAGATAAAAATAGCAAGAATATTTTTTAAAATAATTAATTTGCATATATTTGATTTATTTTATGACTGCAGCTATCATTAAAATATAATATATTATTTATCAGATATCATTACGAATAAATTTATCTCGTTCGTTTTATTTCTTCCTCAATTTAATTCCTTAAAAAAAAAAAAAAAAAAATATTCCAATTAAATCAAATATATACGATTATGAAAAATACACGATTACGAAATTTTCCTCAAACGGATTCGCTCTTTTTAAAATTGAAAATTTAATAATTTAAAGACAATTAAAAACATTTGAGGGTGCAATGGACTAATTATATCGTAGAAATATGTATCCAGATCCCTCCCATTTGCATCCTAATTAAAAATTAAACTGCGTGTCTCTCGTATTTTACTTCGCGTGTTGTTTTTAATAAATCAAGATAATGATAATCAGAATAATAAATTGAATCGAGGAAAATTCGAAATTAAAATATTAATAAAAAATTAATGGATGCATGCATTCCCCGATTGAAAACCTTGCATATCTTCACATTCGTGCAATGATCGTCGCTCATTACACCCGTATGCGTCAAAATATTATCAACCTTTATTATTTCGCTGTAATCAATCAACACATATTTCACATTTTTCGAAATTTCACCCCGTGTTTTATTTATATGCTTCGTATCTCCCATTAATTAACCAATTACCTTTAATTTGTATTTAATACCATTCACGAAATTCTACGAGAAAACGAATTTTCAAATCGTTAATTCTAATTAAATGTTTGTCATGCTCAATTAGAAATTTGAAATATAGAATCGCGAAATTTTCTAAGCAAAAATAAAAGGAAAATAAGATTAATCTTACTCTCCATACTCTATTATTTCCCCCTTATTTATTTGATTTACAACGAAACATCGAAACGGAACGTAACGAGGATATAAAAAATACGCAAGGAGAATTGTTCTCTTCTTTTCAATCGGATATATAATATTTTTTTCAAAAGAACGTGAACGCGCCAATTTGATTAATCGACGATATAAAATGGCGAGTGATTCGTATTATTTATAGAAATTTATGGATTTCGATATAGAATTGAATTCAAGATGATTTTAAATCCGCCATAATACTGTTGGATTTTTCAACAATCGCGGTTTCAAACCCGCGCGAAAGCCGGCTCGATCCCTTCGAATATTTTCATTTCATTACGGCAGGAGGGGGGAAAGAGGGGAATCGATAATCGTACGGCCGTGTTGTATCGAAAATCTTGCGCAAATAAAAGTTGAACAATAAGAGTGGCTCGATGGAAAATCGATCAATGAAACCCGTCCGCGATCGACTGAAAATTCCAACGATCGTTCTATTACGGTGTCACGTGTAATGAGATCGAATGTACGCGATAACAATGGCGAAATTGAAAATAAATTTAACGAGGCAGAGAAGTGATAATTATTCGGGAGAAGTATTGTACGTTACTTCCAATACTAAAAACACTAAAAATAATTTCATATATTCCGTATTTTTAAATTACGAGATTTCGAGAAGATACATCGTTTTAATTTTTCTAAAAGGTTCATTCAAATCGAACGAATATTACACTCCTGATAAATCCAGTGAATAATGGCAATAATTAAACAATTGCGACGAATTCTGAAATAATAAGCCAGAGAAAAATAATCGATAACGAAAAAATAAAAAGGAAAACGTTCCAACAACATCGAGCTACTGAAAAATAAACCAGTTACCAACAAATCCTCGAATTAAACGTCGATTCGTAAACGAATTACTATCTCGATAATAAGAAAAATCGAAGAAGCGGAGCGATCTTTTTTCCTCCCAGGGAAACGTGGAATAATACCTGTTAATTCTCGCGCGAAATAATTGATGCCCGTTTGAAAAACGGGGCGATATAAATAATCCTGTTCGGAGATTGAGAACGCGTGAAAATAGAGAATTTACGCGGGGACGAGACGCGTGCGCATGCATCATGGATTATTGCGAGCGTATTCGAAACGAGCGAGAATATGCACGGGGCGATATCATACTTTTTGCGAAGCGAAAGTGGGGGGCCATGAATGTAAGGTTTAGATGCGGAATAACGTGAATTACGGGGCCACGTTAACGTGGAAAATATACCGTCCAATCCGCAAAGTGTAGCCGATAAGGGATCGGAATTATTAGTAACGGTTACGACAAGTTCGTGAGAAAGTGGAAACGACGCGAATTTTCATATAGTCTTCCTATTTCTATAACCGTGGAAATCACTCGCGATTATTTTTTGCGATATGATATAAAAAAAAACGTGGATCGAAGATAGACAAAGAGTCCATCTCGAGTGATATCGGATTGTTATTGGAAGGAATAATTGGAAGGCTCGTGTTTTTCGTGATTAATTTTAATTCATATCTGCTACTTTATAAATACTGGCGATTTCTCCTTTTTTATTCAATATCTAGAATTAACTAGGAATAACGAAACAAGAAATTTTATTATTGTTAATCAAAGAGGAGATAATTCCACGAATCTGGAAATAAATTCAAATTACACACGAAAATAGAAATATTTTTAAAAATTATAATATCGGAAAATTTCGAAAAATTTGTCGCAAGCTATGATATTGTTTTCTTTTCTTCTTCTTCTTCTTCTTTTTTTAATAATTAATATAAGAAAGCAAGGTAAGCATACGCCGTAGTTTCACTTTGTTGCATAGAGATATACCATAGTCCACTACCACAATACGTGACCAACGTGAATATCACCTCTTAAACCTTTCGTCAACCCCCTTCAACTTTTCTCCCTTGTGAAATTCTATCCACATTGTTCCTATGTACTGGCAACTCGAAGCATACTCCTCGTGCCATGGTTGTTAAGAGGATTTAGAAAAACTGATGTGCTTGCACATAACATATTTTACAACACAACAAAGGCAACAGTGTAATTACGTCAAATAAGTGAGAAAAAAGGTGGATGCATATATATATATAATCAACTTAATTAATCATGGGATATGATCGATATATTTCGTCGAGAAATTAAATAATTAATTTATATTTAAATCAGAATCTACATATAATGTTTCAATTTATCTTTCAAGGGAAACATACTTCAACTTTATATAACTTTATTTACTATTACAGTGGACATATTCGTATGTTTTTGTTTTGCAATTTTTTTCCTAAACATAAGTTTCAAGAAGAGGCTTGACAAAATTCTTTCTGGACCACGTTTTGAGCCATTTATGAATGGAAATTTTTTGAAGTAGTAGAAAAATTTTTTGAGCTTATATACACATGTGTAATTTAATTGAAAAGTTTAGTATGTGAGAAATGTTCAGTGGTGAATTGGATTAAAACTTGAGAAACGTAGGAGTTAAGACAAGAGCGTAATGTAATTGTACATGTTGAAATTCAGTAGTTAAGAGACGAAACAGTGAAATGATGTTGGCATAAGAACCTCACAATTTCCTAAAAACATCTTGACAAAGTCGTGACAGAGGAATTGAATTATCCACTGGAGATTTCAACGCGTCTCTGGATCTTCTCTTGTTATTCTACAAAAATTTTTGCAATAAACCCATAAACTGTTTATCAACTTGTAAGTGTTGCACAAAGCAGGACCGTTGTTGCTCGAACAAACAGTCACACCAAGTAACTCTTGATAGGTCAAACGAAATCGATTGACTTCGAGTCGACTCGAAATCCCCTTTGTAAACTGAATTTCGAGTAAAATAATTATACAGTATGGAACAATTTCCAAGTTGCCAGAATTTCAGGGTATAATACGAAAGAAAATCGCCACAAGTCTTTGTTCAAGTTGAAATTGTATGTTTGAACGAAAATAAAGCTGAATAATAAGCACGATTAATTTTTGAAAAGAGAAAATAGAATATCGGTTCGAGGGAAAATTTGACACAGTTTTCGAAACGAGGTTTGTATCAAGATCTGAACGTGAATTGCAAGAAACATTCCATTATTTCAGAATATTAAATATAAACTAAACGAAATTCAACGAATGTTTTTCGTTATTTTATACAAAAGTTCTTGAAATATGTAATAAAACCGTGTTTCTTCGGTTTCCCCGTATTTATCTAAAATCTACGCAAACATCTTGCCCCAATTTCACAACGAAAAATATAACTGAGAGCAACCATACTAAAAGAAAAAATTTCTAATAAAAATCCTCGCTATTTATCTCATTGTATATTTATCGACAAGTTTTCATGAGTTTAAATAATTTAAATGAAAAAGAAAACGTATTTTATATATAAAATATCACTTCCATACGCTTCTTTTTCAACAACCCCTTAAATATAATTTCGAAATATTGAATACCATAAAATAATAATTAATTCTTCAGAAAAATCATACTACCACAAATATCCTCACATCAGTCACGCAACCAATTGATTAATCAATTAATTAGAGAAAAGAAATGGAAGTTTCGATAGCTAGCCCGATTCTGAAAAATCATCTATGCGATAGCGGTGATATGGAAAGAAAGAGGAGACGTTGGCCGAATGGAGTGGCAATGAAAGAGTTCGCTAGATTGAACGAATCAAATATGAGCCGTGAAGCGGGAAAGCGCGAAATAAAGCGCGAGTGGAGAGGTTACAAAGGGTTGAAAGACGTGTTGCATTTTTCCGGATGAAGTAACCGTGGCGAAACTTTTGTAGAAACGTGCCACGCCGGAATATCGATTCACGCCGCCGCGCGACAATGCGGGAAGGGTGGAGGAGGTGATTTCACGCAAGGTGGTAGGCCAAAATTCGCCAAGCAAAGGAGAAGAGTTTCGAGATAGTTGGTTTCTATCGACGAGAATAAAAAGTAACTCGTGAAATCGTGCTTGCTATCGTGCTTGAAATCGTGCAAGAAGAAAAATTCCAATCTTGTTTGAATTTTAACGAAAGTAACGTATTCGCCGAGATCAAGATTTAGGAAATTTCTTTTTCGTATATTCGAATGGAATTTTGCCCGAGTGAAAATTTTCTTCTCGCTTTTTCCATGACGAGAACGATAGAGCTTTGGAATTAAGTATTTTTTTATATGAAAAATTCTTTGTCTCGCAAAGTTATGTTAAAAGGAAGGGAAAAGACGCCGAAAACTTTAAACGTTGGTTTCCTTAAAACGTTATTCCTCGAAGGAAGATTATTCCAAATATGTAATGCATTATTCGCTGAATAGTTTGAACGGGAGAAAAGTTTGAAGGAGAAGGGATTTTTCAGTTTTTTCCTTTATCTCGCCACGCGAGATATCTCGTCCAGAGAATTGCATTAACGATTCCATTGTGGTCCCGAGGTTCGTCTCGTCTATGGTGGCGAAAGGGTTAAGGATTGGTCGGAGCGGATATCTCGTGGTCGAAGAATGGTCGCCATTCCGTGCCTCGATGATCACGAATGAGAGAAGTTAAACGGGACTTGGAAAGGAGATCACTTTTAATTTGGAATAATGGATTTCGAAGTCGTTGTTTGGCTTTCGAGGTGATAGACGAGGTGGTCGCTTCGAAAAGGAAAATCGATTTCGAAACGGGGGATTGTTTCGTAGACGAATAAAGAAGGTAATTTGGGACGGTTGAAATATTTGAAATTTATACATCGGATATAAAATTCGAATATACGTAAAATTGGTTTGAGAAAAATTATCACGATTGATCAAGACAAAAATATACGAAACGGAATAATTTGCATTCGGTAATCTTTCCTTTTTTTTTCCAAAAATATACCAATTTTTTTATGCAAATTTTAATTCGAACCTTAAAAAGGAAAAAATTCTTAACTCGAAGATATCATTGATCAAAAAAAAGATTCTTACGTAACCTCTCACGAGTTTCTCTGCGAAAAATATGATACAGGACTAATCACGATCGATCAATTAACGAAACATCACCAGGCCAGGATCGAACAAAATCGAAACGGATCCTAATGATTCTGGCAGAGACAACGGATCTAGCCGCGCTAACCACCATATCAGACGGTCTTGTCAAACCTATCGAATGAGCGATCGAACAACTAGATTTGGCACGTTTACGTGCACGCATTGTAGCAAACATTGGATCAAAGCTATTGCTACTCCCGGCCACTCTGCCCCCATCCACCCCCTCCTGGCCTATCCAGGCCAAAACCTGTGTGCATCCAATCCAGGAGGGTGGCCAATTGCGTTACACGCTGCGAAAGCTATCGTTACAATGCTCAAAGTCGTCTTTACGTTCCGTTACGTGACTCCGGACACCGGCGATAACGGGAAATCCACGAATTCGGAGCAATCCGGAACCCGTCCACCCTCCACCCTACTTTCCTAACTACTCTGTTTGTGAGAAGGGGCTTATATAAAGACGTTCGTCCAAGATTGATCGTCCGGATTCGAATCGAAATATCGGTCAATCGACTTCGATCGATCTTCTCCCCAATCTTGTTCTAATGATGAAGTAACCAAACGGTGAATTGGTTTCGAGTCGATGGTGGAACAATCGTTATGATGAGATTCGTGCAAGTGATCGTTATTAAAATGGTACGAGTGATATAGCTGTCTTCTTTCTTTTTTTAATGGATTTTTAAATTTATCGAATATTTTTTTGGGGGAAAATGTATTTATCTGGGGAGAAAAAAAAATTAAAAAGCGTTGTTCTCGATGTAAACTCTTGATAAAAAATGGAAAAATTTTTTGGTTTTCATAACACTTAATTTTTTTCAATCTACGTATCATGCTTCTCCCGTTTCAAAAAATATATACATGTGATACACTCATCCATGAAAATCATTTCTCTCCAACATTTCGAAATAAATTTCAATATTATTCTTTCAGTATATTTGTTAAATATACATTTTACGAATAATACGTACAAGTGGGGGTAATAAATTTACCTACGAAAAGTTTTAAACTGTCTATTTACAAAACGAATTCAATACAGTTTTAATACGTTAAAAATATCGGTTTTATTCTGATCTTTCTATACCATTTTACCGAAGTGTTCTTTACGTGTCGACGATAAGTTGAAATGGAATTTTTCAAAGGAGATTTTCAACAGTTTCCTATATCCTGCTCGACTTCAAAAATTGCGCGTGAAAACGCGCGTATTGTCCAAGTTCAGTTCAAAGGATTTCAACCACAGTTCCATTTGCGCCTCTCGATACGTCGTATCGGCTCGTGTAACTACGGTTTGTACTTTTCCAAGAGAACTTGCACCGCTTTTGAAGGAGCAACATGCCGATCGTAAAAGTTCACGCGAGGGAAATGCACTCGAAGAGTATCACTTTGTGAATTCTGACAGAAGAAGAACTTTTGTTAGACGTGGAGGTTTCGTTTTATTGTTTAAAAGTTCGTAATTTGTTATACCAGATGTTAGATAATTAAATATCTCAAAATTTATTTATTGCAGACCATTTTTGCCGTCAGAATTCTATCTTTTTTTCAATTGAAATTCTGTAAAGGCATCTATCCGTGTACTAGCTTCGTAATTCGGTCAATGAGATCGGAAAAAAAAGTTACATGAACGCAAATCTTTATTTACAAAACCGATATCAACTCTTCGAGATATAAACGTACGATGAATCATAATCACACATTCTCTATATCTTTTGGATAACGAAAACCGAGAAGAGAGAATCTAAAAATGAAGAAAACAAAGAAAATAAGGAACTCTATCACAACTTTTCCAAATATTCCCATTTAATCAATTTCGCCGCCGCGAAAAATGATTCGGCAAACGCGAAGAATCGTTCTCGTTAACTTGTCAAAGTTATTATTTCCCGAAATTTCTCCCGAAACCGAACTCTCCTCCAAGTCTCGACGATCGACGGACAGAAATTGTGCAAATTATAGACACCTCCTGGTCTTAGTTATAGATAATGAGAGCCAGTGCTCGAACGGATATCAGTCGAGGAAGTGAGTCGTTCGTATGAGGGGGTTGTTGTGACTGCGGCAACTTTTAACAACAGAGAACACAAGTGAGCAGAACCGCGTCCCATCCCCGGTAATGAGTTTAATGCACAAGTTTCCAAGTTTCGTTCCCGTTTCGCCCAGAGAGAGAGAGAGAGAGAGGGAAGTTTTTCTTTAAACTGTGACCTCGATTTTCAGCCAAGAGCGAGATGATTCTTAGGGATCGGGATTGAAGTATCTGGGATCGTTGACGCGGAGATGCACGGGGAAATGTCATGGATAAACTTTTGACACGCGAGAAAGGTTCGCTCTCGAGTCGACTTCCGCCTCCGAGTTCTTAATTTTCGACGAAGGAAACTGTGTATGAAAATTTAACAAGCGTCAAACGTCGCGTTTATCTGGACGGAATGAGAAGAAATGGGAAGAATTTCTTGGCTTGATGGAAGGCATCCATGAAGAAGGATCTTCTTAAAAATGCAATGTTTTAAATGAAAGTAGTAGTTATTCGCAATTTTCGTGCAAATTATTTTCTAATTTCTTCGAGATTCTATCGGGATATTTGTTAATTAAACGAAGATTATAAGAATTTAATAGATTAGATTCCTTCGATTTCTTTATTGCATTTTCTTCGCACGAATCAATCGTTCCATCAGCGAAATGACAAGATCCTGTATTAATTAGTTACATTTCAGGACGAGGCTGTAATTTTTAAAGAGATCTGAGACGAATAAAATCGAGAAAAAGGATTCGAAAAGAGGAGAAAACACTCCCTTTCGTCTCCACCAACGAATTACACCGAATAATACATTTTTCCCCTCGACTCGCGAGACCATCTTTCCTATTATCCAGCTCGTCACTGACCAACCGTTCATTTACCCTGCCGACTCCGCCCTTCCATAAATCACCCTCTCCCCTCCTTCCCTAACCCCCGTTAAATCGAGAGGTCAATCTCGGGGAAACCAGTTAAAATCGCCGATAAATTTCCAAAGAGGGAAGAAACAGAATTTTTATGAATCTCGGGAATTAATCATCATTACCCCTCTGATATCGAAACGCGAGGAGAGCCTCTGATTCTGGAAAACCGGATACACAACGCCTCTCCCTGTGAATCCAGAATTCGTCGATACATCCAGAGGCTATCGAAGAAGAAGTGGCGAAAGTTTCCGCCGCAATCCCGATTTATCGCGCTAATTGAAAGCCGACTCTTAATTCAACTTGGCCGAGTTTAAGTTTTCGGTCGACTCTCGTCCAGAAGACAAGGGAAATCTTGTAGTCTCCTAGCTCGAGAGGAATCGCTCCTGCGTGTGGCAAATGGGGACGTGATTCTTGTTAAAACTGTGTTCATGACGCGGTGATTCTTCATCTTGTTCGATTTTGTACGAAGTAAAAATCGCACACGAGCAACGTGCAAATGGAAAAAACGAAATATAAATAAAAGTGGAACAGAAGAGATAAATTAATTCAATCGGCGTGGAAAGGACATATAACAGAATTCGAACGAACGAAAATTTAGAAAAGGTGGCTAAAAGATTGAGCTTAATCTTGATAAATGTAAACGCGCAGAAAGTAATAACGATATTTCAGAGAAATGATGGAAAAAGTGAAAGGAACAACGCGGTTAATCGCGGCCAGCTTGGCCGCAAAGATTTCCCCTGGAACCAATGGCTTTATCGCGCCCTCGCAGCGTGCCAATTCCCGAAGAACCTGAATACCGGTTCATCCTCCCTTCGGTTTCTCGATAATTTCGAGAATCCGGAGACGGCGTCGTCGCTTCTAACCGGTCTTGGCTACAGTTCGCGTCGTTGGTTAGACTACTACGTTTCGCAAAATTTCGAGCCTCGATAAACAATGCGATGAGAAGGTTGGGCAAGCCCTTCGTGCACGGAATTTGTTAACGAAAGGAGGCAGAGAGCGTGTTTGCGTATTCGGTATTTGTTCGACGCAACCGTTTGTTCCCCTCCATGTTTGTCCGTGTATTTGTCAAAGGGATCCTAATCAAGTGTCAAGAAAATAATGTGTGGAAATGTAAATATAAACGTGGACGAGATTTTTCCACTTTTAATGAATTAATTTTGCTTCAAAATCCGTTTTCATTTTTTCATTAGTTCTCATCGAACTCGTAAACTGGAAATTCGTAAAATGAAATAAAAATTCGAGAATTATTCATAAGAAAATCGAACCAAATAACATCTCGATTTGAAATACCAAAGATATTCTTCGTCAAAACCCATCAAACATTCGAATCTCCCTCTCCTTCTCCCCCCAATTAACGAAAAACAAATCTCCACGTCGGTTTAGGAAGGAAATCGTATTCCGGTGAAACGCTTTCACCACGAACCGGTGATAAGACCGTTGCTGGGAGGACTGTGATAATTCTTGACGAAACCTGTCTCCACCCTTCAACGTTCACCTTTGAAAACTGAGCCATCCTCGCGTTTCAAATCTAAAGGATATTAAGTCTAAGATTCTCCAAGAATCTCGAAGAAGAGGAGGAGGAGGAGGAAAGGTTTATCGCCCTCGGACAGATACGCTTTTATGCAGAGAAGTTAAACCGAGTTGCTTTCGAAAATCTCCTCATTATCTCGAGAGTTGGCCGTTTTCGATCGTCGTGGTTGAGGATGTTGGAGAAATCGGGTAACATAACTTCGTAACGCAAGTTTCACGGCTGTTATTCCCTCCATCGAAACATACACACGGCTCTTCCGGATCTAAGTAGGTCGTTCCTCACGCCCTGTTAACGCGTCAAGATAAATCGCTCGTGCTCGGATATTTCCCGCGAGGAAACGATTTTCTTAATCGCCTTTCCCGAATTCTGAAGACGACGACCATCGCACTTCTCGAAACTTCGCGATTGTCCAAGGATTTTCCGCGAGTTTAATATCCGTATCCGTGGATACGTTTGTAAAGAAGGGTTGAAACTCGAATTCTTGGAGAAGGAGAGTAACGATTTTAATCCTTTAAGGAAGACGGGAAGGGAGAGAAAAAAGAGAGGGCATTGTGAATTTATTTCCAGGTGTTTACTCTAGTTTCCCGAAATTAAACTTTTCTTCGAAAGTTTTTCGAATGGAGGGAAGAAACTAATTTAAAAAATGAATATTTCAATCGCTCTGCTCCTTTAATTTAGGGAAATTTTAAATTTTTCATGCATTTTTGAACAATCTTTTCTTTTTCGCGCGATATCCTGTTTATACATATTTTCCCTCCATAAGACGGATAATTTTACAGTCTGACGGATAAAAATATAAAAATTCGAAGTATAAAGATTGGATTGGATACATAAAACGGGAGAATCCCTTGAATTTTTCTAATATAAGGTTGCGTTTAATATGGTAGTGAAGCTTTCTAAATTGTCGATAAATCGAACGTGTGATAAAATTTTAGATGAGTTGACAGATATTTTTCTCAACAGCATGATCTGCTGCAAAATATAGCGGCCATAAAAATTCTGGAACCTGCAAGTTTACAGCGCGAATATCGCATCTGTAATCTCCTTTCCAATGATAAGACTCGGATGGAAAGATGCTTGAAAAAACTACCCTGTCAAAAATACCACTGAAACGTTAAATCACCCCTGCGAAGAAATTTTTCGAAATAGAATCATGAAAAGTTAAACCGTTCGTGTAAACCTAACTCTTTTCGCGATCCAGAACAGTGTTTTCTTTTTCTTATAATTCAACGTAATTCTAAAAAAGCATTAAGAATTTTATTTTTATCGTCAAATTATTTATCCTTAACGGAAAGAACACAAGTAAATTAAAGAATCACCGTAGAGTAATTAAAAAGAAGAATCAAATTATCAAGGATTTCTGGAAGAAATTCGAAAGATCAAGAAATCAATTCTCGTATTTTAATTCATCCGATAGTCGCAATTGTGGAAAGCAGGGAATCTTAGCGAAGAAGAGTGTTAGTCGGAAGAGTTATCGACGCACAAACTCTTCGTTATGACGCGATGAGTCGACCATAATCGTTACTGTCCAAGTTAAGCGCTCTACATCGAGATTGAGTCGAGCCGAGGAGATGACGTTTAACCAGCCGCGTTTAAGTTAATGGAATCCTGTCCGAACTACAAATTATCCCCCTTAATCGAATGAGCGGAAAAAGTTATTTGTCTCGAGGATCGATTTCATCTCGAAACGCAATTTTCCCAGTCGAAATCATTTAAGATAGTTAAATTATAGTTAAAGTTGTACGCCTTCCAACTCGACCTTACCTAAATTATCGTTCGTTAATGGACAATTTTGCGATTTCTCATTGATAGGTTGCAATTTGCAAAGGAAATTCGAATAATAGTTTGAATTTGAAATGGTCTCCAACGAGAGAGAAATTCAGGTTCCAGAATTTTTCCAGCAAACAGACGGATTGAATTATTTTGAAGTCGATTCATTTTAAATTCTTGCAATCGTTAAAAATGCTTAATATTATTATTCGTTCGAATAAAAATTCATAATGCTGCTTTTGAAAATGAATTCACTATGGACAATTATTCTCTTCCTCCCGTAAAATGAACGGTCCATCGAGAAAATATTCGATCGAAATGGGCATACCGTTCAAATTAAAATAGAGAAACACGATTTTTGTAAAGTTCGAAACCTAACGCTCTAATTTTATTGGTTCATTTAATACCGTGCAGAATGAGAGAAGGGGCATAATATGCAAATGATTAGGGGGAAGGATGAATTTAAATGAAATGAAGCGCAAAGCGAAAAAGTTATATTCGTTTCGAGGACTGAAAAGCCGGCGGACGCCTCGAGCAAAGAGCGCTCTATTCGAAAATCCGCTTTTGCAGGCCGCCCCGTGGGCTCTTCCTACGCTCACTTTCCCCTTTTTTCCACCCCCTCCCCCTGGTTCAGAAGGGCAACTCGACTCGGCCGCCCGCCGATAAACGGAACCCGATTCCTTGTTTTATTTGCCTTTATCGGCGCTCATATCCCTTGGACCGCCGAATTATTGGAAAAACCGATAATAACGAAACGCGCGATATCACCGTCAATGAACTGCAATTGCTTATTGCGGACCATTTTTGTAAGCTTGAATTTACGTTGTGTGCCCAAAAGAGATACATATACCACCACGAAAAATTAAAATTATCTCTTTTTGGATTTAAGATTTTTATTTTATTTCGCGTATTAAAATATCGTCAATTGAATTTTATACCGATAAATATATTTTCTATTATATTACGAAATCGTGGATAAAAAAAAAAAAAAAAAAAAAAAGGAATATTTTCATTCGTGAAATGTACAATTCTTCCGTTTAAACTCTTGTTATTAATAATCGATAATGGTGAACAATGGTGAAAACAAATGGAAACAGTTTAACAATTTTTTGTTTGAGTAATAACGTTTTTGTTTTTATATTAAATTCAAGCTTAACGTGCTCCTATCGGCTGATCATTCACGGGTCATACTACTGTGGAATGGAGCACCCTTCGGTGTAAAAAGTGCCATTCTACGTGAAAGAATTTCAAGTGCAATTGATCAACGATGTCAACACGGATAAATCGTGAATCGTATTGAAAATTTTTTCTAATCTAATTAATTACACGCGTTGAATTATTTTTACGCAATTGCAATATTTTTCAATATTGTAATATTTTATTACATTTTTTTTTTCACATTTTAGAAATTAATTAATGAAATCGCTAGAGTTGAAAGAGATTTAAATAAAATAAAAAATATTATCAATCTCGTGTGACTGATACTCAATTAATCGAATCAATTAACCATTTACTTCAATTAAATTTTATATCAAATGAATCAAATTTTATAGAGAATTTCTCTCGATACGAGATCGCTTACCTTTCGAACGAAATAATTCAATAATTAATCTATAAAATCTATCTATGCATTATAATTACCAAGATTGATATAAACTGCGATACACAAACGATAAAATTACCAAATTTTTACTAAACTTACTTACAAAATTTGATTATAACAAGTGGAAAAATTACGAGATATTCATAACTGCGATTGAAAGCCAATTTCGCGAACTCTAATTTCTTCTATCTAATTAAAACTATAATTAAAATCCAGTTTCATCCAGAAACAAGAAATCTTTCTTCAAATTCTACCGCTATTATCCAAATTACCCGCCTAATCAATCCAACAATTCACATTTCATCCAAAATACAATCCTACCTAAATACAATCGAAATCCAGTTCTATTTTACCATAACCAAAAAAGAAAGAAAGAGAGAAAGAAAAAAAAGAATCTTTCTTCAAAATTACTTACCCAATTTATTATTATTCATCAATGTTTCGTCGCCAATAATCTCAACTTATTCTCAAACTTATTCTCAACATCCTGGAAAGAAGGAAACGAGAGGAAAAGGCATCGATCGTCCGACTTTGGCCAAGTGACGATCGAAATTTTCAACCGGCTTAATCGAATCAACGACGTCCCCCTCCTCGCGAGCCGGGAATCGGCAATCGGATTTTATCGGGCATTTGTCGGCCCAGCGTTCACCAGAAGCAATTTTCCGTGGCGTAAAAACTATGTATCCGAGGTTTGGAAGAGGATAGTGTCCACGGGTTTTTTACGGTCACGGGCCGTGGTAATTGTTTTTTTATTGACCGTCCAACCTCTCGCCAAGTCGATGGCGTTGGCGCCTCCTCCTCCTGCATAAAAGCGGAAGTCCGGGACTCGGTCGGTAACCGATTGACTGGGAACGTCATTCCGCGGACAGTTCGTTGCACGCTTGGTTCGTTGATTTTGCTAACGTTTCTGCCGCAAATTAGCCGTGAAAACCCCTTTGATGTTCGAATCGACAGATGCACGCCGCGGTTTACCTTTTATCGCCTTAATTTCTTTTGAGACCGGCCATCGTTTCCACGCGGATGATCCTTTTTCGATCGCTCCTCGCGTCGAGGGATGTAAGTGATTCGACGAGTGTTTCGTTAATAACTCTGTCATTAGCGTGGATACACGATGTTTGGTCTTTTTGTTCCCAGATATTTGTCCCCACGAGTGCAAAATTTTATAATCCGTAATCGTTAGATCTATCGAAATATTGAAATTGAGTTAGTCTTACCATCATCTGAATCACAGCGATCCAATAGAGGAATAGGATATATTCGCGCAGAGGATATTTCTCTAAATTATTCCGTGAACTGGTTAAATCGCGTTTTAACGAATAATAATAATAATAATAATTTTCTTAGAGTTGAAAATGTTCCATAGTGCCGGTAATTAGCGTCGTAAAATTTAAAGTTAACTAGAGCGCGATAAAGGGAAGGAAATTTAGAGTAAGAGCACAAAGAAAAAGAATAAATTTGAATAAAAATTAAATACCATAAACAACCATTGTCGTTCCTTCGAATAAGAAATAAATAAATTTCGATCGCTCGACGTTTATAGCATAATCTCGACACACACGTTGATTAATTATGTAAAGATTGAAACAAATGCAAGAAGAGAAACGAGCTCAGGAATAAAATACAAACACGTATGGAATAATATGGGAAAGGATCGATAAAAATATCATTCTATCTTTTTAATCATAGATGAATTTCCCTGCGGCGGATGGAACGAAAAAAAATAAAAAAAAAAAAAAAAAAAAAAGGGAACCGAAGCCACGTTAAGGGAATATATCTATATCTATAATTAGAGATTATACGGAATATATAGTGGCCGTAATTATCTCGAACAGGCAAACATCTCACCTGGGGTTTCTCCGCTGGCGAGCGTAAAAATGAACGGGGGGAGGGAAGGGGAGGGAGGGGGAAAAAGCTACCAATGACCTCGTTTCGCTGGCCACTCTCGTATCACCTCTTTATCCCCCTTCGCATGCGTTTATTTACATAGCTTATTTCGTTGAAGTTTTATCTGCTCCGTGTCACTCCGTGTCCGGTTTTATTACGCCAGGAATTTTCATTGAACGGCCGTAACCTGGAACGAAAATGGAAGAGGGAAATTGATTAACCAGAAGGATGTCGAGGTAATCCTCAAAGTCTGATGAAAATGGACTCGCGGTTTCGTGAAATATCCCCCCCCCCCTGACTTGAAATTCGCGTCATCCGACGATGTGCTCAAAGTGTTTCTTGCCTCTTTAGAAATTTGCGTTGCGATCACGAATTGAGATCGAAATGAAACTTGTTAAAAATCAATAAGAAGGAAAGCATATTTTTAAGTTATTTAAATTCTAAATGTGAATAATTTACATTGTGTTATCCCGTTCCTTTTTCGGAATCATATTCAGTTCCAAGGGATTTACACAGCACCCGAGAATAATCTTCGAAGCAATTACTGTTAAGTAAAGATTAATAGCTTTCAAGGAAGGGTGAAACAATCTTGTCTTACCGTGAAATAATTCGATAGTAGAAAATAATTAGAAGCTCAAAATTGGAACGAACTTAAATTCAACGAGCCTATCAAACCCTTCTCCCGCAATTAAAATACAAACACGTCGAATAATCGAAAAATCGAGAACGCGTTTACCTTCGAAATCTCTCCAATATCATAATCATCCGAATATATATCACAACCGTCACCAATATCGATACCCGAATTACCAGTAAAATTCTCCGAATCGACCCAATAACAAACCAATAACACCAAATTTCCGCCTCGATCAACGGCCCACATTCGAAAACAAAGGGTGCGAGGCCGTAAATGACAAATCTAACAACAATCGCCAAAATCCATCATCCCGCCCTTTATTCGTCGAATCAAAATTCGCGAAAATTCCTCCAGATCCGATTATAATTATGCGTAATTCCACAGCTAAGTCGTGCACCGGGTTAACGATCCTATTTCGTCGATCGAATCGATGATAAATTTCCTTCCGGTGTTAATTAAAAATCGACCCTTTATGCATCTGGGTCGCGGCTCGAATAAGTGAATTATCGATTCATCGATTTTCTATTTTTTCTCCCCTTCGCGACACAGAGGGAGGGGAAGGGTGGACGAGTGTTTGGCTTAATCGAGATGAAGCGAAGGTATCGGTCGATCGGCTCGGTAAATAAATCATTGCTCATTGCACGCAACGTCGAAACGGATTGGTTTGGCTGCTTTCCAGCAATAGTTGACATCGACGACGTTGATCTTCGGTGTGGATTCAGATTAGGGGTTGATATCTAGATGTTGCTTCACGAACACGCACACGTGTGCGATTTTCTTTCGAATTTGTAGTTGTTTTAAAGCGAATGTAATATTGTTTAAATTGAAGTTTGTATGAACTTGTTGAAACGTGTGATTAGAGGATTGTGAAAGTGTTTGAACAAATATTACGTTTGATTTAATATTACATTACGTAGCAACGTGTTAGTCGTTTTATTTTTTTCGAAAATAAATATCACGAATCATGAATAATCAATTCTCTCGCATAATTTATTATTATCCGTCACTTGTATATTTAATCGTATTTGCGAATTATTTTATATTATTCCTTCAACTTACTTCGTAATGTGTGTTCAAAATTTATAGAAACGAAAATTGTTTAGATACCTTCGAACGTGTTGAATATAATTTAAAAGTTTAAAAGATAACGTGAAATCACTTTTCTGATATAAATATCGTGTTATCTTGGTGGAATATATCTATATATTCTATTACGTGTATGTCTTTGCGTTCAATTAATTTTATATTCAATTAATTACGTCATTTCCATCATCATCATTCATCGACTGTCGATAAAGTAATCACCGAAATAATATCGTTGGTACGGAAGAACCGAAATGAAACGAAGTGTAAAATCATCATATTGCATTTTAAGTTAATATTTGTCTCAACGAAAACGTAATCCATTTACGATACAACAATTGATATGATTGTAACCATCGCAGTAACAACATCCCATTTTAATTAATTCAACTTCGATTATATATAACAACGTTATTCCCAATTTTTTTTAATTATTTCCCTGTTGAAAAATAACTTTTCTCCAACATAATCATTGTTTGAAACGCTGCGAGTTTTTACGTGTCGAAGTAGAAATTCTTTTACGCCGCTTCGATAAATTTCTAATTTCCATATCGTCCTTTAATCCACGAAGATATGATCTTTCCGTATAAATACACAGACTATCGAGTGTGTAAGTAATTGGCAGGAATGATGTAGTACTAGGTGTCGTAGATTATATCCGGCCCATAATCAAAATTTATTGAAAGTAATCCCATTATTCAATGGACATCGTAAATCAAGCATCTCTTCTGCTTGCTTGTTCCGACAAGCTGAAATCAGGATCGCGATATTCGGCCTGGTATATGAATAGTTTGTCAACCGTCCAGAACTTTTTTAATACGAACGTTAATATCTCGGATCTATTCGCGAAACAGCAATTATTTTGCAATTTTTTATTTTAATCTAACCGATATTTACCAACGATTTATCGTTAAATTAGAATGAATTGAATTACAACAATGAACGTAACGAAGAAAATGAGAATCACGTTATAAAAACAAAAGAAAGAAACTAGATTATCATACTTTTTTACCATCGATATTTCCACCAACGATCTACGGTTAAATTATAATGAATTATGCAATCAATGAGTAAAGAAGATGGTATGAAAATCACGTTTCATATAAGATACGCTTAAAACTATTTTCTCGTATTATAAATTAATCTAATCGACATTTCGATCTATGGTTAAATTATAATGAATTGAACAAGTAACGAAGAAAATGAGAATCACGTTTGATATAAGAAGCGTTTAAAATTATTATAAAAAAGAAAAAGAACAACGTAACCATACCTTCTTCATTATTATTCATTGTACGATATTTTAATTAAGAAATTCAACCGGTCAAAAGCAGGTCAAATAACGTTAATGGGATGTAAATTAAGCGTGTTACGAATATCGGTAGCAGTACACAGTATATGCAAATTTGTCTCCTACTATACTCGTGCTTATTAGTTCAAATTATAGTTGTGTGGGAATGTTGTCGTAGCGACAGGATTCACAAATAACTGATAACTCCGATGTATGATTATATAGAAAATCGAGCAACAGACGTGAATTAATCATCGATACTTACTTTGCAAGACTTATAAATATGCAACGAGGGATATTTAAATTTCGATAGAATTATATTAAATTCTCACGTCGTGTATATCGATGTATTTTCTATATATTATTCTATATATTAGCAGGAGTAATGAGTTATATAAATGGATCGGAGAATTGGAAGCAATATAAAAATGTTAAAATTTTTTTTCCTACATAACATTCCATCGCGACAAAAATAAAATCTCACGGCAAAGAAATATCATACTGTTTAATTAATTATAAAAAAAAGATTTGTTTTCTAAAAATTTCCAAATTATTGATCCAGATTGAATTGATAGATAAAGCAAGCGGACGTATATATCTATCTACTAACAGATAAACTACCATTCTAAATTCACTGCTATCATCCGACGATCGAAAAACGAATAAATCTCCATTTCCCCATAAAATTTCCCGTTTGATACACCGTATCGAATAACAGTGAACAGAGTTCCATTTGCCATTTAAAGTGGTAACGAGGACGAGCATTTTCGCTGGCTAGCATGGTTTATTGACAATTTTAACAGAAATTTTGGGCGTGTGTATCGTATTCGTGAGTAATGGGAAGAGCGAGTCGGAGACAAGATTAGAACGATATCTCGCCAACTTAATCTCGTGAGCCACAATTTCCCCTTTAAGCTTGTCACTGCTCATCGGATAAAGTTCACGCAATTAACGGGCAGACGCGATTAAGAGGTCCTTGAACGTGAGGATAGGCCACTTTTAGGCGACTTATCTCGAAGAAAAGAATTTCACGAGAAGAAATTGTTTTCTCGCGAGGTGATCGATAAGCTCATCGATGAACTTTCCATTTTGGGATTGACATATCTGGAAATTTGCTTACAAATGTCTTCTTCTTAGATATAATTTTTAATTATACCGAGATAGAGTAGTTTGTGTTAAATATAATGCTATTGAAGAGAGAAATTGATTTTGCGTGTGAAAATTTTTTTGTACATATGAATAAAAATACGAAACGACAATTAATTATCGATAAAAGTCATATTCTGAAATTTCAATTATCGACAGGCCAATTTTATATTTGCCGATTCAGAGACTCCAACAACCGAAATTACGAACATAATTACTCGTAAATCGTTTACCTAATTGACTTCTATTGCTCCCATTATCAATGTTAGAATTATTGTTGTTCGCGAGATATGAACTAGTCGATATATGAAGCATATTTCATTTTATTAGTCGACCGTGAAACATTCTGATTAACATCGTACTAGAATCAATAGAATTATAATGGAGAATCATATAATCAAACCATAGTTCGAATTCACGATGGAAAATACGGAAAAAGTACAATTACTCTACAATGATTTCGTTAAGAATTTAGATGCTACTTAAATGATGCGATTGAAGAGTAAAAAATATTAAGACGCTCTTAAATTTCAATTGCTCAAATATCATTAATTAACTAACCGTGTTTGAAGTGGAATCTGAAATACCAAGATTATTCTAGCTCTCTAAGATACTTTAGAAACGAAGTGCCTCGAGTTTTACGCGATCTTCAACTACAGAACTTACTTGGAACGCTCGTGATGAGCAAATATCTCTTATTATATTACACGCATTATGGAAACGTTACACTACTTTCGTGCCTCTACAGAGAATCCGTTAGTATAAACGGAATAATTTTGTCTACAGAAATTCAACAATACGTATCATTTGATTCGATCTCAATTATCATTGTACACATCTATCCAATTAGAGATAACATATTCAAATAACACTAGAACATTCGAAATTATCGTTTCCATCATTTCGAATTATCCGAATAGAATATTTACTATCGTTGCTGTCAGTAAATCCAAAGAATCTTCAAGACTATAGATTCTATATCATTCAAAATTCTTTGTTATTAAGGATTAAAAAATACTTTTCCTTTTCCTTTTTCTTTTTTTCATCAAATCAAATAAATCACAATAACCAATACACACAAAGAAATATCTCAACCCTATGATTCCTTTTATATTCTGATCACTCGAGTAGTAATTTTCCACTCGGAAAATCACCGAACGTAGCAAATCCTCCTTATTTCTTCCGAATTGTCGGGAGTTTTCATCCCTATTGTCGCGAAAACAATGGACAACAATGGAATAAAATATCCCGTTGCGTCCACAAAAGAGAGAACGGATAAAAAGGGGCGAAGGAGGGACAATCGAGTGCGAGTTATACATTTAGGCCAATACATCGGGGTCAGAGACACGGATGAGGAAAAACAATCCCCCCGTGATTCAATCGATCGTCGAAATGGGTTGAGATCGGTTGCAAGACGACCGATGATTTAGCCGTGGATAAAGCTGACCGACCCGAACGGATGAGATCCCGGATGTTCCCGCCCGGAAATCTCAACTGAGACGTCTCGAGAGAAAAACGTGACAATCGTAATGTCATGTTTTTTGGCCGCTCGCCAAGCATTCTTGAAGAAGCTCGGTTAGCTTAGCTGGAACCATCTTCAGACGACTATCGAACGATACTTGTCATTTTTTCCCATTTCAAACTTGTTTTTCGAGAAAGGAAAAATCGAGGGGACGAATAAAAACGAAGCGATACGAGCCTTTTCTTTTTTTTATTTAAAATTTTGTTTCAGAGGGAAAGGAAATTTTATTCCTTTGATAAAAATTAGAGTCAGTTGTTATTGAAAATTGACGGGAGAGGAGGAATTAAATTTTCCCTACTATCATCTCATCCATCTATCGAAGATTAAAAATTGAAAAAAGAAGAGGTAGAAATGCTCTCCCGTTTGAAATTTTGTTTTAAGGATGAGAGAAAGATATTCCTTAATAAAGATTAAACTGGATTAAATTTTTCCAGACCATCATCGATTCCTATCTCTTTTTATTTTCTGAATTACATCCAAGATTTAATCACCTTTCGTCAAATATTTTATCGGCCTTTTCGAGAGGCGAACAACGAACGATATCGTATATTACGCTAATCTGTCATTCGATAATTCCTCCCGGAGAGAAGATAAGAAAGAGAAGGTGGAGGAGCCTTTGCTTTCGAATAGAAAAGGAAAAAGTTGCGAAAAGATAAGATAAACAGCCCTTGCTTGGCCGAATTGCGAGGGTAAACGGAGAATGGCGTCGAGGGTAATTAACTTCGTCTTTAGAGCAAACGAAACTTAGTAGCAGGAAAACAGTACAAGTTTCGATGTTACGTAAAGAAAAAGCTCGTAAAATAAAAAGCACATTAGACGTACGAAGCGAATTGTAATGCGATTCAAGAAGCGTGTATTCTTTTTCTAAAATTCACAATCTCAAAGATTTCATCCCTCGTTTTCCAAATATTTCACGTAAAAAGCACGATTTGCCTAATTTCAATGGCAAATAATTATACACAAGACACTCCGTGTCGCAGTATATACGTACCTAAGCTCACTTAATTGGTTTGAGTTCAAATAATCCCTACTCGAGAAACTGGTAAATTGGAATCAGCTATTTCCACGTGAACACCGTCTGCGCTTTCATCCATGCACAGATCCAACTATAAGCCATTGGTCTTATTCGATGTCTTGCCATTTAACCATCTATCAATTCCTTCCATTCCGCTAATTATCTGTTCGCCAAAGTACGAAACTATATTCGACCCCGGCTGAAACGTGCACTTGCGAATTTCGACGATTCGAACGTTCCATCATTCACTCGTCGACTTTCTTGGATCTGACAACGCATTGACAGCGAAACCGCCAATGGAAATCCTTGCGGAGGAATTCGCGGCGATGACACTTTGCATTTCCGAATTCGACAGATACTGTCAGTACAATAGTTGCCATTCCGCGACTCATTTGTTTCCCGTGCTTCTATCGCGTTAAATTCTATGTAACGGTTAACCTGAACTGTTCCCTACAGGTGTTCACATTTCGAGCTAGAAGTTCGAAGCTTTGAATCGCGTGGATTAAATTGGTTATTCGTAAATTTGACGGGAGAGTCGCGTTAATGAAGTTCGGATTGCTTCGAAATTTCATCACCGAGTGTTGAATTATTGTCGATTCTGACGGTATTTGTTATTCAATAGGATGATATTTTAAGTAGAAGCTAGTTCAAGCTTTTTGAAAAGAGTTAAAATATTTTAATTCTAGATATCGATTCTAATTTCGTCAGATATATTCGTATCAGAACGAGTAATTAACTCTATTTTACTCGAAACTATTCTATACAAAGTTCCTATCGATCAATTAATATGACTATAAGATGCATAGTATGCAAGTTCGGTAAATCTTGCTTCTCTGATACATTGCAAGAGGTCACTTATTGAAGACGAGTTGCTAATCTTCGAGATCTTCGTGAACCGCACTACGGATAGTTATCGCCAAGTTTAGAATACTTCTAAACTTCCATGGTTTCTACATCACTATTCAAGAAGAACTAGTCAAGAGTTTGTATTTGATCTAGAGAATCACTATCGAGAAGAAAAACATTGTATGAATGTATTCGTTCAATGATATTTCATATTGTATGCTTTCGCGTGAAATTTTAAAGCAATGTTTTTTTACGAGTATTCAAAAGGGTATAAGCCAAGCAATATCGTTTACAAAAAGAAAATTCTATTTGATTCGATGCATCAAACAGATCTGTATCTTCAAAAATTGATCACTAGATTATTATCAAATGAATGGAATGAAAGCTAGAATGAAAAGATAAAACGAAGCCAATTCATCTCTGTTCGACTGCAAAGGAATCTCTGATCGTGGATAAAATACAATCACGATCATCTGTCGCTCGTGTTTCTCTCTTTTTCATTTTTATCTTTTAACGCATTAGAAATTGGAACATTTAACACGAGGTAATTGGGATTTTGAAACAACAATTGTGTGGCAATTGTGGCGCACATACAATTGTTTAAATTTTCAGAAGAAATCTCAAAGAAAATGAAAAAAAGAGAACAAAAAGAAAAAAATATTTTCTTCTGAAAGAAGCTAATCTAACCTAGCCTGAATTCTTATTTCAAAGAGAGAGTGAGATTTTATTTTTATTTTTTTCTAATAGTAAAATATATTACTTTGTTGATTATAAATATCAATTTTTATTGATATTTATAAGAGTTTTAAATTGATAAAGATACTTATAGATACAAATTAACAAAATCAATCTTTATTTTATAATTTGACAGTGATAAAAGTAAATATGAAAATAATATAACTTATATTCAAATCAAATCATATAAAAGAATAAATCAAATAAAAGAGGATAAAGAGAATATCATATATGATTATATTATATATGATTAAAATTAATTAAATCATTTATGATGTATTAACTAAAAAGAAATATGAATTTTGAAATGATTTTGAAATATTGTTTTAATTACTATGCTAAATTTAATGTAGATAGAATATAAAACATTGAAAATTATAACATTAATAAAAATTAAATGTTTACGTTATATAAATTTCTAAAATACTATATAATGGAATCAATAAAACATAAAAAACATATAAAATTATAAAATTAATATAATTTTAAATATTTCTTTAATTTAAGATCAATTATAAATGGAAATGTTTTCTATTCTATATTCTATATTCTATATTATATTCTATTTTCATAATCTATTCTAAAATATTCTATTCTATGCTTTAAAATCTATTCTAAAAGTATTTTTATTTTTATTTTTAATACATTTGATTAGTTTTTCAATAAATATATTAAATATTCAAAAAAATTAAATATATGCACAAACTAAAATTTATTTGAATATTATTTTAATAAGAATAAGATTATTTTGAAATATTTAAAAAAAAAACTGTAAAAAAAAAACAAAAATATTCTTTATATTTTAATGATACAAATAAATATAATATAATATATTATATTATTGAACTACATACGTTCTAATCTTAAGAATAAGATTATTTTGAAATATTTAAAAAAAAAACTGTAAAAAAAAAAACAAAAAATATTCTGTATATTTTAATGATACAAATAAATATAATATAATATATTATATTATTGAACTACATACGTTTTAATCTATTGGTAAAAAAATATTTCATTGTTGAATTGCAATACGTTGAATAATATATTGATAATATATTTTACTATTAGATTATTTTAGGTTATTTTAAATTAATACTTTCAAAATATTAAATTTACATTAAATAATATTTGAATGATAAATTAATAAAATAAATATAAATTCCTATTTAATTATAATTATCAAAGTATAAAGCTACAGAAGAAAAATACATAAGAAAGTAGATTAAGGATAATTGAGGTTAAAATCAAATTTATGAATAAAATATATTTATCGTTTGTATTTTCGCATTTCTAATATATTTTAATTTGATAAATATTATTCAAATAGTATAAATTAAAACATAAATTATAAAAAAATGTGTAATATATACCTGTAACACAGAAGTTGTCTTGTCACGAACAGAAATATAGTCTGTCAATCGCACAATGTACTACGTCGTACCACTTATTCAAGCACTTTAATAAGTAATTTAATAAGTAGTTACATTAACTTTATTCGAAATTTTCAATTAATTAATTTTTCAACGATAAATGCCCACTTATGATTCCAAAGCACGATATCACTTTCCTTTAATGGCGAACTTCACGTCACTAGTCAAAACAAGTACAATTTGCAATTATTAATTAACCAAGAAAAATATATAACGTGTAAGAAAAATATATAAAATTATTTTTGTGTGGAAATATTTTATGTAAAATTAATTTCAAAATATGGATTATATTTGATTGATAATCAAAATACGAAAATATATGTCAAATTATATACATCAAAAATATATATAATTCAATAAACAAAAAGTTTTTATATCTATTGTAAAATTAATATTTTCAGTTTAACAGCCATTATTTAATTAAAGTCATTTAATTTACAGTAATAAAATAAATTTAAACGATCATTAATAATAAAATTCAAACATCATTCATATTATACATAATAAATTAAACAAATATTTGACTAGCATTTTTCTGATGTTCCGTTATGCTGCTTGCATATTTGCTGATTTTTATGAAAAATCATTTTTCATAAAAAATTTAAAATGTAAAAATTATAAAAAAAAATGTTAGAATTTTCTGTATTTTCAGATATTTACATAGTTCTTTTAATTTTTAATAAATTAAGAAAATAGACATTCATTTGGCGGGATTTTCTTTGGCATACTTGCTCTTGACGCATGCGCAGCGTCACGTTTATTCATTTGGCATTCTAGTGTCGTCAAGTGAAGTGCGCAGTTACAGTAGTGTAAATTTGGAAAGTTTTGTAGTTTTATTGTTTAAAAAGTGTATTTTTGCATCAAGAAAGCTATAAGGAGTTGCATCCTAGTACAAGTGTCGTCTATATTTATTCGCAGAAGTGGTAAGTACAAGAATAAATCTTAAATCTGTCGAATACGTAGCATGTTTCATACGACAATACGGAAAGACGTAGAAGCCGGGACAATTGCTAAAATCACAATAAAAAATAGCTTTATCTCGTATTTAGATTATATATACGAATGAATGACTAGGAGAATTATCGTAATATCATATTTTTTATTATATAATTATATAAATATTGGCACATAAGTACAGGCATTCTATAGAGCTCAAGTAATTGCAAAGATTGCTTTGCTTGTGTTAGTATATATAAATTAAGATGGCGACCATTTCGAATCGTACATTGAATTTTATTTTTAATGCTTCAAGTTTTATCTCGTGTTTAGATTATATATACGAATTTCTTTATAAGAGAATTGTTATAATGTTATACATTTTACAGTTATATAAATATAGGCACGTAAATATATATGCATTCTATAGAGCTTATATAATTGATTCTTTGCATGTATTAATATATAAGATAATTAATATAAAATAAGATGGCGACCAATTCGAATCATATATTGAATCTTATTTTTAATATTTCAGGATACTGTATGAGCATAAAGAATATTCGTATAATAATTATAATTAAAGCATTATATCTATTGAACAATATTTGTAAAAAATATATCTTCTGAAATTTTTAAAATATAACACCATTAATTTAAATTAACAAATTTATAATAGTTTTAATTAATTTATATATATATATATATATATATATATACACATACATACATACATACATATACATACATACATACATACATACATACATACATACATACATACATACATACATACATATATATATATATATACATACATACATACATACATACATACATACATACATACATAATTTTACATACACATATAATTTTTATATTTATATTTTTTATGCTCATTATATTTCAAATTTTAATTTAATATACGGTTTATTATTAGTAAATAACAAAACAAACCATATTAATTTGTGTTTAATATAGAAAAAATTTATTCAAATCTCTATACCAATCTTCACATTAATATTTTCTACGTTATATTTGGTCAACTGAATAAAGATTTTTTTTTCTTTTTTTCAACTTCCCGTGATTTCTATCTTTCGTATACTTGGTTTATCCCATGCTTAAAAGATAGAAGAGAATCCCTTTCAATTTCACCCAGGGACCAAATGTTTTATTCCCAGTAATGCGATATTTCACCAATTCCGCGAAAGCAAAAAGCCAGAAGTACGAATCTCGGCTAGGAATCTTTGTTTTTTCGCCTCTACGATCGATAGACCCCCTTAAACGTATTTTTCTCGTGTCACGATATTTCTTCCATTTCATAAAAACAATTCCGAAAGCCAAAGGTTCAGGTGTGGGGGATCAGGAACGAGAGACAAAAGAGGGAATATCTAGAATCCACTGTTTTTTTCGCGGATAGATCTCTCACAAATGCATTTTCCACACCCGGGAAAATGACAGTGGACAAGGGAACGTGTGTGCATTGGACACAGCGTATAATTTTCTAGTATCCAGCGGCCAATGACACAGACGCACTGGCACCAAGTTTTCCGGTTTCGAGATATCGATTAAATATAGACCAAATTCGCGGCTCAATGTATGTCCTAAAATGGACAATAATTTTTCTACCGCGCAGGATGCTACATGTTAAATAGAACATCGCATACAGGCGCAGATAATAAATTTCTGAGAATCGCGAGAAATTGTTTTTAAGTCGATAACAATAATAATTCGTACAAATCGATTTCGTTGCGCAAAGATTATTAAGATTGAGGTTATGTATAATACGATTTCGATACAAAATGATGAATAAGTTTGAGATATTCGAGGAAATGCAGTAAAAATGATATTGTATATAATCGTAGATGAAAGATGAGAACATTTTTTTGATAAAATTATTGTAATTTGGATTTAACAGGAATTCTGAATTAATAGGAATTTTCTCTCTTTTTTTTTTTTTTTTTTGTAGAAATTTTTCAATATTATTCTTTCGATAAATTTATAGTTCAGAAATAGAATAATGTTACGAGCTTTAAAGAAAAATAGTTTTGGTATCAAAAACCGTTGATGTAGAAAATATCCACAATAAATATGGATAGTCGTGCCTTGAGATAACTGACATGACGTGTGGTTAGAATATAAAATATTTTTTAAAACGCGAATACAATGATACGGAAAAGAATAAAAAATTTTTTACCGAAACATCAAAGTAATAATAATTATAAATGTAATTCTAATAACAATTAATTAATAGAAACAACTTAACGGTAGTAAAAGTTATAATCAATTAGAACAATATGTAGAATTCATTTCTCACTTGAAAGGAAGTTATCTCTCAAGCAGAATTCAGTCAGCCAGAAATAGAATTATAGCCCAACATTTAGTTATAATCCAATTAACGTCTCGTTAAAGTGAATATATTAAATACATTGTACAAACGAGAACTCATCATCGCGTTCAAATCTCATTCTTTGAACATTAGATGATAGTAGCTCAGATATTTTAAAACTGCTGTAGAGTTACAGGGAAACTTCTATCCAATAATTAACAATAATAATCTCTTTATTTAGAATTCTCTTATCTAAATTCTCCAGCGTGATATTAATAATCACGAAATCCTTTCTCATCAAACATACTCGATATTCCGATATTCGAATCGAAAGTTTTAAAATAATTTTTCCACCTTGCAACACGATAGAACGAACCGATCCTATTCATTGAAAACAATGGGAATGGGAATCGAATCCGAAAGAAGATCCGTGTCGTTTCACTTTCCTGTAATTCGCGCGCCTCCCGTAAATCACGTTATATAATTTCAACCGTGTTATGAACTCGTAAAATGAACATCGGAGAACGAGAATATTCAACAACAGGCGGGCATTTTTAATTAATCCAGGCAAAGCTCGTCCAACTCGATACAATCTCGTCGAAACTCTCTTGTTCCACGTGGAAAATAATAAAAGGAAATCATTTTTCATTTATACACCGATACAGAAGATCGCTTTCGACTCGCGATCAATCTAATCTCTCGTTCGCCATTCACAAGTCCCCTCCTTTTATCCTTTCGAAAAGCGTTTAGAACACGTGGATCATTCTCTGTGCAAAGCTAGGGAAATGGAGCGAAATGGCAATTTGCCCGTTTGGTGAAAAACGTTTCGGGCATTCTCGTCGAAAAAAAAAAAAAAGAAAGGGAAAAAATATCGGCTTCTCTTTTTCTTCGTCGCGTCGTCACGGTAAACAATCTTTTTGCTAGTTTTCGATCCCGGCCAAAATCAATTCAGAAGCGTGCTTAAACCGATTCTTTTCATACTTTTCTCGTTAATTTTGGAAACAGAAGAGAATGATAGGCTTTCATCACCATAAGAGAGAGAGAGAGATGGTTGTTCGTGTGTCGATTCACTTCATCCGTTTTCCCTGTTTTATTTATACGTTTGTCGAAACGAATTGCACGCGGTTGTGAATCGTCTCTTTCAATATCTTGATGCTTTGTATCGTTTCCAATGCATTGTGTTTTTTTATCCGTGAACAAACGTGTTTCGAAAGATTCCTTATTTACGTATCACTCGAATCGAGTTGGACTAATCTTTTCTTTCGAATAGGCATTCACCGCGCGGAAAGGCCTTTCTTCTTTTTTCTTTTTTTTTTCTTTTTAGCTACAATAAAAGCAATGGTCATTTTCTTTTATTTTCAAGTTTGAACACGCTTTTACGCGGTATTTTAAAGAGTTAGCGCTCCTTTTTATCCGTGAAACTTCCTTCAGTTAACATTGATGAAGTAATTAAGGTCTTTTCTGGGTACTGAAAGCAACGTCCATCAAAATTTTTAATATAAGAATTCCTGGTTTCGACACGTGCAATTGTGAAATAAAAAAGGAAGGGGATGTTCGTGAAGTATGTCTGTGAATATCAAATTTTTTAATCCTAGTCGTGATGAAGTAAGATCTAAGAATTTAGGGATTTTAACGATTAAGAAATACGTTTTTCCATGATTAATTATTTTCTTATATACGTAAATTTGATACATGATCACGGATATGATTTAAAATCTGAAATATTCACAGAAACAACAATTTTAATATTAAATTGATATGTTTCATTATTGCATTAAAAACAATATGCTTACGATACAATAGAACGTGCGTTTCTTTACAACAATTTTAAATTAAAAAGAATAATCAAAGGGTTCGAGACAAAGTGATATTTTTGAAAGAGTTCATAGAACGAAAAAGAATCTGTTCCTTGCAGAATCTGAGAATGATATAATTTTAAAAAAAGATTAAAAAGAGAATTCGTAAAAGAGGTCAGAGCACAATGAACTCCTTTGGCACAATAGGAAGTGAATAGCGATCGATCACATCTCGAATTTCCAACAACGGTAATCCCCTTCCTTATATTTTTCCGTGTGATTTGCACAATGAAACTTGTTACCTCCTTTGCAAGGAATGCGCGATGAAAATCGTGTAGATGAGGTGGAATGTTAAGGAAACGTCGATTCTTCCGCCGAACAATAAAAGTGAAAACTTTTCCAATCTAGATGGATCGCGTGCAGGCAGAAATCTGTCTTTGAACTTGCGTTTGGATTAATCTTTCCAACCTTTCTCTTGAAAATAAGGTTAAATGATTCATTCGGTTCAATGATCAATAATCTTATCGATCGTGGATCGTACTTTCCTTGCTCGATTAGTTGGAAATTGATTCTTTTTTATCGAAACGAGCGTATTTTTCAGCTTCTTTCAATAGATGATAAATTTTTGATAAATTTCAAACATCTAGGAAAATTTGTACAGATATAAAATTAATTTTCCGACTCCGCATATTTAAAGCAAATTTTCTTTTTATTCTCGGATATCATAAATATAGTTTAAAATGTGAAAATTTAATCAAAATATCATTTTAATCTTCCGCGAATATTTCGTAATCATTTCTTTCCTGTAATGATAAATGAAATTAATAATTCCAATAAATAAAATCGAAATAAACAATAAATTACGCGTACCGTGAACAAGTGTACACGTAATATTAATTATTATATCCGTAACAATGCCGATCATTGTCGTAATGATAAACACAACTACAACTCGTATCATTGTCGGGCGAATCCTGTTTACAAAATTAACCTCGAAAAATATATTATTAACTGTTGCGAAGATGGGGAAAAAACGCACGGGTATTAACGAACGAAACAGTGGTTGATGTTGAAAAAAGAACGCGTCGATAGAATCTTATCTCGTAGCTCAACAATATTCCGCATCGAACGATTAATTGAAACAAACCCTGCTACGTGACCTGAACATTTTAACGAGCAGTAACCAGACAATGAAAGAAAATGAATTTTATTAAAACGTACTACCATTCTTCCACCTAGTGTTCTTCAAACACGATCGATCCGGTTTAACCGAGGAGGGAAACCGAGTTTTCGAGTTTTCTTTTAATTTTTACGCGGAAGAAAAGAGGAGGGAAAAAGAAAAGCACGCAATTAGTGGGAATATCGAACGCGCGACACGCGAGCAAAATCGGCGCAATTTTCACTCGAAATGGCGAAATGGCGCGCAATTTGCAATTATAACGATGCTCTTAATGTTTCTTTAATTTTATCGGCAATTTTTTAAACGAATAAACCACCGGGGTAGATATTTCAATGACGTATACAACGAGAGTGAATGTATAATAATGATCGAATGTATAAATTATATATGCGCAGAATTAAATAGGAGAAAAATTTACATCTATTGTATTGTACGCATCAATATCGATCTCTTGTTTTACAATTTAATCGAGAGGCGATGGATGGAAACGAAAATATTCAGAATTTTCCTTTACGAAATTTTCGATAAACGGCTCTCAAAATTACAATCGACATCTTCTTCGCGCTGAAAAAAATTGATTATTTTTACAAGATTCATTTTTTATTCTCACTGTACGTGTGTCGCAAAAATATCGAACGTTAATGTCGGAAAAAATTATTATATCTTCGGTGAAAATTAGCAACCGATAAATAATATCGCGGTCGTGCTGCATGTGACTCTCGTAAAAACCATCTCGTTCCACGGATTTGAACGAGGAACGAAAACGTATCGGGAATCGCGAATAATTATCGTTTTAATTGCGATAAAAAAAAGGAGGAAAGAAAAATCTGGAAAAACGAGAATTGCCCCGATGTTTTTCGCATCGTTCCCGCGCCAAATTTGTGGACATTGTAACGTTAACAGCGCTGCCCCTTCGCCGATATATCGGTTATCAATCGACCATTCGAACAGCCGATGCAAAATTCAGTCGGTCAGAAATCCTTTCATCGCGCACACGCGGGAAACAAAACAATTTTTGCGCAGAAGGTAGAAGGCAGAGTTTTGCCCGGGTTTCGAATTTCCGATTGTTCGCAGGATTCGTTGTTCTGTCGGGAGATCGATATTTTCGTAAATAACGATTAAATGTTTTTTGTTTTCGTTCTGAAATGAAAGTAGATCTCGTGGATCTTGGCTACTTTTATTCCTTTTTTAATTATTTTTAACGTACGATGTTTTTGCTCGAAATTTTTCTTGAAATTTTTTAGAGAATCCAGGAATTTGAATCCAGAGATCCGCGAAAGGGATTATCAAAGTCGTTTAATATTCTATCTAAACCAAAAATGTTTAAACTCGATGATTTTCCTTGAATTAGATACTAATCCTTTGAAATTCCAAATTCGAGAGACTCACGAGGAAGATCGAAAAGGTGATTACACTCGTTTCTCGTAATTCGAGTTCCTTTAAAATTTAACTATATTCGTAGCTAGATCATTTTATGAAATTCGTACAATCCTTCCTATAATCGCGAATGTATTTCATAGAACCTACATGAAATCCTTATTTTAATTATGCAAGATTTCTATCATAGTTATCTTGCTCGATATATAAAGATTAATATTCTTGACATTTTTAACTAACGAGTAATCCACTAGATCCCAATTCTGTGCTTATCAAGAATCGACGAAGAGATTCCTCTTTCCAAATCAATCCCCCGAATTGCTAAATTCGATCTGTAAAATTAATAAATTTAAATGTAGATACCCCAAAAATTTCGATCACTCAACAACAAACCAGAATGAAATAGAATCGCGAAATCACGTTGAATCCCGAGCGCTGAATCGGATCTGAAAGAGTTGGAAGATAGAGTTGGAACGATTACACGTCCGTAACAATCTGTGTTTCGCGTTATCAGTCCAGTGGCCCGGCAAAATTATGATCAGAGTAAGAAAGACGGAAGAAAGGATAGGCGGGTTCGCTCGATAAAGGAGGAAATAATATCTTCTACCTCCGGCTAGTCGATAAGCATCATTCCGTGGCGGTTGGATGGGAAATTGGATTGTCTCCTCTCATACATTTTATTCCTATTACCTGGAACTATACCCGATACGGTCTAATTCAGGCGGACGCTCGCGCGATTAGCGAAAACTTGGCCGCGTCTCCTGCGCCTCTTTCCAATTCTTCCCATCTTCTTGCATGTCTCGTTGTTCTTTTCTTTTTTTCTCCCCCCAAATTGTTTTCCAAAACAGTGAACAAGCGATTGCCGATTTCTTTCCTGCTCGTTCGATACCGGTTCGTCACGTCGAGCTTGTTTAGACAAGTGTTTGATGTCAGAGAAATTGATTGATTGGCATCCCCCTTTCCTTTTCTTCTTTTTTCCTTGCATAAACGTGGAAAATTTTGAAGGGATGAGTAGGAAGATTCTGATTTTCTGCTAATAGAATTCTATTTGTGTACAAATCAATAAGTTAAATAAATAAGTACGATTTAGATTGGATGATTCGAGGAAGTAACGTTAAAAAATTTTCCACTTCCGATCAGATATCGGTCAAGAATTCCTTGCTGCCTCGTATTTCTTTTTCCGTTCTATGATCCATGATTCGATGCAATTTTAACAAGTAATTAAACTTCAACGTCCTGTTCCTCTATTCTATTTGAAGTTCCAGAAACGGAAGTTGTTTGACCGCACAGTTTGAAACTACTGCATAATAAATTACCATTCACTCGTAACTCTGATTTGCACTTAAATGTTAAATATTACCAAGGTGGTTGTCTGTGTAATCTTCAATTGTAATTTCTAAATCCTTTAAAGAAACATTCAATTTCTTGGATCCCAAAATTAGAACGCTCCACGAATTCCTTCAATTCATCGAATTAAATTCACGGAATATTTGAATTTCGATTAAGCAGGTCACAAATTTTCCTTCCGAATTCTGATAATTCGCATCATCCAATTCTAATTATTCTTCAAACTGAAAACAGAACGAAAGAAACAATTACCACCATTATCGCAATTATCCAAAAAGCAATCGGCCTCGAAAACATTAGGAAGGAAACCCTTCTCCTCCCCAGACGAACGCACACGAATGATTATAAAAATTTCAGACCTACTCGTTCACCCCGCTTCTTTACCTTTCCTCCCACTCGAGTCTTCCAAGCCTTCTCCCGAACCGGAAGAAGGAGAGGCCCGTGGCGGAGATCATTACGGCCTAAGAAAATAGAGTCTGGTGCTATGGGGAAAAAAAGTTGGAAGGAAACCGAATCTTTGATAAACGAGTCGCGTTTCTCCTTTGCATCCTCCTCGACCGATCCAACTCCCTCCCAGTTTCTTTCTTTCTTTCTTTCTTTCCTTTCCTTTCCTTTCGAGCCTCGCTCTCGACCGTGTCTCGAGGCTGTCCCGCGGCAGAATTCGAGAGCGATAAAAAGCTCGAAACTTCGCTCGAACAATCGTTTTTCCGCCCGCTTCGGGGCAAACCTCGAAGGGGGGAGCGCGTGAAGTCACGTATACACGGTCGAAGGAAGGGTTGCATTCACGGATGCTCAAGGTACTTTGAACCTTGTGCATTTTCTTGTGTCTGGCTGGAAACGAGCCGCAAGTTTAGAACTGTTAGGAATTGTAGATGGAGAGAGTCTCGACCGAGAAAGTTCAGCATTCTTGCTTCTTACGCGGCCGAATTCTTCCTTGGAGGGAGGGTTTTAAAACGCGGCTTGGAAATTTTTAATGGCCCCGACCCCGTTGTTTCGATCCCCTGGAATTTTTCCAGTTGATAGGGTCGCCAGGATAATGATAATGATCGTCGTTAACCCATTAACTATCAAAGGAATTGGATCGGATGATTATTCGTCGAGATATCGCGTGTAAATTTTACCACGAATGTCTTTTTTTTCTTTTTTTTTGTTTTTTTAGTAGTAATTCTAACGTTATGGAATTATATCTGAAACAGAAAGACAAAAGGAATATTAATCGTATAATTAGATAAACGAAATCCTTCCACGATTATTATATCGAATTTTGAATAAGTTTATTATGTGTATGGTGGATTGATTTTATAAGATTATTAAGGAAGGAAGTTGCATGGAATAATACAGAGGAATTCAATTAGAAATGGAAATTTTGCAATGAGCCAGTTTAAGTTAATCCGAATGTTTGAAGAGATAATAGTTGGCCCCGCTCCTGGTTAATTTAATAACGCGTCGAATAAAGATTAGTTAATTCATATGCAACGGAAATTGCGAGAAAGTTTCCTCCAACCGGGAGAACTTTTCTTGCGTTTTCGTATAAGTTACATACGGTGAATACATTAATCCCGATCACAAATCCGGGAAGAGGATTTCCGTGTTGTAAAAATAGCTTGCTGCTCCCTCCCTCCTCTCCTCCCATTTCATAAACCTCCGAGACATCTGTCAACGTTTCATTTTCTTAATAAAGAGGGTGCGCTTCGAGGAATAATATGGAGAGCGTATAAATGTAATATAATACAAATTACGAAGAATTATTTAAAAGTGGAACGGTGGAATATTACTTGGAAACTTTTAATACGAGAGAACGTAATTCAGTTGTTATATCGACTTTCATACGGAGATATTAAATATATTTGTTTCATAATTTCCGAGAGAAAGAGAATTTACAGATTTCTTTTTTCTTTTTTTAAGAGGAAACGAGGTATTTTATGAGAAACGAATATAATTATACGAAAGGGACAACAACGAATTGTTATGTCTTATCATCAACTTTTCTGAAACGATTAGATGACGCGATAAGTAACTTTCGTTACTTTCTTTAAACTTTCTTTAAACAATGAAAACAAAATTCGAGGATATTTTTCATAAACAGATACTGCGTTCAGGATTCACTCTTCGAAATCTTTAATTTCCGAACTCTCGATAAAATTGTCTATTAACAAAAAAAAAATAATTCTCAAGAACAACTTTTGCGAATTTTTATTATCAAATATATTCGCGTTCGTGGAAAGCAAATATTGCTAGAGTTTCTGTCGAATAAAATTTGTTTTTTGATGATTCCATCGGTGAGAACAAACGAAAGCGCAAACAACGTAATCCAATTTTAGCCTGATCGAACAGAGCCTCGATTAATATCGAGCGAATCGTAGTCTCAGCATCCGATATTTTCGAGCGAGCTGCTAATTGATCACTCCTCTATTCCCTAGCGGGGGAGAGGATAAAAAAAAAAAGAAATCTCGCGATAAATTAATCCTGGATTGGCTATTATTTTTCTTTCTTGAACGCCATACGTCACTATAAGCGGTGAGCATATTTTCTGGTGGTCCATCTGAGCCGAAAGTGAGGAAATTCATTTTGTTGAACTTGCTCTCGCGTTGGTCCGTTCGAAGTTAAATTACTATCGAGCTCTTTATTTTATTTCTGTCCGGAGAGAGAAAGAAAAAAGGAGAAATAGCTGTTTAATATACTGTAAAAAGAAATTGTAAAAATTTCGTGTCACGAATATTTGTGAAATGGAAAGGGAGTGAAAAATTAAATAGGATAATTTTCCAAATCTATTTTTATAACATATTTTTATAACTATTATGCATTCAAAATTAGAATGCAATATGTGAATATAATTTTTTGAAGAATGTTGCTTATTTTTAGACTTTTAAACAGTGTCTTCTTTGATCATGATTCCATATTAATAACCACAATTTTCATTTAATTTCTTCTTAATTAGTCACCGATGAAAAGTTTGATAACAAGATCCATTTCAAGCGGCATACCAAAGATCTTTTATCGCCCTTCGAAAACAAAGAATCTTTGACTTTATTCCTCCATTTCCCTCCCATAATTTGTGAAAAATGAAACGAGCAAACATATCTAAATTATACGATCCAAATCTTCATTGCAACCCTGGTGTACCCGCGACCACCAATTTATCATGACCGCAACGGTATCGATATTCCCGCACAATTTTCTTCCCATTCGAATCTCCTCGCAATAGATACGCAAATAGCTATCCCCTCGATCGAGGATTATCAGCCGAATCGTACAAACTTGCTCGTACCAACTTGTCTCCCTATTTCCATAGTCTTTCGCCTCCTCTCTCCTCTGTTTCCCTCCCATTCTGCCGGATTCCTCCTTCGGTATCCAATTATCGGCTATTTGGAACGTCGAAGCGGGTCAACGGGTCAACCCATTTCCAATTCGTGTTGTCGCCGTTATCTTAAAGGCAAGGTGAAAAAGATTCTCGTCAATCGTGAAAATATGATATCGTTTTAGAGTGTGGAGTCAGTTTAATTCTTGATTAAGTTTTTCTGGATAAGGTAATTATGAGAATGGAGTGGAGAAAAAAAATTGTAAAGAAACAGGCGTGATTGTAGAAAATGTTTCGTTGATACTGGACTATCCAAGGGATAAACGAAACATTTTGTGGAGGAATTTTATTTTGGAGTAAATTGTTAAGCCTCGAAATAGTATAAAATGTAATAATTTTTCAAATTTAATCGTCTTCTCGAGAAACAACTAATGTATTCGTAATATTCTTGTATTAGTTAATTAATTAATATTCACGAGAGATTAATTTCAGGGATGTTCTATCTCCGTTTACAAAATATATCGTAATCCTATCTTTACAATATTCTCTCGAAATTGAATACGCTTCGATAAATTCTTTATATAAAAACAATTTACGAAAAATTACCGAATCACGTTCGAATTAATTCGAGATTAATTCCAACTTAGTGAAAAAAGAAAAAGTATCGATTCCTAAAATTCCCTCCTCTCGGTCAAATTTGAAAATTTAATCTTCGAGGCAAGATTTCGAGTAAACAGACCAAAGAAGTAAACAAATTTTATCGTCTCTCTTCTCATACGCGCGACGACATCGTATATAACCATCGCCGCTCCGAAATATCTCGTACACAAAACAAAACGAAACACGAAAGTGAGGGATTTGCATTCAGTTACACCCGAATAATACGTGATTAAAGTTAAATTTCGACAACAAACGCAGATTTCCCGTCAGATTTATGTATATCTTGATTCACGAGTGTGTTACTTTAGAAAACCGACAAAGAGTTTGATCGGCTCCGCCGGAAGAAATTAATCGAACCATCCAGAGTTTTGTGTTTTACCGGGTTTGAGTTGAGAAAGGAGGAGAAAAGGGAGGGGTTTGCGAGAGGCGAAAGAAGCGAAGGAGGGAACAGTTTCTGGGCAAGTTTCTGTATGAAAATTTCATGGTTAAAGGGGAGGGGGGAGAGGTTTTTCAATTTCGTTTTGGAAAGTTTGCCCGAGTCAGGCCGAGTTTATAGGATTTCCCGGTGGTTATGGAAGCTTTTAAAGTTTGAATTGGACCGTGTCTCAACCATCGATTCCGGGATTGGTCAGTTATTTTTTATTGTCCGGATTATAAGTTGTCTTATTATCGTGTAGCAAAAGGGGGGAGGGGAATAATCGTTGCTGGAAAATACTTGGAAATATCCCCTCCTTTTTGCGCCTCTTTATAATTTCATCGCCTCTTCTCTGCAAGTACGAGTCTCGGATCCGTTTTTATTAATATCCGTCTGTAACGAACGTTTCTACGTTTTCTAGAAACTGAGAATCGAGAAGTTGTTGATCGATTTCTTCCTTATCCATCGATTTTGAATCGTGCCTCTTGCTCGCAGATAATTGTCGCGTTTTTAATTTCGAATTCATTTTTTTTAAACTTCATCGCTTTCCAATTATCTCGAATAAGAGGGGAATAAGTTTTTCGTTGCAAAGTAGAAAGTCAAGTCTGATAACACAGTTTGTTAAAAATTATATCCGTTCCATCGATGCATTAAAATCCTATGTTTCTATATTCGATTCGATCGTCGAGATCGTGACACAGCAGCGTTTATAATTCGAAGCTAAAGCGGACGATCTCGCCAGTGTTGTTATTAAACTGCCCCCATTTTCAAAATCGCGGGATAACGCAACCTGGCGCAATTCGGGGCTGGTATTCTGTCCAGCCAGCAGATAGTTGGTTGACCCAATCCAGTCATAACCATTAGAGTTGGCTTTGCTCCTTTCCCTCCCTCCCTTCTCCCTTTCCTTCCGACCGTTTGGATTTTGCATCAACTGCACGTTTACTACCAATATCGAGTCTCCTTTTGGTTTATGACACCGAACCGGGGGGCGTTCTAATAAAAATATAACCGAAAACCGTAATTCCCTATCCTCTTCACGATTATTGACCAGTTTTCCACTGATGTATATATATATATATGTATATGTCGAATTTGATTTATTGCAAATGGGAAATTATAGAATCGTTCTACTAAATCGTTCTAAGAAATAGCCTAGGATGTAATAATTAGTTTTCTCTATCTTTTTTTTTATTTATGATATGTTTTATTTTATTTTTTATTTATTCCTGTCATTAGTTGAAGGATGGAGTTAGGCTCTTAAGGAGATGTAGAATCATGGTATTAATAATTTATTGATGCTTTAGAAATTCAAATTATTTAAAATGATTGAATATTGACGTAGCAGCAGTACTAGAGTTATTACTAGAATTATTATTAAAATTAGCAATGTCGAAATATGACAGAATATAAATTAATCTTTGAATCTTCAAAACTTTGAAATCCTTTGATAATTGGACTTTGAAATTTGAAAATTTTAAATTTATCAGAAAGTGCAAAACTTTTCGATTTCATTTTTCATCGATAAAAAATCATCTATAATCTCCATTCGTATAAATACTCGTTTGAATTCCATATCGCCACTCTGTCCTCGAACGAAACTTCTTCTTTCCAGTTTCCAGTTCAAATATCTCGATATTCATGCCCAATCGAGTAAAAAATAACACAGGCACCTATATTTCGATAATTTATAGAGTTGGCAGGACACACTCGCGAAGGATTCGGTTGTGGAGGACACTTTAATAACTCGAAATGAAGAGAAAGTTTTGTTTCGACGAGATTTAAACATGCTGTAGATCGTTTGCAATTTCGAAACGTCTATAAAAGTGCACTTATCGATAATTCACTGGTAATTTATTTGATCCAAGATTGCCGACGATTCTTCAGGGAAAACTTGAGATTTCGATTACCAATGCTGTAGTTGCTGGAAGATTTAATAGGTTTGAAGTAACTCTGAATTGTTCGAAAAATAATAGTAAGTTTCTTCATATATATATAGTCTTCCAGAAGAATTTATCATTCCAAATATTAAATTTTATTTAGAAATGGTTACAAGCTATTTATTATAATGTTATGATATATTATATAAGGCATGGTAAGAATTTGATAATCTTGTTTGTTATTACACGAATCTTTATGGAAAGAATATACAAAGGATTGTATAAAACTAACATTTTTCAGCGGCGTATAAATCATCAAAAATATTTCTGACACGGTTGCTTTCTTAAAATTGCAACATTACAATTTCCTTGTATTTCGGCATAATTTATCTTCGTCAGGGGTTGCATTCGTGATGCAACATCCTTAGCATAATCCGTCTGACAATAAATCATCTCTATACGCTTCTTATTCCGCGAATAAATGGACTTTCCAGTACGGGGAAAGTAAAAAGCCAAAGGATTAACTCGGATATTTCGTGGGGGGGGATGTTTTTCGCAGAAATATTAGCCGGATGGATATACAGGATCCGTGTTTTTAATTATTGTTATTATTTCCCTTCTTCTTCTTTTTTAAAAAAAACTGTATCTTATGTAGAGTTTGAATTGGAAAAGGAAAAAGTTTGCTCGTTTTTCGAATGAATTTCAAAAATAATTGCTGGTCATATTGACACTTTGATTATAATTAAAAGTTTGGAAATATTCAATAAAAAAACAAAGTTGAAGACTGTTTAAGATTAATATTATTCGTTAGACAAACTTCTGTTTTTTCAATTTTATATCTCGACAACTCTTTACGAGTCTTCTTTCGTTAATTATTGTGATATTTGTTCAGTCGTGTTCAAGGAAGTATCGAGGAATGTGTTTAAAAACAAGTTTTGAAATGGGCGCGTATAATCGTTCAAACAACATAATCCACGGAATAATTGAATTTCTCCGCCATCTTCTTTGCATTCCACTTTTACGTGGACGTTTAATTAATCGTAAAACGCGAAGGAATTTATTGTATCTCATTAATCGTAAAAAATAGACACCAAGTTTTACATTCGTGCAATAAAAGCGCGCGAAACGTGGCCGATTCTCGAACGTTGATTGGACAAAGTTGGGAAGGGATCGGATGGTGTTTCGCACTCGTATTTCCAGGTATTTCATCAGAGAAATGTTTCGCGTGCTTGGATTGCTTTAAAAATTCCATTCGTCAGCACGAAACGCTTTGTGCGTTCCCCCATTTATTTCAGCAGTATCGATAATTGGCTTTCCCGGATCTCCGCCTTTCTTCTGAAAGGTTATAAAGTGTATAACTACGAGCTTCTGTTCCACTGCCAATCGTGCGCCATCAATTTCACGATGGAAAGTATAATAAATTTCTACCCGTTTCTTTTTTCTTTCTCTTTCCCCTTTTCCTTTTTCGTCCTTTCGTAGAAATCTTCATAACAAGAGAAACAATTTTGTAAATGCCTCGAATGAAAGTATATATTTAAGGTATATCGAAACGAGATGTGTTCGAAAGGGGAAACTGTAATAGGATAATTTAAATATAATTTGTGTGCAGTTAAATTATCTTTTAGAGAGAACGAAAATTCGTGCAATCGACGATACGAATGTTACAATTGCCATGAAATCGGATTTTAATTAGTTTTAGATCTTTATAAATTTCGATTTCCAATTGAATCACAGATGAAAAACGCAGCATAGTTTTCCCTCGAATTTTAGTAAAAACTTCTTTCACCATACGTAGTATTATTAATTTTATTTTTCTTATCGATTGCGAATCAATTCGAAAGAGAATTTCAATTATTCGAGGAGAAGAATCAAAGGAACGAATATTTTATAAAACATGAAGCGCACAGAGATGTCTGTTTCGCGCCCCTTTGTTCAGTTTACCTGTATGTGACCATCCGGCGAAATCTTGACGGGTGTGAAACAATTCCTCGACTGTGTCGGTGGTGCGATAATTAAATTCTACAGAACAGGCACAAAGGAGGGTTAAATGAGTCACTCGTACGTTTAGAGTTAGAGGATCGGGTATGTGCGCGCCTTTACATGATATTTCGTCTCCATGAAACTGAACTCGATTCCATGGTTTCTGGTTCTCTTGTCGGTCTTAAGCCCCCATCCTTTACCAACGTTCTCAATTGCGCAAGAAATAATATTCCGTGAGACAAATTCTAGATTATTAATAACTAGTTTTCGAGATCTTTTACGTCTACACCAAATGTGTAGAGTTTTTATTTTTCCTTTTTCATCTTTTTTTTGAATTATCGCATCATGACTGATCAAATAGTATTTAAAATTTTCTATTCAACTCCTTGGAAATCCTTAGCTCGAGAACTTGAATTTTGGATAATTTTGGATACTTTTCCTAACGAGATTGAAGTTTGAAAGAGGACAACCTATCACTTTATTTTACATGGAAATTAGTGTTGCGACAGAATATCACGATGTATCCAATCTTTCTAATAAGATTTTCCATACTAATAATTTCGAACAAGGGTGAAATATATTTTGTTCGAGCAAGATATTTAATAGTTTCGTGCATTCGGATTAATTTCATTCGTTTTTTTTTTTTTTGGTTGTTTAATTTCATTTTATTTTCTAAGAAAATTTTTTCCTCGCCTTCGAGAGATATTTTAAACTCGATGTGGGACAAGAGTAATTGGGACTGATATAATTTAGTTTCGTTAGTCTTAGAGGTGATATAGGAACGTCTTCTCAAAGCGGATTATAAACTTTTCACCAAGATCATGGTGAATTACTCTTATGAACTCGGTGAAATTGTTAGCATGGAATGAAGTTTCGTTGCTTTTATGTTTGTCCCTCTTATCGTTCCCGTGCCTCTTTGTTTCAGAAATTGAAAGACTTAAAAAAGACGCGTTCCTATAAGAATTTATCATAAATGTATATTTCTTTAACTGTAATTTAATTGTCGTAGAAAAGAGGGGATCGTAATCGAAAATGTAAATATTCGTTTCCATTTCCAAAATGAGAAATAAAAAGAAGAAAGAAAATATTTTTTCATTCGACAAGTATACTGATCCGTCTCTCATTAAAATTTCCATTAAAAAAAAGTCGGAATAAAATTATTATCTTAATCCTTAACTTCCTTTTCCATCGTGATTCTTTTGCTCAAAGTGAGCATTGTCAAGATTCAAGGTGGCGTATGAATATTGAAATTCTCATTATTCCAACCTGCCTGCAATTCGGCTATGGACGGGCTCGCGTGTCACCAGATATAATTTAAAGTTTCTAAACTAGCCGGCTTAATTACGAATGTATACACGACCATTAGACATTTGCAAAAAGTCAACAGAGTCGCCTCGTTCATCGTGCACACCGGACACTCGCTATTTAAATAGTAGATTTAAATATAATAAAGAAAAAAAAAAGGGAAGAAGAAATGAACGTAATAGGGGAGTTACGTTTAATCGAGGTGAAAGAAAAGAGAGAAACAAATTAATTTATTTCCAAGTATACGATGAAAAGTTTGTTCTATCGACATTGTTTTTTAAAAGTGTTTTTTCATACGCGTTTGCTTTCCTCGTGAAAAGAGATCTCTGCATAAATTTCATCATTTTAGCGTTGAACAATATTTTGTAATTCGATTGAAATTTTTTTTTTTTTTTTTTTTAAGAGAATACACGATGGATCTTAAGGGAATTATCTTATTGGAAGGAAAATTTAAAAATTTGTTTTTGAAAATCAAAGAGTAGATAATTTTGTTTAATGTTTCAAAATAATTGGGTACATTTCAGCGCGAAAGTTCAAAAGTGACGTTGAACGAAAGAAGAGAATGAATTACGTTGAAATTTATAAGAGCAATTATTTAAATAGATTTCGACGAACTTTAATCACGGCGATAATTTTACTTTGATACTTGTTTATCAATTTCAAAATAATTGATGGTGGTTATAATAGGCGCGTTCGAAATTTCTTGTAAATTATTAGGTGTTTGTACGAGTTTAACGTGAACAGAGAGACGCTTCAGGAGAAAATAATTAAAGCTTGGGCCGGTGAATTTGAAATCCCATCAATTTTTGAATATTCATTAACGAGACCCGGATTGCATACTGAAATAAGCTTTATTATTTTCTCTAAACTATAAAGTTTTTCGATTGAATAATCAATCCTGCGTATTAATTGAATATTCTTCTATTTCCAGCATTGTAAACATTTATCTTTCCTTTAATATTAAAAGCCACCCTCGTTCTTTAAAAGAGATACGGTTATACGCGCGAAGAATAATTCGATTCAATCTCTTTCAATTTTGTAGAATAAGAAAAAGAACGGAAGTGAGAAAAATGATATATGTATAAGCGAAATTGTTTATAAAATATTTTCATTGCAAATTCGAATCCAGGTTGTACAAAGTTGAAAAATGTTTAAAAGTTCGATGACATTTTGGTCCATGTTGTACGAAGTTGGAAAACTACTCCACAATTTTGAAGTGTATATAGCGATCAATAATATTCTGACATCTGAAATGTCGTTGCAAATATTTCTCTGGATATTCCGCACCACGTTTTTGTCATATGAAAAGTGGTTCGACAAGTGGAAGGACAGTAAATTCAATGGAAATATTTGATGTACCGTTTTATCGAGAACTATTAGAGAAATGATCTTTTCAAATATTTTGAACGTAATAACAGGTTGTTATAGGTAATTGTTGTCATCCTTTTGTTTATAGATTGATGGATTATCATTGTGTATATTTATAGATTGCAATTATTTTCTTTGCATACCAGTGGTAATTTATCGATCGATATCGTTCGATCGTCATAAAATTTATACAATTATAGGATTTAATCGGAGATAAATTGTTCGATACGAGGATATATTGAAAACACTTGTTAGTCAATTATGATGTCGGATATTCGTAAAATATGGCAGTTCAAAATTTACAAAGAAGGGAAAAATATTTTTGATTCCACGAATCTCGATACAAATTTAACTAAACATCATTAATTAAGTAAAACTGAATTATGAACAATTAGTTAATTTTCATTGAGAACAAAAATTAGAATAAAAAGTATCGTTAAAATATTTGCAATTTTAAAAAATCTTTTAATTAATTTCTCTCGAAAGTGGCATTTTCTTTTCTTTTTGTTTATTTAAATAGTCAGGCTTCTTTGTTTATTTTGCCTTTAAAAAACACCTATTTGTTTCCTTTCGATATTTCCATTCGTTGGATTCTTTGATTATTTTCTTTCTTCTTTTATTATGAATGCATTCTTGATAATTCTTTCGCAAAGATTTTGTTAAATGGAGAGAATAAATCGTGAAAAATTTATGATCAGTAAATTATCGAATCTTTTTTTTCTTAATAATAATATATTTCATAAATTGCAAACTGCTTTTTTTATTCTGAATTCACTAATTTATACTTACACGAGTTATTCAGCCTCATAATTGAATCCACCTTCCTATCAATTATATAGTATAACATTATATATAGTACTACATTTAAAAAAATTAAAATAATCTTGATGTATCATTACATCTCCCTCAGAATATTTTACGGATCCGTGAAACGAAAATTCAAATATCCAAAAACCTGCAGAATCCGTGTAAAATGATGTTGTAAAATATCCAAAGAAAGATACGTTTTATCCAAAAACGTGGAACGGGTATCTTTCTATTCCATTTCTGTATTCATGAAAAATTAAAATTGCATAAACGTCAGCCCCACTCTATTAATTATACAATCAGAACTAGCACAACTTTGACTTTGATTTTTCTCTTTTTTTTTTTTATCTTATTCCTTTCCACCGTAAATTTTCACACATTGCTCCATATTGTGTGAATAACATCAATGTTTACGAGAACACGTGCCAGCGGCTAGTGGATTATCACGAGACGATGTTATTATATAACGTTTCTGTTTGAAAGAAAGAAAGGAAAAAATGATTTTCAAAGCACAGCCACGGCCAAGAGAGAGAGAGAGAGGTTCATACGTGGTAAATTACGTATCTCGAAGCGACAGGACAAGTTTGTTCTCCCTGGCATTCGAGTATCGCACCCTCCGCTATCGCACACCGTGCAAACTTGGAAAGTTGACAAAAAAGTTGGCGTTGTTTTTGAAATCGCACTTACATTTGAAATGAGGGTGTTTCGGGAAGGGGGAAGGGTCCTTTTTAAAGCGTTTAAGAGACAAGAGGCGACGCGGGGATTCGTAAGGGAGGATAAAAACGTTGAAATACGCGGAATGGGGAATGGGTGTGCATTTTTTATATCGGCTCCCTTGCGGCATTGGTAAAACGCATTTTAATCCCTCGAAATCTATGCTCCGCTCATTTTTTCTTTTTCTTTTTTTTTTTTTTTTTCAAGATTGGACCGCTGTTGCGGTTATTAAAATGTTCCTCCTCCTCCTCCCCCCCATGTATCACGTACACTTTTCGTATTTTCTATTCATATTCTTCCACCCATTTTTCGTTATTTATATTCGTGGATTTTTGAGGAAGAAAAAATTGGGGAAGGGGGGATATAAAACGATATAATTTTTAATTATAAAGGGACGTTTCGTCGTTGAAATATTTGACGATGTGGTGGTTGAACTTGCTTTTTTATTTATTTTACTTTTTTTAATTACAAATTTGTTTAATTATTGTTCAAAAAGAATGGAAATTTAGACTGCATGTGAAAAATATTTTTTTTTATATACAACCTTTCCTTGATACATTTAATTAAAGTAAAATGAAGATGAAGATTGATTGCGTCAATGAGTAAAATTTCGGTGAATAAAGAATTGTTTTTTTTTTTTTTTTTAATTTAGCTCTTGTATATTCATCAGTTACATTTTTTTTAAAAACAGAGTAATAGGTTCAATCATAAATGCGACGACATACGCAATTTCATGGTAAAATGTTTCTAATTTCCAAGTCTGATTCGTCAGCAACATATTTAGATAACATATTCTCGCTCGTTGATTCCGATGTTGGAAACTGAATTATTCCTGAAATTATCTTGATGAGATCTCCGCGTATATCTTGATAAAATTATATCGCACTGAATTTTCTTCTACTTCTTCTAAATATTACCACATTCATCGAACGACAATACATATTATTTGTCGAAACGTAACATTTCAAAGATGTGTTTGATCAGAGTTAATTAATATTTCTCGATATCTGAGCTGCATTTAATTATAAGACGATTTGCATACCCGTTCCAATGTTGGATTTCGCAAAAAATTATCCCGATGAAACTTATATCGTTTATATCATAAACTCCAATAATTATCTCTTCGTTAATTACATAATACAGCGAATATCGATTTAACGTTATTTCTTAAACATAATTATTTACCCTCCGACCTATCTAAAACGCAATCGATCCATGGAATTTTCCTATTTCCCTTATCCAATCACGATTGCCTCGATCTACCTGTTTAACCAAGACATTCTCTTCGTTTAACCACGCTTTTTCTACTTGCCCGATCACAACTCGGCTTGATTCATTTGTCTAATCAAGACTGACCTACTCCTCTCGCTTCCAACCACCACTCGAGTTCGTCTGCTCCTAACTAATCCTATTCCACTTACCCCTTCCTTTTCGTTCGTACAAATATAAATCGCAACTTTTATTACATCCATTCTCAGTTTCATCACGCTCTCCTCCTCTTTCGACTGCATCCTTTCAATCACGATCTCGAAACACTCTATTTCCTCCGAATCCATCAAATTCGTCTATTCCTCTACGTCAAGACGACTATCCACTTTCCTTCCAACAGAAGCTCGACGATTGTTGGCCGTTGAACGAATGTATGGCGCGTGTCAAAGCTTCGGTAGATTCTCGCGTCGTATAACCGGACACGTCGGCCGGGCCCATTAATTACACCGGCTAATTCCGCGAATTGGTCATTAAGGATCAGCTGTTCCGCACTTAATGTCAAGCTAACCGCGCTCAGTTCACTTGGCCCCTTGATCCAACGATAGTCAGTGCTCCTTCGTACGACGCGGGACGCTGTAATTGGTTTGTTGGAGCTTAACTAACTACCGGATAAAGTCGAACGAACCGGCCGCCGTTTAAGCACGGATTATCCAGAACGAGGTGAACAATATTTACTGCTAATTGCCCGGATTTAGTTTCCCCGATTTATTCCCGCGATAAGAAAATCTGGCGAGCACGCACCTGCGATTCTTTTACTTTTTTTCACTCTCCCCCTCCTCCTCTTTTTCTATTCTTCTCCTCCCCCGATTTTGACGAGTCTCTCTCTCTCGTATGAAGAGCGGGGGGAATTATTAACGGCTAAGTTTCCTGTGTTATTTTCGCGATAATTTCGAGAAAGTGTTCTCGATCTGATTAATTTCTTTCGTCTCGAAAAGAGTTGGCCTTGCCTCGCGATTACGTGTGTAGAAAGATATCGAAGAAATGTTTGTCTCTCGCCAATTTCACGGGAATAGTGAATTTTTGCCGGGTGATGGCCGCTCGTTCGTTCGTTCTTTCGTCATAAAAACGAGTACAATAATTTCGCGCGTCGTACGAAAGATTTAATCTCTCAAATGAGATTCGAATACGTGGCTCGAGGCAGGCCGCATTAAGCAGAGAGAGAGAGAGAGAGAATATCCCGCAGAGAGCTTAAGCACACCTTTTTGCCAAGAAAAAATTAACCGTTCTCCATCGCGGAGAAAACGAAACTGCCGCTGATCTGGCAATTAACCGAACCTGGACCAGCGCCAACTATTTATATCGCCCCTATTATCATACGTTTCGAGGAGAGGGGGAGGAGAGAGAGGGGGGGTAGGCACAAATAGTCACCGGTTATCCGTGTAATTCAGAGGAGGAATTAAATTATAGGAGAAGGGATGGTGGATTTTAATTTTAACTCGTCGGATCGAGGGAATTTGATAAGATAAGATAGAGGGTAGTCGAAGTAATTTTTACACGGATTTCTTGTCGAGATCGCGTGGATACTGTTTTGGAGAATTGAGTCAAGTTTTTGAACGATCTGTTGCGATCTGTTATTTTGAAACGGCTTCTGTGATTTATATCGTAATAGGAATTGTAAAAAATTGTAAGGATTGTTTTTTAGTGATATTTAATACGATAAAATTACAAAAATGTTCGACTCAATGCAATAATAATGATAAAGAATATTAGAATATTGAATGAAATTAAGGATTTAACACACGAAATTTTTGTTACGTAAACTTGTTAGAAAAAAAAATAATAAAAAATTAAATTCTTCTCTCACACGATGCAATTATCATATCCCCACATCTCTACGGATAATATACGAGATAATAGTAGTAATTTCCTTCTTGGTTACTGGTGCTGAGGGCTGTTGTTGATACATCTGAATGAAACATAGGCACAAAGATGAGATAAATTGACGTGCAAATACATACGTACACGAGGAATAAAATCGTTTATTTAAAAAAAAAAAAAAAAAAGAGAAAAGAAAGAAAAATTTTGTTTGAATTATCTTTGCAATTACGAACCTAGGATTCTGTATAATCGAGTTACCAGACGTTTGATTCTCGTGCGGTTGAAACGTCTCGTTGGACGGCCTCCTGAACAGTTGAGGATCCATGATGAGCCTCACGTTGACAGTGCTCTTCCACCACCTATACCAGGGCGACACCTGGTCCTGACGAAAAGAAAAATGAGTTGACCGAATTGGGGTGGCGAAGTGGAATGAGGGGGAGGGGGAGGATCTGTACAAGCGTACTCCCCGTGCTTCTTTTCGAAACCGGATTAAATTATCCGGATAGTTTCGGTTGTCACTGGCAAAAGACACTCCGGTTCGATAAATTAGAGCGGAGTGGTTTCGAAGTGGGCAGGTTTCGAGCTGGCCTAATCGAAATCCTGGCCGAAACTGATTCCTGTGCCGTCACGTATCAGCGATAATTCTTAATTAAATGGCTGGATTTCGATTCCGACTACTCGACGACCAATTGAATTTATGCAGCCGCGAACAAGATTTTGCTTGAAATTCTTGCCCCGTCCACGTACAGATATTCGTATCCAACGTCCTCCAACGCGTGATTTATCATCTCTTGAGAATCTATCCTTGCTACTCCATCGCTGTTTCCTTGATTCAAAAAACGGAATCGTTCTTTGGGCAAGTGTTGTTCGTTCCTTTTTGTGAAATTTTTCATGGAATAATTTTAAAATAACTCGAAGATCGTTCGAATCTGAGAATTCTAAATTGTGGAAAATTCGTTACAAGATCTTCGAGTGTATTAAAAATCGTTCCCCAACATCAAAAAGACATTGATCCAAAAGGCAAAGAGAAATTCTGTCTCATTGTATTTTCGTGGCTTCTATCAACCAAGTTCCAAAGGATGAAAGGAACTGCTGGCGATTCCTGGCTTAGCTCAGCTCTTCGCTTTTTCATTATCTCGTTGCTCCTTTTGGAATTCAACTCGCCATTTTTTGTCCCTCCACGTTGTTCGTTACTTTACGACCGTGTCTAATCGAGGCAATTTTACAACTGCTTTTTCTTCGTAACCTCGAAAACTTGTACGAGAAAAAGAGGGAGAGAGAGAGAAATATAGTCAGAAACGTGACGTGTAATTTTCTGCCTCAAAGCGATTGTCCCCTTTATACATCACCTCGATTGTTCGTTAAAAATTTTCATCGATGTTTCTCATTCTTTCTATTTTCTTATATCTTTATTAAAGGGAGGAACTTGGATGATGGAATTTTATAAAACGTTTGATCGTGCAACTCGTCGCGCTTCTTCGAACACCCTTCAGCATTTGACTTCTCGAAGATAATGATTTTCTTTTATCCGGAAAAACCGATTCTTTTCTACAATTGCGGAGGATGCAAAATGGTTTCTCTTTTGATTCGAGAGCAGATTTATCTTATTGAGGTAGATCACGAATATTAATAAAAATTTACTTATAAATATATACCATCGAAATTTATTTTTCCAAGAAAAAAAAACAAAACAATAAATATTCGAATCTTGATAATAAGGAGCCTTCGACAATTTGAAAAAGAAAGAAAGAAGAGAAAGAATCGCATTACGAAAGCGTCACCTCGTTTATAAAAACTCCCCGCGTAGTCTTGTGTTTCCTTAACCGGAAAGAGCGTGTCGCGCCACGTTTGTTCCGGTTCACCACGTTGACGCTTTTCCCATTCAACGCGGCGCACCGTCGCCTCACCTGTTTCACCTTTGCGCCCCTTAATGCATCCGCTTCGAGGCAGCTTGTTATCTGGGTCGGCGGGATCGCGCCGCGTAAACATAAACCGCGAAAGACAGTCGACAACCCCTCGACGCGCCGCGCCGCAAAGAGAGGAGGACGTCGACCTAGACCCGCCTTTTCGAGCAGCCGCATTCGTTCGTCCTCGAACGAAAACGTAACTCGATACACACCGACGCGAAGGGTGAAAAATTGGAAGGAGAATGGAAGTTGGAAGTGGAACGAAAAACGACCCCGCATTTCGGGGGAGAGATCCTTTAATAGGATAATTGGAGTTTGTCGAGGAGGGAAGGCGATACTTTCGATTCCATCGTGGATTATCCATCGAGAAATCGGGCGAGGCCGATGATTGGGATTACGATCGAGTCGTGTGGTAAACAAGAGGGAAGGACGAGATGGAGGAGGATAGATTGGGAATCGATAGATTGATTGGGATTGATGGATTTTGATCGATGGATTTTGAAAGGTGTTTGTTGTATATTGTAGAAATATAAGGATATCTGAAAGAGATATGTAAAAATATATTCGGTTTGGAAATCGTGTGTTTCTAAATCGATTTTTCCATGTTACAAGCAACCACCGATTATTTAAATAATTCGTTGGCGAAAAAGTAAGAAATTGAAAAGTATATATCGTCGAAAGTTTGATGTAATTTTGGTTATTATTGTTCGATCCTTGTAACACGGATTTCAAACTTAATTGTATTATTTGTTGGTACTTTGAATGAAAGATTAATAATTACTTTTCCAAGTAAATAGACTGTTGTGATGTAACCCAGCACCACGATAGTAAGAAAAAACCAAATAGCTCCTCTTGTCCAGAGCTTCGAAATTCCAATTTTTTTCCCTTCGATAACGAAATATTGCATACCTATATGTTACAACATAAATAACATCAATTTAAACAATTAAACAATAATATATATATGTAATATATATATATATATATAATATATATATGTAATATAGTTTCTCGTTAACTTCATCTCGGATAGAAAATAATAAAAAAGAAAGAGGTAAGAAAAATTTTATTTGCAATTTTATTTCGCTATTTATTACATCTAGACTCACCTAAAAGACAAACAGTAACCAAACCGACCGTAACGACAGAAAGTAATGTGAAGATAAGCAAATCTGACTGTATGTTTCTACGATTCCTGGGATGGGTAATCCATATTCTCAACGATTCTGGCCTGAAGGTTCCCATAAAAGTGATCACTATACAGGTCGAAAACAAGTTGAATTTCATGTGTTATTTTCGACGTAAAATCGAGTTACTTGGGTCAAATATTCATGAACAATTGCAAATATTAGAACGAAATTTGAATATCGTCTACTTTTACACTTTTACACCAAAATTGTTATTATGCGTGTAATGACGAGTCGAAGAGAATAATCAACGAATTCTTTTTTAATGAATGGAACGTTGGATAATTTAAATTCATCGAGAAGGAATTGAAAAAAAATTGATAAGATACGAAATATATAGAAATCGAGTACTTACCATCGATAGCGTGGTGTTTCGATAACGTTGAAGTGATAGCGACATAACTCGCAATAAGAGCGACACGATTGATTCAACCATCTTTCCAGGCAGGCCAGGTGCACATAAGCTAAGGATCCCTTACACCTGAACAAATTGTTTCGTTCTATGAAATCGATTCAAAAATCTAAACGTGTATTCTATTTTAAGTCTATTTTCTTGGCTGGCCATTGTTATTCTATTCTACTCGTCTTCCGCCTCGCCATGCCTGATTTACACTACTCGTTAATACTCTTATTTTATTCAATGTATCATTAAAAAAATATATAAATTTATTTACCAATTTCACAATTTCTCTTCAACTTTTTCTTTTTTAATAAATTCTTTTAAATTTTGAATTTATCGAACATAAACGAAGAGGAGATAAAAATGGCAGAGAAGGAGGAAAAATTAGAAATCCAAAGTATAACTTCTTTTTATATCAAAATTTTTATAACGTCATTCTCAAATCTTTAGTAACTGTATCTTCCTTGGAATTTTATCTTATCCTTACTGTTTTTACTCCATTGTTTCAATTTTCTTTCTTTATTCCTTTCTCTTGCGTTGCTCTTTATCCCTGAAATTCCTTCTTCCATGGAAAAATGTTCTTTCGTCGGCAGAATTCATTCTAGAATCGCCAATAGCGAACCATTTCTTCGAATATGGAAATTTTTCTGAATTTTCATCCTGGTTCGAGCGAGATATTCTTTGGACTAATAGATTACTTCGTACCATTGATCCACATTGACATCGTCCATGGAAATAGTTCGAATCGGACAAAGAACCGTCAGAAAGATGTCTCAAAGATCAAATAGTAGAGATGATTTCGAAGAAAGTGGCCAATGGAGACCACGGAATGGACGCCATTTAATGCAAGTGGTCCACAACTTTGGAGATTCTGAATTAATTAGAGTCGTCCGTCGGAAAAAATTTTTGATATTTTACTTGAAAGAACTTTACGCTCACATATTGATGATTGAAAAATAAAGAAAATGGAAATATTTTTCGATCGATAGAAAAATTCAAAATCAATCATAATAATTTTTTCCTTATTTTGATTGGCACGATATACGGAAAGAAATCAACTTATCGTCCCTGAATACTATTTATATCGAAGGAAATTAACGCGGGAAGTAAGTTGAATTTCTTCTTTCCTCGTCGATTCAATCTTGCAACTCGGCGAACGCGTCGAAATTCGCATTATAAAACTGGTCGCGCATACATCACAAAGCGGAATCAAGCTAGCTCGATCTTATTTCCTTCAGGGTGTTCAGGCTCCTTATATTTCACAGTAACATTCGAATAAGAATAGAAGTTGAGTAAGTTTGAAAATTACGATGTCGACCGTTCACCGAAGTGATTTGCATCCGACCATCTTCTCTTCTCGCGTTTCTCGCTCTCTCTCTTTCCCTTTTCCAACTTTCCCATCATATCGAGTATCTTTAATCATTCGAACGCCGGTTATCTTGATATCGTGATTGCGAGTCGATGATTCATAGAAAAATTTTCACGTCGACTTATATTTTCCTTTATAAATATAAAAGGGGTGGGAGGGGAAGAATTATTTTATCCATTGAAGGATCGAGTGAATGATACGCGTTCAAATTGAAACAATTTAATCAATGATGCAATTTTTGGAATTTTCTTTTTTTCTTTTGGATCGAAAGAATAACGAAGAATTTATTAGAATGTGGCTTATTAATTTTTAAACATATTTTGTGTTACAGGTAAGGAACTCGAATATTTGAAAAAAAGGGTCAGAAACTATAGTGATCGGCATCGAGCAGATAATGGGTAAAGTACACGTTCCAACTAGCTTACTTCATTATCTCTGATCGAACAATTCCATTTCAATAGAATGATCCTCCACGGTTCAGTTTTATTTTCAAAAAAATCCAAGTAAAGATCAAACGAATGAAAAAAAAGATCTGTCGTCATTCGAGTGAATCGTTATGAAAATATGAATTGCACGACGTCCCTTGTTTACCTCACAACACGACGCCACGTTAATTAATTAATCCACTTGGAGGACGTTGTTCTCGATTTATATATATTTATCGCCAACAGAATTTTACTTCGTTTTATTTTATTTAACTACGGCCAAGTTTTCGCGTGCTGTAAAGAATTCACCGCCCCTATTATTCAAATCTTTTCCTCTTTCGTGTAAGGGAGACGCGAGGAAGATGTTGAAGGAACAGTTGGAAAGGGATACTCGCGTGTACCTCGCAATGATTTCTCTATTTTCCGCAAAGTGGTGCACGAAGATAGCGTTTCCATTACATCCTTTCTCCGTTTATACCTTCTTCGTAATTTTCTATTTCTCCTTTTTTTCTTCTTGCCCATAATTTTTGATCGTTTGATATCTCTTTCGTAGAAAGATAATTCGATATAATTGCGTTTGTAAATTCTTTGGATTGTTCTTTGAATATTTTACGCTATTGTGAAATGAGAATAGGAAAACTCGAGAACTGGAGAAGTGAAAAAAGGAAAAGGAAAAAGAAAGATCGCATCGGTGTTCGATGGACGACTGTTAGTTGGGATGAAGAATCTGACATGCAACGAAACAAAGTTTTAAAAACTTTCAAAGGAGAGGCTCCTATAACTTGCACAACGATTTCTCGTTACACTGGAACAAGCGTAACAAAGTTTAAAGACTAATTGACTCAACGTGATACATTTGTAACGCGCTGTTTTCGCAGTTGGTCCAACTACTTCGAGAAAATATGTGTATTAATGTGTTTCACAAAGTTCAACCAATCTTTGTTCTTATTATTAGTTAATAGGTTTTATAAATAGAGCTTCGAGTCTCCTGTTATATTTCCAACAAGAGATATACTTTAATTCCAAACTTACGAATCTCTCAATGAATCTCAATATACCTTCTTTCTAACAACTTTTTAATTTTCTCCGATCATTTCCCAAAATTAAGTTTTAATAGAACAAGAAAAGATAAACTCGGCTGGCCTTTTTTTTTATCCGATTTTTCACACGTTTCTCGAACCACTCGTTTCAACGCGAAAGCAAAAGTTCATCCCCCTTCAATTATTCCCCGCATCCCGTTAAACTAAATTGCACAGTCTACTTTCTAAATTTCCATCCCGACCGCCATTTCATCAAACTGTTCGTTCCTCGCCATTTATTTGCATGTCCCCCACTCGAGTCTCATAGGAAAATAATAGAAAAATTCCGCGCGAAAAACGAGGCGGTTCACGATCGAACGTTTACTTTTTTTTTCCTTTTTTTTCTTTTTTCTTTTTTTCATAATTTGTCCGACCGATCTTTTCGCCGACCAATATTACGAACGCTCCGCTTCCGTCCCTCGTCAATGTCGAAAATATTTTTTTTCCTCCGTCGATCATCGATTGATTGGTATTCGAAAAAACGATATTCACCTCGCGTTTCCCATTTACACTTTCTTCTTCGCTGATAATCTGCGTTTGAATATTTTATTCTCGGTATATAAATCAGGAGATCGATTTGTTAATTTCTAGAATTATTGGAATAGGATATATTTATTACAATAAAAATTATAATCGTTATAAATGAAATAATTCGGATAAAAAACAGTAAATAAACAAATTACGTGCCTGTCTCCTATTCACCATCTATAGATCGTCGATCTACATCAACTGATAAGATAAAATAATCAATTACATGAAAATAATTCAACAGACACCCTCAATAATAAATAATTATAAGATGATCCGATACTTAAAGAGAGCAGATTGCGAAGAAAAATCAATCTCTCGCCCCAATCAAGCTTCGATCCAATTCTAATCCATAGACGTAGTTAGGGATCAAAGGCAGTCTCTATGGAAGGGGAGGGAAGATCCCCATCGCGATCTGGCTAATCTCAATGACGGATTGCGTAAGCAGATCAATGCTCGCGCCAATGTCTCTGTTAATCCCCGTGAATACGTATCGCCGTAACACGGCCTGTCACTTTTGTTCCCTGTCACCCCCTGTTACGCAACCGTTGGACGGCGCGAGATTAAATAATACATCCGCCTGTAAACACATTTCACGTGTAACGCGGGCAGGGGAGGGGGATAAAAAACGGGCAACGGTCTTTTGACACGCTGTTGGACACGATATTTACCAGACTTTTGAGAATGTCGAGTCGAGTCGGGGGCGAAAGTCGAAGCGAACGAGTGAAAAGAAATGGGTCGCGTGATACGCGTGTCGTTCCACGAGAATTCTCGCGAGGGCCACGAGGTGAATTAAGTTCCTTGTGGATGGCTGTGCGAAAAGGAACGAGTTGAGATGGAGAGAGGGAGAAAGGTGAACGAATAGGTGGGAAAGACGAACGAGTGAAAAGTAATCGAAGGAAAAATTTAAGAAGGGGGATTTATTTATTGTCTTTTCTTTCGGAAAAATATTCAGAAGAAGATTGCTTCGAACTTTGAATCTTTTTCCCCCTCTCTTGAAGCGAAAACTCGAAATTCGAAAAGTTAAAGAAGAAGAAAATTTACACGCAATTTGAAATTTTCATGCATTCGTGATTCGAATTTAACGATTAAATCGATAAAATGAAAAATACAATTAAAAAAGGGTGTAATATGATGAGATTTTTATTCGCGTATCGAAAACACGACTCTCGAGACGAGATTAAAACTGTAGAGCCGGGACCAACACGAGTCCTCGAATTCGATTAAGAAGGGTTAGAAAGTGTGGTGGGGGGAGGGGGTGGTCGTAAAGTTCGGAGCAAACGTTTCGTGAAACCGAGATAACAACTGCGAAAGAAGTTTGCCGTCCGTGCCATTGTTTCATTGAAACGATTTATTTACGTTGGAATAATTTTAACGGATTTACTCGGCAAGGGTGAGGGTGTTAGACAGAGGGATAATTCCAATTTGAACGCAATCGCGTTTTCCCTTTCCACGAAAAATCTAATTTCGAGGGAACGAGACGGTTAAATGGGAGCCCACTTGGGGACACTCGAACGCCACAAAACAGTTGCTACCGTTTCTTTGGGTTAATGGAGTGTTGTTTAGAAACGTGAGGATATTAATATCGCGCGAGAAATTCAAGAAAAAATATTCACGCGATTATATGAATATTTAGATTCATATAACGTTCTTCGATTTTCATCTTCTTTTTTTTTTTTTTTTAACATAATACATACGTATTGGAATCAAAGTGTTTTATATTCTCGTTTACGTATACACGTTACGAGCAATTGGTCGCTTGAAATCTAATTTCCGCATTGTTTCGCATAGCAGAGCGTAATACTGCGGTCCAAGATACGCGATTAACGTATTTCGACGAGCCGTGTTTCACGTGATTATTTTAGTATTGTGAAAATACAGGAATGTACACATTTATCGGCAAACCTGCACGTCATTGCATTCGATAAATTTGTGAGTATAATTCTGAAAGGATTTATTCCTGCCGATACCGATTGTTCCCGACAACCAAGTGTTTGTCACCTGTCTCGCCTTTCGTCTAAACAAATGGTGATATGGTAATATTGACTCGGTATCGGTGAACCGTTTAGAAATGAAAATCGATTGGAAATTTGTTAAATGCATCCCATTTGTTAAATTTGTTTCTTCGATGGTTTCTCTCGTTTTCTTTTTTATCTTTGGAAGTTAAATAACGCAACTGTAAATAAATTTAAAAATCAAAGAGGAATAGCAGTTTCCATTTACGATCTGTTGAACTTTGATAGGTGGATAAATTATCGTCATTTTTAATTGCGTTCGTTTATGACAGACAGAGTATTAAAAACAATTGTAAGAAATCATTTGCGTAAATTTCGAAAAAGAAAAAAAAGAAAATTCAACGTTACTTCCATCGATATTCATTTCCTGAAGCGAATTAAAGATAAATTCTTTGAATTTCAAACGGCATTCCCTGGTTAATGTTGACGGGATTTCACGGTAATTAGTCGACACAGGATAACCATTACTCGATCGACTAACGTGAGAATTAATTAGCATTCTCCTCGCCCTGAAATTTTACTTGCAAAATTGGCCGCCCTTCGAGCCGTGCGTTGTTAACGCGCGTGAGTGGCAAATGGATTCTCTTGTTTTAAGACCTTGATAAGTTTACGAGAATCAGATTTAGATAAAATTTTATTTTCTCGTAAAAATATCCTGGACAATTAATGATTTTTATACAAATATACTCTGATGCGTGGATGGAAAGAAGTAGCGAAAGTAGAATTGTAAATTTCGCCTGCAACAATTTAATGTATTTTTAAATTTAACGAATGAATAATTTTAAACGATTTGAATAAATTCTTTATAAAGAGGAGCGAATATATTCGAATTTTTAAAACTATTCGCATCGTCAAAGGATATCAATAGTTTAAAATATCGGAAATACCACCAGTGTCTCTCTATCCGTTGAATTTATCTCAAATTCCCTTTCAAATTCCTATTCGAAAATTTTTAAACTTTGGTTATATTTGTCTTTCCTTTTTCCCTTTTTTTTTTTTTTTTAAATTGTAAATGCTAACTGACAGATTTTTCGTGGCGATAACAGTGACGGTTGATCCTGCATCATACTACTTCCTGAATTTGAATTCAAATGTAGTTTCCTTGAAATAGAAATCCATGTTTGCACGATGGTGTTATATCGAATGTGCCGCGCTTTATATCGCTCGTTGATATGAAGTATTTTATACGTTTCTTCGATATCTTTTTCGGTTATTTTTTTTTTATATTTCTCGTTTGATTTATAATACGTGAAAAAACATATGGAAAAAAAAGAGAGAGAGATTGTATAACAGGTTGAATCGGTATAAATTGGAATATTATTCGAAACGAATTCTAAAGAACAAAAAAGTTAGAGATTTGACGAGCGAAACGTGGCTTGTTCCAATTTTAATTCCGATTTCGATCGATAGATCGCCTCTAAATATTCATTCAACTTTAAATGAACGATCAAGTCTATCTTTTAAATCCATATTTAACGAGAATTTGAGAGAAGGTTAATTTTTTATCGATTTCTTCTCAAAATATATATATATCAATGATGCTCGAAAAGTTGTCAGAATTTGTGAAATTAGCTCGTCGAAAGTTTAAGAATAATTTGTAAGAAACAAAAATTTTTATTCGAAAATAGAAATTAAAGGTAATATAAATTTCAATTTCCAATAACAAATTGGACAGGAATTTTTACAATTGCTTGCCGTGATCTTTATTCTTTTTCCCTTTCAAAAAATCAATCACAAATTCCCCCAAAATATTCTCCCAACATTTGAAACTGTCCCAAAGTCGGTGTGGGCTAAAAAGAATTTTAATCTTCGCTTCCCATAATATCCACCTTTCCAAGCTTTCATTCGAATTCCACCCTATCGGAATCCTTCACCTCGCTCGAGAAAGAGAGAGAGAGAGATCACGGCAAGCTGATCTAAAAAGGGATCGATTGGTTGGTCGGCCGAGGACCGATTCAATTGGTCGATGATACATTTACCTACAAGGCGAAATGAGCGGCTCCTTGGACGTGTTTGTGTGACATATTCGGCATACGATGGAGCCAACCGAGACCAGGCTGCGGGTAAGCCTGTGTTGTTGGCCGAGCCCGAGAGACATTTGCTGCGTGTCGCAGTCATTTAAATTGCAGGACGAGCCCTCGGGAACGGTGACCGGTAGCATCGGGATGCCGTGCTCGTGATCCAAGTTAACTGGAATCGAAGAGAAGGATACACAGGGAGCCGGTGCATATGTATGATCCACTTCCCCTACGCGTTTACTTACACCCCCTATTCCGCGTAATGGCCGGCTTTCTGCGAAATCCCCTCCCTCGAATATCGATTAACGCGCCTCCCCCTCCATTCGATTCGCCTCGATATATCGGCAACTTGTTTTTGCAATTGGTTTGGCAAAGGTTGGCTTGTTGCTTGAAAGAATAAAAGTGGAGGATATTAGGGTTTTCTGAAGACGTAAATCTGATCGTGTAATGTGTAGTAAAAATTCGATATCGCGGGAGAAAAAGTTAGCAAACGGTTTAGGGATGGGCGGTTGAGGAAACTTTGGAAACAAGTACAGGTAGTTGATCAAATGCGGCGTATGATAAAACCATTATCCCTATCGAACTCTCCCCAGGAGACGTGCAGGTATTAACGAAATTTAGCATCATCGCAAAACTTGGGATCTGCAGTTCGAATAGTGCCATCCTGTTTGTAATTCAAGGGGGCAATATCAGATTTCGCATTGATTAATTCCGGGGAGTAAATTCCCACAAAGCCTGCCATTACGCCTAATAGGCTGTAAATACACGCAGATGCGTGCAGAACGTGGCGGATCATACATATGCACCGTGTTCTCCGTTTCCTTCCTGTGTTATTTCAAGTATCCTTAAGATTAATTATCATCCCTAACGACGCGCCTTTTCACGATCATATTTATTCTTGGAGACACGATTTTTATATATCGTCCGTATTTTAATTAAATAAAACTGCGGATAAAAGAAACGCACTTATCATTCTTAAAGAAGGAATCTTAAGGTGGGGAAATTCACGATTAATTTGCGAAATCGAGGAAAAAAAGGAATTTACTCGGATAACGAAGGGACGGTTAGCTCGATCTGATTTCTCAATTTCTTCTAAATTCAATTGTAACGTTTGGGATAGTCGAAGGAGCGCGAATTCTTTTAATTTAAACGATCACGTACCTACTTGCATCCCCGACGATGAAAATATAACCAAAAGGTTGAACGGTCTCTTGAGACGTCTGACCAAAGGGTTATTCGGGAGCGAATCGATACTGTAATTTCTGAAAGATCTGTTTCTTATTCAATGCGATCCTTCCGTATGCAAATGAGGCGCAGAACCAGGGGAACCAGCTGGAAAAAGGATAACGTTGCTGGTTTGGATAACCGATAGAACTGTCAGTTCATCGTAGTGAAACGCGACGATGCGCCCCCTTTTTACGTACGACAGCTATTCCCTTCTCGTTTCCAGACAAACGATAAACGAATAAACAAATAAGAGAAGGGAGCGAACAACGATGATATTATATTTGTCGAAAATTATCTCCAAGATTTTTTTTTTTTTCCTTCGACGTCAATGATCGGGGAGAACGATCGAGGAGCGGTTTGAGTGCATTATTATTAAAATTTTTGCAATTAATTTTATTTTATTTTCGAGATCACTGTCGAGGAATAGTTTTAAAACTAGCAGCTTTGATCGTATCTTTACGAATTTTAGATTTGTGGAAATTAGATTTTAAATGTAAAGGGAAACGTTAGATTTATTTCGTTTGACAGTTTTTCGACCGCGGATAAAAAGTGCGTTCTATAATTGGAGATAAAAATATCACGCGATATATTTTTTTTTCATACAATAAATATTCCTGTGACTGCAATTTTGCAAAAAAAGGACAAAAAACGAGGACGAATTTTGTCAAATGATTCGATTTTTTTTTGTTCTCTCTCTTGAAAAAATTTAATTAAACGTACATCCAGATTAACTTCCACCAAGTGTAATATATTCCCAATAAAAATGATATTCCGTGAAATTTATTCGAATGTTTTTCCCGTAATAAATTCACTCGTCCTTGTCGTATTTTCAATTTTATTTAATGTCCAATCTCGCATGCGCGCCCATTGTTTGCTCAATATTTCGATTTTACAAATGTTTACAGAGCCCGGTCCATTCTTTGTCGCCTGCGAGATATCATGAATTATTAAAGGAAATTCATGATCCAACGCCAATTTCCAACGCGAGCTGTGATATTAATTTGCCCGTGTCTCGTTAAACCGAGCACTTTTCCTTCAATTTTTTAAAGCGTAGAGAGCGGTGAAATTGTTGCAACAACGATTCCTGCGAAATCAAAGGATTCTTCGCTTCTCCTTATCTCTTTACGTTTCTATAAATGAAATTAATACGCAACACGAATCTTTGATCGATTGAATTATGGAATTAATTATGGATAATGTATTCTTTTTCTCGTCGTGGAAAAGTCTATGGTGTCATATCCTCTTCGATCTCGTTGCAATTTCAAATTTAACGACAATCGATGGTTCGTGATTTTTCTTTTTATTGCAACATTCTGGAAAATTAGGTTCTTCGTCCTCTTTTTTATCGAGCAAGTCGTGTGAATTTTCATATTCAAATGTTGGAGAAATTATTCTCTTTACGAGTGGATTATATTATCCTTCAGAATTAGAATTTTATAATAGGATTTACCTGCCCCTATTTAATCCTCTTTGATAATAGAAATTCCACTTCGAATTATTTGTTGTTATGTGTATTCTGTAATTCGTGTTATTCGGTTGAAAATTGATGTTCTTCCATGTAATATATAGCTTCGATTTTTAAAACCTTTCTTATTTTCCAAAGAATGTTCCATTTGATTATTGGGGGGGGGGGGGAAGAAAGGGAGAAAGTTTAAAGACAATTTAATAAAAGTAGGATCCTCCTATTTAATTCCCACGAGATTTTAATTCACGTATAATCCTATCATAATCACCGTCTCTGCAACTGAGATTATCCATAAAATTACTCCAACAATCGTAAATATTCTTATCCTACAAAATTGAAGTAGAGCGAACTTGATGCGAGGTAATGAAATTAAAGGAGAGATAAAATAACGTGTCCAACGTGAAATATCGATGTATCGGTTGTTATTATTGAAAAATATAGCGGAAGGAATGTATCTTGAGACGTTGGCCCTGCCGGTCATAGGATTATGAAGATTAATTAACTGCAGAAAACCGTGCTACGAGGCCACGCTGTAAATTGAATCTCTCCCAAGTCAACTGATTTATGGCGGTATCGCGTCGAAACTTTTTCCCGCGAAATACCCAGATTTGCATTGCATTAAACGGAAAGGTCTATCACTCATAAGGCGATAACCATCGCCTGGGTGGAATTTTTTTAACCCTCCAATCCCACCCTTGCCGTTCTTTAAGCCTCAACAAATTGCAATAGGAAGGGTGGACGCGGAATAACGAGTATATTTTAGAATCAAATCAATTTCTTCTCGCGTGTGCGCGAGCTTTTCAGAGAGGGAATTTCAAAACGATTAATTCTCTTGTCGTGGCTCACGTTACAAAATTCAGGAAAACAAGCTTACCTTTTTACATCTGTCTCGATTTTCTCAAATTTCGCGACGTGTCATATATGTACTTTCGAGCCCAACTTCGTACAAAAGGCGATTCTCGAAATCGAATTCCGTCCCCTGATCCCTGATGCCACGTTTCGAATTGAATTTACTCGCCTCTTAGAGCTGGCATAACGCTTCTCGCCGAACAACTTTACCTTCCGACTTTCGTATTCGAGATTTTGTTTTCGCCAATCCCGGGCCGAGCCGCCAAACTTTCCCGCCCCCGGGTCGCCGTTCACTCGGATTTCCTCCTTCGAAATTTTCCATTTTTCCTTCTCTCGCCCTGTCCAGAAAAACAGAAACATTCCCCCGCAAAAATCCTCCCGATGCATTCTCCGGAGGACCAAAATATGTCGTCCCGGTGGAACGGATAAAATTAAGAAGGAAGTGAGGAGCGTGGATATTTAGAATATTTCTTCCGTTTTAATCTCGAAGGAGTTGAGCTTTTCCCTTGAATTCGAGATATTTCTTCTCGCGAGTTGCGATGAAATTATATGAAACTGCAATTTTTTTTTGTATCTAATTTTTATTTCAATCTAGGATCTTGTTACTTTCGAAGAAGAATTCTAATTAATATGCTCTTGCGGTATTTAATTTTTTAGATTTAAACGCGAGGAAGAATTAGAAGGAATAGTAATAGATCGAAATTCCCATCGATGTTGTATAAATTCCAACATCCCGGCACACGACGCTTTTTGAATGGAAAACGAGCAAAATCACGACTCGATGTTGATGTACCGGCGTGAATATACCTGTATTAATCCCATTGTGAGAATACCTTAGATAGTTCAGTCCATTTCATCTCCACCGCTTTATCACTAAATATTGCCTGACTTACGCCACGGATACGGATTCGACGAAGGGGGAGGCATCCGCAACGATTTCATTGTTCACGGTTCTGTTCACCGTTATAGAATACGGGCGGCCACATTTGTCATTTCACAGGGAAATAGTTTGATTCAACGCTTCTAATTAAATGGGTGCAATAAGTGTATATAAGGGCGCTCCTATAATTTATCGATGTTGGTGATTTATTCGTTAACTTTCGGGAACGACTGCATTGTTCGTGGGAACTTTGAATTCCGATTTGTTAACTAATTAATATTCTGTTGAGTTTCGATAGCTTCGACGTTTGTTTTTTGGATTATCAATAATTATAATATGATAAAGTTTCGTGATAAAAATTTTCTTGGAAAAAAATTATATATGTTTGTTGTCACCTCAAATATCGATTAATTATTTTTACCTCGAGAAAAATACGTTCCTTTTTAACGAGTTTTAATAAGATTCTCTTACACGACCAGAATTACCAATTCCAACTTGCAACAACGCACGATTAACGTTAACACGTTATCATCGCCCTGTTTACTGACAGATGCGAATTAAAAACGCTTTCCAGCATTATAATATTCGAACATTCTTCGAAAAATTCTACAAATTCTACAAATCAATTAATTAAAATACCAAAGATCTAAACGCCTCGTTCAATGTTTCAATAAATTATGGCCATATTTACACGTTCCCTGGAAAGAAAAGGGAATTAAAGAAAGATCAGAGAGATATTTTCCAGGGAGACACGGAGACAATACACCACATTACAACGGCCGGATCCCAGACGATACGCGTTATGGGATACGCGCGCCATTTTCACGAGCACCTCTGGAGACGGGTTTTCGTGGGGGTGTCGTGTTTAGTGGCGATAAATTTCGGGGTTGTACCTTAAGACGGTCAGATACGTGCGTGTACACGCGAACGGAATGTGTATGTATGGGGGACGAGCGCACAGGGCGCTCTTGGCGTGTTGGTGACGTGGTAGTTAGTAATGTGGCACGGTGTAGAACGGCGCGAGGAGCACAAATTTTCCGAGCTGCCAGCTACGAGGACGTATTTAGGGCGTCTGCCCCCTCTCTCCTCGTGTTTTCATAATCTCTCTAATTTCCATTAGCGAGAGATCGCGCGCGATATTCTTGGAATTTATTTTTTTAATCGGGGCGATCGTTTTTCTCGAGTTGCCGCTTCTATCCATCTGTTGTGCGAATTTTTCTTCCCTCGCTTTCGAAATACTATTTTGTCGAAGGCTGCTGTGTTTTTGTCATTTTTGCTTTGCTCTTTTCTTTCTTTTTTGGGTAAAATTTAAACGGATAGGAAAATTTATATGAAGGGAAGGATGTTTTTTTTATTGAATAATTCATAGGTTTATTATTCAGCAATTGGACGTGATAAATTTTCTTCAATTTTTCTTGCAAATTTCGCCGCCTAATATCGAGTAAACGTTACGCATCGAGCAAGAAATAAATTTATGGCACTCCACCGACGTTTATGCATTCGGTAATGTGCTTTACACTGTAATATCGCCTTTCTTGGTTTCCAATTTCTCGTCGTTTCCCGCTCGAGGGAAACATCGTAGCTAAATGTATCGCAGGGTATAAGGTTCGGGAGGATCCTTGAAGGGAGGAGAATCGAAACTCGCAAGCCGCTTAAAGCCGGTTTTGTAGTCATTTGTCGTGGAAGAGATCGAATCGTGGAAAAACCGGGCCCAACATGGAGGGATGATTTCAAAGAATTTTTCTTGTGATCGTGGATTTTATGCGAGGAAGGTAAAGTAGTTTGCAAATATATATATATTTTTCTCTCTTCTCAACTCGTCCATTGTCGATCATTTGTACTTGCGTTTCTTTCTTCTTTTTTACAGACAAATAAAATTTTCAAACGATACGAAAATTGATTAAATCATTTGATCCGCGCTAGAAATTATTTTATATCGATTTTCTGTAACGGATTAAACGGATGCTCAAATTTTCCTCGATCAATACGAAAATTAGATCGAAAATATCGCTATAAATCAATTTTGAGACGGTAATTTCGGAAAATCTAGAGAAAAGTAATCCTCAATTATCGTCAAAATTTGTTATTCGTAATCGATATATCTGTATCGATACAAGAAGGAGAAATTCAGCTTTGGAAGAATTTTTATCGTATATATAATATCGCGTTTCCTAAATATTTTTATCCGAATCGACGAGGCCAACGCGTCGAAACAACGCGCAACAACACGGGGTGTAGAAAGAGATATCGGTGTGCGGTTTAATTTGTATCCAGCCCGAGGCTCACGTTTTTGGGTATAAAACCTGTGGATCAACAAAGGTTGTTTTACCGATGTTTGCGCGGAGAACCAGAACAGAGCTATCTCTCGTGGCTATTTTCAAACGCCCCCTTTCATCTTTCGGATAAATTTCACGATACAAGTACTTCTCCTTGAAGCCTCGTGATATCATTTTTTGGCGAGTCTCGCGTTTCCTTCTCCTCCTTTTTTTTTTTTCGTCGCAAATGTTTCGTGGATTATTGTATTTCCTTCACGAACATTTTTATAATATCGCATTTATATTATATTATGTATGGTAGGAAAGAAAAAATAGTTATATAAATAAGTTATTTCTCTCGAAATGATTAATTATTTAAAAATCATTTTCATAAATTTGTATATTCACTTTAATAATCTATTAAAAAGGTATTCGAGATAAATTAAATTATCTATATCATGCATCATTTTCCACAAATACATCAAAATCCGCAGACGAATTATAAATTGATATTAAAATAAACTCAATGGAGATAATTTTAAAAAAAGAATATCAAAGAAAACAAGTGGAAAACCTTTGTTGGAAAAATTAAAAATTATCAAAGTGGTTTCGATTATGCACGTTACATGTGCAAAAAAATCGAATTTTTTACTCGCGATATTTTTATTCGAAAATTGTTTCGTTTCAACCTCGATATAATCATCGAAACGGAAGACAAAAATTTTCCTTCCGCTAATAAAGATTAACGAGAACTCGCCTCGTTTGCCTCCGGTTCGATGCTAACATTTTTTCGAACACGGAAAGAGAAACGTGAAAACAGGCGTCGAGAGATAATCGTTGACGAAAAATACGAGGAAGGAGATTTAATCGAATCGACGGGCAAAAGTCGCGATTATAGTAAAAATTACGCGCCATAATTTTTACATCGCGTGTCCTCTCAGCTGCGTGCGAGATCTTCATTTGCAAGAGTATAAAAATATTCGGTTGAGAAGCGGGACAAAGTGGATTGCTCGAGATTTGCCTCGCGATTTCTAAAAAAATTAAAAATTAGAAATTAAAATACCGAGTCTGATGAACGAGCATAAATACACAATTTTTATAAATTTATATATTATATAATTATAAATTTATATGATTATATAATTACGAGTCGATGTGGATCGCGACAAAGTCGAAATGGAAATGAGACAAGAAATTATACGGCACGAAAATGTAAATAATCGACGATTCGAAACAATGTTACGAAAGTGACATTTGGAATTGTTTATTGATATAAGCGAAATGCCGAGCGATTTAACGAAGTCGCTCTCGGGACACCGAGCGGAACGGTCGTATACTCTCTCTCTCTTTGCTCGAATATATATATATTGTTAAATAAATTATTAAATAAATTATTGCGTCGTGTGAATAGTTGTAAACAAATAAACATCGTGATTATTTATTTACGAAGAAAATGGTAAACTGTTGTAAATTATAAATTGTTATATAATTAATATATAATTAAGAATTATTTTTTAGAATTTTTATTCCATTCAGATGTAAGAATAATTTACACCATAAATTTTTACGTGAAATATTAAAAATCGTCGTGGAATAATTTTCAATGAAATAAGACGCGTCGAACGAATCGTTTAATAAATATATTTCAAGAATAAAAATCAACATCCGATTAAAAAACGTGTACGGACATTCATATACGTTTTTTTTATTTTTGTATTTCCAATACACGTATTCGTACATTTTTCAATGTCCGCGATTTTTTTTTAAATTATTTCGAAGAAGAGAGAGAGAGAGAGTTTTCAAGGTTTCTCTCAGTGGAAATTTTTTACTATATTACGATTGGAAAATAGATTTATCTTATGATTATTCTTATTTCTTTTCTTTGTATTCAATATTTTTTAAAAGGAAAGTGGTTAGTACTTCTTTATTCGATCTTTATTCAATCTCGATTCATAGATTTGTTCTTATCTCTAAGAACACTTTTGCAAATGAATATTAACATCCTCACATTTAGTTGAATTAATTTTTTTATATTGCAAATCGGAGCCCACTATATTCTTCCAAAAATTTCAAGTAATAATTTCTCGTAGGTTTCGATCATAGTTTTTCCCTCGCATAACGCTTTCGATTGAAGAACAAAAAAACTTGTTGTACGTGGTTTTGCTCTAAATAATTAGAAAGAAGTTTTTTTTTTTATTTTTGATAATCACGAGAGATGGAATTCTTCGAGTTGCAATTCGTCGATTCTCTTTCTTCCTTTCCCTTTTTTCTTTTTTCCAAAAAACTTCGCCTATTCGCTTGTGTCTTTCGGGATGTTTCGAGATGTATATTTGCGATGCGCAGCGACGAGGTTGCCATTTTCGTGACCGGCATACGAATTTTGCAAAACTTGATGCGCGAAAGATAAAATACCTTTGCACGTTCCTCATACGCGCAATAAGTTTTACGAAATGAACGTGATAACGTTTCTTAATCAACGTGTTGTACTTAAAATAGAATTCGTAATTTCTTAAAACAGTACGAAAGGATTTCACAGCTAGCTCGATCGAATTTTTTCGCAAAAATCGATATTCGTTTCGATTCGAGCTCGATTGGGACGCAGCCGTCAACCATTAATGAAAAATCGACAAACACGATACGAATTTCCACCCAATTCGTGAGCCACTGAATCGATTACAGGGGCGGCCTTTAAACGATCGTTTATAAAAACGTTCCATCTTCTTTAATCGCGCGATCAATCCGGCCAAGGGACGACGTGTCGCGCCATTCCGTCAGATAAAGGGCGAAATCACGGTTTTTTTTTCCTTTTTGATAACGAGAATATTCTTTGGGGGAAGCAAGTGAAATTCTATCTATCCGATACGCCCAATTCGTATCTGTCGACCAACGCATTGGCGAAGATAACTCTTCTCTTTCGATGGGTATCTCAACGAAATATCGCTCGATCTAAGCGTTTTGTTTTTGGACACGCAACGCCACGAAGGTGTTGTAAGGGAACTCGTGCAGCAACGAGGGGAATGGAATTTTTCCTCTTTTGGAAATCGAGGTGATATTATTTATCATTATTTCTTTCAATAATAACAACGAAGTAGGGAAGATCGAAGTGGATGATTGGAGAATAAGTTTAGAGGCGAATAGGTTTTTCTTCTTCTGATAAATATATTGTATTTTAAATAATACGTTTAATTAATTAATGGATGAACGAGAGAATCTGGAAATCTGATAGAGTCGTAACGTGTGTATACACGATGAAAGGATAATAGATTAGTCGATCTCTTTTACTGGTCATCAAAATCTCTGTAACCCAATTTCATTCGCGAAATTCCATACATTTCCAAAGAAATGGAAGACGCAAAAATATAAATCCATAAATCCGATAATCTCCTCTTTCATCCAATTTTATTCATTCGTCTGCTTGAAAATCAAACGAGCCAGTCAAATGCAAGCGTTTAAGACGGTGAATGATCTCAAAACACGGTCGAGTCGAATGAAAAAATGAAGCAACGGTTTAACACTTCGAAGATTCCTTTGATATCGCGAATTCGAACCCGTGAACGGTCGTCGTCATCTTAGGCATCCTTGGAAATGGAATCAGAGGCGAGCATCAAAGGACGGTTTCACGGCGTCTCCTCTTCCGCAATGAGAATCCCAGAGAGAGAGAGAGAGAGAGGGAAGGTTCACCGATGTAAATACGACAAGTCAACGGAGGGGGTCTCTGATCTCGACGTGAGACGGAGGCAACGTCCCATTTCGCGAGGGCGAAACGTAATTAACGCTCGAGATCAGACCGAGGCTACTTCGTGCCTTACCTATTCCCCCCTCGCTGTTCCACGAACAGAACCACGATTGAAAGCTTGCTGAATTGATATATTAATTACGATACTGGACAGTGGAGAGTGGAGAGAGAGCTTTTAGTCGTGGACGGATAGGTATCGAGCTTATGGTAGATTGAAATATTAGAAAGACGTTCCTTTTTCTTTTTTTTTTTTTTTCCTTCCTCATTTCGTCTCGTGACAATCGAGAATTTAATTCGGTAGAACGAATAGAATATGGGCGAGATGAAACGTGAAATCCTTTTTTTTTTTTTTTTTTGAAAGGAAAGTTCTCTATGGGAAACTCGAGCCGGAAGTCGAAATACAGAAAGGGGACGGAAAGCGGCCGGTGAATTAACCGGGACTTCACAGACTAATTTCAACGTCGCTCTTGGGTTTTGATTTGTACTCGTCTGCAGGATCTGGTTATGGTTTTAAAGCAACGGAAAAATATTGGCGAATCAAACTTGTAGTTGGCTAGTTCTGCTACAAGCTTGATGATCTTGACGATTTTAGAATGGGTTAATACGGAGTATAAATTTTATCTCGTTCGAATTTTACGGATCTTCAACTTTTCGTGCGAAATGCTCGAAAGAAATTAAAAGTTTTGTCGTCGAAGTGTGCTTAAAAGATGGAGGAAATCGTGCCATTGAAATCGGTTTTTCGTTCATCCCGATATCTTGATCCGTCGCCGAGATACAAAGCTTCAAAGTCTATAACACTTAACGCAGGGCTGAAAAATGAATGGTGGCGCCATCTATTGACTTATATATTTTAGAAGCGCGTGCTACGCTTTTCCAAGAATCGCGTCTGTCGTTTGTCTGGAATTTGAGATAGGTCAGTGAAAGGAGGTGCAAGCGAGAGGTCCGAATAAGAGACAGGGAGAGAAATAGTAAACGATCAAAAATTACCCTTCGCTTTACACGACGATATCTCGGGAACCGGAAGTGATATCGAGATAAATGAAAAAGCGTTTTAAAGGGCAAGGTTCCACGCTTCCAACGATCGTTCATTCGTTGACCGGAAGTTATTATTTTCGGAGTTGTAGCATTTCAAAGTTTTCCTAATTTTAATAACGTTTAATCGGGTTTAAGGTAAACAATCAGGAATTAGCCTTTGTTTCACGCGATGATATCTCGGGAACCGGAAGTGATATCGAGATGAATCAAAGAACATTTTAAAGAGGAAGATTCCGCGCTTCTATTCATCTTTTATTCGTTGACCGGAAATCATTATTTTCCGAGTTATGGCGGTTCAAAGTTTTAATATCGATCTAATCGTGTTCAAGGAAAATGATTAGAAATTAAACTTTGCTTTATACGATGATATCTTCGGGACCGAAAGTGATATCGGGATAAATCAAAAAGCGTTTTAAAGAGGAAGCTTTAACGCATCCAATGATCGTTGATCCGCTGACCGGAAGTCACTATCTTGGAAGTTACAGCGTTTCAAAGTTTTCCTAAATTTAATAGAGTTGAATCGAGTCTTTATGGTAATTTATATGATAGATATATATTTATTTTTGGAAAAGAATCGCTTACAGCAGCCTTTCAACATTTCCAACTTTCGCAATATCCTTTCCTTCAAACTTGCCTTTGCAAAGAAAAATCCCCAAAACTTTGTCTCCGGGTTTAATTCAAATTCTTCCAAAGTTTCTAACAACAATCCGTCCCTAAATCGAATCATGGAAAAATGTTGGTCGCATTCGCAGTGTGTCGCGACAAAGATCGAATTGGCCAAAGTGTGATTAGAACGTAGCCATCCGAGGAATCATTCCATTCGAGATGGATGTGCATCCATCTCGAGGGAAGAGCCGAGAACGGAATGAAGGCAGGGGCTTCTAATCCGACCGGTTGGAAAATGAAGCGAAAGAAATAGAAGCAGCGTTGTACGTGCGATGCACTTTTACTGCATCATCGAGGTGGATATTCGTTGGAACGTGGTATCAGTGGTAGCTTCTTCTTCTGTGCACGGAATTTTAAAGCGCTGCAAATTACATTTACTTGCCATAGTTGTTGGATACGCGCTTCCACGCGATAGAAAAGAATTTTTCTCCCTTCCTTCGTCCAATCTTGCCCCGTGATTTTGGTGAATCGTAACAGAAGTTTTTATCTTCGCTCGCCTGGAATAATTTCGTATTTTGTATCGGTATTCGGAACTTCTTAACGAGCGTATTTATAAAGCGTTTCTCAATTAAAATATTTTTATTAGATCATATGTAGGAGTATTCGTAGGAATAAAAGAATTATTTGAATTAATAGGAAACTTTATTAAATAAAGTTTCTACTTGAAATGACGTGAACATTCATCTCGAATATTTTCTTCAAATACAAGAAGGGTTTCGAAGGAAAATATTGTTGTAATAATCGAAAGTTTGTTACGTTGAATATCATTCAACTGACTGTTAACGGATGACGAGTCATCTTTCCAAATACTAACCATGAGGTTGTCAGTGGCTGTTCTGCTTTACCTCTTTTGATATATCGTTGCACGCCGTCCATTTTTCATCCACGGTAATCAATCTGTCTAAAAACGGATCGACATTGTGGCAACTGACAGGGGACGAACAAATTCTTACTGGTCAGCGAAATTCTTCCCTGACAATTCGTGTGAAATGCTGCCGGACAGGCTACGGTTTGAAACAGATTCGAGGTGTTTCGTGCATTCCATCGTGCAACGATTCTACGTGATCCATGTTACCGAAACTGTGCTCCAGTGAGAGAAAATAGAGTGGTAAATATCTCCACTATGATTCATTCCGTCACTTGAACTTTCCTTTCTTTTTTTCATCCCATTCTTCTCGGGTATCTTATTAGGCACGAAGTGTAGAAAAAATTCTTGTTAGTATTCCCTTTTTTCGAGTCTTTTATCGTGACTGTAATACAGAATTTGTACTGGATGGAAAGTGTACTATAGCTTATCACACTCTCGAAAGAAACTATTGCCTTTTCCCCTTGTGATACAATTGATAGAGGGAAAATATAAGATAGAATACCGCCTCGTTTCGGAGCAAGTGACGACACACAATGTGTATTTTTCAATCGATAGAAGCAAAATGATAAGCCACGATAGCTTGTCAGTGATCGCGCGTGTACAAAGTGTCTCGTTTACAAATCTCAATTTTTATCTTAATGAGATTTCCAAAGGGAAAGAAAGTTCCTCCACATAATATGGAACTTGTAATTTCCAATTTGAAAAATAATATATATCGTGAGAAAATGCCAATTTCATAATTTCAAAAACTCTACTTTCGAAATGGATTTTTGGAGGTAATATTAAAATCGATATATGCAAATTTTTCCTCTCATTTTGAATATCCTCGTCGATAATAGAATTTATCGATTTAAAAAAAAAAGAATCGCAATTTATTTAATAATAACTCGTGTTTCTCTTTTTTCGGTGGATCAACAGAGGACGATGAAGAGAGGGAAGAACACAGAGATCTCGTTACAACGCGAAGCGAGATATGTATTTAGGCCGACAGTTAGCATAGAAACGGCGAATATCCACTTGGCGTGGCTCTGATTTAAACTAATCTTGTGCAATCTCGCGCAGAGGTATGTGTACACGTGTACACAAGTAGACACGGAAGTTTATTTGCCCTAAATATATTTCGTCGCGGCCGAATCAATTTAATCGCGGGAGAACGAATTCGCAAGCGGATTATTTCAAAGAATAATTTTCGAATTTTGGGCGCGAAGGATGAAATTTCCAATGGGACTCGTTCGAAAGTTCAAGAACAATATAAATATATATATTTTTTATATATTTTTCGAATCAAATCGTTCGTTTTTGTTTCGATTGTTTTGCAGAATTTGGAAATATGTGTTAATTTTTGAACTTGGACAAACAAGAATGTTCGTGATTATGGTTTTAAAGAAAAAGTTGCAGATTGACAGGAATGAATTTATTGATTATGGATTAACATTTTATTGGATAGAGGATGCAATAGCGTAAGTGATAGAGATAGCAAAGATTTATGGGCAGGGAATTACTTTAGGGATGAATAGGTAGACTTCGAGGTGAATTTATTGTGCCAAGTTTTCCAATATTTTGAAAACTTTAAAAATCAATCACCAACAAATATATTTGAATGGCATATGTGCTTTCATGATTGACGTAATTGGAAGAATCATGAATAACGTTACAAATATCGAAGAATATCTCTTTCAAATCCAAAATGTAAACAAATGTGCCATTTCAATTTTTATGCAAAGGATCGTTCCCCTAATTTAAAGTTATGAAGTTCAAAAAAAATGAAGAATTTCAATCCAACACTATATATACACGTACGTACATACAATTTTCAATACTTCTTCACCAATATTATTCTCCAAAATCTGACCACTTTTCTCAGGAAAATAAAATCTCCCTCCCTCTCCAAGGAACGGAAGACACCTTCCCTCTCAGGATCCTAGAATCTCCGAACTCGCGTTCGCCACCCTCGTTGAGGATAAAAAAAAAAAAGGAGGAAACGTGGGAGCAGGTTGTCAGAGGCAGAGAAGGGTCGATAGCATGGAAGGAAAAGTCTGATGGAAAGTCGAAGCCGGGTCGTTACGACGAACAGCAATATTTTCTGCGTGGCTAAATTGGATTGGCAGTTTATTGGCAATATTCGTTTGCGTGGCGTTACGCCAAGCTTTCGTGTTCCCTGTAACCAACAAAAATCTCCTCTCTCTCCATCTCTCTCTATTACTCCATCTCCAATCCTCGCTGCCCTCCACACGTTGGATGCAAGTTTGCTCGATCGTTGGAACGTCTGATACCCCAACAGGGGGGGTAACGATTCCATTCCACTGGCTGCTGTCAATGCGCCCCACTGACACTGTTCCCTGGACCGATGCAACTGCTGCTCGAGGCCGCATTTGCATCACCTTCGTTCTTCTCGCCGTGGCCTCGAGTGGCCCCCTGACGATATTCGAATTTTATTCGCTGAATCCGCAGCTGCTTCCCTTTCCATTCGATTCGATGATTTTTCCGAAAATTCATCGGGAGTTTACACTTTTCTCTTTGAATGTTCTTTTTTTCTTTTCGAGGATTTGACGAGAATGTAATTGTTTTATGTATACTGGTCGCGTACGAGGAAGAGAACGAAATTGAAATTATTATCTCGTCTATAAGGAATTTATTGGAATTGGAATTTATTTCTCAAAAAGTAATTTGGAATGGAGGAAGTTGGAAGGATAAATTTTTGGTATACGAAATATCAAAGAGTTGGATCGTTGAGTTTTGTCGTCTCCTTTTTTTTTTTTTCCTCTTTCTCGTCCACGAAACAACCGAAGTAAATCTATTCTGGTTTAGGGCGAAAAAGTTTCGCAAAATAACCGAGTTAAACAAGAAAACGAATTACTTGGAAAAGCATGAAACAGGTTCCGCGAAATTCATGAGAAAGAGAGGAAGAAAATTTACAGAATTCAACTTCGATGTTGATCCTGAACTTCGTTCCGTAACTGAGAAGGAATCGATAAGGGAAACGTTATCGAAAATATTTATTTGCTTCGTTTATTACAGATAAAATAAACTCGCCTTTTTAAACGAAGAAAAATCTATTCTTCCATTCCTTCTTAACAATAATAATAATTGGATAGTGTAAACAATATTCAAATTTGCGTAACAAAGTTATTTTTCTTTCTTCTTTTGATACAATTTTAATAGGATCGGTAATAAGTTCAAAGGAAATATTTCCATTAAAATTTACGAATTTACGAATTTTCATTGTGAATTGGAGAAAATACACGTATCGCATAATCCTTGAACAAATATTTCTCAGGATAAGCTCGTGGAAACTTTGCGATAGCAGTTTCTATTCCTTATCTTTTAGAAGTGATGCAAGATTTCGATCCTTTCCGATGCATTTTCACGCGTGTCGCAAGTGTCTCGAAACAATGTCACTCGATTCCATCCACTGTCAAAGAAAAATCCATCGATGAAAAACTCTTGGCGACAATGGCGGGGTCTCTTCCACTCCCTTCGATGTTTCCATTTCCCTTGAACTTTCGTTTCAAATATACAGCGTGATTCAAAATTCATAGCTGCAAATGCAGATCTAGAAAATGCTATGACAAAGCAAGAAGGTAGAAACGAAGCATGTAATTTTACAACAATTTCTTACTGCATTAATAATATCGTTCGTAAATTTAATAATTGGCAGATACGAATGATCAAATCGAATACACGTGAGGCCTTCGAAAATTTTTATTTACTTTCATAAAATAACAAATCTTATCAATTATCCATCCTTATCGTTAATTGGCAACAAGTCAATTGCACGTGTGCTTGGCTCGATACACTTTCGAATACATTTTTCTCGAAAAGCCTCCAACTTAATTTAGCCACACCAAGTTTCACTTGCGCCACGAATTTTGGCCCACACTGTACACGTCACAACGTTGGAACCCTCCTGTTTTTACCTTTGTCAATCCGTTCTAACGCGAAACGAAATTTCGTGGGTGGATGGAACCGGTGGAAAGTGTATCCTTGGAATTGTTAAGACTTTCGTCGATGGTTGATACCAAGTGAGACTGGTTGACAGAATTGCGGGAACCATCTCTTATCTTCTCTAAGTTCCAACGAATTTTAGGAATATTCGTGAGGAAGCTTGATAACCGAGGATTACGCCATCAAAGGCTTTTAGCCGGAGGAATAAACTGTTCTTAAAATGCTTCAGATTATCTTGGATCGAGACGTCAAATATTGCATCACAGAGACTCCATTTTTCGGTATCCTCTCCTGAACACTCGTGTTTTAATGCCGATAAATTTAAAATTCTTTTCGAACCTTTTTCTTCTTTATTTTTTAGTCGATGTATTTTTATCGAGGAGCATTTTTTTTCTTTGCCGTAGGAAATAAGAATTGGAGCAGAATATTATTGTGGATTCTACACGCGATTAAATTAATTTTAAAATCTAAGATACCTTGAAAATATCTAATTATATTAAATAGTCATTCGAAGTAATAAATCAAGAGTATTTTGAAAGTGTATGATGGAATGATTCGAGTAATTTGGCACTTTATTTTGAACACGTTTGAAAATGAGATTTGGCAACAAGATACTTCAATTTTTATGAAATTCTGTCTGCCTTATGGCGCGCCATCTCGAACATTTCCCCGTGTTTTCTTCAAAATTTCGTGTCGCTGTGTATAGCAACAGGTCGATAAATTGACTATCTCAAGACGTTTTCTAGAAAAAGTAATGGGCGTCGTGAATTTATATTCGTCAAGGGATCCTCCCCTTGATGGTTACACTCTCTTTATTACGATACTCCCCCTCCAAAACGATAAAAAAGGATTATTCAAATAAGATTTTATATTACAAAAAAAATGTAATATTACAAGGCTCGAGAATAGGAGCACAGGCTGTAAAATTCGTCGATGTGATCTCTTCTCGTTACGAAAGAGAATTAACCTTTAAAAATTCTCAAGTATCTGAAACATTTCTTAAAAATAATTTTTAGGAAATTTTTATTTCAAATTTTCAAAATTATTTATCTATTGCTTATTAATATATCAAATATCAACTTTGCCGATGATTCAAACAAGAGAATACGCCAACTTTTCTCCACTTTGCTTGTGCTTTCTACCAAGAAATAGCCAGTCATATTGTCAGAAAGGGGTGAAAGTGGTTCACAGCTCGAAGCAGTTCCACTTGCAATTTGCCTACGTCCACTACCCTTAACTCGAGACCGTCCTCATAGAACGGTATTGTACGATATTTCAAGAAAGTGAATTTTTCCTGCAATATTCCGGCCAACAGAATCATCCCTTGTTCCTCTACGAAACCATTCTCCATCCCCTTCTCATCTCTCAAATCCTCAAAGATCGAAGATCACTTATGAAACCTTTACCTCTTCCTTTATTACAATTTTCATTGTCCACGTTTCGTTTCACGTATCTGAAAATCTCGAGACATCCGCAAGATTCTCGACGAATAAAAACGATTGGGGGGGAAAAAAAGGAATAGAAAGAATCTGGTTGAAGCGAGAAATTTTTTTCCTCTCTCCTTGGTATTTCACGGGTGGTAGAATTGTTCGAACTTCTGACCAATTCGGATTGGAGGATCGATTTATACGGACGTAGAAACGCCATTGAATCGTTTTTTTTTTGCTCCAATCCAAAGGATCAATCAGATAGAGTCGTTCATCGAGTTCTTGTCTTTTCTTTTTGTCTCTGTCTTGTCTCCATGTGTGGGGAAAGGATTTTCTCTCCTTTTTTTATAAAATCGTCGACAAAATCTTTCTTTCTTTCATCCGTGTTCCTCAAACATAGATGTTCGACGTACAGAGATTTTTCTGCCTATCTTTCTTCCTATATCTCTTTTATTCTACTGGAACTGGTAAAAGAACTGGTAAAAGATCTTCCAATTCATCGATTAGAGTAGAGATTTTCTCGTTGCAATTGATTCTTTAGAGAGATTTTTAATTATTTGTGTTTCTTTCGATTCGTATATTTATAATAACGTTGTTTCAATCCATTTTTAAAGAAGGATTAAAGTGTTTGAAATCGTGGCTTTCGCCACGTTTGTTATTAAACGTGTACATGTGTCAAGGTAGGGGAAACATGTTCTGGAAGAGATCGCCATTATCGAACTTCTTGGACGATCTTTAGAAGAGGAAGCAGACGGTATTGTAACAAAAGGTCAAATCTTTCGGTGAAAAGAATGAAATAAGAAAATGTCTGCGACTTCTTTTCTCTCTTAACTCACTCTGCTTCTTTCATTGTTCTCGGTTCATGTGGTTCTTCAAGTTCGCCCACAAAACATACGTTTTCAAGAAGAAACTTCATAAAACTTCATCTTGCAATTTACTGTGAGAAAAATTGTAAAAGAAAAGGGATTTAACAAAATTGTAAAGGATAGGTTTCCAGTGGGAAATACATAGTCTTTTAATAGGAAATCTTCTTTTGCCGCAATTTAATTTTCTCGCGATGAAAAAAAAAAGAAAAAAAAAGATAAAGTGGCGATATATCTCTTTTTCGATAATTTTGTATCTTTCACGCCAACTTAACATTGGAATCGAGTACAATTTCAAGGAATGCTCGTTTCATTTCGTTTCAAGATTCATCTGTGAAAAATATACAAAAATTAAATTGCCACTTAATTCCCATTTTCTTTTATACTTCCACTCGTTGATCCACGTTTCTTCTATCAATATTTTTCAATGACTTTCTTACCTTCCAGTTTTTCTAAAGATAATCCACGATGATCTTTTTTATCCGCCGAATTCATTTTCATCTTTTGTCGCTGAAAAAGTAGAGTAACAAAATACTCGAGCAAAGAGCAAGCTATATATATCTCTCGTTGCCATACGATACTCTAAATTATTATCTTCTAAACGCATAATATACCCTTGACGCGCAAAATTCAGCGGTATTATATTTACGAAGGCACAAAGCGAACATGCACGCGGGGAGGGAACTATCAAGTGTCACAACGAGAGTAACGACGAGCAACGAAGAAATCTAGTATCAAAATCTCTAGAAAGTGTAAGTCTCCATGAGAAATTACAAAGAGAGGCCGCTCTTTAGTATCCTCTCCATCCCCAAAAGAAACGAGTTGGACGAAAAAATAACAAATTCGAAATGACAACCAGCAGAACTCGTTCATTCTTCGATATTTTTTCAGGAATAATAACGAGGCGTGGAAAAAGAGAAAGGAATGAAAATAATTTCGAGAGATTTCGGTCTCTCATCAACCCTTTGGAAATTTCTAAATCCCGCGCGGACCGTCTGCTCTCCTCTCCTCTTGGCTCTCCCAAAAGGCTCGAGTATCGTCGCGCATACCGAACAAGTTTGCTTTGATGCATCCTCGAGGGTGCAACGGGCTGCATGCAATCTGCAAATGCGTTGGCCAAGTCGCGTTTCAACGATTCCTTCGTATCCCGCTTGTAACGACGTTGCCGCCTATCTTTTTCGCCCGCTTCGTGCGTTTAACCCTTGCGGAATGAACCTTTCAATCGTGGCTCGCGTTAGGAAGAAGATTTAAGGAGGAATATTATTATTATTATTATTGGAAATTTATCAAATTACGAATGTACTATTGGAACCTGCGCAGAATGTTTTCCACGAGCTGTAAACTCTGGTTCCAAATTTTTTACAAATTTCCAGTTCGATTCGAGCAATCGAGTTTTCGGCGATTCTCCGCGTTCAAAAAATCGGTGTATCGCCGATAACCCTTCCCATGATTTACGACTCATAAACGTATCCCATCCGATTCCCACAAATATACGGCGGAGGGTGCGTTATTGCGAGGCCGCGTCGGGCGCGATCAGCGGATTAAATCGTTTCCAGAGGAGGAATCTATTTTTTATTCGCGGATGCAACGTCGAGTCTTGGAGGAGGGGGAAAAAGAAAGGAGACACTGGTGTCGAGGGATGAGTTACGATACAATCGTTACGTTGATTTCTTTGGATGATGTTTGACGGTGATTAAATCAAATTTTCATAGAGTGAGTAAGTGATAATATTACGAGCAAGTGGATAATGATTAGAAATAATTGTACAGGATTCGATATTACATCGAATAAAACAAATTACGAATATCGCAAATTTGTTTATACAAAGAATTTCTTTAAAATTGATTAACTGAAGGATCAGTAATAAAGAGTTATGTAAAATAATTTATAAATGGCGCGATTGAAATTTATTTTAGAAAAATATATTCCACCAGGAATGTATTAACCGAGCCAATTCTTCGCAATTCTGGGACCGTTCATGCGCAATATAGCACTTATCTTAAAAGCTCGAAAGCTTTCGGCGTATCCCTGTATCGGTCGGATTCCATCTACGAATGAAAAAGATTACGCGCGAAAATGTGTCTGAATAGTCTGAAAAAAAGGATTTGCAGGATATCTGCACGTGAAAGGATGGGTGTATGATTCTTGTTGGAGAAAAGAAAAAAAAAGGAAAGGAGAAAAAATCGAATTTCGAAACAAACATATTTTACATCCGATGATTATTACTCGGTATTTGTTTATTCGAATCGAAGCCCGTAATTTTCCTTATCTTACTAAGCGTACCTTTCCACAGGAACAAAGGAATAAACGTCTTTGAAATACGAGTCGAGACGCTTTTGTTTAAACCAATGGACAAACTGACCCGTTACTCGGTAATTACACCATTGAAAGACCCGATGAGGAATTTAATAGGAAGCTTCTTATCACTTTTCTCTCCCTCTCTCTCTCTCTTATCAAACAGCTCTCGACAAGCTCTATCTCGAAGGAAAACTCAATTCGATGTATGCGAATTACCTTCGACGATTTTCCAAAATTTATCTTAACTTTCACGAGTCGGAAAAATCATATCCAAACACGAAACGACGAAATTTCGAAATGATTATTTTTCAAAATAGTAAAGAGCCTGGATAGATAAAAAAACGAACGTTGATATTTGGGATATTCTCGAGGGACAGAACGTCACATCCGGTGGCAATCAATCGACCACGAAGAGGAGGCCGGCCCTCGTGTTCCCTGCTTAGCTTCTCGCTCGCAATTTACAGAGGCGAGAAGTTTGGGGATGGAGAACAAGAAGACCTCGCTCTAGGAGGACTAGCGCGCAATAACTTTGCCGATTGTCAAATCGTGAGCTGGTTTTGTCTCGGCCCCGAGGAAACCCGGCCCAACTTCTGCGGATTACTTAGACAGCAGTTCGAATGGCGGCTATTTGGTATTTGGAACAAGCGGATATCTCGCGCGTGAACAATGGATACAGCGTGTTAATATTGAAGTACCGGAATTTCCGTTCCCCAACTTCCGCGCTCCAAATGACTTTCTCCGGAGATTTTACTTTTTCTTTTCTTGTTCAGAGACAAGTTCCTGTTAGATCGATTGAAATCGATTGGTTCGAGCAAGCACGATTAATTTGTCTCGAAAAGAAATTTGGTTTTTTGGTATTGCAAGATGTATTGGAGTCGGTCGTTCATACTCGTTGTGAGAAAATGAATTCTTGTATAAAATAAGAAATTACGTTTCTTTCCAATTAAACCAATTAAACTTGTGATTTCAGTATTGCAGAAAGGGTATTGACAATAGTATCGAAAGACCTTTACAAAAATATTTTCCGTCCTTTTGAAGGAATCTTGGACTCCGAGAAATTAATCACGGTACAACTGGGGCGATTGCACTTGACGACAAGTGGGACGATAGTTGTAACAGACTTGTAAGTGTACATTTATAAAAAGCCAATGATTAATGGTATACCAGAGAGACGAAAGATAATAATTTCTTCGTCTTTCCACAAATCGTAGCAAGCATTTTCGTGAATTCTTCGCGAGTTTGGGGATAAAGAAAGAGAGAGAGAGAAAAATGGATTTATAAAACGAAGGAAACGAAGATTTCTCCCAAGAATGAAGTTACCCAAGAAGTTATTCAATTAATAAACAGCCGGTGATCCCTTCCCTTTTTTTCTCTATCTCTCATAAAGTTATTTTACTGTAATTACTCGGCCCATTATACCCATTAAAACTTGCTCTCAAAAACTTTCAAGACATAGTTGTTTTCGGTGTATTCCGATAAAACTATTAGGTCAGTGCAAAAGTTGGTTCGTTCTCTGTTACAGGGTGTTAGACAGCGGGGCAAGTGTCCTTTTCTTTTTTTTTCTTGTCCCTGCTGTTAATGTTGCACAACTTGAAGAAACGAGCGATCAGAGATCGTTAACGGAACACTTTCTCAAACTCTTTATTTTTAACGATGCTCTTTAGACGAGGAGACGTTGCAAATCGTTTCTCACAGCAAACGATTGTCACAAGGATAAAAATTCTTGGATTGTGGGATCATCCGTCGAATTCGACGATAATTACACACGCTCGACATCGTCTGTTTATCTCGAGAAAATGAGGAGAAAGTAATAAGTAGCAACACGAGACACCCACCTTCCTCTCCTCCAAAACCCAAGCGTTTCGTTTGCTTTGAGATCCCCGCAAGACACGCCATCCGGCTAAGTGTTAATATCGTTGATTCTAACTTAATGAGTCACGATGAAATTCGAAGCCGAGCAAGGAGAAGCGGCAATTTCGAAAACGCATTAGCGAAACACGCCGAGGCTTCTTCCTCCTCGTCCTTTGAAATTAGTGGAAACTCATCCCGCCCCTTTGAGGACGAATTCGCGCCACGCCGAGTGGGAAAAGCGGCAGTCCAAGAATTTAATATCAAACTTTATATCTGGCGAAATTCACCAGCGTAACAACTTCAATTCGAACGGTCGTGGGTGGTGTGATGGCTGAGGCGACGCGAGCGAGGAATAAAAAATAAGAAAGAGACTGCAATTGCCACGTTACGTGTATATATTTAGAATAATTTTATAATGAGATGATCTACGAGGAATATAATCCGGAGTATTGATCTAGGAGGAAATAACAGGTTTTGATTTTATGTATAAAGTTTCGGGAAAAAGAGCAAGAAGGATTATACGAGGATTCGTGTTTGATATTGATATTGAGGAAAAGTTTGAATGGAGAATAATTTTGAAATGTACGTATTATTATACCGCTGCTAATAAATCAGATTTGTTTCGTTTTATCACGCGAAAACCATCTATTTTACGGCCTTTATAAAACATATTTGGTCGCTTGTAATTCTGTTCTATAATTGGATAATGGAATACCACAAAATCTGAGCGCTTGCGTCGCTAATTACATGTATTAAACAAATACCTTGCATGTAAAATAAACCTCAAAGGACGTGTAATTAAATTACAGATACGTGTACAACGCGACAAATTTAATCCGATTATAAGTTTAAATCGAATCAAGTGGACGAAAAAGACGTTGAAAAATGACAAAGAAAAATCATTTCTTCAGATAATAAACATCATCGATGTTGATTACGTTATACGCGTTTCTTCGTACTTGACAATCTTCTTGCTTGGAAAATGTTTTAATTAGATTTAATTTTTAATATAACTCTATGGAAATTGATAAAAATGCCCGCAAACGCAAATAATTCAAAAGCTCGTCGTCCGCTCGAGTTAAAAATATTTCCGTTTTAAACGGAGTCGATCTTCGCGAAATTTATTATTATGCATCGACCTATATGTTCAACCGGAACTCGATAAAACGCGCGTCGATCGTGGCCAGGATTGCCCTTTCACGGCGGTTTCCATCATCGATTCCCTTTTAAACATAGTTTATTTATCGTCGTAATAAATTTCCTTAGACAAGTGCCGCTCGATTCTCGCTCGAGTTAAAACGGGACGATTGCCCGATATATCTCTCTTTCTTTCCGATAAACGGCTGTCAAATTTTGCGTGCAATTTGGACATTGTTTACAACGATATCGACGAGCGCTTCATCATCTCGTTGGGGCCGTTGAAATATCCGAATCGACGTTCATTTGAAATTGACGAGGATCGATCTCTCCAAATATCCTGATCTGTCGCGTGAACCGAGCGTCAGCATTTTGACAAAATTCAATCCTCCTCTCTCTCTCTCTTTCTCCTGTTTTCTTTTATCCTTTTTCGTAAGAGGATTAAGTTGGAGTTGGTCGGTTTTTTGCACGATTCAACGGGAGAATAAAAAAAAGTATATAAAATTACATGTACTCTCTTTGTAATATCCTGTTATATTCAGGGATTGCACGTTTAAATCGAAGGAAATAGATATAATTCTAGATTTCTGTAAGACTTTCCAAGTTGCTGTTATTTTAAAGCCGAGGAAAGGGTAGAGCTTCATATCTTTGAGAAATGAAAATAATTAGATACAGCAAAATTATCTATCCGAATAAAAGTTAATATTAATTTTGCCAAAAGTGATACAAATGTTGAAATTAATTTAAAATTTAACCCTTTTGGTCGGTTATCAGATTCCATCCCAAAAAATGGAGTACAAAATACGAAACGGAAAATAGCGAAATAGATGTTGTATGTTAAATACTTGACTAATGACCAACCGTATCAAGAGAGATCTAATTACATAAAACATTTCTATTAAACCGGTGATGTTCGATCTCCCCTTTGATAGAATCGCAGTGTGGACATTGCTTTACTAATGCCTAACAGGCATTGCCAATAATCATCCTGGTAAACGTATTAATCGATGCCATGCTACGTGTAACTGTGACATTCACCCCGTGGCTATGAGATGAGAGTGATATGGAATCAATAACGATCATCGTTGATAATCCATAAAGTAATACTTTGTGTCCACTCTCGTGACTTCAAACGTGTCTCTTCGTTCTCTCTCTCTCTCTCTTTCTCCGATACAAGATGTGACAAGCTGCAACTAATAGGCGATATTCGATATATTATCCGAAGGACCACGAATTAGTCGAATTAATTCGACTTCCTAATAAGATTCGATGACGATAATACAGTTAGCGAGAGATGTGTATTCGCGTAATGTAAATTCACAGCGTAATGTTTCATCGTGTATATTAGAAGGAATGTAATTTTTATTTGGAAATTGAATGGATTCGTTTGATTGAAAAAAAAAGAAGAAAAAAGAAAACGTAAGTAAATCTTCTGCGTGTCGACAAATTTCAAACATTTGTAAAGAAATTAAATTTATTGTTATTCGTGCACGCTTTTCTTACAAACTTGTCACATTTGTTTGATTCATGAAACGGGTATAATCGAATTTCAAAAGTGTTCAAAGATTCAGATACACGCCTTAAAATATTCCATATCCAATATGAGCGATGATACGATCCCTGTTCCCTGCGAGAAAATTTCCTCCAAGTATGAGCGAACTTCTGTCGGAACAAGTATTCTGTGGAGAGCATAAAAGAGCTAACCTAAATCCGAAACCAACCGCATCTACAAAGACTAAATTTTAATTATATAATACGAATCCAACTACTAAAACAGATTTTTCTCAATTCTATATTCAATATCAAACATACCAGCTAATTTCTATATCCCTTACACAAAATAACAATCCACTTCTCTTAAGACCTTTCCAATATAATCTAATCAACCGAAATCGAACTTGCAGAACGCAAATACCCCTCCAGTTTCGTTAACTGCATTAACGACATAACTGGGATACGGAGAAATTTAACTCGTGCAACGAACGAGTTTCAACAGTTTCCGCAACGAAATCGACGGGGGCGCTTGATTCTGTAATCCTTTTGATAAGCTTAAACGGGAACAGGTGCTCGTTCCAGGGGAGGGGAGATCGATCGTTCGATTAGAAACAGCGAATTACCTTTGGCTGCAGCCAGAAATCTATTCGGATGGTAATTATTAACCTCGTGACGTCGGTTATTCGCGCCTTTCGGTTACACGTTGTTTCGTACGTGTTACACGACTTCCTGCTGCATTATGCATATTCGACGGGAAACAAGCCTCGCGCGGCGCATTAAGCCACCGGCTGACACGTCTCGATTCCAACGGATGGAAACGAGCGGTGTCGAATATCGACGAGATGGATCGACAGAGGATCGCAATGAAAATGATCGAAAATTTGTAGAATTATAATTTTCTCGACTGTAACCTTTAACCATTCTGATGCAAACTTTCAATTCTTACAGAAATTGATCAACGAACTCTACGAGTAAGAAATCAAACAAGTTTAGGCGATAAAGAAGAATGAAATTTGTGAATCTTCTGATTTTATTAATTTCTCCTCGTGGATGCAATAAAAGTTTGTACCAATAATCAAAGAACGAATTAATTGCGCCTTCAGGGAGAGAAAACGTGTTCATCACCAAGTGACAATGTCTGTTTTTTTTTTACATTGTGAATTTCTCTAACTTGTCATCGTGGAGAGAGAATACTATCGAGAATGCTTAATTACGAGTGATATCAAATCGTTTTAATTATTTACATTATCGTTGTTAATTCTCGCCCGGTGTAATTATCGTGCAAAAACTTCTTGCCGAGGAATCTGTCTGAAATGCTTTTAATTGCATCTCCCGTATCGCGAGAAAGTGCAGTCGCGAAATTAATTATGAAACGATCCTCCGGCCAAGTTGGTGGTTAGACACGGTTTCCTGTGTAGGAAAATTCTGTGACGTGTAATCCGGCGCGAGCAACAATTTATTTTATTAATTGCCCCGCGCAAGTTCGTCAGCGTGGAAAATAAATTTTCGTCGATTATCTTAAAGGGAATTGTGTCTTGGGAATTTTTTTTTAAATGAAATCTCGTCGAATCGCGTTACCTCGCGTTAATGAAACGGAGATGATCGATGACGATAAGAAGAAAAGAAATTGATGATATTTTTTTTTGAATGAAAAGAGAATTTTATTCTCTGAGAAACCATTGGAGAAACTTTGAATATGATAAAATTATAAAATCACGAATTCTTAGAAGACAATTGAACGTAAGCGTATTTCACATATCGTATCGATAAAAAGGATGCAAACAAGGATAAGTTTAAAGAGAAATTTTCTATTTAAAAGTTTCCAACTCTTGTCTGCTTGATTAGAGAATAAATATAAAAAGGAGGAGAGAGAGAGAGAGAAAAGAAGAAACATGGAATACAAAATAAAGTTTTCTTTTGTTATCAAAACGAAACCCGTTGAAAGAAAGTGCGCGCCTAGCAATGCATAGTGGTGTGAATAATTGAAGCGAAATATTGAATTTATTCTTCCCTCTCCAAAATATCATTTTCCCTACATCCACGCAACATCTGAAAACATCTTTCGTTGATCGAAAGATCTGCAAGGATGAAAAATAAGAAACGTAAAACTCGCGTTTCAATTTCCAAAAAAATATCCAAATAACACAAACCCTTGATTAAATCCACTGTCATTTTCAAACAAAAGAGTAATCACATCTCGGCTAACGACAGAATTATATTTCACCATTTAAAATCATTTTCATAAATCGAATCGCCCCTCCAACCATCTCCAGCCTCATTTCCCTCAAATCCAACTCGCCCCTCCGAAGACTCCATCCATCATCGGTCAAGAGCAGCTGCACAACCCCCCGAGATGAAGTATCGCCGGCTTACACCCGCATCTTCTGTTTATCTCGCAGGTGTCCTGGATGCGCAAAAGGGACATGCACATCCTGAGCGCGGGCATCCTGATGTACACCTCGGATCTAAGGTTCCAAGTGATCCATCCGGACAAGTCTGAGAACTGGACCCTGCAGATCAAGTCGCCCCAGGAACGGGACTCGGGGGTTTACGAGTGCCAGGTCAGCACCGAGCCCAAGATGTCGTTGAACTACAGCCTCAACGTGGTCGGTGAGTGAAGTATTCAGAGTGAATAATTCAGTTCGCCTTCTACATTTTACAATTCAAGAATCCTTCCCGCCGATACTCGATCGGCCAGGGATCCGCGAAAATCGTTCCAGTCGTGATCGCGGATCACGGCTTGAATTTTTAACCCCCGATCGATTTGCAAATCGTTACCGCCGTTTCAATTTCAACAAGAACAAAGCTTGCTTCGTTCAATTTTCAATTCCTTTCAAAAGGAGGAATTGTTGATATTTTTGATTCCCTTGATCGAGTATTTTTCTCAGTCTCGAAGCGAATAAAGTTACTTCAACCTCGATTGCTTATATTATAGTAAGAATAAATTATCGAAGTGACTTTACTCGTTAATTCATTAACCGGTATTAGATATCGTCTAATTAGTCTTTCTTCTAGAGAACGGCAGTGCTTTCGATTCGGATTTTTTCGATCGTGTGGCGCTTTAACTTATAGGAGAGGTTAGGAACGATACCGATAACGGGGCGTTATTTCTCGTTCCTTCTTCCCGCGAAATAAAACACCGATGCCGGGAATAAGTTATCCCGCTATCGGAAGCCCGGAGTTAAGGCGCGCTATAAACAACCTAACTCGATCCCCCTCCCTCCGGAAGGCTTTCATATTGGCATAACTTAATCTTCGCAGTTCGATAACTCCGCAACTCTTGCGCCTCGATTTCCCCTAAACTTTCCACCCTTAGCCGCCAATTCCTGAATTAAAAGCAACGAATTATGTCCAACTCCGATCGACTGTTTTCTCAGGGGAATTCACGAACGGAACGGTGTTGTTGTATATCGAGTAGTGAGTATCGAGAAAATTAATAATTGATCTCTGGATAGAATATTAATGGTTATGGATTAATGTTAGTTTTGATTGTTGGTGTGAGAGAGGGGGTGAGAACAGTCACAAGCTCGGTACATCTTTTCAATTCGACTCGCAAACCTCGCCATATGTCCCTGTGAAAACATCCCTAACGAACTTCAAATCCTCGAAATCAAACAAAGAAAAAAAGAAATGCAGCCGCAATTCACGAAAATTCTCCGAACCACCGCCAAAAAAACGGAAAAGAAAGGGGGAAAACCAGTAAATTCCAATTTTCCGAGCTCTTTCTCCAACACACCCCTATCACGAGCCACGACCACGAGTGTCACGGGTGGAAAAGAACTTATCTACCCTGGTGGAAAAACCCAGATGCAGATGCAGAGGAGAGAAACGTCGACGTTGAAATCTTTAGATAACGACGAAACAGAGGACTGGGTGAAAGAAAAGTGAGTCCAAGGGATTCCTCCTCCCTTTGAAAACAGTCGTGGACGAGGGGTGGCGCGGTTCGATAAGCGGCTTGATGGAAGCCGCTCCCTCTCGACTCCCTTTGTAGATCTCGCAGAATCTCGTGCGTGGTCTTTATGATACAAAGTGAAAATGGCCGCCGACGGGGAGAGGGAGGGGAAAAGTTAGCGCGAATAATAAATCGTTCTTCCTTCCATCCGTAACTCGTAAACCATGGACTCGATGGCGAAATCAATTTTACAAATCCGTCGTGGCAAAAACTATACGTCTCGAAACTTTACGCGTGACGTCTCTCTCCCGTGGACGAGAGATTTGTTGCCTGGGGGGATGAGAGAGAAAGAGAGAGAGTTGCTTTCACGTTGAATGGAACGTGTTTTGGGTTAACAGCCGACTGTTTGTCCGTGGTGATAAGTTATAAGGGATTTGCGCTAGGAAATCTTTTTTCGAATCTGAAAAAAATTCCCTTTATTGGGCCTTTTTGCTCGATTTTTCTTTTTTTGGGTGGATAATATCTTTTAATTTGTTATTGCAGGGGGTGAATGGGTCGAGAGGCGTACAAACAGGATGCGTTTCAGAATTTTGTTAAGGTTTTTGATGAATATTGCAATAATCGAGTCATTGAAAAGTTGAGTTTTACTATTTTTAAGAATCGGATTCTTTAAAAAATTTTTTTATTATGAACGTTACGCATCGAAAGTTTCGATCGGATAACGAATGGATTTACACGGTGAAATTAGGAGAGGGTTCGTTTGAAATATGGAACAAGAAACGGTAATTCCTATTACAATTCAACAGATATATCGGAGGATACTTTATTGTGATACAGGTTTAGTGTTGAATTATATCGTAACATAAATTTAAGTATTTTACATATCAAACTATAAATATCGTTCAATTACACTATTTACCATTATTTGTAAATCAAAAATCATGTCGTTTATATCATCGTTATCCAAATTAAAACGATAAATCGATATCGATTTGTCTAATCATTTTAACAGGGAAGAGATCTCGCGTTCTGAATTTTCTATTTTCCATCGAAACACGATTTTCGATTTCCATTAATAATTCGAAATAATTCGTTTGTATCATCGATACAAATGATCCAATAATATATAATAATTTTCAATTATTAAAGAAAAATTTCACCAGCGATTCTTCGAAAACGCGATATAATCGAACATTTTCCCAAAAATTCGCTAATTACGCTTCATCGATTTCTCTTTTTACATCCTTCAACATCCTTTTCCCTTCGTTTTGCCATTCGATTCCAGGATCTCCTTCGTTCAATCCACGCGATCTTCTGGAAAAGACTTTAAAAGTGAGGAAAAATCGTACGATCGAGAAAAGATTAACCTCCGAGTCTGTAACCAATTTGTTCGTATGATCGAACGAAATCGTTTGAAATTTATCTTAATGATTCACCTTTGTTGAAACAAATATATCCTAGGTAGAATAACGTGTTCCATCTTTGCTTGATTCGTCCAGTTTCTTCCGGTTGATCGGTTGCTTCTTGAAGAGAAACTGCTGCTTCTGATGGAACGTTCTCAGATCGGTATATAAATATAGCGGCGAATATCTAGGAGATCTAAGAACTTTAATATTGGATCGGTGGCATTTCGGTGATTAATAACGTGAGAATAAATAGACGATAAAAATTTTTCATTGTAAGAAAAGCTGGTAGTTCAAATGGGAGAGAAGAAGGTTGATGTTTTTTTCCAATGGTAACGGAACGAAGTAAGTGTGAAAAGAAAGAAGGATCGCATTGGCAACCAGGTAACAAAGAGTGAAGTTTGCCAAGGGAATGAATTTTGAACTGTTTCTCCTCGAGGGGGATTTTATTCTTTTATTTTTCCAACCACTCGAATCCAACGTAATAATCTATATATCGTCCGTTGATAAAATCCTTCTCGATTCGATATCCTTCTTTATCCTGTTATTACTTATTAACAACTTATTTTGATTCCACGTTGTGGATCGCTCCTTTGTTTTCATACAATGTACGCGAAAATTTTTCCATTTCGCCGGCATAAATCCAACGAAACCTTTCTCAAAAATTCGCCAACCAATCCTTCCATTTATATTCTTCGCTGACCACAAAACAGTTCAACTGTCTAAAAGATGCATAAAGACTTTTCATTCCTCGAATCGCAATTACTTCTTATTGTATAACCGTGAATTTGAAACGGTGAAAATAGTAATCTTTTCGCGGTAAAATTAGAAAGAAAAATTTCCTACGCTTCCAATTATTGATTATCAAAACATATACAAATTTTTTCCTCTTCTGAATTTTTCATTTTTATTATACCGGCGAAGGGTTTCAGTGGTGATGCGATAACGATTCCAGAAATTGGGGCAAAGTTAACTTTATACGGTTTATACCAGCATCGATACAACTCTGGCCGAGATCTCAGCTTCTTATTTTCCCAGCTTTCTATTCCATTCATCCGCTTGTATCACCCACTCGTACAAACTTTATCGTTCGATTTTATAACGGCGCACCAAAGAGACTTTAACGCTGGAATTTATGAATATTGACCGTTTACAGATAGTAAGAAGTAATTTCTATTATATCGCTCCACTATAACAACCACCTCTCCTTTATTTCATTTTCTACGATATTTTTCCAAAGGAAATATTCGAGAAAAACAAACTGCCTTTGCCTCTCCTCATTATCTTTATTTACATTCGATATTTCCTATTCAGTTTCGAAGAAACTGAAGCAATTATACAGCTGATAAGATTAGATAAGATTAGAAAATTTCCTTCTCTCCTATATAAGACGTACACATTCGGCGTTCCATTCCGATTGCAAAAGAAGAATATCTTCTATCGAATCCCCTAATTCTCCCCTGCTTCAACCAATTATGCTTCGACCATTCCATAATACGTTCTGTATACACGTCCATAGTTGCACGATGTCGAAAGGGTGCCCTCCGAGAAGCAAAGTCCCTCCCCTGGATCGTGTCCTTGTTTTGCTTTTGCGATAGATAGTTGTTGGTCGCCAAATCCTCGCCAGGGTTAATTAGCATTTTCGCCGGTGTGTCTGTCATCCAAGCTATATGCACCCCCAACGATGACACGGCGCAGGCTGGAGACACGCCGGTTCAACGATCGATGATATCGGTCCCGATCGTTGCAACATCCCCCGTGGCAAGATATTCGAGCGACGCGGAAAGGGTGGAAGGGTGGAGGTTGTGGAGGAAGAAGGGGTGGAGGGTGTTTTGATGTGTCAATTAATAGCGAGGAAATTAGAGAGAATCGCGTTAAACGATCGTGCGGATGTTGCGGGGTTGAAGGAAGGGTTGAGAGGGGAGGGGAAATTGGAAGGTTTAGTTTCGATTTTTTTTTCCAAGGATGAAAGGGGAAAATATTTGTGAATTTATTTATTTTGGTTAGGTTAGGTTAGGTTAGATTCGATTGACTCTGAATTTGAGGAGAATTTAAGAAATAATCGTTACAATTTCCTCGAAAGAGAATCGAAGGATTTTGATGTTTCTTTTTTTTGCTCATTGAACGAAAATATTGAAGGAAATAATCTCGATTTGTTGTGCAATTTTTCTTTTTTTTTTCTTTTTTTTTTTGCAACATCGAATGTACACGGTATGAATAATTTTCTCATAAACTTGTCCGAAAATGCTTGATAGAATAAAAGGGAATGAATGAATCTCGTGGAGGAAAAGCAAGAAGAGAAATTTATGCCCGGCCATCATAGTTTCCATTAATAATAAATATTACTTTGCTGCTTTCTTATTCGAGCTTTATTCGGAAAATAGGGAATCACGAGTGAAACATATTTTTTCGTACGAGGCAGTAATTTTAAAACGTTCGCTTGACATTCTCCATTTCATAATGAAAAGCGAATAGCGCAATTGCGTCTGTTTCCTCTTCTCTTATTCCTTTTTTTCCCCCTCTTTTTTTTATATATATATTTTTTATTTTGGAACTGAAGCAGAGACAGAAATATATTTCATATGACTTCTGAACATTTTTTTCCTCTACGTATCCAGGTTTGTTTCGTTCCCATGAATATTGGATAGAGAGATCTTTTTTTTTTCCTTTTTTTTTTTCTTTTTTTTTTCGTACGTTAATTACGCACGCTTATTAAATTTATTATATATATATATATATTTATATCAATCGTTTTATTTCGAATAATCCTTCAAATTTTCGTTTAATTATACGATAGAAATTGCACGTTTTAACGAATTCAATCTTTCATATTATGATTTTAATAAAGTGCGGTTGAAATTAGAATTTTAGAATTTAATATTTCTTTCTTTCTTTTTTTTTTCGCGTATAGAACAAAATTTATAGAATTTTATCTGTGCGTGAAATACATTTTTTTTTTTAATTTGAAGAAATTTTCACGTGTATTTGTGAAATAGGAATTTTTTAATTTGCTAATGTTTCAGTTCAAAGTTGAAATAAGAAAAAAGTTTACATATAACTTAATCGATACAAACATTGAGTTATTTAAAATTATTTCAATAATTTCGATTTTCATTGCGAAGATAATTAAACAAACATATTCGTGAAAAGGAAATTTTTAAGTGAATATTAAAACAAATTTCTTTCTCGTTTTAATCGAAATGGAAAAATATATTATTAGAATCTCGTATCTTAATTTCATTTCGTTCGAATATTTTAATTTCAAGATGAAATATCGATTGTTCCATTAAAAAAAAAAAATTCAAAATAACATCCTCACATTTCAATAAAAATACAAAGTTACAAAAGTTTCATTAATTTTCGATTCTATATATTTATCAAAAATCCATTTCTTTCTCTCGCTTCACCTTATTAAACACCAGAATACAAACATTGCTGAATACATTAATTTAATTACATGGAATACGTGTTACGCGAATCGCGTTTAGATTACAAGTAATTTGAATAATCAAAATTTGCATAATCGATTTCAAACTCAAAATTTCAATGTCACAGTCGTATCCACGATCCAAGGATGATCACAGACAATAATCCATACGATATAATAAAGCTCTGTCTACTTTTTATCGATCTTTAAAATTCCATACGCGCATTAATCGATTGCCAATTAGCAATGAGATGATAGTGTAGAATTTTGTACCTACATATATATATATATATATATATTGGTAATTTATTTACGAGGCAGGGCGTCGAATGGGCAGGCATTACAGCATGATTCCGCTATAAATGAATATTGGTTAGCCGAGCATAACATCGTGATCAATTATGCAATCTGACGAGCGGGTACCGACACGAAATTACCCCGTTGCTCGATTCGAGGTGAATTAACAATGTTTTCCACCCCCGCGAATCGTTGAACCTTCATCGGAGATTTTCGTTTCTCGTAATAAACATCCTTGCGCATTGGCCTTGGTGAATGTGATGTACCATGACTTGGTGAAATTTACATATACTTTCCACTGTTTCGTTTCGTCAGAAAGATGGATCATTGGATATTTTTCGGGACAATTGTATAACGTTCTTCGAGCGTTAACGAATAATGATTTTTATTAAAATGAAAGGCGAGTATGGAGGATTTTAAGAATACGAATTTTCAATAATTATATCCGTAAGAGGAGGGATAAACGTTTCAGGAAATTTCGGTAAATTTCATCATTCATGGACGAAGAACTCGGCGGATAATCAATGATTCTAACACGATACTCTCTTCCTATTCTAGAAATCTAGAATTGAGATCGAACTAGGACGTTTCGAAAAATTCGACAGGACAAGTGTGGAATCAAAGTTGAATCAATCTGCATTATTTAACCCCAAGTTATTGAAGGACCAAGGTGACGATCGAAGACGGCGAATAAGGAGGGGAATCGTTGAAAGGGTGTTGGATAATTCCTTCGCCTCTTGAAACCGACTCCTCGAATAATTCGAGGGAAAATGGGGGGGAATATCACTAACCGTCTCTAATAACACGGAATATCTTACCCCAACTGAATCTCCTTATCACGCTCTTGGATGTTTTCATCAACCCGGGCGAAAGATTGAGAAACGTAATTTTCTTTGATTAAAATCCATCGAGTGGATCGATTCTTTCTTCACGTGCCTGCAATTTCGTCCGGAACGTATTATTTTGATCGATCTGTTCTTCTTGCCGATGCGTGCACGCTATTCTCCTCTATTGTTGCGTGAAATAAAATGGTAGAAGAGTATTTGGATTAGGGTAGTAATTAGGCTAATGTTGGAATGATACAAGTTCGACGAGATAAATGCAAAAGTGGTTTTAAGATTAAGATTTTATGGAGAAAATTATCACGAAATATCACAGGCGGATAGATAAGACAGTCGTAATAAGAAATTATTTTATCGTTGAAAGATTTTTCCCACGATTGTTTGAAGCCTTTGAAAATTAAGATCGGCGTGAATTAAGGTGAAAGAAAAATATTTGTTATTAATGCTTAATTACTTCGGAAGATGAAGAAGAATATTCATTTGTAACGTTGCGTAACTAAATCTCTGATAGAGTCAGGTATGAAAATAGAGATGGTAGAGATACTTTTTTCTTTTTTTACTTTAATGGATTTCTTGGATGCAAGATTCTTACGAGGATTAAATTAAATTTCATTTTTCCAACGTTATGTTTAATTTAAAATTAAATACTGGTAATACTAGCCATAATACTCGCTCTTGTTTACGATCTCGCCGTGTCTTTTGTGTTCCAGCTTTTCCCAGTATTTTCTAATCAAACGATGATTTACAAGCTGATTAAAACTCTAATTAAAATGGTCGATAAAAAATCGGGTTGAATATTAATCTATTCAAATAATGACTACGAAACTTTATTCACAGTTCTAGAATAATTTTTAATATCGAAGAGATTACACGAATATTGGAAAGAATAGTTTAATTTCAAGGAGAGGCTTCTAAATAATTAAATTAAGTTTAATTTAACAAAATTTTCCAACTTTAGTTTCTTTCTTTGCTCGTTATTCATAGCTGTGTCATCATCACTTGAATTATTGCAATCCAAAGATTTTCCAGATCCAAAAATTAAAGTCACAATTTTTCATAGCTACCGTCCCCATCTCACAATCTCACAATCTCTTCAAAGAGATAAAAATATCCTCCTACGTTCATCTCAAAAAAAAAAAAAATACCACTACCAGGAACGAAGCAAGGAAAAACGGAGGAAAATCTCTCAAAATTCTCCTCGTTTCATCGTGCCAATAACGCAAAGGCAAATTCACAGGGAAGTTTTCTCTTTGAAACTCTCGAATTGAAAGAAAAAAAAGAAAATCAAGACAACGACAGGCGATTATTAGGCACGCGCTTGACATTGTTCGTGCAATTAAGTCTCATTGTCACGATTGGCCACACTTGGTTACAATATGGGGCCGAATGACACGCGTTAACGCACTGACGGCTTAATTGGTTTCACCCTGGCCCATCCCCCTCCATCGCTGATCCACGCCCCGCAACCATTGTTGCAACGCAGCACGGGAGGCTACAAATCAATTGCGAAATTCGCGGTAATCGCGCGAGAATAATGGCATTCGTTCTTCGAGAACGTTCCGGATGATTTAACCGGGGATCGAATCGTCCATCGCGAGAAATCTCCCTAAATCTCGTTCCTCTGCCTTTCCAATTTTTATTATTATCCCATAATTTCTTCTTTTCCGACTAACGCGAATATCGGCGTGGTCTTTTTATTAATTACGAATCGATAATTTTGGATATTTTTATCTTTGTATATGATAAAACTTTCCCCAAAATTGAGATACTTTGACACGCAGATATCCCAAGATAAGATTTTATCTCGAAAACGGAAATATGGAAGCAAGGAAAATTTTGTTAGAGAGATACACGGTACTGAACTCCCGTTTAAAACGCGTTCCCTGTTAATCTTTTTCAAATCGGCCGTATTATCGGCCGAAAATTCACCCCCGGCGCGCGATCCCTGCAAGGACTGCATCCGCCGTTACACGCGTATCCGTTCCCAGCATCCCGCAATAACCGCCCATTGAAACGCGGCGGCGGCAACCCGCCATTAAGCGTATCAAAATCGTTAACGATAAAGCTCGATAACAGGCGGCCGTGCGATTAAACGCGCTTTATTCGCGGACGCAGCGCGCATCTAAATCCCGCAGCGGGTGGAAACGTCACCGAAGCGGCCGACCTTCTCAGCGCGCGAATAAACATCTGCAAACGCGTGATATCATCGCTCTGCAATCGTGTTTCGCGCGATCGTAAATTTTACACGAATGAATGAAGAAGGGACAACAAGGGTCCTCGTTGCGCGTAGAGAGAAGATGCTGCTGTTAGCGTGAGATATTTTAATAAACTTGAGAAATTTTTATATCGATGTTCTTTTTTAATTTATTGTATATATTAATTGTTTTATCTTTTTGTAGAGAAAGAAAAAATTATTGAAAAAACACGTTTGAGATTACGCGTATCACTGGTTAATTTATCAGATTTTCTTCAATTTTATCACGAAAAGGAAATTGATTTCATTAAAAATTGGTTGTTCCTGATAGAATTTAGTTATTTCTCTCGTTTAAATTTAATTTTTTTTTTAATTTCTTTTTATAGCTCAAAAAAGAATTAATCAAAATTTTCCAGAGAAATATAAAATAAAACTCTTTGCCGATGAAATAACGGAAATAAAAGATGTGGTTCGAAAGCACGGTCGATTTGCAGGGGCGCTATTTGTGCTCGTGTGGATGGAAAACTGATCTCCATGACGTAGAATCGAGTCTTTTTCTCGAATAACCAACAGATTCACTCGCGGGAAGCGTTACGCGACTGAATCGAATAAATTTTCACTTTGGGAAATTTATGAGGAGAAATCGACGATTCTGCGAACATCGAATCAACCGGTGCATTCAGCTCGATACGAGAATTACATCCCAAGCGATCGAAAGGTTTCTCAAATAACGTATCAGTTGATGAAATATAGTGAACAACACGTTAAATCTGCTATTAAAATTAGGAAAAATTCAAATCGTTGTAACTCTCAAGATAACCAATTCTCATCGATGAACGAAAAACCGTAAGAAGCGTGGAATCTTCCCCTTTAAAATGCTTTTTGATTTATCTCGATACGACTTCCGGTTTCCGAGATATCATCGTGTAAACCAAAGGATAATTTTTAATCGTTTACCTTAAACCCGATGAGATCCCATTAAAATTAGGAAAACTTTGAACCGCCATAACTCCGAAAATAATAACTTGCGGTCGACGAATGAACGATGGTTGGAAGCGGGGAACCTTGCCCTTTAAAACGCTTTTTCATTTATCTCGATATCACTTCCGGTTCCCGAGATATCGTCGTGTAAAGCGAAGGGTAATTTTTAATCGTTTGCTATTTCTCTCCCTGTCTCTTATTCGGACCTCTCGCTCGCACCTTCTTTCACTGACCTATCTCAAATTTCAGACAAGCGACAGACGCGATTCCTGGAAAAACGTAGTACGCGCTTCTAAAATATATAGGTCAATAGATGGCGCCACCATTCATATTTTTAGCCCTGTGTTGAGTACCATGGACACTTGGAATCGTTATATCTCGGCAACCGATTGAGATATCGGGATGAATGAAAAAGTGACTTCAATGGCATGGTTCCCTCCATCTTTTGAACAGAGTTTGACGATAAAATTTTCAATTTCTTTTTCACAATTTTTAGATGAAAAATTAAAAGTATATTTATTTTAATTTTATCTTTAATGGATTGAAATTAGTGAAAGATATGTTGTACATATTCTTGTATTATTGTTACGAAAATGTAACGAAAAGAATTTGTTCGCGCATAATGGGAGAAATTAAAAATAAACTGATCCTTCAAATTATAATGATAAATGATAGGCGATGACGAGAAAAAAATTCAGAGCATACTAAATCGAAAAATTCTCTTACAAGTGATATAACATTCGCATAAACTGCTCGCACGAGCATTTTAACGCACGCTATTATCGGACAAAAAGCGAAAAAGGGATCGATATGGGATATTACAGATTCACTTGGTCCACAAAACCCCTTTCTCAAATAAACCGGTCACACGATAGCGAATAAAATTGTCCGATTCGAACAGTAATCTCGCGTGTTCACCAGGCAGAAAACAAAGAAATTATCTTTTCCTTTTCTTTTTTTTCTACCATTTGATGAAGTGCCCTTTCCCCCCTTTCGGTTTTCCGATAATTGGAAGAATTCCTCGAGAGCGAGCCACTTGCATTATTAATCGCTTCTATCGCATATTTTTGTCACGTCTCGACGTCGTTATCGAAAGTAATATCCCTTGGAAAGAATAGCCGGAGCAATTTCGGATTCCGAGTCGAGTGAAATTATTTGTTCCAACGATTACGATAGACCATCACGGTGTAATTGTTCGAGTGTAAGTAACGTTTAATGGTGCTCACACTATATCAATTTTATTTCTAGATTTCACCTTCTACCTCGCTCCCATGTAAATTTCGTATCTTACAACTGAAGAAACTCGAAGAATTCTGCGATTCTTTCCTTTCCTTTAATTCCCCGAATTAACGTTTCAATTAATTTTACCAGACGTTGAGATCGTCCTGGAGATTTTCAGAAATATCAAATGTGTTTTCGATCTTACCAAGAAGATTCGTAATAATAATAAGAATTCGCGAGGAGAAAATTTTCGAAACGATCTCGTAACCGTAACATTTGTCCCACTTTTCAGAGTTAGCAACTGTCACCAGCAAACACGTATAAAACGGCAGTTGAACACATTCGCCAGGACGAATTTCGCCGGGTGGATCGATATTCTCATCCCCGATGGGATGAGGGATTCGAAGATTAAAATCAACCGGCCGCCGCGGAATTTCGAACACGGCATTTGCATCGCTCGTGCCCCACGACGAATAATTCAAATTTCCTTTTTTCCAACGCGAGCTCTCCCCCAATTTCGAATTAAATCAAGTTCGATCGATTACGTTCGAAATAATCGCGGACAATTTCGAAACGACCTTTCGCGATTCTATATCCGGAGAGATCGACCTCTTTGAATAAAATAAAAGTCTCTCTTCTTTCTTGCATCTTCTTGGATCAAGTTGGAAGCGTCGAAGATAGATTAATAATTGTTCTTTTAACGATGACGAATTTAGATACAAATTTATCTCGAGTCTGTGTAACGAAAGAATTCGAAAGGCATTGACGATTGAAATTATTTCTTGTCAAATTTATAGGATTTCTTTTTTCGCAAATTTTCTGTTGTTACACACGTACGCAAATCGAACAAAATTTTGATGGTAGAAGTAAGAATTGAGAAGAATTTTTGTGCCTGATTGTTAATATTCAGCTTCTCGTATTCACTGTCTGAAAATATGGAACAAAAATATGGAATGATTTCTGTGATTAATTGATGGTTAACGTGCTTAAAAAATATACATTTATTTTTTGAAGGGATTAAATTGTTTATGACATCCTTTAAAACGTTATTTTCAGTGAGGTAGTAAAAGTAGATAGGAGCTGGAGTCCTGTAACTTATTTTATGGATGGAGATGCAGCGTAGACCTTACTGGTAAGTAAATGCCAATAAAGATTTTCTTTTCCCCGACGAAAAAGTTGCACGAGTTTTAAACGAAGTGAAATTTTAACGAGGTTAAGAAAATCTAGAATTACATATATTTTTAAAAAAGTGCATGTTTCGAATAACTTATCCCTACTAAAGAATTAATAAGAAAAATTATTTTTCTCGCTTTTCATTAATTAATCGTTCGATACTTTCTCTTTGCAAAAGCAAAAAGTTGGGTAGAAGCATTTTTTTTCTTTAAATATTGAAATTTAAAAATCATTAAAGTCTATCTTCTGATACCTAACATGCTAAGTTTAATTTTTCTCAATTCCATATTACGAAAGAAAATGCTTTTCGTAAAGCAATTCGTTCTAATTTCTACTTTATTCTAAATTATTCTGAATCCTACTAGGATATATCGAAAAATTAAGAATCTTTAGAATCGTGTAACTTATAGCTAGGCCCTGAAAAAAAATATTGTTCTCAAAACGATCCATTTTACGAGCTATTTCTCTTTTACTACGTTTGTTAATAACTTTTCTTCATTCTTTCTCATTTTTTTTTTTTTTGCGACATGATTCAGCTTAATCCTGCTTCCTTACCTCGTAAACTCTTATGAATACTAAAGTAATACGCAGTATTACGATCGATATAGGAAATTAATGCTCTCTATTATTATCATCGCGACTATATAACCCTCCCTGTACACTGTTCCACGAGATATTTTATACGTGACGCTGCATTTCCATATTTCTGCATTCCTCACATTCAAATCTCTTAATTAATAAACGATTAATCGTTATCTTTATCTGTAAATCATTTTAACCACGTCTCTCGTCACGGAATACGAGGAATTCTTTTCGAAATTTCCATCATCGAAACGAGTAAAAATAAAACAGCCATCTAGGATTCGAGCGAAACAGCACGTGACCTTAAAACGATCGTAAAACGGAGGAACAGTGTCTGCGATTTATGACGCTGTTTCTGGATTGTATGGGACAGCTTAACACCGAGAGAATTCGAAGAGAATTTGTACGAGGACGGTGCATAGTTCTGCGTGAGTCGAAAATCAATCGCATATTTCGCTGCTGTAATAATAATAATCTTGATGTATAACGTGTATAATTACCTAGGGTGAAGAATGCATCGAGGAAGAAACGTCGAGTCTCTGCGCTCAATGCGAATTACGATTATATTTTATTAGGAAAGACATGGACTGGAGAATTCTTTGGATTATTCGTTTCGAGTAAAAATTGTTTAAAATACTTTGATATTCGACTTTTTGCAGACGGATGGGTAGATTGGGGATAACTATTGGAGCAGGTAAGTTTGTAGACGAGTTCTTGTCATCGAGTTCTCGTGCCGGTGTAACAGTTGGCGTGACACCGGCATCTCAGATTCATGACAGATTCGAGATTCCAGATAATGCGCGGATAATTATTGAAGATATCAGATTATCGAGCAAAAGGATTTTCACGATGAAAGAAGATAAAAGAAATATTTCGTATAAATTTAACGATGTAACAATTTGAAAAAGGAAATCAAATTGTCAAAATTCTTAATATTTATCTGCCTGCGGCGCATAATCGAACGCGAGACGCATCGAAGAAATTGATATCGGTTCCTCGAAGACATGGAAACACAACGTTATGTTTCGGTGATTCGGTAAAATGTTATTTTACGATTTCTCTAATTAGAAGCATCCGCGCCGGTTGTTCAAGTTACTTAAATTTAATTGAAGTACCTCGTCGTCGTTTCCAATCCGCATTCAACGGGGGATCCGTGTCGGCCATTAATTATAAAAATCAGGCGCTCGCATTGAATCCCTCGTGGTTCGTTTCACGTTTGAAAAAAAAATAAAGAAGTAAGAGAGAGCATCTTGTTTGGAAAATATCTCGCAAGATTGAAATTATATTTAATCTTAAAGCGAATCGTCGTTGAAACATATCATTATACCAAGAATCTTGGAGGAATGTAGGATAGAATTCGAAGCAATTTTTGAATTTTAAACTTTCTCGATAGAAAGGAGAGACAATGTTATCAGGAGACGAGAATCGAGTCATTTCTTTTCTATATTTGTAATTAATTCAATTATTTGGTGGATATTTGAAACTCTTTCGAGAGAAATGGTAAAATTTTATAAATGAATATGTTTTGAAGTGACACAATTTTTCAGTTTATAAATATAATTAACTCGCGTTTCAATCCTTTGTAGTAATATCGAGTAAGCCAGAAGATAAAACGCGTTAATATTTCGCGCATTATGGAACAAAAAATATTTGCTCGCGTCCTGGCCAATTTTATAGTTGTCGTAATTAACGCGTTGGAAACAACGTTGAGTATGAACGAGAGAGAGAGAGAGAAAATTCTTTTGGAAGTATCGCTTCGTTTCATTTTCCCGAAAATTCATCTCGCATCTGTTCACGGAATAAAATTTAAAACCTTTAAAATTTAAAGCTATTAGCCGTTTGTGCCGACGTGGACTGAACTTGACAAGAGATTTTCGCGAAAAGGCTTTCGTAATCAGCCTTAAAACGAAGTACATTAAATTATTTCCTTTTTCTTTAATTTGATTTTTCTCTTCTCTTTTTCTTTCTTTTTTTTCGGAATTTTTGTAAGTTGATGAAATCGAGATTCGGAACTTTTCACCGATGTTTCTCTTATTATTTGGATTATCTTCCATTCGACATTTCCCAAGCAAAAAATTTCTTAATTTGGAAGAGAGAAAGGAATAATTTTTTATTACATTGTTTTTTTTATAATTAGGAGTAAGGATATTTAAAATGAGAATTTTAATATAATTTAATTTCTTGTAATAATTGGTGGAACAGCAATCACTGCAAGATTCCTTCCACGATAAAAATATATAACGACGAATACAGAATATAATTGAAACTCCTGATTAGACCGCAATAAATTCATTTTCAATCTGTTCGTACATCGAACGATAAAATTCGCTCCAAGATTTATGGATTATAATTCATTCGTCACACATTCGCCCGTCACACAAAAGAAATTAAAAAAGCACCATTGCGAAATGAATAAATTACTGTTGATAGTAAAAGTATCTCTAATTTCTAACGAGACAACAACCAACTAATTGCATAGAAATAGAGGTCGCAGCGTTTATAGAAATTTGTTTCTCCTCGAACAAAAGATCCAGACTTCTCCTGCCATTACCTTTAGCATATGAAAAGACCCAACAGCGGACGATAATCTGCATGCAAAAAGATACGGCGAGATAGCGTGTACGCCACGTTATAGTCCAGCCTCGAATAATACGTGTAATCTCATACTTGGGCGCGCGTATTAACGTGGCCGATCGTCGACTCTTAGTCGTGGTTGCGTTAATCCACGCAATCTATTCGCGACATGCTGAAACGCCATATTGATTCACGGATTTGCGGCCACGAGATAAATAAATGTAATTTCGTGGATCGTGGCAGCTCTCTTTTCATATTTTGATATGTAACGTTTCGAACGGCATTGATATTCTAGTAAAGAAACGTGTAAAGTTTTGAGGATTCTTATTATTTTTTAATTGTTCAAATTGTAATGAAGGAAAAATTATGGAAAGAATGGAAAGAAAAGAAAAAAAGACTCGTTTAATATAATTGAGATACATCCGAGAAATTAAATATCTACTTCGAGTACAATATTTCAATCAAACGCGATTATGATGATCTCTTCTTCGAAAAAAGGATCGTTTAATTTATTGTTCAAACGTCATTTTAATCAAGACTGCAAATTGATGCGCCATAAATTATAACATGTTAATTAACGTAATTTTTCAGCGGAGCAGTTTAATTTTTTCCACTCGTTCAAATAAAATTCTTGAATACGCACAGGTGAATGTGTTCCAACTCTGCTCTTCAATTTCTATTGCAAAGAAGAAAAAGGGGGGAAAAACCGCCGCTAAAGTTTGATCAGAAAAGTTCCAGGTATCTCGTTATATAATTAGTTATGCAAAACATCGTTATCGCCTTTTCTCCTGAATCTAATTTTGCAAATGTGAAAGTGTGCGTAACGAGCCGCTGATTTACGAGTTTCGACTTAATGGCGGGAACAAATCTATCTTTCGGATAATTTGCAGTAACGGTGACGAAATTATTTGGACGAGAGCTTTTGAAAGCTTAATAATCTACGAATATAGCTGGAATTTTTAATGACAATTTTTCCTCGTACTTTGAACATGGAGGAATTTTTCCTTTTTTTTATTTAATTACAACTTTTACTATATCACTCTTCTAATTAGTAATGTGTTAACAGAGTTTATGATACAGTGAAATTTCGCTATGTTAATTATATAATGACTAGTGTGCAAATGTGTGTTATCCTGGTAAATTTGGAAATTGTTATTACCCCAAGTAATACTTTCGAAAACTTTTTAATTAACGTTAATGGGGAAAAATTTCACGTTTTAATTCACAAGTTGGAGGATATATATATATATTTGCGATATAAAAACTGTTACACAAGTTAAAATATCCAGATTTTTACAGAACTTTTTCGTAAAATTAATTTATTATAAATATTCGTTTAATAAAAATTGATACGAATCAATAAAAATAACAATAATGGCGATATACGTAAGCTTCTATAGTTAATTCTATAAACAAGTTTCAAGTTGAACGAGACATATCAATGTTTATCGTGACGATACGTAGGGATACGTAATATAAATAGATAGGATTTTCAAATACTCACGTTGCGTCGTGACGGAAGTTGGCAGTGAAACAAGATGATTGGTCGGTCGAAAAACTCTCCCTTTTTTTCCTTTTTTTTTTTTAATCGTTACGTAGAGACAAGCATAACGAATGGAGAGTAACGTAATAGTCGGTGACGTGCGAACTAATCCGATTGTTGCAGTCACTGTCCGATTATTCCCAATAATCTGCGACACACGTGTAACGAGCCACGTCGTGTGCTGACAATGAAACACCCATGTGTCTCTGTGTCTCTGATTAAGCAAGAATCGGACTTCTTATCTGATGTATAACGTAAAAATTGTATTATATACGATCGTGGATTCGTATAAAATACAATTAACGTATCGTTTAATGACAGCATTTAATTTTTATTTCTATTCTATTGTTCAATTATCGTTTTGTTCAATTATCGCAATCATCCTGAATTATATATTTATCGATTTCCAAAGTTCGTGTATTATTTCTATACACTGTTTTCTTTTTCAAAGAAAATTAAATGGTTTAAATCGCGTCGACTGTTCGGATGCGATCCAACTTTTTTCTTGCTTTTTTTTGAAATAAGATGAGAATTTCCAAAATTAATCTTCTCGAGATGAATTAAAAAAAAATTACTTTAATCGCACAAACGAGCGTGACCATCAGCCGCAAATCTGATCGAAATCGGCGTTAATTAGCTCTCCCGGATCACGAAAGTTTTGGTCCACGTCCAAGACGCGGCCCCTTGTTTAATTTACACCCACGCACAAAATTGCGCCGTGTATAATCGGGTCAGGGATGACAATGATAATCGAATCGGCCCCGTTTCCCTCGTTTTATTCGATCGAACCAGCGTGTAATCCCATGTGAGTAATAGGCGTGTTTTTGAAATTTTTGGAGAGGAAGAGGGAAGGGAATTTTGACGAATTTTGGCGCGGTAGATTTCGATTGAATTTTTTGCCACGCGATAAATAAAAAACTGGATCGATCCGGTTTCAATTGTCGCTGGACAATTATGGATCGATGTGTATGGAAGCGAGGATGCGTGGGTTATTTTTATTTTTACCTTCTAATCGCGAGAAAAAATTTTCTTATTCTGCATTGGGTAGGTTTTTTTTTCTTTTCGGAAAGAATGGAACGGAACGAATGTATTCTTCTTGCTTGTCGCGATGAAAGTTTTGCTTTTTAAAGAGAATCAAGATGAATGTGCTCATTTTTTTCTTTTTTTTTTGTAGTTTTTATCGAGAAAGAATTTTGTTCGTTCTAGATGCTCTTTGCTTTTAATGATACGTTGGAATGGAATAAGATGGATCCGGGTCAGGTTATTGTTCTTGCTTTGTATCGAAAGGAAATTTGATTGTGCCGGTGAAAATTCGAATTGGACATTAATAATAATGAAATTTTAGTCGCGATAACTATAGAATTTTTAAAAATTCTGTTCAACTTCTTTTAACACATTTACAAGTTTGATTTTGCATAAATGTCTAATTGTAATCTTACTCGTTTGCAATGTTGCTTCGAGGTATATGGATTCCATTCCTGGTGTTTATGAATCGCTGAAAATTATCCACTACCCAGATCAGATTTTATTTCTCCCTATTTAATATTTTTAACGCAATCGTTTAATGGTGGATTCTTTATAAAACAATAACCCTATTAATTAATTCTAATCTAGCGTAAATAACACTGTAAGATTATAATGCCAAAAAATATTACTTGGCTAATACCGTTAATATTCACTTCCTTCTCGCCTCTTTTATCTTCCAATATACGTGAACGCATTATCTCTGAATTTTCACCAACTATAAACACCGCGGCTTTATTAAATTCACCGTGTCGTATATCCTCTAACGAAAAGTGGAAAGTAACCAGGAGGGAAGGTGAAAAAAAGAAAATGGTTCGCGTAGAAAGTCAACGAAGATGAGGTAGCAATTAATGGTAATTGCAATCCTGTTTACGTTTCGTTAACCAATGTTTCATGATATAATTATCTTTCAGATTTATTCTATAAAAATACAAAAATACTTTCGTTGCATTATTTTAATTCCCTGTGGGAATATATGGAGAAAGTTGTTGAAACGATTCACGGCCACGTGAGTAGAATGGAATAGTTCATTATTGACAAGTAGAATGGGAGAAATGGAAGCAAGGCAATCGAACGGACGAGCAAGTGGAATAAAACAAATTATGATCGGGCGAAGCAAGGCAGCCCACGTAATCGCGTAGGATTAAGACCTAAGTGAAAGGCTGGGCAAATGGAATAAGAACATAAATATAGTGAGAATAATAAATAAGCATAAGAGAGATAGATTACGAAGGCGAGTGAAACAGAATAGAAGAAGACAATTTGAACATCGAAACTGATGATTCTATGACTTTTTAATACAATTATGAATAGAACCAATTTTTACACGATCAAAAATATAGAATTTGTTTGTTTAAAACAAATTGATTTAACTTACGTAGATTATTTAGAAGATTGTATATCAAAATATCGATTATAAAATGTTTTTATACTAAAATTTTCATACACAAAATAATCGAGATAGTTGCACTTCGCGTTTCTCTACGATTTCAAGAATTCAACGAATCGGCATTTTTTTTTTTTCATGGAAATGGAATCGGCGAACTCATGAAACGTTTGAAAATAAAAAGAATGGCATCGTGAAAAATTACCATGGCCAGGAAAAACTGTGCAATCGTTTCGAAAACTCAGCTGACTCTTGCTCTAAGAAAATATTGTTCAAACGACATGGAACGATATGTTCTCTCTCTCTCTCTTTTTTAAAGAGAACTTTATTGCGTCCTTTTTTTTTTTGAATTGGCAAAGTGAGATAACAGGTTTGTGAAATTGTCAGTATGAGGGAAATATTGGGTGTTGAATTTGAAACAGATAAAAGGTTGTAAAAAATGGATAAATTTTTAGATTCTATTTTTGTAATTTTTTTTTTTCTAACAGGTGAAAAAATTCATTGTTGCATGAAAAATTGAGGAGATTTGGCGAACGCGAGTTAAAGGGAATATTTTATACGACAATACTCGATAAGATTGCCAATTATTTACTTGTCTCCGTTTTTCAATTACGAAATTACGAAATTGTTACAAAGTTGAGCTATTGTAACTAAATGTAACTATTAATCGTCACATAATAGAGGAAGAAGAGTAATATCTTTTATACCCAAAAAACTATTCTCTCATTATTTCCCCACACTTAATTTATCAGACAGATTTCACATTCTCCGCTTTCACTAAATTCATTCTCCAACCGCTTACATGATATATAAATATTAAAAGGAAAAAAGAGAATCCTCAGGAACAAAATATAAATTCGAACAGCTAAGCATCTCCTCGAGCTACGTTCAGCTCCCTGATCAATCAGAGAAATTCCACCCTCCATCGATTCCCTTCAAAAAGATAGAGAAAGAGAGAGAAGTAACCGCAAGCACACGTGCAGCACCGATGCAACCAAATTCCCATGAAACTCGCGAGTTTAAAGCGGTCCCCGTAATGCGGTGGAGGAAAAGAACGGCTCTCTGTGTTGTATTCCTTCGATACAAGAAAAATCACACGAGAAGGTCTCCCCCTCCCATTGACAGAGACAGTGGAAGCGACTCTTTCGATGATCGTAGGATATCAACGTTTCTCTCTCGCCGATAGAAACCGCACAAGAGTGTATATATATATATATATATGCTCGGCTGAAAGCCAGGATCTCTCACTCTTCACCCCCTTCGAATACCAGGATCAATATTATTTTTATACAGCTGACGTTTGAAGCGTGTCGTCGCCGGGACACGAAGCGACTTCTTTCATTTCGGGATTCTTGGGGGGCGGGGGAGGGGAGGAAAATAGGGAAGGGGAGGGGAAGGAGGCCGATCGATTCCCCTCGAATTGAAAAGAAAAGTCGGTGGTGGGTTTCGCCCGATGGGAATAAAATAACTTCTCTCCTCGCCCTTGAAAGACGAGCGTTCCCTTCTTTTTTTCTCGCGTGGCCTCGTGCGCCGTGTAATTTTCGAAATTGATGTCTCGCTGCGGGGGGAGGGGGGATGATTGTGATGCCGATGGAAAGAGACCAAAGTGTTTTTTTTTCTTCTTTCAGGTTTTTTCTCTAAGCGAAAGAAGAACACCTTGGATCTCGTTTGGATTTGGGGGGATTTGAATATAGCTTCTTCGAGTTTGTCTTTCTTTTTTCGTGTGAAAAGGAGAGTTTTACAAAATAATTTGGAAATATCGAGAAATATTCAATAAAGGGTTTTTTTTCACGAAAGTACAAGATACATTTACATTCAACGTTTGTTCGAAAAATACGAAAGGGGGATTATTTCAACAGTTCCAAGGGAACGATTTTCAAGGAAACAAGTGGAAAAGAGGAACTAATAGGCCCGAGAGATTTCGTAATATCGTATGTACAAACGCTTATCAGTCCTTTTATCATTTTATGTTTCGAAGATACGATAAAATTAGCGTCAATAGTGGGCACCAGGGGGCAAGTAAATATTCGATTCCGTCATTTTCTTTTGTTCATTCGCGATTCTTTATCTGTTCGTCGAAATCGCAGAAACGAAATTTCACGATCGTCGTTAAATCTTTCTGCGAAATTTCGCGCGAAATATTTCCTCCCCCATATATTTCGAGGCGATATAATTATTTTCGATAGTATTAAGAATTTATTATTTCAAATTTGTTATCAAACATTCGAAATGATATCGTGCAAAATAATTATTGAACGCTCTCGAATATTATGTGTATCGATGCAGTTTAAACACCGCCCCGAAATTTAGTTAAAGTTATAGGATAAGTTAAAATTAAATTGTTAATTACGTTGGCGATATTGCCGTGTTTAACTCGAAGAGTATTAGTTTAATTTTACAAAATGTTAAAATATTCTCTCTTGCACCGTTATTGAAACATTAAATTGGAGACATTTGATTCTTTGAAAAATTATCCCTAGCTAAAATCGTTATGAATGAAATTAGAAATTTTCTGCAGTCGTTAATCGTCGACCTGAAAATACCATTTATTTAATCCAGAATTGAAGAATCATCGAATTAATATTTCTCTTTGATATAATATCAAAAATACATATTAAAAAATTTTATTTCGTTCAATAATAATCATTTCTTTTTACAATAAATATTTTCTCTACAAGGGATCGAAAAATAATTTTCTCGTTTTACTCGTTGTAATTGGAAAATTTCTATAATCCTAATGATAAATTGCGCAACAAATTATTTAGCATGGTGGATATCGATTTTAAAATTAACGATCCATCTTTTTTCCGCCATAAATCTGATTTATTTCCTTTTTTTCCTCTTCATCTTGGGATGGGGAATTGAAAAATTATTCAGCGCGAAGGGCGGTGCGTCACACCGAGACCAGCCTCAGAAGGTTTTTAAACCACTTCCTTTACGGTTTGGCGACTTCATTTTCTCGGTTCAAGCGTTGCGAATCTCTTACGCCACTTCCGAAAGAGCCGGCCGCGGCGCGGTCGCCGTGAAAATTGCTCTTAGAAAAATCCCTCAGCCACGAGCCGCGCTCGAGGACCCGATTTCCCACGAACGAAACAGCTGTTAATGTTTGCCAACTTTCCTCCACGAGTCACGACACGTTACGTGGGAAACGCGTACAAGAAAATATTTGTACACGGTGTTATTAAAAACTCGGGAAAAAGTGAAGTTTCGCGAGTGTTTTGCACCTTTCGTAGTGATATATTTTTGTGCAACGTTTTAATCGTGTTGTTAAATTTTCCAAAGGGAGGAAAGGGGGGAAAAGTTTTGTTTTTCTTTGATTTCAACAGTGAAATTGTTTAATTCTTTTTTTTTTTTATTACAATTTTTATGGCAATAGGAAGTGTTTTTAGTGGCAAACTTTTAACTTGATTTTCACCCATAAGGAAAAGAAATGTGTTTCGTGAACGTTATTAAGATAATTAGGATTAAGATAACGTTTCTTTAAACGCTTCTTTGAAAATCGATTTGTGGTATTTTATTACGAGTTGTAGAGTGTTATTAAATTTTGACTTTTTATTGGAATTCAATCAAGAAATTCTTTTACTTATAAAATTATTTAGAAAATTCGTAAAATTCTTTTGTTGCAAATTCAAGGAATATAAATTAAAAATTCTCGAAGATATAAATATCTCTATACTTTTTATTCGTCGTTAAAAATTATTTTTAAATCCTGCTTCGTGGATATAAAAAGACTGTTTATAGAATATTTATATATTTCATATTTTCATAAATGAAAGTACAACATTGATAGCGAGTACAGTGATACAATATTTAACCTTGCTCTTCCACTCGGTTGAAGTGGAATTTCGATCCACTCGTTTCTGGAGGTTAGTTTCTTGAAATATCCACCAAGTGCATCTCCAATTTCACGAAATGAACGCCGCTGTAGAAATTCTTGTGTTATTCCATCCCAGACACATTTCTTCGTCGAGGAGTTTGCTTGGCGTCTGACAACGTTGAAATTCGATTGATTTCAACCGTCCCGATCAAAATTTTAAGAATGTCGTGTTCTATTTAAATCATATTTATTCACATTTGTAACAGTGTAGTTGGATAGAAATAACAAGTTTGATATTATAAATATAACGTGATTTCTATTCGTTATTCGATTCAGTTATTTTCTCAATTTTCTCTCGATAAATAAAATAACTCTTATTGATGAAATAATTACAATTAAAGGGGAATATAATCGTTAATCGAGAAATTTATAAAAATGAGCAGATGATGTTTCATAAAATGATTATATTTGCTTTAAAAATATTTTCGTAAATAATTTTGCAATTTCAATATGTAATAAATTTATGGCATTAAATGCCTCATAATATCATATAAATGTGTCGCATAAACAAGAATTACACGAATAATAATACGAGATATAATATAAAATTTTATCAATAACTCTCGCTAATTATTTTTTCCAAGCTTATATCGATATCTCTTTTATCTCGTGCATTGTAATTTTTATATTTTTCGATTTCTCTGAAACGAAACAACCTTCAATAGGATATCTTTTAATTTTTCCTCATCAGAGGGAACATTGTGTATGATTCTCGCAAGTAACAATATCCAAGAAATGAACGGTTTTGAATTACAATTTAAAACCAGCACGACGAAATCATAAATATCGATATAACGTAAATTTCTACGCTCATAAACAATTTATATTATAAAAAGAACAAAGAGAAAATTTGCAGCCATCCGATTCAGCAAATGTCTCGATACTTTCCAACCCCATCCGCAACAGGAATCGAACTATCTGGGACATAAATCTAATCCACGGACGGTTTCGAATCGGGAAAAGTTTGGCAAATCAATTTCGAACGGGCCCTCCGCTCGTATAAGATTCTCTAATTACTTTTCCCTGGCTAGGCGACACGCTATCCCGCTCGAAACAAACCGATCGAGCAGAGTACAAAGTCTCCTTCCCACCGCAGAAACCTGCTACTTCGATCGAACGAATCCCAGGCTTTGGCAGCGAGCAAAAGTTTCTCAGACGGTACCCGCCCCCCGTGTGTCGAATACTTTTCTATCTACCTGAACGCTCTGAATGTGACAGCCCCCGGTTTCCCTCCTCCACGCAATCCCTTCTGACGCCGCCAGTAACAATCGTATCGAGGAGTATCGGATCTTGGAATTGCCAATTATATAATTCATGTCGCATACGGACAGTGGCTAAGTAAGGATCTTTATATCTTGGATATGTATTAAGAATGTATATTGTAGCGAGTGACAATCGAAAAATAACAATTTGATAATTTTCAAATGAAAATTGTACGCGTTTATGACAAGATTGATTTTTTTAGATAATATTCTCTTGCGTAGAAAGATACGAACGAATGTGGCGAGTCGAAACCTTTGAAAACTGTTATCTACGAGTATTCATCACGAATCACGGGATGTTTCAAATTTTGGAAGATATGATATTTATTAAAATAATGAAATCTCATTTTTCTTGTCACTGACACAAGTGTTTAGTAGACGATTAGAGAAGAATTTATTACGAAACTCGGACGAAGCGAGTGAATTTCAATTTGTAATGAGTCTCTCTCGATAACCGGCGAGTCACGTAATCGCATAAATAAATAAACGAAAACGACAGGGGGCATCCGAACGAGGAGGGGGATAACTTTGATTCAACTTTAATTCATTCGAAGATTGCGCTTTTAAGCGTTTGAAACCGAGATGATGTTCAGAATCGTAACCTCGACGATAATTAAACAGCCAAGGGAAATAATCCTCTTGACTCTTCCTTCCCTTTCCTCCTCCTCTTCCTTCTTCTACTCTCGTTTCTTTTTCTAACGATTAACGAATCGTATTCCAGTCAGTTGTTCAGCGTCGTCGATGCTGAACCTACGGTATTTTATTTCTTTTTTATCCGACCGTATTGCGACTCCTCGTCGCTTGTCGTCGATTGTGTGCTCAACCCCTTCAGACGGTATAATGAATCTGAGTCGTTAAAATTTTCTGCGAGGATAAGGTTTCTGCGTGGGAAACTGGTTGTTGCGACCGTTTTAAGAATCGAAATTCTTCTTCCCTTTCGATATGTGTATACGTGTTTGTTGCGGATGATATTTATAAGAGATTTGTAAGAGAAAGATAAGGTTTTAAACATTTCTCTCTTTTCTTTCTTTCAGATTGATGAGATTCGAAATTAATATCGGATCGAGAGATTTGGAAAGAATCGCGTAACAATTATTTTCCAAGATTTAAAATTGTTCTTCATTCACGAACAGTCTTTCAGAATTTAAACGATCGCAATTTAAAATTTAAAATTATTCGCGCGAAAAAGAGAAACGAAGAAATTGATGAAAGGAGGAGGGGATATAATTGATTGGAAATCAATCGAAAACGATTGCAAACGTTTCGAAAAATTCAGCAAATGGACTCGATTCCAGAATCGATTCCTTATATTCTAAACGGCACGTGAAATTTCACGATCGGGGGCTTCTTTGGATACGGTTCCATCAAAAGTGGCGCCCTTTTCCTTCGTTCTCGGGAAAACGGGATCGCTCTCCTCGGCAAAAATCCACGTGGAAAAGGATTCCACGATCGTTTCTATACATCGGTGGCCCATAAACCGACGCCATACAACCTCGTCCTCTATTCCTCGAAGGGGTGGGATCGTCTAACGTCCTCCCCCTCCTCCTCAGACTTGGAGCAATATTATTATTATTATTATTATTATTATTATTATTATTATTATTACATATGGAATAATAATCCTGTTGGAAATTTATTTTAATCACGCGTGCCCCATCGGGGATAAAAATGAACGAGTGCATCGACTCTTTGAAACCTTTGAAACCTGCATTTATTCCCTGAACGGCTCGATCGGTTGAACGCCCGTTCGAAGCAGCGATTATTTTCGTCCACCATGAATTTCAAGGAGGAAGAGAAAACGATTCGAGAAATAAGCTCCCTCTTTCCTTTCATCTGTTCTATCCTGTATCATTTTATCTGTTACGGAAGAATTTTTAATTTTTAACGTAAAGAAAGAATTCGTTTCAAATTTGCAATATTGTAAAATACAAGGGATATGTAAAATGGCGAATTTTTTTAACGTGCTTCAGAATCAATTATAAAATCCACGAGGGATTACTAGTTTTCTTTCTTTACAACACGTGTGCCATGATACTCCGATCCTCGATGTTTCTCGTGCATTGCCCCTCATCCATTATCCTTATCTTGTCAAGTTCAGGTTGGCACTCGAAAAGTCCAATAGAGTCTCATTCCTTACCCCGACGTCAACGGGGGACAATAGCCAGGGAGTATTCATTATGGGGGAATAATTTTCTACGGAGAAGCGGAAATCCAAAGTGCCTCGCCCCTGCTTCCTCCTTCCATTTTCCGAGTCGAGTCTCGGCTCTTGTTTGTTTCGAACGCGGATTTAATTGCGCCCGATCCCGCGCCGCCTGCAATTGGAACCGTTCTGGATGCTTGAAATTGCGAGAAAAGAAGGAAAGTACGTGTGTGGAGATTAGATCTTTTTTATTTTCATTCGTTTATTTGTTTTCAGTAAAGGATTGAATTATTTCCGTTTAATATTAATACTCGAATTATCTCCCAAAGACGATCGTCAAATCTTGGAACAGGTTGACGGGACCGATCTCGATTCTTTATTAAAGAAAAGAAGAAGCGAAGAGATTTTTCGGGAATTTTGAAAAGCGTTGCCGTGAATTATTTCGCTTAGGGAAACGGCTCGCCTTCATACGTGATACGTTCCCCCTCTCCTCTCCTATATTTCCTTTCCACGCTTGCGTGTGACAAGCCAAATGGGAGTTTTCCCCCCTCCTCCGCAACTATAAAATTTTCTTACCCAAAGAAAGCCACTTGCTGCTATCTCTAGATAATTCTCCCTCCCTCTTCCTCCCTCTCTTTCTCTCCTGTCCTCGTACACCTGTGTGCGTGTGTGTGTGTGTTATCCTCCGCTATTGTGTTTCGCGGATTCGAATCGTTCCTGGGATGGGTGTGCAGGTTACACCGATTTCGTTTCAGAAGGTTTGGTTGGCGGAATTTATCGGTGGACCCGGGAGTGAAAAGAATCGGATTTCGTTGTGCCAGGTTTTTGAAATGAATTGGACATTGTTCGGGTGTGGAATCAAATGAAACGTTCTTTAAGCTATTCGAAGCCATTTTGAATCAAAGGGGAGGGAGAGTTTCTCGGGGTAGATACAGTGGCTGTCTATCTGTTGCTCCTCGTATCGAGGAGGGGCGACACGTTGGAGACGAATAGGATTGAAAAAAAAAGAAAAGAAGGACTGTTTCTTCGATTAATTAATTAATAGAGGAAAGAAATTGGAGTTGAATGACAGTTTGAAAATGGAAAAGAAAAGAAGGACCGTTTCTTTGATTAATTAATTACTGGATGAAAGAAATAAGTGTTTGGAAGAGGAGAAGAGATATCGTCGCGGTGTTTGTTAGAAGATACAAGGCGCTAGATTTATGAGGTCATCAAGTTGAACGTGGAGCAAATAAATTACTTCCGCTTCGTCGCTAATCCAAGAAAACCGCTGCAAGACCACAATTTCCAGAGCAACAATCACGGAGCGGCTGGGTCGCCATAAAACATTCATCGAGCATCTGATTCCGGGGAAAGGGTCAAGGAAAATGTTGCGGTCGATCCTTGCGGGCTTCCTCGAAGGATTCGAGGGATTTCCTCGAATTAAAACGGCTTCGTTCGTTATTTACTTTTACAGGGACGACAAATTTCAAATTAAAATTCGATTCATCGGTTCTCTAAGATAATTCTTTCAACTTGCCAACTCGTTTCTCGTTCGAATGGCGAGCAGATTATTTCCCTGAGTTTTTCCATTCAAATCCTTCACGTATCTACGTGAAACTGTTATTCGATCTTGCGATTGCCAATCGAAATGATTATTAATAAAATTAAGGTGTCGAAAGAAGTTTCACAAACTCGTGAATTTTAAAGAAAGATCTAGATCGCTCGACGAAATCTTTATCGGCTGGAACGCGAACGTGCGTTGCATATTTAAAACTAATCACGCGTAAGTGAACCATCCATTCCATTCGATAATATCTCTTGTTTGCTCCTAAGAGTGTTGGAGGTTCGAATAGCGCTATTATCCTCGCCTGTTGACGTTCCTTGCGATTATTTCCAAGATGATGGGATTCATTAAACAGCAGGATGTCACGTTTCTCGAAATCTCCTTGACTGCTTTTCGAGAAATCGTGATAATAACGATAATAAACAAAGTGTTTTCCATACGACCGTGGTATTTCGCGGGAAATGTTGCTCGTATTTAATTAATTCCTCGCTCGTCGAGATTATAATCGATTGGTGGGGGAGGAGAAGGAGGTAGTCGCTGCAACATCGCGAATTCTAAGCAGCAAACTGCAGAATTCTCGGTGAAAATTTGTCTAATGAGATGCTCGTGACGAAATCGTATTAATATTTTCTCTCTCCCTCTCTGTCTTTTCGATTCTTTCGAAAATTTCCTTTTTGAGATTCTGAAAAAATAAAAAATAGATATCCAACTTTCTATCCAACATCGTTTCCATCCTTAAACTCAACCAAATAAAAAGAAGAATTTTACTGTATACTAAGCTCAGCTCTGGAATCCAAATTCTTTCGTCAATTGCACATCTTCAACCCTTCCATAGCAACGAAGCCAGAAACGTTGTTTCGAAACTATTCATATAAATTTTCCATTGCAAGGAATAGATGAGATCCTTTTCATCCGAATTCTCGTGGTGTCGTTGCGTGACTCTTGTTGATACAACGACGAATATCGATGTTTCTAATTTTCTTAAAAAATTAGGAAAATAATTAAAATTAACGATTATCATCGTGTTTTAACGTTCAATTTATTTGCTTAGTTTCATTTTTCATTCGAAAAGGAAACACAGCTCGTGCACAAGGAGAATGAAATTTAATTGAAGGTGGAGAGAATCATCCAATTGTGCCTAAATTTGATTGATTGCATTTCCATGCTAATTCTACGAACTATTAATCATAGGTTAATATAGCTGTTTAAACTTCTCTATTTGATCATCCGTGAATTTAACGATAAATACCAAATATTGTTATTAACGTAATTATTACGATTTAATTGCGAAATGAAAATAAATATCTTCCATTTAAATATCGAAGAATTTTAAATGGAATTCGTGAGGAATCTCTTAAGATTTCATCTTAAATCAAATTTACATTAAATTTGTTGAAGCATTATTTCGTAAAAAAAAAATTAACACTTCTTTCGAACAATAATAATAAAATTCAAGATGAACAATTTTTCGCAGCATGATCACAAATCGACCACCAATTTCTTCATCCTCCTATAATAAACCATAAACTAAGCTTTTTAATAATCTAACCATTCGATTTCAGGCGTTCACGACTCGAAATAAGGGATGTCCGACAAACGAGCGACTCGTACTACTGAAAACACCAACATATCTTTACCTTCTCACAATCTTATACACGATGTAAATCGTTTTACAAAATGGTGTACAACCGATTTCTCCACTTCTTCTCGCAAATCGAACTCTTTTCTCTCTCTCGATTCAATCTACGAAATCCTGCTTACCACGAAACGCATTCCAACGACGAACAAAACCGCCTCCCCATCCAGATCATGGTAGTGTTTTTCCACAATCGAGTTTCATAACTCGAGTCGGCTTACACATCTAATCCATTACTCGGCTCGTGATACACGAGGGTATAAGCAGAAACGTGGATCGGATCGTAAAGGAGATTGTTGAGTCGGTGGTGGATGCTTAAAGTTGAAAGAACTTGGATCGCCGAAGGGGCAATCGGTGTAATGGCGACACAGCGAGGAAAGAGCGATTCCTCGTTGCTCTTTGGATTCTTCTAATCGATGGAAAGAGTAACGTCGATGGCCTCCCGTCGATATTTCCTAAAGGATAGTGATTTTGAAAAAAGGATAATTTGGGATTATGATTAAGCATGGGAAGATATTGGAGAAGTAATATTTTGGTGAAGCAAATATTTGGAAGTTGGTAAATTTATGTAAATAATATATATACAAGATTTTGTCAATTTCGTTACTAATTGTTTTAATATTTTTAGGTTCAATTTTAACAAATCGTACAAATTGATTAAGAGATTCGTATTAAGATTCATATTAATCATACGTAGAATGACACGGAGAAAATAACATGGATAACCAGACAATTTGTCGAAAATTAAAATAGCGGAGATGACATTGAAATGTGTACAATTTGAAATATATTTTAATTTTGGATCTACTCTTTTAAGGAATTTCAAACTTGCGGAATGAAAGTATTTTGTGGAATAAAAATTTCTACAAGTGTTAATTAATAAAAAACTCTTTGAAAATCGTCTCATAAATTAATAATACTTTTATTCCTCGAATACGATAACGAATTAACATATTAAATTATCTGAATCAGATTACCAGATCAACGGATTACAAAACTGTCGCAATTATAATTCAAAAAAATAATCTTTATCTTCCGTATATAATTACAAATGTTTGTCACGAATGATATATACGCAAGTTTATCAGATTTAAATGCAAACTCTACAAATCCTACGTATTCTTCTTGATCGTGGAACGGAGCAGAGCTTTATCGTTGACAAAACGCGTTAAGCGGAATGAATTTTCGCCTGGTCTCCACTTTAGACACCGCGGTGAGTACATTGAAACATAGGAGAGATTATAGTAAGACTTTGGAGAATAGGCAATTGTACGATGTCGCGTGTGTCCCGTGTTTGTAAAGTGTACGAAACTTCGGCCCTGCTGTTTTAGAGTTACAACGTGGAATCGCATTGTTGCGTCCCGCGTCTAGTTAATGCTTAGGAGGATTAAATCGCGATCGAGGGGGATTGACCAGCATCCATTTCCACCCTCATCTCGCCGTACGTACCATGACGCAGGTGTTTCCAATCCCTGGAATATATTTTATATTTCCACTTTCGCGATATCTCGTTCGAAACCCTTAACTCACTTATCCTATAATTATCCATACGCCTGTGTAATCAATTTTTCCTCTCCAATCGACCTTCTTTCCTTTTAAACTTAAATTTTACCTCCATCCAATTAAAAAGATATTCGAAAGGAAGTAAATAAATCTCGTATTAATAGATTTCGAATAAAAAGAATGCGTCGTATATAATAGCATCGGGCGGACCATTTTCAGGGAAAGCATAAAAATTCACGGCGCGCCTCTCCAGAAAACTTATTTCAATTCTAAAGAACAGCGAACGGTACTCACGGTACACACCTCCCAATAAGTTTATAGAACAATAACCCGGGTGTTATTCCGTCGTGTCGCTTTTGATCGTCCATTTACCGTTTTCTCCCCGAACAGGCAGTCCTCTCCCTCTCCCTCTCTGAATCGAAATTTCGAAAACGAGGGAGGGGGAGGGAAGGCCGAATTTTATATCGCGTGATTTCGGTATCGATATGCGCAATCTCACGTCCCGATATCGCGATCCCGCGTACGCGGAACGCATTCGAAATTAGTTTACAGTGTAAAAGCTCGTCGCTCTGGTATCTCGACGCGTGTTTCGAAATTACTATTTCGTAATTAGCGGGGAAGATCGATGGAAAGTAATGAAGCATAACGCCCACCCCCTCCCCCGGTTTAATTTTCTAATTAAATTTCACGACTCGGGATTGATATTTCGGCCGATGATCGGGTTTGGAAATTGCGATCCCGGCGTGTTGGGGGAAAATTTCGCGAGAACGAAGGAGGAGGGTTCTTTTGCAAATGTAATAATCCATAGTGGTGGAAGAGAGGTATCGTTGTTATCGACGAAGCTCGTCGAGTTTAGCTTGGAGGAAAAATCAATCCGGGATTGGCATTCGTCGATCAAGATATGCATCATTCGTAGTCTTACTTGGTCTTACTCGGGTCTTACAGTCGGATGGTGATTTATATCCGGGTTCTTTCGCGCCACTTTTCTTCCATCGTCGCGAAATAAGCGACGAGATTCCCTCGAACGGGGGAACTCGTTATCGGGGAGGAGGGCGTCTCCCCGATGGAGAAAAGCATCGAGAAACGCGATACTCGAAGATTCTCACACGGGAAATATACATATGTATATGAATTTCTCTGTTCGCGGATGATACGAATGCATGCGAACACGGAAGTGCGTCCACTTTTCATTTTTCCGCGAGAAAAGGCAATTTGTATCCCTGTCGTCGAAACGGGATTCTTATTATCGGGATGGAAGAGAGAGAGGTAAAAAAAGAATTTGCATTTCTATAAAATTTCTCATCGTTATTTTTCTTTCTAGCTGCATCTTTTTCAGGATTTTTTTTAATGATTCTTTCGCGATCGAGAACAGAGTAATCTCTTGTTGAATTTGAATAATTTAAATTATTTTACGCGAGGAAAGTTTTTTTTTCTTTTGTTAAAATATCTTACAAGTTACATCTATTACACGTTGAAATAATTATAATTTTGTTCCAATTTTTGCAAATAAATTCACAAACTCGTTTAACAGATCCAACTTTTCGGATCTATTAATTTCGGGAATATACGAGATTTCCTCCGAGTTTTCCCGCAAATTTTGAATCGTTTGAAACGTGTTACGTAAATATTAGAACGGTTCCGCATCGTTTCGTAAAATTCGATTCGCTGTTGATTTTTCATTACGAAATGAAACCAGGAAGAGGAAGAGGAGGGAGAATATGTTTCTCGAACATGTTTCAAAAAGATTATTAATCCGTGACAAAGAAGAAGAGGAATAACTCTTGGAGGGAAAATAAGCCATTTCCATCATTATTCATCGCTCGACTCGAATACGAAAGACGGACAAATGGATTCCGAGATATAAGCAAGCTTACGTACGAATGGATCGAAGCTACTTCGTGGAAATAAATAAGGATTCTCGACTCGTTTGGAAAATAGATTTTCAACGATCCGAAAACATTCGAAGGAGCTAAGCTTCATCAAGGAAAGATTATAACGATTTTTTTTATTCGTGATAAATATCTATTTCTCGTCGACGCACTATAGAAAAAGAATTTTTCTACGTAATCGAGAATGGATACGAAATATTATTTCACACGATCTGTCTATACGTATCTATATATATGTCTCCTCCTCGAGAAATTTCGATAAGATCGATTATCTCGACCGGTTTATCACGTTTTCCTTCTATTCCTCGGGCGAGAGAAAGCGTTTGGAATCTCGTTATGCACGTTTCTGCTGATAGAACACGCGCGATAAATTTGAAAGATCCTCGGAAAGATGGAGGAAAAGATCAAGAAATTCGTGATCGACCGTCTTTTTCACCTCGCCACGGATCGACAATGCGTCATTTCTCCTGCTGTCGAATTTGTTTCCCGATTTTCGGCCAACATTATCGCTCCTCCGATTCGGACAATCGGAAGGAAATACGTTGGATGGATATCGTAAAGGATTTATTTTTGTAATTAAAAAATTTGTATAAATTAAGAAGGGTGCAGATCAGGGAAGAAAATCATGCTTAGTTCAATAATTAAGAATTTGCATGGGTATTTTTAGATTCTGATTTTATAAGTTATGAGTAATGTTTTTGAAACGAGAATTTTTATAAATTATGTGCGTGTTTCCTGATGACGATTATTTATTATAAATCTATTATATACAATTTACGTAAACGTTCTTAGATTATAACGTAATATTTCTCTAAAAACTTCGTACAAGTATTTTCCTTTCGTTCACGAATAACCGATTCCATTAAGAATTCACATTTTTAGATTCTAATTTAATCACTTACCATCAATTTCCATAAACATCTCTTGATTCTGACTAAATTGCAGATTCTTTTTGAAAATTTCTCGAAAGAAATCGTCGTGAATTACACTACGAACCTTTCTTAATCAACTTCCACTATAAACAAATTTCCATAACATCCCTTGACACTAATCAAATCCAAAGTTTCAATACTTTCTTAAGAATTTCTTTTAAAAGAGAGAGATCGTTTCACTTTGTTCAAAGAATCTTTCATTAACACCTGGCCACGCAACCAGACACCATCTCGTTACTTTTCGCTACTCTATTTATCTTTCATCCCTTTGAACTCTTTCGCTCGTCGTTTAAGGCGCATCGATTTCCAGCCAGAAATCTTGATCTGCTCGTAAACTTGCGTCTTTGGTGTTTTACATTCGAAGAAGGGTTGTTCTCCTCCTCGTAAGATACTCCTGAAGGGAAGAGGAAAACGTAAAAGCACGATGATTGATACTTCAGGAAACGATTCGTTCACTTATTCTTCGTCACTCAAGACGATTCTTGAATATTTTAGTATTTCTTGAATCCTTGCTTCTGTTTTTCCTTCTCTCTTTCTTTCCTCCTCGGTATGCAAGAATTTTTCTTCGCTGATGGATCTTTGTCTTTATATTGAAAGAAAGTGATGAAGTAGTGAAAAAGTTTTTTTGAATAAGTACGAATTAATCATTATAATTATCGCTGAATTATTATAAATCAAATAATACAGTAAAATTGTGTAAATTTTTTCGATGATAAAGAATATGAGATTCAATAGAGATCGGTTTCATCGTTTAAACTTTGAGCATTTTCGTATCTCTCCTTTTAATTTCTTTCAAATTAATTAAATTAGAGAAAACGGATATTGATCGATTAACAGGTGTATTAAATCAAGATTGATTCAAAAACAGTTACCAATTTTTTGACCCATATTTATCAAAAGCTTTCCTCTTTCATCATCTGTATACTGAAAATTATTTTGAATCACTTCTATTCCTGCTAGAAAATCCGATCTCGGTGGATTAATCTTTATTAATGCTAAGAGAAATTTATGAATAAGAAATGACGGGGTAAAAAGCTTGTGTATTTTTGTTGATCCCTCTCTTTCTCCCTCTCTTTTATCTTGAAAAAAGATCGTCTAATCTTCTCTAAAGAAAACTTGCTTCCACAATTTTCGTAACTGAAAGAAAAAAATTTCTCTAATAAATAAAGAAAAAGACATCGAACGCGAAAATCAATATCGATCCGGTCTATATACCCTCGAATAATACCTTGTACGAATTAAATACATAAGAGAGGGTAAATGGTGACGTATTAGCATTGAAACAAGTTCTGAAGGGGTCGAGCTGAATGCAAATGCGCGATTCGAATGATTCAGCCGATAATTGGAAAAGCTCCAAGAGTTGAGAGGGATTGGGAAAGTTATTCGTACCGCCGTTCGTCGAGGGGAGGGAGAAAGAGAAATGCAGGGAAAAAAAAAAAGAAAGGAAAGAAAGAAAACGAGAAACTGTGCGCGAAGAAAACGAGAACGACGAATTTCGTGGGTAAGCATTGTTAATGGATGTGTTTATGGTGAGTATGATCGAGCATTAAAAACTTGGATCGATAAAAGTTTATATTTGTAAGAATACCGGAATTTTTATTGATCGAGTATCGTTGGATTATAGACTATCTATAACTCTTTGGACCAGAAATTAAGGCCAGTTTATTTTAAGTTGACATTTTGTGCGAATATACATGAGAATACCATAAATATTTATTAATCCTCAATTAGCATTGCCCGATTATAACGATTTAAATCAAATTTAAGCCAGGTTAGATTAAGTTGGATTAGGAACGATTTATGATTTTTTGTTTGCGCGAATACGTGCGAGTACTGAAGATTCTCTTACAATTTTAATTCGAAGAAAAGGAATGTTCTCTCACTTTTCAGTTTGTAAAAAAAAAAGAAAAAAAAAGAAGAAGAAAGGAAAAGAAACTCGATTACATCGAAGCGTGAAAAGAGGCGATTAATTTCCTTATCCAAACTTCACGGTCCTTTTAGCCGATGGAATATCTATCTGGACCCAGTAACCGACGGTTGATAAGGTAGTGGAGAGACACCTGACAGGTAAAAAAGGCGGAAAAAAAAAGAATATCGATTCGATGAAAAAAACTCGGTTGCGGCGAAACGTCATTTTATAGCCTCTGTAAAGGAAAACTAATAATCCACGAGATACATTCTTTGCCATACTCTGTGCGAGGAGACCTCTCGTGCGTGAAACGAATTACGCTGATCAAAGAACAAAAATTATTCTCGTTCAGCAATTGAGGAGAGAACTCTCTTAGAAACCTTCTCACTTGACGCCTTGCCACGACGTTTAAAGAATATTCGTGTCGATCAGTCTTCTTTGATGTCTCTCTCTCTCTTTCTGTTTCGATGAAACGTTGCTTCGAGAAATTCGAGGCTGCGTTAATCGAAGAAGAAAGTGTGATTCTGAGAATTTATTTTCGTTTGGATGATTAAATGGCTGTACGTAACGAGTTTGTCGTTTATTATTGTTATAAGTATTTGGCAAAAGATAAATTAAATTTCTTGTATTTATATTATCCAATATTCGTTATTAAATAAAACGATATATATTAAAAGGAAGAATAGTAAACACGCTATAATACAACAGGATAGAAAGATAAATAACATAACGAGGCAAGGAGATTCGGATCATACGTGGTCAGACTTGATTCGTAATCGATATTAAGCAAAGGATATTTATTTTCTCGAAGGAGTTTGATTCGTCGATATTTCGAGAGTAAATAATATCGTAATTTGACGAATCGTGTTTAAAATTCAATACAATTAGTAAAACGAATCAACGAAAACTTGCAATTTTTAAACAACCGTATTAACATATAATGTATTTCCATACAATTTTTTGCTCGTACGAAGAAACGAAGAGTGTATTAACAAATGGCGTGCATCGAAAGGTTATCGTGTATTAATTAATTGTATTTCCATTGTATCGTATTATTAATATACATCACAAGAGCACTTCACGCGGCATACCTTTACAGACCCAGTATCCCAAATAAATTTTCATCAAAGCCATTATTTCCCTTAGTTATTGCCAACAATTCCGCTGTTATCGTATTTCGATAACTATATCGAGAATTGTTCCTCGTATCCCGTTATCGACGTTGCAATTATACATATAATAATACTTTTACGAATTTTCCCACGTTGTTGAACCATACATTACATGGTGCAAGTTTAATTTAAGGTAATAAATAATACTTTTCATATCATCGACACGAATGTTCAATTGTTCAATTGTTAAAAGTGTTGTTAAGCGTGATCGAATATTTCAATCATTATATTTCTCAAATTACGTTTTAAACGCGTGGGGAAAAAATCATATCCCGAATCGTTGAAATAATATTCGAACATTTCCATTTGTATCTCGCGCAAGGAACATGGCTGAATGAATGCGTACTGGGAAATGACTGCGCGAACTCTACAATATCTTGCACGTTCCATACAACCGACTTAGGTCGACACACGCGCAGCCAACTTCACCTGTTTGCACCCTGCAACACGGTACATTTTCGAGAAAGCCAACGGAACCCTTACCTTGGATTAAACATTCAAAGATATATTCGTGCACCACCTCGATTTGCCTTTCGTTTCGAAACTTGTGCAACTAAGGTGAATGCAACTTCGTATTTAAAGTTTGCTCTTGAATTGTTTCAGATGGTATTAACGATGGTTTATCATTTCGTGTCTTCTTCCTTAATTAAAACTTCCTATTGAGAATTCGTATTTTGTAATTTCTGTTTCGAAACTTTTTGGAAAAAAGATGGTAAAATTACAATTAATAACGAGGATTTGTATTAAATTTATTCCGTTTATAAAGTAAAATTAATAACGATCGATTTAATGTGCATTATGAATCGACGAATTACGATATAAATGCGGAATCGAGTGTCGTAAGTTTCGCGAATTTCTGAAATTTCGGATTAATATGAAACTGTTGTACGAACAACAATGTATCGATTCGATAGGAATCCAATCGGCGATTGTGTAAACGCAATCAGTGAATTCCTGTCCTTTCGGTGTGCATTGCTATTTTCGCGTTAGCGACGATGGAAACGTGTCCAGAACAGAATGACCCTCGTTTCCGCTTCCGCTGGATGTTGTCTTATAAATCGCATTTCGTGGACTATCTGATACCGAGTATATCATCAAGTGGTCACGATAGAGACGTAATCCTTCCGATTCTTTTTCAAATTTTTATATTTTCACATAACGTAACGAAATATAAAACGAATCTTACACGGAAATAAATACGTTTATCGTTAAGTTAGTTGAAGCACTAGCGTACTGGTGAAAGTGTGAAAATATCGAACGTGGGACAGGTTTGATATTGATTTGCAAAATATTTTTGAACGATTTTTTTTACATTCTTCTAAACAAATTAAATATCGAGTACTATATTTTATTATTAATAAAAGAATATCACGTATCATTTTACACTTTCTCTCTCCCATTTATTAAACAAACGTCGATTTCTCGCTACAAAAATCTCACTACACAACTGAAAAAATAAACCGACCACGTTTTCCAACTACGGGCGGAACAAAAATCACGGGAGAAAAGAAACGGAAAACGACGATGAATAAAAGAGGTGGCGGGATAAAAATGCGTGTATTTCAATATGTACAATTTATTATCGTCTCCCTCGTACGTATTTCCGTGCAAATATAGAACAATATTGCAGACTTTTTCCCCCCTCCTCTCCCGGTGAAAATCGTTCCCTACCGGAAGTAGCGAAGTGATGAACACGACCCGTGCAAACACCGAGATTTTCCCAATATCAAGCGCCATGTAATATTTGTCTTTAATTATAAATATTGCCGTCGAGATGAAACGAGTCCGGCCGATAAAATCGTAGATAGATACCGTTTAAACGACGATGTTCGTCTCATTATCGATCTCTCGTCTCGAGATTCAACAAGCAATTCTTCAAATCTTTCTTCTATTCTCCGAGACGTCGTCCCTGCCCTCGGTTATTCGCGACGGTTTCAGGATTTATAGGGACGCATAATTTTGGGCAAGATTCGGGGCATTCTTGGTGATCCCGCTGGCTGGACGGGAATATTTATCAACGTGGTGACGGGGGCTAGTATTGAATTTTTATTTCGAATAATAATCGTTCCGCGTGGCCGGTCGTACGTGAAAATCGGGGTGGCGTGGAAATATTTGTTTTCGATGCATTCGATATTCGCGCGGCCAGCGTTGAATTCTCTTCGTTCTCGAAATAGGTAAAGGGATGTCGAGGTAAGAGGCGAGATTTACTCGCGATGCTTTCTCGCTCGTGTTTGCGCTTCATTCATTCGGGATAATAGACGGGGATAAAGTTAATATTTGAAATGGACTCGCACGATCGTTCGATCGTTCGACTTTATTTTAACATGATTTTATTGCCGCTTGTTAAATTTCCCGCTATTTTAAGATGGCGATAGAAGAAATTTATAACGAAGTGAATAATATCACGAGGCGTTGTATAAAGGGAACAGAGATGAAAATCCATTGAAAATCATTAATATTGGAAATTACAAATTGCAAAGCTTAAATGGCACGATTGAAATATTGGAAAGGAAGGAATTGAACATCGATATAATATATAATAGATAAATAAATCATATTTTTGTTATTGATTATACGAGAGAATTATTAATTTCGTATTATTCCGTTCATTTTAATTTTTCCTTTCTTTTCTTTTCTTTTTTTTTTTTTATGTTGTACATTATACGAGACAATGAATCAATAAATCAATTTCAATTATTAATTTATTCGGAGAATCGCGCCATATATATATACCAAACATTGAATTCGTAATTGCGTAAAATACCTCGCACTTGCACCACCAATAATATATCTAAAAATTTATCATTATCATGGAAAATTTTAAAAAATGGAAATTCCAATCTAAAAATTAAATTCAAGAGAAAAATATAAACCTTAGACGATTGTTTTCCTACGAGGATAAAAACAAATTTGTGCTCCGTAATAAATTCATCTCTCTCTCCCTCCCGTTAATTAATTCGAGTTTTCGAGATATCGTTGTCTAGGATAAGAGGCGAATGCCTCGCTTTAACGTGAACGAGACTTTAAAATCGTCTAATAGAACATTGTTAACGAGGGGAAACGTGAAACGATGCGAAACACGAGAGAACGGAAAGAAACACCCTCCCCTCGCTCGTTGAAATGACGTTTGAGTAATTAAAATGCAGTCGTGCCCTCGCGAAAATTCTGGTTTTATGCGACGAAAACTGGCGAGACGCGCGATTTTCAAAGATTCGTCGTCTGATGCCGATGGAACGCGTTCGAGAATCGGTAAATATTCTGATTCTGTACTTCAAAAATCAAGTCTACTTTTATCAAATATTCTTAATCACTTAGAAATACGATATAATCCTCGATAAAAAAAGAAGAAAAGATGTTACAGATAAAAATCTTTCTTGATCGATGTTACGCTATTGAAAACTTCAAAGTTGAATTCTCCAATTTCAATTCACACGAATACAATAATCAAAATATATATAAAATATTCGTGTTTATCGCACGAAACACGTCCTTATTCAATTACCGCGCGATGTAATCGAATAAAGCCGCCATTAATTTCAAAGCAGGCCCGGTGTACAAAGGGGAGGGGGTGGCACGAAATTTTCACGGTGAATTTTCAATGGGGGCCGCCCGCGATCGAGGACAAAGCCGGACCAACGCTCGCAATCCTTTTTCCACCTCCTCCCCTCCCTTTACTCCCCTCAAAGTCGTTGCAACCCCGCCTCGTCCCGTCTCGTTGCTCTATCGCCGTATCTACCACTCCGCTTACATCCTTCCTTTCCCCACCGACGTGCACACGCATCGCCTTCTCCACCTTTTCCCGCATTTCCGAGTGGTTCCTGCGGGGAAGCGTCATCGCCAGCCACCACAGGTTTGTCCCGGTGGCTTTTCACGAGCAAACGAGTCTCGGCAAAGCTCTGGAAGAGGTACGAGCCCGAGTTTTTAGGGGATGCTTGTGTGCTCGTTGTGTTTAAGTGAACGAAGATGGTGGATGGGGAGGGTGGATGCAAGGTTTTTCCTTGGGTCGACGGGTGGGTAGTTGTTGGAACGATGATGTCGTGGCTCGAGTCGAGAGTAATAACGAGGATACGGTTTCTTGCGAACGGTGGAGGGCGTTTATATTGAATTTGGACCTGGATCTTTGAGAATGACTTAGAGATTTCCCGTGGAGTGTTTGTTTTTGTATCGTAGAAGGGGTGAGTTTTGGTTTTTTTTTCTTTCTTGGATTCGAGGGATAGCAATCTTTCGTGCTGAGTGATATTTTGGTTAGTTGTTAAATGGTTGAATGAGAGATGTATTGGGTATATATATTTATTGGTGTATATCTTTATAAAAGCATAGAGTTTACATGAAGAGTATAAATAGGAAATTATTGCTTTAAGAAAAAAAATTGAAAGAATTTTATGGTTTAATTATATAAGTAATATACAGTTCTTCTCTGGAGGATTCTATTTATTCTATTGATCTAGTATTTTAAATTTTGTACAAGATGATTAAACGATAATGGTAATATTAAGATCTTTTTTGAGATTTGATATTAGTGAAAATATTAGTAATATTTTGAAAATGTTTTTGGGTTTGATAATTAAGGTGATGATATTAGATGTGGATTTAATCCTAGTAGAAGTAATTTACCGGAATTTTCATTCAGTAACGAATAGAATTCTTCTTTCTGGTGAGTACGAAAAAGAAGGAATTAAGGTAATTACATTAAAAAAAAGTGATAATGTTTGTTTGATAATGAAAAAGCTTCTTCTTGGATAAAAACCGGTTGAAATAATGACGTTAACTTTGGCTTTAATTCTTGATACTAATTTAAATTTTTTTTTTATTAAGAACAAAATGCTTCAAGTAGTAATAATGAGCTTGTTGTTTAATTTTTTAAATTGGTAGAGTTTTTTCCAAAAAATTTGAAAGAAACGAACGTCGAATAAAAGATATACAATTTAACAAATAAATTTTAATTTTCCAAAACAAACAGTTTTAAAATTTTTAATTATCTATGTTTGTGTTCAAATAGTGAATTTCGGTCGATAATGTTTTCAATTACGTGCATGAAAAGCAAACAACTAAAAGAATAAAAACTCTTGTAACTCGAAATTTGAATACAAATTTATCAATACAAATATTTAAAATTATTTCACAATTCTAATATTACTTATGAATAAAGTATCAAACATTTTGACCCTAATTTTAACAATATTAATCTAATCCCATTAATTTCTGTCCATTCCTCAATAGGATTTGCATACGTGTTTCGATAAAGCGGAACAATCCTCTTAAAACTAAGTTAGGGGCACTTTGGCAAAACTTGGAACTAATTTCACTTTCATGGAGGGTTCGTGTTTAAAAGACGGTAAGCCCACGTTCTATATCATTTAACATGAAATTTCAGCTCGGTTGAATCTCGAGCTCAAAGTTCATCGATTTAAAAATCTTCTCGAGAGTTTCTTTTCTATCGCCTAAAGTGTGCTATCAACGTCGCTTCGTTAATATCGATTACTTATACCCCGGTTGCTTTTATTTAAACAGCTTACTTCGCGATGGAAATTAAAAAATTTTCTCCTAGAAAATGCACATTTTACATAAATTTCCATGACATCGTTCCTTTTCCGCGAAATATGCTTTCATTTTTCAGTCTCATTAGTATTTTACGTAACTTTAATCGCTAGATTAAGATTATAAAAAAAAGGAAGAAAAAAGAATGATTTCCACGAACAAAAAATTACTCCCAGCAAATATCGATTATCTACTTTAACCTGTACTATTATTTACTCCAATTATTTTACAATTCGAAAACAAACTCCCATACACACAACGTAACTAAAGCCGAAGCTTCGTCGAAAACGGGGGAAAAAATCGTATCTATCATAATATCGTGCACATATATCCAGTTTCGTGATCCAATTGAAAAGTTTCGGTCGAGTCGGCTCGGCTCGAAGTGGTACGGGACGATAAATGGTCAGGCATTATACGTAACAACGCGGAGCGTGTAGTTTACCTTCCTCCCTTTATTTCATCCTCACGGTTGCACCGCGCTATTTTGCGTCCGTTTCCACGCACGATTTCACGGGTTCGCCAACATTACGCTCCACCTTTTTGCTGGCGACACGTAAGTTTTTTCACGTTAGTTTCCTTTCAGGAAGCTTCATTGTCGACGAAAGCTCGTCATGGTCGCTCCACAATCCTCTCTGTTTCGTGCAACCATTGCTCGGCCTTTATCCACGGTAACGAGGTTAATTTATCGACCGTATATCGCGCGAGTAACGCACCGGTGTTATTTAAACACGTTTTCAGGACCGATTCTTATTATGCGTTCACTTGTTCGATCGGAAGAGAGACGTTTCTTGGACAATTTTCTGTTGGAATATTCTATTCGAATACGTAATTCCGCTCCACGATTGCTTCAATCTATTTATCTGACCATGACTATTCTAGATGTTCTATTCTTGCCTTATTACGATTGGCTCGAGTTAGTTAGTCGTATCAGTGGTTTACGTTACTACTGTCTGCCTATAACTGTCTACTTGTTTGACCACAGCATCCTTATTCTATCCACGAATGCGTTGTTCTAGACTAGACTGAGCATGACTGTTTCAATCTATTTGTTCGACCGTAACTCGATTATTCTACTTGTCTTGCTCGCCACGCCTGACTTCTCGCGTAGAATGACTAATATATATACTACTTGTCCAAACAACAGGCATTTAAACATAAAATGCAATTGATTAAAAATTATCTATACGTTTTGCACATCGAAACATTACTCAAAACTTTTTCGTTGATATCAAAAATATGTAATCAACTTTAAATCTCATCAACTTTAATTTCACATTCGATTAAAAAAAAACAACTCGACGATCATTAATTAACCGTTGTTCGACCGACGAAGGAAGGAACGACGAAAAATCGAGTGGAACGCTGTTCGCGTTTTCTCGAGAGTCGATTTCTAAATTCGAAGGGGGGGAGAGGAGGAGAGGAAGGGGGAGCAGCCGACAAGAGACGTATTTTCCATCGATAGGGGTGTCGCCGTGGAAAGCTCGGCTTAAAGTTTAATGCGAGGGGCTTAGGCTGCGCCAGATCCAGTATTACAGTAAGGCGATCGTTAACTTTGACGTGGCACGGACAGCCGTGCATGCCTGTTCGATCGGCAGATTAACCGAAGAAGCCTCGTCAAGAACTTGTTTCTTATCCTCCATGAAATATTCGACGGCTGCTTTTTGCGATACACACGGATCTGGTAACTGGGACGTGTCTTATCCTTTCCCGCTGTTAAACGGGATCAAAAGAGTTGTATGATTTTGTGCTTTTATTCGAGAATTGTACGTAATGCGAGGGAGGAGAGAGAAAAATTTTTACAAAGGAGTTGCACGAGATCGATTTTGATTTTTTTTTTTAAATGAAATAATTTTCCATGCATTAATTTAAAGTTAAATAAAAGATAGTGTGAAAGATGAGGAAAGTGTCGCATATCTGTTTTTGCGTAATTGAATTTTCTTTACAAGGAATGACTGAATAATTTTTATTATAATGGGATCGAAGGATGGTTCGAATCATTCAATTTTATTTAAAAAAAGAAAAGATTAAAGATTTTTGTAAGATTTCTTATTGATACACAATTTCTTTCGAAAGAAAATATATACATGTAACTTTACAAACGGTTTGGTATATTCTTGCGAAAAATTTTCACTAAAGAAATATTTATTTTTACACCGTTTTTCTCTTATTTCTTTCTATTTTCGTTTGTTTCTACGCGCAACAGAGAAGAGAATCCTTCTACATATAAATATATATTGTTATATTTGTAGAAATGGTTTCGTCATAGAACAATAGACCTCTTCGAACGAAAGTTTTTCTCTAAAATATTTTTCTAGTGCAAGTTCACTAAAAAAAAAAAAAAAAAAAAGCAAAGTGCTATTACACGTTACATTTGGAAAGAAAGTTTGAAATGGATAAAGTTATTCAATTTTTTCCCTCCGAAATTTTATTTTCGTCAATAATAAATACACGATTTCTAGCGTTACACTTTAAAGGAATATTTTAAATATCTTTTTTTTTTTTTACAAAATATTTGTAAAAATCGTTTCAATTTCAATTCGACGATGGGAAAGATATAAATATTTTTCTCTTTTATAATATATGACATATTCATTGTGTGCGTGTGTGATCAATTTGATCAGAAAGTTTGATGGAGTTATTTGCTTTTTTAAATTCTTTTTTTTTTTTATCTTTTTTTCTCTGATATTTATTCTCATTCCATCGACTAACTGACAAAGTAATTAGCAGTAGTTACCGTGGAGAGTAAATGTTTATCTATTGAAGCTTATGGAGTATTTTTTTTTTTTTTTTTTTTTAACTTTAATACTGAAACGATTTATGACACTTTAAATTTCCTTCCTGAAATGTTTGACAGGAATTTCCATTTCCACGCGTACACAGATTCACGATCAATCGGTTTTTAATTTGAAATCTGTCGATCACCCATTAGAATTTTCACTACGTTAATGGACCATTAATGGCAATTGAAAATAGCTTATTAATTACTGAACGGTTTTCAATTAATAATTTATCATCTTTATTGTCGACAAGGCTATCTGTGGCTGATAAATTGATATCTATATCGAACTTGAACAGACTGGATATTGTGTTAATTAATTTAAATCTCGATTTATATCTTTGGCTCATTAGTAACAATAATAGTTTACTCGTTAAATTGTTTAATCTTACTTTATATTTTATTAGACCATTTATCGTGCGAAATGTGAAATAAATTGAAATTAAGATCAAAATCAAATAATTATATGATTAAGTGATTATAATTTATCGTATGACAGATTTATGATTACGATTTATTATGTTCTTCGATTTGTTTTTTATTTTTCATAGATAATTTGATGTATATACATGTCAATATTTTAATTATCAGTTAAAAATTAGAAATATTAAAGGAATTTTGCATAAGGATAATTCCACCCAGTTTTTGAATTCCAGAATTCAATCGCTCAGTTCAATAAGGCTGCACTGAATACTGCATCATTAAACGCGTAATATCATTAAAATATTATAATAAATAAAATAAAATAATTAAAATATTTTGCATTCAACGTATATATAATTTTTCAAATTAAATTATTATTATAGTTATATGTATATTTAAATGTAAAAATAGGAGAAATAATATTTAAAAAATATCATTCTATGTTAATTAAAAAATTTTAATGAACTCGACGTAAAATATAATTTTTTTTATTTCTCTTTTATTTTCAATTCTAACAAAAAAACTTTACATTCTATAAAATGATATAAAATAATTCTAAAAAAACAAATTTTATTTCAACGCTACATTTCTATATCTTAAAATAATTTTAATTACGTATGAAATATAGCGTGTCGATCATTTTGCTTCAAGAAATAAAATCACGAATCGAAATAAAATATTAAAAAGATAAGAATATCTGTTAACACAAAAGGGAGGATAATTAAAATCATGGTATGGATCAACGATTCAAAAGATCTATCCTGAGAATGTTATAGAGCGTCAAGAAAGTAGTTCTCGGCTTACTGGAAACGTAATCTCGCAACTTGGCTGCTCAATCCTTATTAGCTGTTAACAGGTTTCTCGCTGGAAAGCTTCGACACCTTTTCTTCGATTCTAGTTTCTCGAGTTGCTAATGTCGTGAATGAAAGGCCCCCATTGGACCTTGTTTCCTATTCGACTCGTATTTCGTTCGTTATCTCAGTGATAATGATCGCTATTTCAATCCACGATCTCCTTCCTTCTCCACGGACTATTTCCAATTTATCGGGGAATTGTCTGATTCGAAATTGGATTACGTAACAAACGTGAATATGGAAAAAATCTCTCACTAATCTTCAACGCGTGAAATTTTATTTCTAAAATTAATTTTTTAGTATTCCTCTATTTTCGTTATTTTCCGAATGACCGTGTTAAAAAACAAATCCTTCGAAATTTCCTTGAAATTTAATCATTCGTGGAAGATTAAAAAAAAAAGAGATCGAAAAAAATTTGCCAAGCCAAACACGGAGAATTGAGAAATCGCCTGGTAACTTTCGAATCCGCGTTGTAGAATTTTCGCACCTATGTCGAAAAATCTTCTGGCGTTAAAAAAAAGAAGGAGAAAGTTTCTCGAGTTGGAAAAAGGAATCGTGATATTGGAAAGGTTGTTAATCACACGGCTACGTGAACTATCGTTGCCACGGCTTTCAGAGTATTCCAGCCACGTAATTAGCCTACGGTGGAGAATAGGGTTTGTGGGTGTCCTCTTTTCCCCCGAAAAACGGGCGGAAAGGTTTCGAAAGGTAGTCGAAAACCGCAAAGAGAGAAAGCTGCTCGTCCAAAGACACATTGCGAATCGAGAGATTTTCCTTTTTGCCGGGAGGAGGAAATCCGGGCGAAAAAGAGAAGCAACTTTTTCTAATTTATCTGGTGTTTTATACATATGTGTGTATTTCGGAAGAATTTTGTAAGAGGGTGAAACAAAATTAAAATTAAGATCGATATTCAAGTTATCGATACTGAATTTAATTTGTTTTATAGAAATTCGATTTTGTTGAGGAAAATTGTAATATTACAGATGATAATTTTCTCCGAGATAATGAAATTTTATAAGTTTTTTTTTTTGTGTTCTCGTTTAAAAGTTTAATTTTACATTCAGAGAGCATTTAACACGCTATTTTCCGATATTTCCGACTTATAATCCACACCACAGTTCTCAGCCAATCGAGATAAGAGGGAAGGGGCGTTCGTTCAACCCTTGCTCCGAATAGTTTTCACCAATTTATGGAAAATCGCTGTGTCCCCGGTATTATTGCCGTCGTTTTTACACCGGTTTCCTTACATTCGAGGGGATCAGGCTTTATTTTTTGCCGCATTGCAGTCTCCAATTTCGCGAACAGAACATTCGTGATGAATTCTCGAGGCTTTTGCCCGAAAGCGCTTCTTCTTCCTCGCAAAAAGTAGTGGTTACGACGCAATGTATCGAGCGATTCTTGTTTCTGAAAAATCGGTGCAAAGGATGAATCGAATTTGGGATTCGTAAAGAGAATCGATTTTTCAATTGTGCTCTGATCTGTGTGACTCGATTGCATTTCTTTTTTTTTTTTTTTAAATGGAGACTTTTCGTTTATTGAAATTCATTTTGGAAATTGTTAATTTTGAAATTATCCACTTTAGAAAATGTGAGTTAATTTTTTTCGTATTTATTTCTTCTCGAGATAAGATTTATAATGGTATATAAAAAAATTGAATGTAATAGATAAGTTAATCGAGGAGGAAAGAATCAATTTACAAAAAAAATTACTTTTTCTTTCTTTTCTTCTTAAAACAACGAAAGATCGGTAAAAACAAATTGCAATTGGAAATTTTATATTTTTATAAAATATTTGAAATTTGCAATTTATTATTTGATAAGAAGGGGTATTTTTAGCGTGGAAAGTGTTTTCGTTGCGAAAAAATGAAAATTGATCGCGAGCCATATTCATCCGTTTTATCCGTTTCAACATGAGAAAGAGATATTCATTTGAAAAACAAGGATCGATCTCAATATTTGACAGTCGGAGGGAATGGAAGATTTTTTATTTTACACGGTGTCAGCAATTTTCGAGCCGCAAAAATGTAACCAATAAATATTCGTTTTAATATAGTACAGACAGTTCAATTGCTGGCGATGAACATTTGCGTGTGGAAATTAACTTTATATGTATATTTTCATGCTTCGATTCTTTTGAAAATTATGTTTCATATTTTTTTCGTATCAAAATCCTATTTTTCTTTTTTTCTTTTTTTCTTTTTTTTTTTGTTCGCTGAACTAGCATCGATGAAAATTATCGCTATCATCTGCAAAATGAATATTAATCGTTTATCATTAACAATTTATCAAAATATTTAAAGTTGTGTTAAAAGTTTCAAGTTCAAAGTATCAAACTATTTGAAAATTTAAAAAACAATTCGAACTGAAATTATTTTCGTTACAATCAAATCATAATTAAATAATTTATAAAAAAAATATTGTAAATAAATTCTTACTTATAATTATTATTAAAAAATATTATAAAAATATAATCATATTAAAAAGTACGATGCTAAAAAATTATATTACTACTTTTCTTCCAAAAAACACAAATTTCAATCGTGTCTATAATTTAATTAATAAAACTAATTTTCGTTTTGGAATTAAATTTCCAAAGGTTACACGCGTACGCTGCGTATTACACGATATACGTACAATATGTACACATTGGATTAAATAAGAATAACAAGTTAACGCGACATTGAGGCATAATAAATGGAATGGAACGACTTATTTCACGGCATAACGAGTTCGAGCGTGGAACCGAGAGGACGTCGATTGATAAATCGTCGTTTCATCAAGCGGTCAACTAAATACGATATTCTGGACACGTGCGGGTGATCTTTGTGCCGCTCATGGACGAGAAAGACACGATAAATGATGATTCGATCAATAGTTGCGTTTCCTTCGTTCCCGATAACGATCCTCATCGACGTGATGGAAATATATTTGGTAAAGCATCATTGGAACGCAACTTTGGAATCGAAGATATGGAAGGAAAGATATTTAATCGCGAGAAAGAATTTGAACGTTGGTCAGTATTGAAATTTGATTAAATAAACGGAGGGATAATAAATGAGATGATTCTTTTACACGGTTCTTTTTTTAATTCAGCTCATATCTAACGAAATTGTAAATGTCGAAACGCGATCTATGAGGCATTAAGGAAGATATTTTTAATATAGAGATGGAATGGAATATCTGGGACGCGGTTTGTTAAATCGGAATTTGATTTTAATTTGAAAGATCGTTGAGAAGATACGAAAATTGATGCGGGTCTGTATAAAAATTCTTATTAAAATTTAAATTAATTTTTTCTCCTTCCTTTATTCCCTTTAACAGTCGTTGTTGCTGGAGGATTATTAAAATTACTGAAGTTGAAAAAAATACGGGAGAACGATTTTAGAGATTCATTTTGCAAAAATCATGTCCATTTAATTAAGAGAAACTTGCGTTTATCTGCAAGATAAACTGTGAAATAAAAGTTGAGTGAAATTATTTTTAAAAAAATTAGCCGTGAAATACCAACAACTTGCGTTTACTTTTCTTTTTTTCGAAAAAGAAAAATTTATTTTTCACATCATCATTCGTACAAATTCACTTCTAACAAATTTCTCGATTCGATTCCATTAAAATTCTCACTATTCTTTCCACAAAATATTTCCAATATAGATTTATCTATACGTTGTTCTTCGATCTTATCATTCGATTATTCGCTCTCCGAATATAAATATAACAAAATATTAGATCGAAACTTTATTTCTTTATCTTTTCGAAAGAATACGTCGAGGAACAACAATGTCCGATTAATTATTATGGTGGAATCGATAAAAACAATGGCGTTAAGCCGCGAAACGGAGAAGAGAACGGATAGATTGGACGATGGAGAGTCTGTGTTATACACGTTAAGCGTATAAATATTGAAAATGGGTGAATATCTGTTCATCATCGAACTCGTTAATTAGAAACTCGAACCGTTTATTATAGGAGAAAGATCGATTCAATGCTAAGAGCTTAAAAATCGGCCGATATCGAAAGTTGCGTTATCACGTTGTCGATCCATGCTCCTCGATGAACAATTTATAATTATTCGTTAATAAATACAATGAATCGATCGTGTTCACGAAATATGATTTAATATGAATTTTAATTATGGGAGAGAATTGATCAGTATTATTTATTTCTTACTGATAGAAAACGTTCAAAAAATCAAGTATATTTTAATCTTGAATCGGTATTTTCTTTTCGTTTGTTTTTCCTTTCAATGTTAGAAAACTAAACAAGGATATTGTTAAAATGCAGGGTAAAATCAACTTTAAATATTTCTGTACAAAATTTTTAATACACCAGATCGAACTGCATTTCTAAATTGTCAATCATTAAATTGTTCCCACAATATTTTATACGCGCACGCACGAAACATTTAAATTTCGGGAATCGCGAACATTTTTCAATCGCGTAAAATCAATAAAAGGATTATCACGGATTGACTGTTTTATTCATTAATCGGACAATTTAAATACAACGTTAATGGAACGATTCCGCTCGTTTTTTCGTTTAGAGAAGTCGCGTTTAGGAATTTGCCGATAAAGTGAATTGTTCAAGTGAATCCGGTCTACAATTTCGGTATGTGCAACAACTTCGAGGTATGTTGGTAAATCGATATAGCGGTTTGAAACTTGGTCAGCTCTCGAAGTTCACGTTACACTGTTTCCGATTCCTCGTCTAATTTCGTTATTTTCACCCGCCCCTTTTTTACACTTGCCGCCACTTTCCATTTATACCTTCTTGTAATTAAATTCCCGCCTAATTAATTAAACAAAGCGATCCTCGTTTCTTTTGTTTTTATTTTCCAACCGCCTCGTTACCGAATGGAAAAAAATTTTCTTTTTCCATCAAATCGTACTTCAGGAATATTTCAAACGATATCGATTTACAATTTGAGAACGAAGAATCGGGAATCGACCTTGAGTCCCGATATTACATTTGAAAAATTACAAATTCTGTCTGTTTTAATCGGTGAAATTTTTATGTGCATTTAGCGAGATCGATTTTTCTTGAATTGAAGATTAATCGCATGCTGTTTTTAATTTTTAATAACACGAGGGATAAGGATAAAATTCTTCCGTCTATCGTCATGTTTTCACAACTTGGAGAAATTTCGAAAAAGCAGAGTCAAAAGCAGAGTCCATAATACCAAAATATTATATCGCAAAAAGCAAAATTCGAGTCCTCGGGCGCGAAAGCAGAATGGAACGAACGAAATCGATGAATCGGAAGAATGCGCGCAATTTATTCCTTTCCAAACAAAATCCACTTTATAACTCGAAGAATCGTGGAAACATTCGTTCATTAAGCGGAGAGGTGCAACCGTGTTTCAAAAAACGTGGTTACATTCCGAACCGAATTCAAACCTGGGATTCGATGGATCCCATCGAAACATCATTTCCGATACGTTCGAACCTAGTATTTGCAATTAAAAGACCGCGAAAAGGTTGGAATTAGAGCGCAAAATAAATTTCACGTTGCACATCCGGGAACGGGTGCGAATTTGCTCTCTCGCCCCCCCAACAGGGAAATTTCACCCTCTGATCGAGAGGCGAGAAATGACATGGCATAAAAAAAAAAAAAGAAACAGTTGGAACGATTTTCGAAAAAGGTATATTAATTTCTTCTTTTTTAATTCGATTATTTACGATGAATTTATAATATTTCTATCGATCCTTAAAAGTTTGTGTCATCGAAGAATGTGAAAATGATGACGAATTTGGACGAAATTTCGCGTACAGTTTCGATATGCAAGAGTTAAATTTTAATTCCAATATTAATTCTCGATGTATCGTTCTTCGTTTCGTCGATTTCAATCTCCTTAATAATTATCGCATAGAAAGATGTTTTACGTGAAAATATGAGTCTGGATGAAATGAAATTTCGCTCGTAATCATTTTTCAAGAATATAAATATTAATTTTCGAAATGTATATATCATCTTTTTTGTACGTTCTTTTTATTTATCCTTTATTTTTATTATGTTTTTGTTGAGTTTTCCTTATTTTTTTGACTCCATGTTTACGTATACTTGGATATTTTTATAATATCTTTTTACTTCGGTATCTTGTTTGCACTTGTTTTTTTTTTTTTTTTGATTCTTTCTCTTTCCTCCTCTTTCCGTTCATTTTCTTTTAGACGTCCTCTATTTGCTTTTTTATACATTATCCCTTTTTACACGCTCTTCTTCACTTTTTCTTTCTATAATTTTCTTCGTACTCTTTTATTCCACCTCAACTTCTCCATTTACAATTTTTTTGCACTTTTTCTTTCTTCGTAATTTCTGCTTTTTTCTCCCTATACACTTACTCATTTTTCTGTTTGCTCCTCTTTTTACGCGATTCTTTTCCGTTTCTCGTTTCGAATGTTGATCGAATCAACATTGAGCGACATTAGAACTAATTAAAGTTAAAAAATAATTGATTTGATGGAACTTTTCAGATTTCGTTCGTAAAAACATCATTTAAAAATGTTTCGGAATAGAAATGAAGTAACATCGGTTACAGAAATCTGGAAATCATTAAAACGCGGGAAAACTCGTAACAAACAAAAGTAATTTATCTCACGCCAAGAAGCATCGAACAGATTAACCTCTTGACCTCTTTCAACGTGTCCCACCATTTTGTCGCCCCGTGTCTCTCTGTTTTCACTCCCATTTTCACTCTTCACCTTCCTTTCACTTTGCTCAACCACTTTGATCTGTAATTTCTCATACTATATGCATTGTGCCATTTAACAACAAAGAACGAATCGATTAATTAATAGTCAAAGGTAAAGAAAAAAAGAGGAAAGGATCGTTATTCTTCATGATATTTCGTAGAAATAAAATGTCTAATATTCCTGAAAAATAGATTTTTTTTAACGATATATCGTCAAAAGAAAAAAAGAAAGAAAAATTCGATTTTCCTTCGTAGTTTGCAAGACAAAATAGAATTTTTAAAATCCTCCCTTCACATTTATAAAAACAGTCGCGAAAAATTATTTCATAAAAAATTCTAACGAATGGAACATCCACTGCGTGTTCAAAAAAAAAAGTATATTGTCCAAGCAAAGCATTAATTTCGATATAATATCGAGTTCCAGAGAACTTGACTAATTTTTATACAAAGAAAATACGGTACATGGTTTCAATATTTTTTATTTATTTTTTTTTTTTTCTTTAAAAATTTCTCATCGTGAAGAATAGGTTTGACAATTTTTCCGCCCTTCTTTTTTCCCGTACGTTGGAAGCGAATAAAAATGTCGGGACACTTGATACGCGAGAACAAAAAAAAACTAAGCCCTTTGAATAATGACAGTATGTTAAAAAAAAAAAGTGTCGATGCCAAGAGGATTCTTGATCATCGCAATTGAAAACGAATGTTCCATTCGTTAGCGAAAACGAGATCAAAAGAGATAAACAAAGTTTCTTAGAATTTAATCCTTTTCCATTATTCACAAGATTTTAATATAATCTTCTATTTTCTATTTTCCCTTTTAGATTTTAAATTATTCCTATTACACATTTTTGAAGTAACGAGTAATCATTGGTATCCCGAAAATGACCGATTCGTTTAATATTTTATTTAAGATAATTATAAGATATCGAATCGAATCTGAGACAGGCATTGATTTTTATCAGAAACGTAAAAGTATTAAACACTCGATGCTTTATAAAAGGTATGGTTACAAAATATCGTAAAATGGAAAAATTTAAAAATCGAAAATCGTTTTCGTTCCTTTAAAAGTGATCCTACATATCTACCCTTCTCCTCCATTTCAACAACAACAACATCATTATTTCATTCGCTCTCCACCACCTATTTTCTTCACCCGTCACTCCATCACACAACTCCATCCCCCTTTCGCTCTCTACTTATCATTCCACCCTATCATTTTCTTTCCACCACCCTCTCTCTCCCTTTCTCTCTCCCTTTCTCTCTCCCTCTTCTTTCTCCCAGGTAAGCAGGCGAATGGAAATTGGCGAGTCGACGGGGATGCGGCTGTAATTAGAAAGCTCCTGTCCGGACCTCCCCCGTCGTGCTTCATCCGTTCACCCCCTCCCGAACCCTTCACAGCGGAGCGGCGTTCTAATACACAATAAGCCCTGGGTCACCGCCGTGGGAATCGAATGCACTTAGCGAAAATTAACAATGAGCCGGACGAATTTTTGCGAATTTTTCCTCGTCCTCCCCGTGGAAAGGGTCGTCTGGAAATTGAAAGGGTTTGCGTTTCTGGGCAGGAAGCCGGGGGTGTCGCGACCTTTTCGAGTATTTGGAAGCGGTTTTTCGAGGCTTTCGCCGGATCTTTCTCTTTCTGGACAAGTTTGGGGAGGGGGGATTTAATTAATGTCGGTGGACCGCGAGGGAAATGTGTTTTCAGAGGGATATTTGCGGGATATGTGGATTTTTCCCTTTTTTCTTTACGAAGGTCTCTACGAAGTTTTAATAATCATGGACGATGGAAGGTAAATCGTTGTGACTTTTGCCTTTTTCTTCTTGATTTTGTTTATTAATTACGAAATGGAAATTGAAGCGTCTGAAGTTTAAATACTTGATATATATTTGTACAATAATCTAATATAAATTTAAATTGTTCACGGATACAGATATTAACACCGTGTACAACAATATACGCGTAAATATATTTGCATAAAAATTCAATAAAGGTCTAACGATATTCTTTTCGCGAATTTGCATCGGACAACGAGAAAAGAACGCGAAGAATCACAATACGCCCTCTTCGTTTCGACCATTTCTAACACATGCACGATCATTCTCCACTTGGTAGCTTTTACACCTGAATCATGAACGCGTTTCCTATTCCGCAGTGAGAACAATCGCTCGTAAAACGTTCCCTGTAACGAATTCAATATTATTTTGTCGAGGATAAAATTCTTAATATCGGATTCGTTTTCGGATAGGCGATAAATTTCTCTCGTTTTCACGTGCAACGAAAAATTTCACGAATATTCTTCTCTTCCTCGGCCAAGAAAATAAAACATCGCGCCGTTTATTGACAGCTCTCGGTGAACCACGGCTCGATTAAAGTTCTATCACAGATATTTAATTCGCCTTATATCGTTATATAATTTGGATTTTATACCCATCGAACGCGTAATTTTATAATTCGACGAATTCGACGCAATCATTCTGAGAACCTTTTTTATATGCCTATAAATTTTGAGATACAAATTCTGTACGATACTGTGTCAATAAAAAAGAGTTGGAGCAAAATTTACAAGGATCGATTTTTCTCGCGACCAGTTACCAGTCGAAGAATGATTAACACAGGATCAGGTGAGTAATATACGGTAGAAATAGGTCGGAGAAATTATAACAAAGTACAAGTGGCGCATTGAAACATTTATGAAACATTCATTAAACCATTACGAATTTATATCGGATGGAATGTATATTCCTTGGCGATTTAATCGTTTATAAATATACGTGGAATTGTTAGTCGAAAAGAAGAAAAAAAGGAAGAAAAATGGGTCAGTATATAAAACGAGTTTACTTCATCTAGGGGAAGAATTCTGCTTTCGCATTCATATTTCAGAGGCGGGAATTTAATTCTCTTAATGCACTATGCAAGTGCTATCACGCGGATTAAATGGAAGCACAGTTTCCATTAAATTATTAATTGTCCACCACTTACGATACAACGGCCCTCCCCCAGTTACGTCTAAATCCATTCAAGTTTCTGTAATTAACCGATGATAATCGTGTTATTAATCGATCAAAGTCATCATTTTAATTCTATATCGATGGGATTGATCAAATTTGAAAGAATTTCCATAATTTTGCTACAATTCGGACGGTCTTTCGTAAATTATATAATGGAAGGTAAGAAATTATTCTATTTTTAATAGGTTCAGAATAATAGGAATATCAGCTACGAATTTGTAGCAGACATGGACCTTCTTTCAAGAAATACGTGCTGATAATAATAAACGTAAAGAAACGCTGATTCACCGTCGTCTATCCTTAAGACAGATCAAGATTCTAACTCGTGATAGCGAAAGTAAGTTAAAAAAACAAATATATTGTGAACTTTGAGTATGTATCTTCAATTAATTTGCAAAATTTTATTTAATCTATTATCAATTTCATTTTTTAGGTTGGAATATTAATATTCTGTTGTTGTACTGGCATCACGTGCACGAGCCGATAGAAAAATATTTCCTTTTCAGTCGGTCTAGAAAACAAATCTTGTAATTTATTACACTGATTAAACCACGAGCTAACATTCTTTCAACGAAAGATACCGATATAAACGTACTTATCGTGCAATTAAATTTCCCTACACCGGTCTATTATTATGCTATATCAGAACCATTTATTCTCCTGCTTAAATATTGCGAAATCGATATATCAGATTATTTGTTAATGGTTGAACAATTTTCATCACGCGAAACAAAGTTGGTCGGAGAAGGAAAAAAAAAAAAAGGAAAAGAAAGGAAAGAACAAAGTTCGAAACGAAAGCAATGAGTTTTAAATTTATTCCCTTGTTACTCTATTTTTTTAGTCTGACGAAGATTAGAAATTGTAAAATAGAAATTTATTCTTTTTGTTTTATTTTTTTTTTTGTTTCGTTTTATTTTGTTTTTTTTTTTTTGCAATAGATTCGACGAAAATTTTGGCGATGAGAATGCCATGGGAAAAATATTTTTTGCAAAACGGTCTACGTAAATATCGGCACGATTTTTCACCTGTAAACGATGGATATGATAGATATAGAAATATTTTTTTTTGCTCGAAGAACCATCGTTAAAGTTTGAATGTAACTGATGAATGTCGTTATCTTCAGTTGTTTCTGTAATGTATACGATACGTAGTTTATATATATATATATATATATGAATAAAAGGTAGAAATTTTATCAAAAAAAAAAAAAGAAAAAAAACGAAATTGATGTTTTTGAGGTATTTTGATATAAAAGGAAATCGATCGCAATGTTATTTTTGAAAAATTACTTTTGTTCGTCGTGTTTTCTAATTCAAAAAATTGTTCACAAAAAGTGTATCGCGAAACAAAATACTATAAAAATTCTATATTTCATCATTATCAAAATTAAAACAAATAAAGTGTAATTTGTAAATATGTAAGTAAGAGAGAAATTTTCGATCAATTTATTTATATTTTTCAAATATTTTCATAAATCTATCATTTGGAAAAATATATATATATATATATAATGAAAACAGATATGTATATTTTCTGTCAGAGAAGTGTATATATCGAATAATTTTCAAAATATAATCGTCAGGAAAAGTTAGGCTTGACAGTTAGATGGGTTTAAAACTTGGGACGTCGAATAATATTTTTCAAGAATTATTTTTGCTATTTCATAATAATACATTTTTACAATAGATATTCAATTGATATTCTATTCTTGCAGCACATGTAACAAAATTATTATTGTTTCTATTTTTTTCTTCTCCTTTTCTGCCCTTCGAATTACGAATTAAAATTGACATTTGTATCTTCAAAAATTAATTTGAACTTTATATTCGAGGATTTGATTCTCTTTATTCAATTATGCATAGATTTAAAAAGGAAAATTTATTGACAAAACTCTTGGCTACTAAAATATATATCATAGAGAAAAGGAAATGAACATTATTCCACGAAGTGAAATGGAATAAAATTGCATACTCTGTGCAATTTTTCTCATGTCAATACGAATTGAAGATCGCAATGCATCATGTAGTGAATGGCGAATCCCGTTTGAATTGATTGTACGAATATCAAAGAAAAGAATGAACAAATACAAAAAAAAAAAGAGAAAAAAAAATCCTTTTCAATTAACGTATCAAAATTCTTTAATCCTTATTTCCTTCATTCTCACCACTTGAAATGAAGAAGCATAATTTTTATAAGATTATCGAGTTAACAAGATCAACTGTTTAAAAATAAAATTTGCTTTCTAATATTTAATACAAAAATCACGAATTTCAAAAGAAAACTACCATATCGGATAAAAAGATCATAGAATCACACGGTATAATATAATTCTAAATAATCAAGATATTATTATTCCACGAATTTACGAAAATTACGGAGCCCACCGAATAATTTTGGAATTAAAGGATTAAGAGATGGAGATTTCAAACACGGTCCACCGGGGTAAATACGTTAAATACGTCAAGGTTGATCAATCCTGTTTGGTCGTTAAACGTTGATTTCACGACTGTTTGGCCCCGTTTGAAAACGAGATGGCGGACGGATATCGTTGCGATATCGCCGCCATTAATATTATTATTCCCGATCGTTGGCAAAATAATCGAGGACAAACCCGTGCGCCAGGTGCGCGGGTCCGACTGACGCCTGATACGTTAATGAACATTCAATTGTTGGATAAAAAAAAAGCCGCCGCCATTATTTCCTCGGCTAGGTAAATGCCAATTTAAATCGAATCGAATGTTGCGCCGTTTTGCAAGGCCACGCTCCCCCTGGATATTTTCTCTCTCCTCTTTTTCTCCTTCCTTCTCTTCCCTCTTCTCCCCCGTATTTCCTTCCTTTCCTATCTTTCTTTCTTTCTCTCTTTTCTTCTTATCCCCCTCTTTCTTTACCTCCGCGCTTTTTACGGCGTCCATTTATCACGCGGCGCATTTTATCGTGTTGTAGCCGGTTCTACGAGGAATAAGTAATTCTGACGATTTCGATAATTTCGAGCCGATGGCGATTGGAATGAGAGAGTTCTTTGCGATGTATTTTTTCTTTTTTTTTTCTAAGTGAAAATTGAGTGGAATTCAGAGAAAGGTATTACTTTGAATGATTTCGTTAATCGTTCGATTTTAAAACGAATATTTAATTAAGATGAAATTCTTGATAGATATTTTAAACGTTTGAACATTTGTTAAGTTGAAATCTTTATATAAAAATATTAAAATCTTTGAATAATATCATCAACGTTATTAAATCCAACGTCCTTTCTCCGTATTTTATATATTTTATCATCTTTTAAATCATCTTTTTAATACATCGTTTGATGTATTAAATCGGAGTTTAAGTTTCTAAACATATTTTACAACGAGAAAAAAAGAAAATAAAATTTTCGTTCGATCATTTATACGTAAATACACGTAATCACTTGATAAGCATATTACAACAATAAGGTATATCGCTTCCCCTGCATTGTGCAGTATAAAAGAGAGAAGTCTATTTTCCGTGTCAAAGTGGAGAGGAACGAAAGAGGCGTTGTCAGCGCGACTCCGCTTTAATATTAATTATCGCCGCTATAATTAATAGTCCATTCATTAATACAATTTATAACTTGGGGGCCGAACGAACTCTTTGTCGGCTGACGAAGAGCGCCACGCTTTTTTATTTTTATTTTTTTTTCAAAGATGATCGAACGATCGAACGATCGAAGCCAGCTTTAATCGTTCCCTCGCGCCTAATAAATTGGTCGACAACAGCAAACCGTGAATAAATTCAACCTCGTTTCCTATCTATCTTTGCTTAAAACATTTTAATTAAACTAAGAAGTTGTACCGTTGTTTCGTATTCAGACACGGTTAACCTGCGTTTTAATATCGTTAAAACTTTTGTGCGAAATTTTATTAGTGCTCCTTGTAGAGAGGAGATTTTGTACGGAATCCTTTTTAAAAAATAATTATTCTTTGTGAAAAAAAATGTATCGCGCGACGAAATTTTCAAATATTTTATTGATGTTACGTAGGAACGGAGAATTCAATTTTGAAAGATTAATTTTTGACAAAAGGATTGCTTTTTAGTAGATAAAAAAATTAGGTGGAATTTTTTCCATTGTAATTTCTATCATAAATTTAACTTTATTTGAAAAAAAAATGGTTCGTTCTACTTATTCAGGTATATTCGTAGCCCACGCTACTTGTCTGGCTACAAGTGTTCCATTCTACTTGTCGAACAATGACTCTTCTTATTTATCCGTCCGACTACAATGGATCGATACTACTTGTCTAACTGCGTCTACACTATTGCTCTGACTAGGATTGCTTCACTCCTTTTGTTTCGTTGTAACAATCTTTGCTCCTCTCTAACCATCGTTGGCATATTCTTATTTATTCTTCATTTATTTAAAAGAAATACACAAAGTTGCATCGAGTTATATTTTTGTATAAACTTTTCGTCACTTTAAAACGAATCAAATTTTGAAATAGTTATATAGGACGTTACAAATTGTATTTTAAAATATATAGCATTTAATTTTATGCTTCAGACAATGTGTGTTACACGATTAGTTTCAGAATTATAATACAAGAAATATAATTAATATAATTAATATTCTTGCACAGACACGAATGGAACAGTTGTTTACGAAATGGAAGACATAGGTTAAATAAATTGAACAAACGAAAATTACCGTTGTATAAGCATTCTAAACAGGATATCGAAATAAAAGTCAGTCGAGTTTCCAAGAAAGATTATTTCAAAATAAAGATTTTATGATCTTCAATTGAAACGACACCATCTGGTTTGATGACGGTCATGAAACTGAGTGCTCAGCGTTTTTTTAAAAACCTTAAAGTTTAAAAACGTTTGGCTCAGAGTTGCTTTAAATGAGAGTACGATAAATTTTAAAGGCCGTTTAAAGCCTCCTGGAAAATCGACCACGTACAAGTACTCGATATTGCGTTTCTTACGACTTAAATGCTTTATGGCCTGATCCATATTCCTGATAAATATAACTGTGCAACTCCGTTGCATCGGATAAATATCGGTATATATTAGATTATCGTAAATTTTATATCCGTCTAACTTCTTACTGTTATTTTAAAATGGAATTAATTTAAATTTTGACGATCCAATGAAAATTTATACTAAATCATGATATCAATAAAGTGCATTTATTATTTTCCATATTATTTTACATCTATTTATCGGTTGATTGGCATCTCTATCAATTTGATAATCCATAAATCAGTTATATCGGTTATTAGTACGCCTATATCGGTTCTATTTTAACGTCTATCGTAAATTAATATCGAGCTTTGTGTTGTAATTTCATATCCTTCAGCGTTTCAATTTTACATATAAAATGTTATAATATAAAGCAAATGAACTTGTAGCAATAAGTTGCTTTCGAGTTACGATAATTTTAGATTCTTCGCGTGCATATAATAATTTTAATTAGTTAACTTTAATAACTTATCAATAACTTATTAAAATAATACGTATTTATACGTACGATTGTAAATCAATATTTTCATTCTCGAAACCCCATTTCATTTTTTTTTTTTTTTGAAAAATATTTGTCAAGATTTCCCGAATAAGATTTTATTATTCATTAGAATTTTAATTTCGAAATACCTCCTTAAAAAAAAAAGAAGGAGATATAGTTTCAAGATCTCAGGTTACTCATGCTAAAATAACGAGAAAATTTTCTATTTGAATAATAAAACATTTGCACAACAAATATTCTACTTTTCATTCGGAAAAATCAACTCCAAACTGGACAAAAGTTCGTCATGCCTAATATCTCGAGGATCAAAAAAAAAAAAAGAAAGAAAAAAACGGAATACTCTCTTTTGCAGCTTCCCTGACAGTTTACTCTCAAAATTCCGCCATTCCTTTCTCAAAATAACACAGGCTTGCAAAACGTGGACGAGGAAGGGAGAGAGAGGGAAGGAAAAAGAGGAAAATCCGACGCACCCAACGTTCAATTCAACGTTGATTCATCGGACAAACACACCGTCGATTCGGACGAATGATCAACGCGCGTATACCTAACACGCTTGGAAAATGAAAAACAAGCGGAGACGATGACGAGTCGGATTGACGAGGCGAAGCGAGGCATTTATTGACAAGGGACAATGTGTGCGTAAAAATGTAACGACGTGGCGAGAAGATCGCGGAGATGTAATATTTCTCTGAAGAGATTGGATTGCTTTAATTGCATGTTTGTAATTACCATTACTCGAAGGTAAAATACAACGTAAATGTATACTTGATTAAATTATGTTAAATCGGTTATCTGTTCTACTTATTATTATTTCTTTATTTTTCAGCTATTTTCGTTCCTATTGCTTCCACATTGCGCTTCAATGATATTGGATGAATGTCATCGCAACGATATACTTGTACTACTTGATTCGTTTCGTTCTTCGATTATTATTACCATTTCTGAGAAACATTTATATTATATTGCTGTCTCGTTTCTTCGATCACTTCACAATTGTCGTTACCTCTGATAATACCTGTACTACTCGGCTGTATATCGTATATTGTATAATAATTAATTTTTCATTAAAAAAGAAGAAAGAAAAAACAAGAGAAGAAACTTTATTTCATGAACAAAAAGAAGTCATAAAACACCCATAATAAAATTTATTATATCAATTCTCAAATATTATTTCTCAACGATATATATAGCACGATGAAAAGAAAAGTATAATAATTTTATTCCACAACAAAGAAGAAGAAGAAGAAAAAAGAAAAGATTCATAAGGAGGAAACGCTACATCGTATACTACCGAACAACGCCGAAAAAAAAAAGAAGAAGGTATAGTAAAACCAGAAAATTTCATAAAACGACTCCAAACAACCTCGCGTTTTATCTCGTAAGCGGATATTAATTTGGTCGTATTATTTCTCGGTCGGGTGGAGAAAGAGGGAGGAGGAGAAGGAGGTTCCATTTACGATACCGGAAGTTACACGGAATCTGCAGGAAAATTAACTACCAGTCTTCTTCTTCTTCTTCTTCCTCTTCTTCTTCCTCCTCTTCTTCTTCTTCTTCCTTCTCCTCCTCTTCTTCTTTCTCTTCTTCCTCCTCTTCTGGTATATGGCCGCGATTTATACGGTTCTTTGACATTTATGTGAAAACGCGCGGAAAGAAATTATTACCGCCCTCGAAATCCTCGACCCTCCACGAATTCCACCCCCTTAAGTTCCCTGTTGTCTTGGGAATTCATTTTTATCGTTGGCCAACTTGCACGCGTGCACCTCTTAGCACGATGTTTGAGCTGTTGAATTTTTTACGTTTAATGTCTTGGAATGCCAACGCCCCCCTCCGTGGTAAATTATAAGATCTTGAAGGGGGAAACGTGGCGTACACTTGAAAAGAGGATAAATATTCGCGGTTAAATATTTCTCGCCCCTAATATTTCGGTTGAAATGGTGACACTTTGCCGTGTAATATGCAGTGCAGAGTGTTCTAGGAATAGAATTATTTGATGGGTGTATAACACGTGGTTCGTGTATTCTTCGATAATAAGATTTTGAACAGATTGAAACGAATATTTTATACGTGGAATAAAATTTTTGAATATTACAGTAGGAAGTAAGTTGGCGTACCTAATAATTATTGTTTAACGACTTTTTTATTTACGGTAATAATAAAAATGTATATATATATATATAGTCATTAATTATTTAACAATATATTTGAATATCTACGAAATTCAATGTGATTTATTTTTCCAGAAACCTCCCCAATTTAAAATTATAATTTAGAAAGACAAATCTTTCGAAATAAATCGGAGATTTCTCAAGATTTGCGATAATAAAAACTCAATTCTGTATTCCAAGCTATAAATAGCAATCGTTGCAAAAATTGTAAACATGTTTGTGAAAATGTGAGGTTCTTCCTTGTCAAAACAGGGTGTTTAATCTTTCGAAAGATTCGATGAGAGAAAATAGTTTTGTATCGTTTCATTTATTTAACGATCCATTTAATTCACAGGTACTTTTCAGTAAACAATGATGTAAATATCATCCGCGTTTTTGAGCTTCAAGAGTTATAAAATCGATCTGGAGAGATCGTTGTCTTGTTTCAGTTTCTTTAAATGTTTCTTTCGAATTAAGATAACGAAAGACTGCGCTACAATAAATACGAAATCGCAAGTTAATTTTATTATTAGATATTGGTGTACGTAACATCGAATGAATAAGAAATTTTTCCAAACTTATCTTCCACGGATTTTCTTATAATATTATATTTTTAATTTTAAATTGAAACAAGAATTTGATAACATACTTGATGATTTATTCAAATCTGAAGTGAAATCTACATTACATACAAGAAAAACTTTATCATCCATTATCTTTCATTTATTATCATTATTATTATTATTTACACAATCAAACACTTGACGATAAATTCAAGGAAAATTAAAAAGAAGAATTTACTCACAGGTATGTCTTATTTTAAATAAATTTACTTTCCGTATTTCAAGTGACAACTATCCATTCTTTTTTTGCTCTTTTCCGAAAAGCATCCGATCCAGATTCGAAATCGACTCGAATAAACGAAAATCGAAAGAATCGAAAAAAAGGACCATAACCCGTATGCCACTCCACTAAATTACGAAACAATCGTGGAAATCTCAAAGATCGATCCCTCTTACAACGTTCTCAGGAGAATTTTGCAAGGGAAGAAACGGATTTTTCCCCGACTCGAAAATTGCGAGCTCCTCGGGGAGAGATATCTGTTTCTCTAAGCAGGGGTTCCCCGCCCCGGTAATGCCTCGTTCGAAACAACTTTTGCCAACCAAGTTCGCCAAGTTTTTCCACGAGAAACTCCAAGTCAACTCCCTCTCGCGAATACCTATTAATTTAGGCTGGCTCCCTTCGTGTTCTTTTTCTCGTCGACACTTGAGCCGTGCAAGATTTCGATAGAGCGCTTTGACGAGCGGATCGAACGAGGAAAAATCGAAAAGAAAAAAGAATCCGCGAAAAATCCTCTCCGCTCGATCTCCATCCGCGCCTTTGTAGGCGGAACTTTGATTGCTGTGTAATTAAGGTCAACGACTGTTTTAATTCGTTTTTCGTTTTCCTCTCTCTCATTTCAATCTCTTTCTTTTTTATTGTTATTTTCTTTGTCTCTTTTATTCATTGTTCCGTGAAGAGTTCTTTTTCCGTTTGAAGAGTTGTTTCTTTTTGGACGAACGTTTTAAGTTCCGTTTGAAAGTGAGGAATTTTTGCGGGTTTAATGGGGTCCTCTCGACAGGAAATAGATATAACATATTTAAAGCGAGCAAAAAATAATTTGATTACTTTGAATATTTTAGTTGGGTGATAGGAAAAGATGTTGTAGATAAAAATTGAGTAAAAAGGGGATGTTGATCTATAATGATTATTATGATAAATTATTACAATTCTATTGATATCTCGTGAAACTTTTTTTACCAATTTGTATTCAAATTTGTATTTATCCTTTTTCATTTTCCAAGTAAAACTGAATAAAAGTTGAAAATAATAAAAAAAAACATCAAAATGATGCTATTTCAAAAAACTAGGTCGAACATTTCAATTAAATAATAACGTAAAGTTATATTAATAAGAAAAAAATAATAATCATTTTTCCACTAAAAAAGAAAAAATCCTCCAATCTTTAATCTTCTAAGAACTTCAAAGAGCAGAACCTTCATTTCTCTCTCAACTTGCCAAGAAGAAGAAAGAATTCGAAGAAGAGGAAGAAGAAGAAGAAAAAACTCTGAAAAACATCTACCTAATTCGGTTTAAACTTTCTTAATAATTTAATTCTCGCCGTTGGAAAAAAAGGAAGAGAATATCCTGGGAGAAATGAAACGTCAGAATTTTTAATTTGCCGCCTATCCGAACCAACTTCCGAAGAAAAAACTAACGGGTATCCTCGGATTTGTAACGACCAAATAGGGTCTCCTTCCATTGGTCGTTAGATTGGGTCAGTTTATTCACTCGAGGCGGCCATTCTGCTTGCGGTAATTTGTCCCGAGGCGAGAAAAATCTTCCCCCTGTGAAGAGGTCGTGTCTAATAGCGAGTGAAAGAGCGTGAAATGACTGGTGGTGAATCGAAGAGCAATTGGTGTCCACTTGGACAATGCGATTGATATAAAAAAAATAGGGGGAGAAATCTCTTCTTGCCCCACGTGTTCCTCTTCGAGGATATTCGATTAGGCGCACAGCTTTCGAAATCTGTCGAAGGAATCGATCGTCTTATGACGATCCATCCGCCTCAATTGTCTCTGCGGATGATCAGTGAAAATATCGAAGAAATTGGCGACAAGCATGTTTGAAAGTGTCTTAGGATGTCTATTAGTATTGAGAGTTATAATTAATATATTTCAAAATTAAAATAAGAAAATCAAGGAATCTTGATCAATTCTTCTCTCGTATCATTGACCTATCTCAAACTTCAGATTTAATAAGCTCTAACATCTAAAATTTATACTTTTTAATAAAAAGAAATGAAAATTTCATTTATAATTTTGCAACACTACTGCTATATTACATCTCGTCATTTCTTCCATATTTTTCACCAACTTCGATACATCAATCTAGCGTATCTAATAATCTTCCTTATTATTTCCTGTATATGTATATATCTCTCTCAAATCCCCAAACAACCCCCAAGAACACTCTATAATCCATAATACCCATATCTCACGCACACAATCCCGCAAACCCCTGTGTCGACGATCCATCGAAAGGGATTCGAACACGCGACATCCAGGCCGCACAAAGCCGCACCCCCATGGATCACAAGGGTCTTAAGCAGTCCGGATGTAAAGTCATTGAGCATGATTCCTCGAGTAGCGTGGGCATTCCAGCCATTCATTCGACGAGCCTTCGACGACATTCCTCGGTATCATCCAGGAGCCCCGGAAGGAACTTGGCTCTAATTCGGCTGAAGAATTCTGCTGATCGTTGCAAACGCGCTCCAAGGAGGAGCCAGCCTCTCCTCCTCTTCCTTCACTCGCCCCTTCATCTTCCTTTCTTCGTCCCTCTCCAACTCTTTCACCTTCGAACTTCGGTCAACCAGCAACCGGTCGCCATTGTTTCGCGGGACAAAAGGGCCCACTCCCGAAAGGAATTCCATCGAATCTTGATTACGAATCGAATTGTAAGAGATACAGATTCTTTGATTAATCCAATGATGAATCTTTCAACGCCTGGAAATGGCCGGCATTGTCGATTTTGTTGAATCGAGTTGGGTGCACGATGAAAGAAAAATTGGAAGAGGTCGATTGGAGGATTTGGAAATTTGAAAATTACGTTTTATGGAAGTCATCGATTGTTTGTTTGTAGGTAATGAGACAGGTAAGAATTAGATGATATTTTATTGCTTCTAAAGGTTATTGGTATTTTCAAAGGGAAGTTATTAATTTTCCTCGATATATTCATATTTATGTATATATATTTAGAATTATATTGTTCATTTGTTTAGTTATTTAACGTTGATTTAATTATCTGATTTCATTTGGAATGATATTTGTTGTTTCATTAATTTAACGGTGATTTAACTTTATAATATTATTTGTGGAATTATATTTGTTGATTTACTAATTTAACGTGATTTAATTGCTATCTAAATGTTATGTTATAATTATTGAAAATGTTGTTTAATTTTCTCTGAATTAAATAATAGTTCCTTTAACGCTATACCACGAAAAATATCAGAAGAATATAATTTTGAAAAATTAAACGCTCGAAAGTTTTTGTGATATTTTATTAATGAATCTCTAAAATAATCTATGCAATACCATTTTCTCTCGAGTAAAATACGAATATAAATATTAACAAACCGGATCCTTTATATTTAATTTCGTCATAAAAAAAAAATTATTACGATGCAGAGAATTTAATTTAAAATAATTCACCAAGTTAATTTTGTAAATTACCATAAATACCGGTATTCCCGAAGAGTGAATTTTCCACGTAATCTCGTATTCACCATTAAAAGTATATTATTCTGTAGAGTGGCAAATTGGTCGGTCGTTGCTATTATGTCGTGTGAATATGTACTTTGCCACAATGTGTCGCAACTTCATCGTCTGCGATAAACATACCGTTACGATAGTCTAGTGCGCATAAATTATCCAAAGATGCACACGTTCATGTACGTTCCAAAAGCTCTATTCTGAAACGTGTTGTTCAATGAAAATCAAATATTATTTTAGAATAATCACATGAATAATCAGCAAATGTTTTGATCAGTCATTCCTTTCATTTCCTTCCCTAACGAGAACTTTTAATATTTTTTTACAGTGACAGTAATTGCGAAACATACAATTATTTCAGAGAAGAATTATAACATTTTAAATAAATCTCATTCTTGAACTTCTATCTCACAAATATCAAAAAAAAATATATTTAATATACATCAAAAATTCGTATAGAATTCGAAACTAACTCTCTAGTTAGTTCATAAACGAACAATCAAACAGCATCACTCTCCAACTATTCTCGAACTGATCTTAACTGATCTTTGGCGATTGCGTCTTTTATCTTCGATCCTTCAAAAGAGCTTTAAAATTATATCGTTTCATCCCGCAATCCAGAACGATAAACAGTTTAGAATCTTCTTCCAAACCCGTATGCATTGTAAGGATATGTACGAATGGCCGAAGAGGAAAAGAGAGGATATCTCTTGAATATTTCTTTCCTCTTATCGTTAACGCCCCTCCCTCAAGAGGAAGAAGTCTCGAACTACTTATTTCCTCCGTGATAGAAGATCGAAAAGTCATATTGTGCCGATCGCCGAGACATTTGCGGATCCGCCGCGTGTTCATCCTTATCTTCCTTTTTGTCTTTTGTTTGGATTGCCGCCTCTTTTTGGCCCGGTCTTTGCCATTTTCCCTCTCTTCCCTTCTCTTTTTCTCCCTGGTGAGAAATCGTCGTGGGCGGAACCCGGGCGACGGAGAGACCGTTCCCTCGGCGCGGTAATTTTGTTTACCCGACGCTGGGCCAGGTTGTTGATAGAGGATTCAACGTTGGTGATTTTTGCGAGATTCGAAAGGGAGGAAGGAGGTGTGCGCGCTCGGTTGATTGTGCTTTGTGATTTCGTTCGGGGGACGATTGTGGCGCAGTTGATGATCGAACGGTTCTGTAACGATTTCGGATGGAAAAGTTGCACACTCGAAATAATCGATATTGTTTTTCAATTTGATATATTTTCGATTTATCGGTGTTGAAATTTCTTCCTTTTATCGAAAAAGAAAAAATTACAAATGCTATTAATGTCTCTCGAAAATTTTTAAATTATTGGAAATATTCTTCCAGACGGGTGATAAATAGAATAAAAATGAAAATAAGATAGATCACGTGACACGATTTCGCAGGTTGATTTTAATATTCGATATGCAGATTCGAAGAAAATCTTTAAAGAGATGGAATTATTCGTGTCAAAGACAGATACGTCTGACCGTATACGTGCTTTTACTAGTTACTTCATTAAAAATACTAGATAATTATGTATTTATAAATCCTGATATATACATTATTTTAAAAATCTCTTTCAATTTTAAAATTTAAGAAGAAAAATGAAAGGGAATTGGATAAAATTTTTATTTCTTTAACATTTTCCCTCAATTGCTTGTAAATTGTTATTTAATTCAGTTGGAAGAATTATTTTATTTCTTCTTAACTCGATAAATCTTTTACACGCCAAAAACGTGATTCTCCCGTTCTAAATTTTCCAATTGTTACTTGTAATATTATTTCCCAAACGTATCTACGGAAACAATTCACTAAAAAAAAAAAAAATATCCAATTATCTTCCAATCGTTGCAAATTTTCAGATTTATACAAACGAAACACGATCTCGATTACGTTTCTACAGTTATTTGTTCCTTTCGATCTCTAATTTGAATCAATTGTACAACGCGATCAGTTGGAACGAGAAAGGGGTAGGCCAGGAATTGTGCGATTGGATAAATGTCGAAAACAAATAGGACGATACCATTCAGAAAAGAGGCGAGTTGGGGAAAAAACGTGAAAGGCGGGGGGGGGGGAGGGGCGATGTGTGGACGGGGTGAGAACACTTCTCAGCGCGGAGCATTGTTCAACATGCGTTCATTTTAATTGAAAGGATACATGGCGCGCGCGAAACCTAACAAACGGCACGTGTCATCGCGCCAGCTTCAATATTTGCGCTCTAGCACATGGCCACTGAGATTGAAATGAATTGGATGTACGCAGGGAGGATGGTAAAAACAACAAGATACTGTGCAAATATATAGAAATACACGAGAAATATAACGGCTACACTTGTGCCCAACCGTTGACAGTTGTAAACAACCGTGGTGAGTAATAACAGCGGCCGGCGAGAGATATGGTTTTCGAGCGTTTTTCGATTACAGCATACCAAGATGTCCCACTTCATTCATATTTTATCCGCCACGTCATCACGTTTGATGATATACTTTTTCTTTTTGCTACAACGTGTGTATAAATAAATATACGTACAGTTATAGATGTGAAATTGAAATTGGATATATATTTGAAAAACTGTGAAGAGTTATCATTTATCATGATAATTTTACAGTACAAGTGTACTTGTACTTTATATCATTCAACTTCGTTCTTCTCATACGATTGGAAAAATTTGAAATATAATAAAAAAATTCTGTATCCACTCACAATACGTATAAGTATATTCAATTAACCATATTTAATATTCGTATTTACTAACCAACGAATGTTTATCCAAAGAATCCATCATCAAAATCCAATTTTGTCTTGTCCAGATCCAAATCCTCTCACGCGTTCAGAAAGATTGCAAGAAAGTAGTAAAAAACGTGAAAGAAACAGAGGTGTCAAGCGACGAAAAATTCTCCCCTTCCAATGCAACACAGCTAAATATTTGCTCGAGTTGCAATTGTCGTTAAGGACTAGGAGACAAGGAGAGAGAGAGAGAGAGAGAGAGAGGGGGAGAGAAAGAGAGAGAAAAAAGGAGAAAGCGAGAGAGGAATACACGTATTCTCTTGGATGGGTTGGCTGTTTTAATTGAAACGGCGCGAAAAGAAGCGTGGTCGTGGTGCAGGAACACGGCACGCGGCAATATTTGCAGCGAAGTGTAGAAATTGGAACGGTTCGCCCTGAAGAATGGCGTCATTTTGTTTGCCAGGCTTTGTTCAAGCCGTTTACCTGTTCCCCGACGTTCGCCCAAGCATCCGGTCGATCGATTCTCGTCGAACGCGGATAAATCCGATTCCGTCGTCCGGTCATCCGATGCTAAATAGTTGGACCATTGTGCTCCGTTGTTTAGTTACCTGTGCAGGGATTTTATTATTATTATTTTTTTTTTTGCGAAACTGGATTCTAAAGAATAATTTTTAATCGTTTCCTTGTTTGTTTCTTGGTTTGATTGATTAGTTAATTTATTAAAATGGAGGAGATAAGAAGAGAAAGAGCAAAAAATACAATGTTTATGATGATATTCAATTTTTTTTTTTAATATTTTCAAGAGTATCTAAGACAATTTAATAATAATTTCTATAAATTTAGGATTTCAATTGATTTAGAAAAAAAGGTATTGATCATTGGTTTGATGATATAAAATTTTTTTTTCCATTTGTATATGTGAACTGATTTAGTGTGAAGAAATTAGATTTTTGAAATTTATTTCGCTATAGTTTCTTTTTTTTTTTTTTTTTTGTATTTCTGTTTCATAGGTTTTTATTGAAAATTTCGTGCATCTGTGTATATGCAATAATAAAGTTGTGAAAATTGAATTCTATCCATGCCTGAATTTATATCAGCAATCTTTTTACCTTGCCATTTGAAATATTATACATTTTTCATATCATGAAATGAATATTCCTCAAAAAGAATATTACAAATTGATTTGTGAATATTTCTACTAATAATTGAAAAGTTTGAAGATAGATTAAAGATATAGAATATAGAAATAACCATCTACTAATGATTAATTCATACCTAATAAAAATATTTCCTATATTTTACAAATTTTCAATGTTCCAGGGAACGAAATGTATGAATGTTATTTTTTTTTATTTAATTTTGCATAGAATCATTTAATATTCCGTTACATTATTTTAGATTCTCACCTCAAATCCATCCAATTCTTGAATCCAAATTATCAGAAAACACGCTTCTGAGAAGACGGCATCAATTAAGAACCAACGAAAAGTGTTTTGAAATTTGAAAAAGATGAAAAAAATTAAATTAAAGTCAAATTGCACGGCTGAGCCAAGTCATTTACCCTCAAACAAACAAAAAACTCAAACTATTAAAATTATCAAATTAAAATTATCAATAAAACCAAATCATTTCCTTTTTAGAACAAATGTGTCCAACATGTCGAACCAATATTAATAACGATCGATCGTTGAATCGAAATTCTGGCAAGAGGATGGCATGGAACAAGATACATTGGAACACTCGAAAACGATGAAACGAAGGAAGGGCAAAGTCAAACCGCACGGACACTGCAAAGCGACGTGGCCAGGCGCCATTTGCCCTCCAACAGATTCTAAGATCTGGTGGTGCAGCAAACTAAGTTGCCGAAACTCGGTGGCAGTCGTCAAAGCAGGCAGCATCGAGGCAAGTGACATGGTGGCGCAATGTGGAGGGATTAGGGCAGGTTCACATGGCAGTTCCATGACCGACTGGCTCCGGCCACCGCAGGATCTAATTGTGCGCCCTGTATTTCCCTATGTATGTACACAGGTTTGCACGTTTGTGGCGCACATGCACGCGTGCATATCGTATCGTGTAATCCACGGAATGATTTGTATTCAAAGCTCGCGAAGGAGATAACGTCGCGATATCCTGGTATTCTAATTGACTGGTTGCACGCTGACCAAGTACCAGTCGGATTTTGCCATTTCGATTCTCCTCTTCGTCCGATTAATTTTCACCTTCTCCTTGATTGTGATACCACGTTTTTTTTTTTTTTTAAGGAATGTCTTTGAAGGAATTGGAGGATTTGGAATGGAGGCTGGAGAAGGATTAATCTTGCGAAGACACGTTGGAGTGGTGTTGCATTTCGTGTGTGAATACGATGTGTGGAAGATAGAATGTAGCGATTTATTTTGTGATTGGAATGATTAATTTTCAATGTAGTTGGAATATAGACGTACATTTGAAAAGTGTCTTTGAGGATTTGAAATAAAGGCTGGAGAAGGATTAAATTCGCGAAAATACGTCGGGATGGGTATTGGACTTCGTGTGTGAATGATGGTGCGTATGGAGATGAAAAATAGAATAGGAAATTGTGACGATTTATTTTATGGTTATAGGAATATCCATTCTATCTCTAATTCAGAGCAATTGGACAGCGGAAAAATTTAAAATGAGGTAATGGAAATGAGGTAATGCAAAAAGTGCATTTTTGAATAGGTGTCGAAAATGAGTGGAAGTCTGTGCACGATCCGATATATAAAAATTAATTTACAATATGTCAAAACGAAATTTTGAAAGAATTTATCTCGGGAAAAATGAAATCTATATCACGTACAAACAATGTCCACGCTTTTTAACGCTGTGTTAAAACAATGTTAAAGAATAAAATTAAAATATTTCCTCCATTAAACGGCAAATATCGAAGAGTTAACCAGCAAATTGTATTTTCAAAAATTCGATTAAGTATCTCGATTCATTATTGATGAAACATTTTTTCTTCCTATTTTAAAACAATTAAAATTATTCCGTTTAACCGAAAGTTATTCTATCCGATAATAAAAAGATTTGTTTTTTATTTATTTTCAAAGAATATTATTCTCAAGTTGCGTAATTTTAATTAAAATATGAATGCCACGTTAGAGACAAAGATTAAGAAAAGTTTTCAATTTACTTTTACAGAGAAAAAAAAAGGAATACAATCAAGTTGCACATTTTTATAATTATTTTCTTTTCATATCACGAATCATATAGGAATTTCAATTATCAAGAGGACCCTGAGTCTCGGTTAACCAATAAATTTCCGCATGACGGAACAAATATTTTCCAATTCTTTTTTTCTCTCCTATTTTTTTTTTCGGCAGTTTTCGAGATAGAAACGAAAAAAGCAGATCTGATCTGAAAATGTTTGAAAATTGACATTTTTTTTTTTTTGTTTTCGTTGACGAATCCGATCGAACCAACCGCAACGTGAATAGGTGGTAAAAGGTATTTTCTAATATGTCAATAAGGTTTGTAGAGAAAAATTGTTAGTTGTTATAAATTTAAAGACATGGAGTGAATATTATAGAAGAAATTAATATTAATTGTTGATGCGCATACATCAATTTACATAGATGTTAAAGTAAGAAATTATGTGAGTTATGTTTATTAATGTTGGACAGAGCTTGTTAATATTATGCATTTACAAATAATATTATTGTAAATTATTCATCGGTCATGAGTATGCTCATGTTTATACATACATCAATTTATGCAATTAAAAATCGTGTGAGTTATTATTATTATATTGTTTATTACATTGCTTATTCAATTCATATATTTGTTCAATTAATTGCATTCAAATATATTTTTTATATTAATATGGAAATAATGATATATGTATACATCAGTTACTGATGTTATAATATAATCATATAATATTATTTTCAATACATTAAATTTATGGAAACAATACAAAATTGTATTTCATAATTGTAAATGAAATTAATAATGCAAAAAAGAAAATTGAATTTTGATTAAATTTTAAATAATCATAATTTTAAAATAATTGCATGAAATGCAAAAAAAAGAGAATTAAACTCAAAACTATTTAAAAAAAAAAATATATATACATTAAAAAGAAACTTTTATTTTTTTGGAATATTTTTATAAATATAACAAAAATTGATTATCTATCTCATCAATTTAATAAGCAATTTTTATTCTTTAATTTGTATTCATTGATCTATCTTCTATTTGATATAAATTTGTCAAATTTCAGAAAAAAATGAATTACAAATTTTCCTATATTTTCTTTATTAAGAAAGAGATATATACGAATATATATATAAAATATAGATATGTCGCTCAACAAACATCATAAGTTAAAATCATAATGTTATCATTGTCAGAAATATCAGAATATATCAGAAATATAAATGAACAATAACATTCATTTTTATTTCTTTCCAAAGAATCGAGAAATCTTACCATTGTCTAAATAAAATATCATGAATAGTTAAATTAATCAGAAGTTTGACATGGATTACTCGAAACATCCGGGAGATTAACACAGTTCTGTAATTGGTTTCGTAGCTGCCTGGTACAGCTGTGAGTTGCAATTGCGTTCGATCGGTATGTATATGTGTGTATAAAGCCCTCTCGAGAGGACATCCAGTCGACAAATTACGTTTACTTTCACATCCAAACGAGCTGCGACCGCGCTTAAATTCATCGTGCACTTGACTTGCAACCACTTGATCTTCCTGTTCACTAGATCAACTGGAAACTTTTAGAACACATTACGTATGTATGATCATTGGTTAGAAACTCATTGATCTTCACCAGCAATCTCTTCTTTCTTTGACCTTCTTTAACAAGTAAACTAATATTATTAATGGAATATTAAAAGTTACTTTCAAGAATAGTGACAGCAAACTTTGAAGCAAAATAAGTTATTATTGAACTTCAAGAATGAAGTCTAAAGGATTTACATAAATAAGAATTTCTTTCATCCTTTAAATATTATAATTATAATATATTAATATTATAATTATTTTTATTATATTAATTTTATATTAAATATTAATATTAATATTATATTAATATATAATAATATTATAATAATATAATATTAATAATAATATAATATTATAATAATATAATAATATTAATATATTAAATATTAATATTATAAACATTGAATATTTTCCATAAAACTATTAATATATTTTATGAAATAATTTATTATATGAAATAATAAAATATTGATTTATCAATATTTTTAATATAATTGATTATAAAAATATATATTTCCTGTTTTTCTGTCTTTATTTTTATCAATAACAATTATATTATAATCAATATAATCAATAAATCAATATAATAATTTAAAATAGTTAATTGAATCAGAGAAATAATAAAAATTTGTTATGTCAATTATAAAGTACATTTAAAACTTATTTAAATCTATCTTATTTAAAATTTAATTAATTTTATTTAAATTTAATTCAAAATAAACATATTGTTCTAATATTTTCTAATCAAAATATTTATTATTCTTCTAATTATTATGATTTTTTTTAAACAAATCGATTTGAAATGGAAATGGTAGTTATAGGTTATAGGTAGTTAAGTTATAGGTTATAGTACATTAGAAACGTATTAATTAATAAAATATATTCGATAACACGAACTTTATTAGGTTAACGTATAAAAATCGAATATCGTATCTCTGAATTCTCATGGGACAAACATTGTCGAGTTAAATTTATCCTCCATAATACTGATGCACGTTTAGAGTCACCATAAAACCCGATCACGTTCCCGAATGCACTTTAACACCATAAAACAACCATAAACATAGACATGTCGTGTTCGGTGAAGCCTTTCCATCTTCAGCCTTCGTACAGTTAAAAAATTGCGAAACTCACCCATACGTATTGTGGGATATACATCCTTTCTCGCCTCCCGATCGTTGAAATGAGAACGCTTTCGAAAATAAAGTTCAATCGTCCATTCGCAGATTAAATCCGTGATTTTCGTCCGTTTCAGTGTGAAAATCCCATATTGATAATGGCGTTTTCTACAAAATTCAATTTGCTCGTTGTTTACCGTAACACGCGAACGATCGTTTCACGATTTAGCGTAGAACGATTTTAATTTTCACAAAAAAGAATTGTTGTGCAATCATGTATGTATCTTATAAATTTCCTGAAAAAAATATTTTTAAAAATTCGTATGAACATTATAAGAATATTATGATATTTTTGTGAGATAGTTTGATACAAATGATTGAAAATTGAATGTTTGAGGTTAAAATGTGAAAAGTATTGTACGAACGATCAAGATTTTAGATAACACATAAAAAATAAAAGAATGTATCAATAATAGAATTTTTCTTATTTCTTTTTTTTGTGAAATTATTCTTTCTAAAATGCAAAATATTCGTTATTCAATATTCACTATTTCAAATTGAATGTTCTGTTATCTGAAGATTTCTCCATCTTATTTAGATACAGTAATTCTGCAAAATACACATATTGTAAATTCTACATAAATGTAACATGTACATAAATGTAGTATTCCACAATATATATATATATAAATATGTATTCTAAATTTACTCTGTGCTTCTTACCTGTAATTTCTATACGTATGCACATATATATACGTGCGTATATACGCATACATACAAATGGAGACAAATTCAGTCGTAATGTGGAAACATATTTGTGCGATACTATTACGATTCAAAATCGCTTCTCAGAGCATAAATACACGTCTCTCTTCCGTACCTGAATCTGATTATCTTAGAGTATTCAAAATTTAATTAGCGAATGTCAGCTAGCACGTTCCGCTTGCAAAGTTGGTTAATGTATAAACCAGGGTTCAAAGAGTACCAAGAGTAAAGCTCATCTTTCGGTTGCTATTTACGTTTAACATGTAATTGCGGTTTATTTAAATGAAGGATATCATCGAAAATTTGCATCGAAACATTATATTATATATAGAAGTCCTTTTGTCACTAGATATAATTGTCCTCTCACAGATTGGTTAGGTACTGATAGGTTGATGGATAGGTTTATTGATTGAAATTTTATGAAATTTAAATTTATGAAATTTGTGAAATTTAAATTCAAATTAGAATGTAAGATATGGTTTTATTTAACTAAATAATATAATATAATATAATATAATATAATATATTTAATATGAAAGAAATTAACTATATAATATTTATTATGTCGAAGTTGGTAATAAGAACCAATAGGCAAATTGTTTAGGTTGGCAACACTTTCAACAGTAGCTAACTGCGTCATCACGTATAACGGTTGTGAGTTTCTTTCTTGTGTGAATAAAATTAAGTTAAATAACATATAATTTGTGTCAATATATTGAAAAAGTAAGATTTTTAATTGATTAAAGTAACATTTTATTATATATATATTATTTTGGCTTTTGAAACTTGAATAAAAATTAGAATATCACAAAGAATTTCGTTCCGTATTCTAATCGAAATTGCGTATTCCAATCGAAAGTTTTATAATAAAATTTCTTTAAGAAATATTAAATATATATCAATACTTTCCATTAAATTTTAGAATAAATATGATAAAATAATATTTTTCGCGAATTTTATTAAACTCATTCAATTACGTTTCATGCAGGAAGATGATATTATTCCCGTATTTCAGATCTAAATACCGTCTTCAATCTTCTTTTGAGTGCTGTCTCGAACTAGTTTTGATAACGCTAAACGACTTTCGAGAGAAAATGTCTATGTTCTTCAGTAATATTCTCATTGACAACTTGGTGCATTGTTTCTACGAGAGCTCTCAGTTCGACAATGTGAAACGCTTCAAGTCTTGATGAGGTAAGAATATCATTTCTGCTTTATTAATTCTATGATTTCAAAGAACTTGAAAATTGCTAAAAAAGTGAAGAAAAGTTAGAAAGAAATTCTTTTTATTCTATGAAAAGTAAAGAAAATAATAATTGCTAAAGAAAATAAATTTTTGTAGAAAATTGTGCAATGATTATTCAATTGTAGAATTCAATGTTGCATATAACTTATAAAGGTTATGTTATATGCAAGAAATTGAGATAAATGATTATAAAGTTATGAAATGATATGATAATGATAAAGCTAAAGGAATTTGATGTAAAATTATTAATTTAATTTTAATTACATAGGAATATAATTGTTTAAAAACCATTGAAAGTTAAAAAAAGAAAAAGAAAGATAAAAAGAATTGAAATCTTATATTTTCTATTTGAATAAAGAAATAGATTTTTTAAATTTATATTAGAATTTATCATTAATTGTATATCATATCATTTCTTTCTTTATCACAAATGCATTTGTAAAAATAAGTCATTTATTTTTTGAAAAATTAAACATTAGACATAACCTTAAATATTATTACTGATAAAATAATGTGAAATTGTTCATTTTGGTTTTTGAGAATCAATAATAATTACATATTATTGAAATATAATTATTATATAATTCTAATTATTTAGAAAAGCATAAAATATAGAAATATTCAATTTTTTTTTTTCATTCTTTTCATGATGCAATGTTACAAAGAAAGTAGATATTTCTCAAAAATAAAATCGAAATAATACAAAATCCTTCCGAGAATTCGTTTTGTCTTTTCTCACGTAGACCAATCATGCTTTCAAAGTCGCTTTTATAATACCGATATAAAGTCAATCTCGAATAAGCCTTAGTTCGGCAGCTTTATCGTGGAAGAAAGATTTTACATTATATGCAAAGCAGCCGAAAGTCGATCCATCCCGGATCAGCATAAAAATTGCAACAAAGTTACCGCGAATCTTGGCCGTGACTGATAGCATCCTTTGTCCATGATTCTCATTTATCACTTTATAATATTTTGAATACATTTTTGACTAGATATATCTTTTTTTCTTAACAATATGATTTCATCAAGAATATTTTTTAAAAATTAAATAATTAAAAATTTAAGAATTTTATTTAAAAAAATAAAGTTAATTATCTTTGTTTAGTAATTATTATTACTGTGAATATTTATGCAAATTTATACACACATTTTTATAAGTAAAAATCTACATTCAATTTTTTAAATATTATAACAATTTTGAATATTTTATATATTCTGTATACCAATCAATTTTGTGAATTTTTGTGAATATTTAAATTTTCCATAAATATATAAATATTCACAGTATAATTATTATATTTTAGAACTATATTTATGAATTTGAAGCTATTGGAAAAGAAGCATTTAATATTAAGTAGAATTCATATAATTGGAATTCACCAATTAGCTCAATACCTATAATTTCTCGTTCAAATAATAGGAATTCACGTTTGGACAAGTGGATTTAGTCTACTGGATTTAGTTAATTGGATATTGACTAAAATTTTGTTCCAATAAATGGAGTTCTACTTCGAGGAAAGGAAAGGTTTAGATATATGTAGATTGGTAATTAACCAATTAATCTACATTTGAATATTAGCAATCCCTTTCATATTAGATACTTTGATAGTAGTATTTTTTTGAAGTGAAAAAATACTATGAATTTGATATTATGATTTATTTTATTTTATTTTATTTTATTTTTTAAATATTTCCTATTAAATAAACTTTTTCTATAACACTTGAAACTTTTCTAAACACTTCAATATTTTGTATTTTAACATTTTATGTATTTTTTTTAAAACGAGTACTTGATTTTGTAATTAATATTTTATATTATCCATTTTAGTATATTCTCTCTTATTATTTTCAATTATCTTTTGCATTCTATATTTTTCATCTATTTATCCCATTCCATTGATATTTTTCTATCCATTTGTAAAAATTTTCATAAATATTACTCTAATACTTTTTGATACTACTCATAGTATTTTCCAAATAATTTCATAACACATATATCAATCATTCATTCATTCAAAAATAGCAACCCTCTACAATAAAATATATAACAAACTTGTACATATTCAAGTTTATATCTTCTCTAAATCAACATCCAATACTCTTCATCCTCCACAGTTTTCCATTCAAGCGTATTATCTCTTCTCAAGATCCAGCACCGGATCAAAGATCCTTTTCAATACATTGGCCAAGAAAGAAGAGAAATTTCTTTCCGGAATCGATTCGAATCGTTCGTTTTTCACCACCAACGAGGTCTCGAACCTTTTATCCCGAATAATTATCAACCGGATTTCGAAAGGAGAAAGTCCCTCGGATAGTTCCGTCCGCGCGAGCCGGATTGCAGGGCGGAAATTTAAGAACTTAGTTGGAAATCCCCTTTCATTTCGAAAACGGACGGCTTTTATTGTTAGCGCCCCTGAAACTCGTTTTCCACCGGTCGGCCATTCATTCTTGGCGGCGTACATAACTGCCTTCACTGAAAATCTCATCTCCTGACAAATTTTGTTACGTGCCCGCAGCAATTTCCTCGTATAGCCCCAGTTGCTCAGTTTCCATCTCTGTTTCGCTCCCCCTTCGTAACGTATTCTCTTTCGTTTCAACTAAAACTGATCTGCATATTTCTTTCTCCTCGAGCGAAAATCGAAAACCAAGATAATAGTTCGATATTACTTGTTTTCGCCCGGTTTCGAAGAAGTTTACAGTTTGTCACCATAGAGAGATCGTTTTATGATCGAAATCCTTGAAATATCTTTAAACACATAGAGCAGTCGCCCGTTGAATATGCGTTCATCAGTGGAATGTATTCTGTACACGGCTGTTCCCTCTTCCTTTCTCTCTCTCCCCCCTCCTCCCACCTCACACACACGCGCGCAAAATCGAAATAGAGAATGGCGAGGAAACACGCGAGGCGTGTAAGCTCGCGTTGCGATTCAAGTCAAACGGTCGCATAATACGCGTGAACCGCAGAAAATAGCCGCGCGGCTGAAACCGAGCACGGAGAGAATTACGAGCTCCTTCGTCTTCCCTTTGCCGGCCAAAGCAGCAGGGCTCAAAGGACAAACCTTCTCTCGTGGAAATTCACAATCGTCTGTGCAAACGTGTTCTATCTCGGTATGCGTGCGCATTCTCATTCACACCTTTATATATTTCGGTGTGTATTTAGTTATACGTGTGTACATCTTTGTGTGAACGTCTCTCTCTCTCTCTTCCTCTTCGCGAATGTGTATTTCTCTCGCCCTTTCGCTTATACGTGTACGTGTACTCTGGTTCAAAAGTTTCTAGATACATTTTGTATTATAAATTAAAACAAATTGAATTGTACTAATGTTTGTTGTGTATAATGAGTCAATTGATTAGCTGAAGTAAATAGATTTTTGAAATGGAAAGGAATATTTTTCTTTTTATCGATTGATTCTAAAAATGAATGTTATAGAAAAAAAAGTATGACGAGTTATTATTTTTGATGTCTAAGGAATAAGGAAAGGATAAAAGTAATAAATATTCTGAAATATTTGAATAGAAGTAGGTTTTTCCCTCTCTCCTTTTCTTTGTGTGCGTAAATGAATGAACTCTTAAGCTCATCCAAGAGAATTCATTCTTTTCTCTTTCTGCGGAATATAAAAGACAGGCGGTGAGAGTATAAGATTAATTAGAAAGGTATCCGATATGTGGATTTAATCGAGTACACATTCGCGAGTCATTCGTTCGACGACACAGACTCTCTATTTCTTTTGTCTCTTTTCTTTTTGTCCCCTGCTCTTTTCCACCTTCAAACGACACGAAACCCTTGATGAGCGTCCCTTGAGTAGATTTCCAGATTGCGGAGAGCCTTAGCGATTGGATTGATTGAACGATCTTGTTTCCATGAAGTTTCGAACGATCCAATCGACGTTTGACGAATGATTTTTACCATTTTTATTTTTGATTTCAGTGAGTTACTGATTATAGTAGAAATAATTGTGGTACATGAAAAGAATTATTCGTTTAATATATTAAATTTTCGTTCCACGATCTTTTAATCATTTCTTGTCGTAATAATATATTTAAAATCAGTTTCATTCAATCAACTAGGGATTCTAAACTATATAAATAACACTTTAATCAAAGATTAATTATAAATGATTGTGTGTCTGCGCTTCTGTATCACCCATTTCAAAAACATCGTGTACACAGTTAGATGTACCACTCGAATGATTTAAACTTACAAATGCACGAACACCCTCGGTTTACTTATCAAACGTGCGTTCAAAGAGGGATCTCAAATACTCGCTTAACACCCCATACATCACATTTCTCGATACAAGTGCTTCCTCATCGACGCACAGAGAGGCCCTGAATAGAAACATTCCGCCGCGGGTGGAGTTGGGCAACAGCCAACACAGGCTGCAATTAGTCTGCAGCGATAATTCTCCAGAATACTAACCATTAGCCCAGTTCTTGCCACGAGAAAGCGTGCATAATCGAGAGACGTGCTTTCCCTTTTTCCTCTCGTTTCTGCCCGACAATCTGCTCTCCTTATCCCTCTTCTTTTCACTCCCTGTCGGCGTCGATTCGTCTTTCATCCACGCATCATCTTCCCCGAATTGAAAGAAATGATATCCAAAAGATTCGTTGGACGAATTATATTTTACGATGTAAAAATAACATTGAAATTATCGATAATCGACGAGAACAATGATGAAGAATTTTTTCTTAACGTGGCGAGTATTGAAAGAGATATATATAGAGAGAGAAGAGGAAGAACAGACACTCGAGAGCAGAGGGTAGAAATTGTGAAAAAGAATGGTGGAAAAGTAAAGTACTAGCAACGGTCAACTAGGCCCAAGTGAAACTTTGCAAAGAAACGTGGAAAATGAGGGCAAAATTGAAAGAGATGGGAATGGAGAGCGGAAACTATGGAAATAGAAATAAAAATAGAGAAATAGAGCTCGTGTAGGTTTTCGAGAATGACGAGGGATATTTTTAAAGAAAGTTATTAAGGATTATAGAAAAAAGAAGAATAGGAATTTGAAATGCAATGTGAAGTTAGTTCGAAAAAAAATGGCTTGTTAAATGTTTCATCTGATTAGTTGTTAAAAATTGCTCGGTACTTGAAGGAAAAACTTTGAACTTAAAAGATGTAGGATCAGACATATTGTGCGTGAGAGATCTCTGGGGAGCGAGGTATCTTTTCTTGATTAAAGAGATCCTTGTTTCGACGAGGATGGGTGGGTTGTCGAGGGAATTTAACGAAGATATTCATTTTTCTCTGGAGGAATTAAGTTCTTCTATTTCATTCGTACGTTGAATTATTTATTTAAAAAAATAAAAATCGAACTTGAAATTTTGCGAAATTTCTCTGTTAACTTAAGAATTAAAATCTTAAGAAATTTTGCTTTCTAGAATTCTTCAAACTCAAACAATTTAGTGATTTCATAAATTTCTATATCCTAATTGATTTTAATTTATTACATTTCATATTTAATAAATCTCATATAACTTATTACATTTATATTTTATTACATGAAAGTGCATTGTATATGCACTTTATACAGAGAAATATGTAAACAAGTGGATATTAGCCGGATAACAGATAGCCAAATTAACCTCAGGTTTCAATTCAGCGTAACACACGATCAAAATTACATCTCCATTACACCAGTTCGCTTAAGTTAGTGACAAGATGCGTTTAATACGATCCAATCCAGACTTTGTTAAGCATTAATAATCCTTCACTGTTATTATATATCTGTTTCCATTACCATTCCATTCTCGTGATTTCCACCGATAATTGTTGTTGCGTTTACGCTTACCCAATAATAGTCGTACTTGTCCAATCACGTGTGAATGTCCATCGATTCCCATAATTCTCAATTTGCATTTTAGAATATCCGTTTCCGATAAAACGTCACATTTCTTGAAACTGTATATCTCCATTTCGTTTCAAACTGTTCGTTGTGGATCTGTTTGAATTATTATTTGTTTTATCGAATAAGCACCATGGATCAAAATTCTTCGGATAAATTCTCAAGATTAGAAAGTTTTTTAAAAAAAAAAAAAATTGGTCTATCGATGAGTTAATGCGTTTCAAGGAAGATGTATCTGAAGCTTGACTGAGGTCAGCTTTGAAGCATCGAGATCGATATTTGAACGAATATTTGAAAAATACGTAAATATTCGTTGCTCGTGAATTATGGAACAACGTATTTTAAGAGAGTAGTAATCATCTTGAAACAATTTGAATAATGGTTAATTTATATATGAATAATATGTTTGTGGAAACTCTATGAATCGTTCGTTTAATCTCGGTTATAAATTTTTGAAAACTTGGAACCGTTTTGGAACAATTACGTTTGAATTCGTTTCCAAATTGATTTCCGCGATGAAATTGTAAATATCATATCGTTCGAATAGTTTCGTCTGTAAATTGCACGTGTTTACTATTTTCTTTTCGTATTTACTCAAAATGGTAAATATAATAATTGAAATTTATCGCAAATTTATATTTAATCTTTTAGATACAAGCTGTAAAAAACCGAAAGAGAAACAATTTGGAAATAATTAAAACAAGTAATTAATTGGAAATTTAAGAAGAAAAAAGATGATGGAATAGTCGTTTTTTTCTTGTAAAATTTTTCGTAAGATAAAAAAATTCGTATATAAGGATGATTAATAGGAAATCAACGTTTCGTTATTTAAATTTAATATTCCAAATTTTTTCAAAAAAGGAATAATGGAATGGAATCGTAAGAGAATGTTCATTGGAAAAATCAAACTTGTACTTTTCTGTGCACTCGTGCCAAGATTTATCAGAGAAAGACAATCTGGGAACAAGTAATGGTTTCCATTCAGGTGGAAAAAGGAAAACGTGTAATGACCAGAGGGAGTTGGCGTTAACTTGAATATTCAGACGCAAGTAGATAAGTAGTTATCTAGTCAGACATTCTTGCCAACTTGCAATCGCGTTCTTAGCTTCAACTTTTTTCTTGTCTCCGACAATTTTACTGAAACGAATTCGGAAACGGAAGCATTTCATATTACTTCTCGTACAATGATACATTTCTTTACATTCATTTTTCTTTTTTATCGATTTCGACAGATATATTTAAAATAAGAAATTAAATTATCGAATATAGAATTTGTTTAGAGAGTGATTTGATTTATTTTGGAAGTTAAAAAAATTAATAGATTTGTTTTTCCTTTCATTTCTTTCTAATAAATTTTCCAATGTTTTCAAATGGTTATTAAAACTACGGTCATTCTTTTTTTTTTTAATCTATTCTCTAGCTTGAAAGTTTTGTATCTTTAAAGATGGAATCCTCCAATTTTAATTAATTAAAAAATCGTACGTCATGTATGAAATTTAATTTCTCATCGCTTTTTCTTATAATTCTGAAATTTGATTACACACAGGCACAGTGAAATTTAATTAATTTCTAAGAAGTCTATACCAGATGTTGCGAACAATCGTGTTCGCAAAAAAGTGAAGTAATAAAGGCAGAAATGGGGAGAGGGAGAGGGAGGGAAATGAAAAGAGAAAAAAAAAACGATTTCTACTACAAATGAAACGAGAACGCGAGTCTCACATCGTTGAACAACAGTCGGTTATTGATTTATTTCTCTAAAATTTCTAGGAAATTGCTTTTTGAAAATTGAAGTGTCGGGATTCACTCTGATCAGATCGAATGCGGAAGAATCTGTACAAAAAGTAACGCGCTTTACCGAGCACGAGAATTCAATCGATTTATAAAAATGACGAAATGTATTTACATTCATTTACTTCCTGATTTTTGCTTTGGATATCAAAATAACGTGAATACATTTGCGTACAGAATCTATTTTATTTTATCAATTTAATTGCAAAATTATGCTCAACATCAAATGTATAATGTAAATTCATAGGTGAATCTTTATTATCTTGATTAAATCGTGTTAGATAACGTTTGCAATAATGACGAAACATAATACTTATTATAGGTTTATTATTAAAAATATTCGATTAAAATCTACAAATTTTTTGTTTGTGCTTTTGATGAAATTTTTAACATATATATAAATGTCATAAATCTACATTACAGGGTCAGATAAAAATCGCAATTTTTTCTTTACACATCATCCAATAAACTAATTCTTCTAATTTGTCAAAAATTATTCAATTATTTTGTTCATCTCTAATTTAGAAAAAAGTTATTTTACCTTAAAATATAATTGAATACTTTTTGCCAATTTAATAGTTCAAACAGGAGAAAGGGATGTTATAAAAATTATGTTTCAAATTTGTATTAAGACAAGTCGCTGTTTCGATGCACATGTTGCACTAACAGTATAATACAATCATGAAAATCTGTCAGAGTTGCAACTGCAGCTGACGAATAATAAAAGTCTAAGCTGAGTCACTGTTCATTTTCCATTCAAAATATTCCACGATTGTTTTATTTCAAAAATCGACGATCCGAACCGATCATCCGTTCCATCTTTGCTTTCTTGTTATGCGCGTGATTAAAACGCCACGGATTTTCCTGGCATTCCTCCCAGAATTCGCTAGATTCTCCTTTTCCGTACATTTCTTACGAATAATCTTTGATTCGTGTGGAATACTAGCTTTTTCTCTTTACAAGGATAGTTGAAATTTAGAGGATTGCAGCATTTGTTGAAGAAAATTTTATAGAGATTTTATAATATATAATCTTTATTGTATAAGAGAATTTAATTTATTGAATTTAAGGAATTGATTGAAAGCATAATAAATTCATTATCATCGCAAAAAAATCATTTGTATAAATATTGGTAGACCATTATCATCGAATCTGAATTTCTACGGGTAATAAACTAGAAATAGAATAGACTGATTCATTTCTAATTTTTTTATTAAACGTGCTTTTGGCAAAATCGATATTAATTTTTATCCACATGGATAGAAACGTAAAGGTATTCAATTATATATTCAATTTTTACAATGATAGCTCTACCGTTCTTTCGTCCATTTTTAAAAAATTCTTTGTCAAGTCGCAAACCCCACCTACACCTTAACCAATTCGAGCGGAGGAACGATCGATGCACCCGGATCGAAAGAAAAATTGCGGCGGCGTGTAAACAAATACTTTTCGAATAAGAGGATTCGAATACGAAGAGAGGTGCAATTTTATTTTTCCTTCTCCCCCTATCTCCTTTTTATCTCTCGTTTTTTCCTCCCCAGCTCGTACCGGTGGACGCGTCTAGCTGCCCAATTTGTATTTGGCGCCATTTTCGATACGCTGACCGCGTGTAACCGAGAAAAATATCGCGACTGTAGCCGTTCAGAGCGAAACTCTCGGAAAAATTGGTGCTTTTCGACGACGACAAACTCGAAACGATTTGAATCTACGCGGTAACGAGGTATCGATGGAGGGGGATATAAAAACGAAATGATGAAGATTGCGTCGATGACAAAGTGGAGGAAAAGAAAAAGAATCGTGTATTTAACAACTATTGCACAATTTTAAACATTTTTGAAATTTTCTTTTTTAATTTATTTAAATTATGAATATTCGTAATTTTATTTAACTGGCAGATAATTTATCTGTCTCAGAAGTGTAAGATATGATTTTTTTTCTTTTTTAAATTCGAAATTTACTTTCTTCGCATGAAAAAAAGAATTGCATTGCAGATAATAGCCAAGCGAGAAATTAGGTTTCATTTTCGTGATAAAAAAAAAAAAGAGGAGGAAGAAAAAGAAGAAAAGATTTAAAATAACAAGACGATACGAAAAGTACGGTAGGATGCGGTTATATTTATAGACTTCATCATTAGATGCATTTTCTGCATGCGACTTTTTCCTAATGATATCTCTGTGGTCGATTTTACGTGACCGGAAACCGTGATTTGCCGCAAAGAAAATATGGGATAGATAGTTGTTTCCTCGAGAGACTTTAATGTGAAGATCGACAGAGCGTAAAAAATAAATACGAGATCTTGTAAAATTTTTTAATATAAATTAATAGGCAAATTTTAGGCTCGATGATTAGTATACAAAGAAGAGGAATGAAACCTAGTGTATTACGATAATTGGCGTGAATTATATATAAGTAATATATCAACAATTATTTTTCATTTTTTTTTTGTTTTGTTTGCCACACACGATTACCTTGTTTGAAATAATTCAACAAGTTCTCGATAGATTTCTCTACACAACGATCCCAATAAAACACGAATAATCGATTCAACAATTATCGATACTCCAGAACCATTAAAAGCACGCTTCGAGAACAAAAATTTGTTTCAAGTAATAATTCGAGCAGCCCCTAATTAATAATCCCGATGAGATTTCTAAAACGTCGTCGATAATCGATACTCGACCTTTGTTTTTTTTTTTTTTGTTTTCTATTTTTTTCCCCCTTCTTTTCCTCTCTTGATTTTTGTTCAATCGTGCCACTCGACGATTGGACAAATAATTCGTGGCTCGATCCAAGTGGCTCGTTAATTCTTCGGTGTCGTGATTCCACCCGGCATCGAAAGTCGATTTCGAACTCTCTCTTTCTCTCTCTCTCTCGCTCCGCACGAGAGGAACTCACCCCTCTCCGCGTGACAGTTTCCTCCCTTTTGAACACGGCCAAAACACCAACTTCCCTCCCTCGAGCCAGCCAATAAAAATTCACTTTGCGAACTTTACGTTACCCCGATTTTTCGCCGGTTTGCTCGAAAATTCTCCCCCCGAAGTTCGTGACACGTACGTTGGCCCCGAAATAAGATTTTTAGACGTATCGTCGATGACTTTTTCCTGGGCTATTTGATAGTTACTTGTCTCCGCGATACGTGTCTTTTTTTAACAGATTTTTTTTAATTGGAATTTTTGTTCGTTCGTAAGAAGAAAAGTTACGATTGAATTAGAGAAATTGACTTGGAAACTCGCGTTATAGAATATTTTAAGGGTTTTAAGGAGGAAATTTTTATTATATATATAAATACAATAGTAAAGTTTTACGTATACGTGATTAAGTGGTATATTTGGGAGAGAAATAAGTTGCTCGTTTTACGAGCAACGAAAAATATTTTATGTTTGACGTCATAAGTTATCCACGAGTCATATACTCAGTGACACGTTTACACTCGGCTAACCGCTCAAGTTGCGCTTGATCGAGCACATCGTAACGCGAAACTTTATAACTTTCTTACCGCATGAGCTACCGAAATAGAATTTAAAAAGGTTAAAAAGCTTTGGTAATCCAGAATATTTATATATCCTTCAATATTTAATAACAATCTCTCACAATAGCGCAATCAAATATTTCCCGAACGCTGTTTGAAAAAAGAGAGAGTCAACGCCTGGTGTAACGCTTTCCAACGAAATCTACGAAATTGTTGAAAGATCGCCTGTACACCTATTCCAAAATGACAGAACCCTGAGCACTTTGCAAGCCAATTCTCGAATCCCTGTGTTTACACGAGATTCCGATACGACGACACCTTGGGAGGAGGGGGAGGGGTGGCGAAAGGCGTTCGAACCTCGCTCTGTCGTTTCGTTGCGCTTGTTTGCGCAGTTGATTGCCTTTGCAGACAGCCGGCGGAAGTTAACCGATCAATTAAAAATGTAAACCAAGGCTAATTGGCACGTTAAACGGCTTTGAGAACGTATCGGCGACCTGATTACACGGCTCTCGTGTCTTCTCCCTTATCGCTCGCTCTAGTGAAGAATCCGAAAAATGATTCGAATTTGAATTTTTCGAATGGATCTGTTGGCGGGGCGAAATCCAAGGAAGTCTTTTTTTAATTTTAGTAGAATTATTAAGGTAAATCGATAAGGGTTATAGGTATCTGGAATTTTTTCTTTTCTCTAATTGTGTTGTTTTATTGCAGGATTGTATTCAATTATAAATAAATATTGGTTATATCAAGTAGAATTGTATCTACGATGGATTCGTTGAAAAGGGAATGAATGAAAAATTATTGAGATGGAAATTTAAAATTAAATAATAATTCACGAACGAAGATTATTAAATAATATTTCAGAGAATCATTGGGAAGATGAATTCGGATTGCTAATGTATAACTATTGTACAATTTTAACGAATTCCGAACTTAAATTTATATTTGATTCATAAAAAATTCGTATAATCTTAAATTAAGTTAAATAATTTCGTTCGGATGGATAATTGGCTCATTCGTCCGTTCTTTTCTTTCCCCCCGCGATATATTTCTGCGCGGAATTTCCCTCTTAATCGGTAAACAGGAAGTTACGCAGCCACCATTACCGGAAGATTAAAGAAAAGCGTTCGAGCCATAAACGAGCGTATAATATGCCGCAACGTAAATTCATAAATGTTCATTGAAACGTTCCCTCCAATTTTCTCGTAATCACGGCACGCAGACAGAGCTTTTTAATTGCCAGGTTTCCAACCTTCTGTATCCAATTTTGCTAAATTTTTATCGTAACGAGAGCTATTATAATATATATATATATAATAACATGCGTTTATTTTAAACACGAAGATTGTTCCTTTTATTAATTTTTCCCATTTATTTGATACATTCGTTCCAAATTGAGCGATAATGAAAGCGAAGAGTGAATTAATAAATTATTTCAACGGATATGATAAATGTATCGAGTCCATGAAATAATTATTATACACGTAATGAAAATTGGTAAACGATGTGGAACTACGATGTTTAAGGGTCACGATGTTCTTGGAATATTAATTAGGGTATTACAGTATCCGATGGACTATCGTCAGATTAAACACTCTAAAATTATCGTGCGTTGTTCGCTTACAGTCTGCACAAACGTTGAAAAATATTTGCATCTTCCCTCCTGCTGATCATACAAGAGCAACGGGCTTGGTTAAATTCATTATCCTAATTGAAAATGTGTTTTACTTTCGAAGAATCGAAGGTAAGAGAACATAACTCGATGCAATGATCGATCGTTACAATATTGTGTTTCCTAGGGAAAACTTTTTTCTAAAGATCTTATCTCAATATTTGATAATCACTGAAAGTTAATTCATGTTTCATCAAAAATTTCCTATACGCCAGAAATACGATATCGCAATTTCGTACGCTATTGAGAATCATCTTCCATATCCAAAAAAAAAAAAAAATGACAAATTTCCATCGGACGAAACAATTTCCCAACTTCTCTTCCAAAATTAATCCACGGACCTATGCCACTCTCGCGCATTTTTACCTACTAAATCACCTCTTTCATTCCCAGCCGCATAAAGTTTAAACACACACTCGGGCGAAAACACACAACGATCAAAAAACCGACGGCCCACGCTGTAACAATTTCATCAGGCGCGCATCTCTCGTGTTTTCCACGTAACGCGATCAACAGAGTGATAATGCGACACGCATCTCGAGATTTCCCCGTGAAAAGGGAAAAAATTGGAAAAAATTGTTTCGAGTGGTAATCGATGGGTTCGAATTCGACTTTGTACTTGTAAATTCAAGTGCAATTCAATGGAGAGGGGGAAGAGAATTCATTTGTCGAAGACTTGATTTTTGCAGAGTAAAACGAGGAGGAAAATTGTACCAAGATTTATTTATTAAATTGTAAACAATAATGATGTAATAGAAACAAACTTTTATAATTTCGAAAAGATATTGAATTTGGAATAGAAGAAATTATTTTAGAGTAACTGACTCTCTACTCGGCAAAACTTTATAAAAGAGTTTTCGAAAATAAAGTATTTTTCCAATTCTTTTCTTTCTTATTCTTTTTTTTTTTCTTTTAGAAATAATCGATCGATTTTTGAAACGTCTCCGAAAATTCCGACCGGTCAACGTTTGAACCCACCCCCCGTCACCAGCGACGAGCTGGTGGAAATAGGTTGCATAAATTACAGGACTGGTGGCGGGAATGTGTCGTATAACGAGATAATTAATACATGGACGACTGTTCACCGAGGCGAAAGCTCTGCCCGGTAGAATGCGTTTACCGACTGTTTCGTTGCTTATAACCGGTCATGTACATTGTTACCAGGAAACACGTGCTGCCTCTTTTGTTCAATTGTACGATCTATGCGCCGAAGAACGATCCGCGAATTCGAGAAATTCGAGTGATGCAGCTTTGAATCGGGCTAGGGTAGAACAATTAGAATTCTCCGGTTGGCTGGCCAGGTTGGACGCCCGTTGTATGGATGGCCCCTCGTCCACCACCACCGCCAACTTTCGCCATTTTGTGGGACTGCCAGCGTGAACCAAAATTATGCTGCCCGGATCGATAAGGCGATCGATTCTTTTTCAAGAATTTTCCTTTCTCGAGGAGATGATGAAAAAGTGGAAAATACATGGAGATTTCAGGTCCAATTTTCACGAAGATTCCTTTTAATTCTTGCAAAGACCATCGGTTGATGTGTCGCGCGTCTAAATTCAATCTTATTTATTCCTAGATCTCTGTCATATTGGATTTTATTTGTCGAGTTTAATTCATGCGCTTTCACGATTTCATTAAGAATTGAATAACGCGAGGGTGGGGAGAGAAGGGAACGTTTTTTTACGATATTCGGCATACATTTTACCGGATGTTATGGATATTGAATATTTGAACGTGCAACCAAAGCTCCATATTTAACGTGATACGAATCAAAGATATATAAAAACTTTTATGAGATAAAAACTTTTTTCCAGCAATATAGATATTTTTTAAGTATCTATAAAAATTCGTTTCACTTTTCAACGCTATTTACTTAAAAAAAAAAAAGAAAGAAAGAAAGAAAACGTCGATACTGTTTTCGATCGAGTTTCCAAAGCAAATTCTACGTATAAATATTATTCACGTGTAAATGGGAAGCTCAAAGAATCCCCGAACCGTTGAAACTCTCAAAACACTGAACGGTCGAAACAACAAGTTCCACTGCCGCGCGACAATTTCGAGTTCACTTGATCCAAACGGGATAACCTACGTCGCTACCTCCCGAGGGCCTGGGAATAACACCGTTTTACAAGGGCCATCTTGGCTTAATGGTGTTATTATTAAGCTACAAGTGGTTTCGTTCGTTGCTATCTCTCGTACGTTTTAGCAGAATACCCAACGAGATTGTAATTATCAAGCAGATGAACGCGGTATGTTGGCGGATAATAATCGATGTCCCCTTCCCCCTTCTTGATAACGAGGGAGGGGGGCAGCGACCACGCGTGTCGTGGTGTATAACCGTAGCTATTCTAATCATAAACACGATTATGCTCTCGAGCGGCACACGCCCCCTCCCCCTCGACTCTGAAAGTTTCACGATAATTACTCGGTTCGACGGTATATCGCCAAATACCAGGAGAGCGATTACGTCGTATGTAAATGCGCGCCTTGACGAGTGTTTGTTCAACCTCGTATGCTTGGGAGCGAGCAGCAACGTAATCGTGGCGAAAATTGGTTCAGGGTATTCTTTAAGGGTTAGGGAAGGGCTAAGATCGCGTTCTGTCTGACGAACGTTGTTGTTCGGGCTTGCCAATTATTGTTTCTTGCGTGGCTTGTCGCGGATGCTGTTGCTGTTTCCACGAAATGGTGTTGACGTTGTGTTAATTGCGATGATTCGTTTGTAATGCGAATTGTCATGGAGACACCAGTTTGGAAATACGATCTCTCGAACGTATCTGATTTCGCTTTTTCGTTGTTTTTGAAGAATGATCGATTACTTCTTCGATATCCTATTTTTATCTGAGGAATTTAATGATGAAGTTTGCGTAAATTTCTTGTAGCTATCTCAAACATTTTCAAACGGTACTAAAATATTAATCTTTTGATCGTTTCATTACATTTTTTGATTTAGAAATTAGTTTTCTAAGAGTACTTGATATATTGGATAGGATAAGTATTTTTTCTTTTTGTATTCCCATTAATCCATGCACGTATTTTGAATTACAAAGGATGATAAACATAGTGGAACCTTTCTGTGGATATCGTGGACACGTTCTGAATTATTTTGACACTAAGCAGCTTAAGGAGCGAGATAACCTAGATTACGTCGTCCATAAGACAGAGACTTAACTATTCCACCGGCTATTTGGTTGTACATATTCTAAATTGAAATTTCACACACAATGACGTATTAGCTTAGATGTTAAGCCACAGCTCACATTGGGCTTTGGATACGTTTGTTGGATGGTAAAAAAATCTTGGCACGCAGGAAGAGATGTTCAAATAAGATCTTGCAATCATAAACATATATATGTAAAAATTTCAAAGGATTAAATTTTTAGATTATTTGCCAAGTTGATGTATTTCAATTCTGAATTGGAAAGTTAGTTTCTTATTAATTTTTTACTTTTAGCTTATCTTTATATCTTCAATAAAATGTATTGAAACATTGAGTAAAGTTTAAGTGTAATCTTTAATGAAATTTTTTTATTTTATGAGTATTGTTTGGAATGTGTTTGTTGAAAATATTTGTATTTTCCAATTCAACAAATATTACTTAGTTTTTTAGTTTGGAATATTTTTCAAATTTTATTACTATTTTATTTTTTGTACTTTTGTGTTTTTCTTTTTTCTTTTTTCTTTATTTCTTTTTTCTTTTTTTTTTTTATCTGTTTCAATTTTTTCCAATCAAAAATAAATAATAAAAAGTAATCAAACAATATCGATAAAAAAAATCTACAAAAACATATTGAAGACATTTTTCAATCAAAATTTAATTTTAATTGTTTTGTTTCTCCAATGATTTCGTTTTTTAAATTATCTCTTGTCTGACATTAACATGTTTCTTAATTAAATTTCTGAGAATCGTTTGTTTTAAATCTTCGATCAATTTATTTCAGTCAGAAGTCGAAAATAATAAGTCGTAAGTTTCCAATTTCAACGCTATTGTTTGACAAACAATTTAACAATTCGTAAAATTTCTCAATTAAAACTTAATTGATTTCCAATAATTTCAGGCTTCCTTTTTTTATATATCTATTTATATATCTATTTTTATAAATTATTTCTAATTTTTCTGTATCAAATCTTTCATTAATTGTGTGCATCATAATTATTTTTATTAAAAAGTTTAATAATAGAGTTAAATAGCAAAATATTATATCAATTCTTAAATAATATATCAATCGAGCAAGTAGAATACAACAATCATGGCCAGACATATAACATAGCTCATAAGAAATACATATCAGAAAAGTATTATAAACCAGTGATCAGGCATATAACACACAGGTATTTAGAATCAAATCTAATTCTAAAATTCTATTTCGATCTCGCTCCTTTAATCTTCCATTACTTCTTCCGAACCAACAATTCTCTTCGATACCAAATACGATCCATTCGACTCTTCGTTTCTGCAATTTCTCGCGTATCCTCCGCGAATCGTCGCGACAGCTCCATTCGAGACTTCCACTCATTAGCATCCAAACTTAAACGAACTTCCACCCAACTCGTCCCGGGTGTTTTGCGGCGAATTTTCTTCCACGTCGAACGGATCCACCCCGTTTTTCGCCACGAAAATCCGACCGCCTCGTTGTTCCAACAACGAGGTGATTATCATCAGCAACGATTGTTCGCGCCTCGCGACCCCGCGAGTCGAATAACTTAGCCACCGGCTCTCTCGTCTTCCTTCGCCCTATAAATTCACTTCACCCCCGTCGAAATCACGGAAACTTGGAGGGCATCGGATTTACGGAGGCGAAAGATTCGAGTTGATCTTTTTTCTTTTTTTTTTTTTTTTTTTTTTTTTCAAGATTTATGATACGCGTGGAAAAATATGCGCTCGAAGGGAAAGAGTTTTGGTTTTAGATTTCGCGATTTATGATCCAGGGAATGCGGAGATAAATGATAAATCGTTGAAGCATTTGCATGTTTAAGTGAGCGCGGAACGTGGGGGGAGGATAGTAAAATTTTCATCAAATTTCGTTTATAATCACGGTTACTGTAGCTTTAACGAACTCTTTAACGAGCTTCTCGATGTAAGAATTTGAAGGAGCAAACTGCTTTGAAAATCTGAAAGAAATAAAGGGGTGATACAATTGAGTAATTGAACGTTATTGAAGCTCAACGCTTCTGGAGTTAACTTGAAGAGTCTGAAGTAGTTTATAATGCTTCTATGGGAACTTTACTTAGCTTTTGATTTCGAAAACTATTCATTCTCCCCTTTTTGCTGCACCCTTAACTACACTCTTGCTTGCTTTCTTCCGTTAACAAGGGGGAACTTTTAACATTTGTCATTCTCGTCAAACGATTCTGTTGCAAAAATAAAAATTCCACGAGTTGTAGTCATCTTCCAAGTGGAAACAAAAAATTGTAATTAAAATTTTTTCCCATAATTTCTGTTCACGTTTCAGACAAATGATCTTACAATTATTTTTAATTTTCTGTTTTCTTTAAAATAAACTATACATAAATCCAAAAATGAAAAAACTAATACAGGAAAGAATTTACTGCTATTTAGAATACAAAATTTCTATAGAATTCACCAATTATCATTGCAACATCTGTCTAATATCTTTTTATCTTTTCTCCTTCTTCAATCTTTCATTTTCTATATCATACATAAAAACGAGATATAAAATGTACAAAGCACGGCGAAAGAAACGATCGAGGGAATGAAGAGTATCTCCAGTAAAAATTCTCGATTTAAGCCTCGATGCATAAAAGATCGAAACCTATAAATAACGCACAGGATCGATTCAAAAACTCGCCAGTAGCAGTGACAATCCTCCAGAGGGGGACGTTTGTATCGTGCAGGGTTGCACGTTGTAAAATTTGGAATGTTGCCCGGGTTGTATGGGTTAAGGGTGGCCGTCGAAGAAAAATCGTTGGCCGTCGTTCGTGGTCGGTGGATACCGATCTCGAACCCTTTGATCGATTTCCATCCATCGATCCCTCGACACATGGATCGATTGATCCTTGCAAGGAATGCCTGCCTGACGAATGATAGACTCGAACTACTCGATATCGGTGAAATGCAGTTACCACTCGTTTGAATTGGAAATCGAGGAAATGTTTTAGATTAGATTTTTCTTGTAAAGATTATTCTCGCGTGAAATGATTCGTTATTCGAAATATATTTAATAAAAATAGAGCGAAAGTTTCTTCTTTCTTTTTGCAACGACGCATACTCGGAATTCGTGGAACAGGTTTTATATTTTCGAAGTAGTTCACGGATGAATTGCGTCAATAGACGTTATAGTTACGTGGATATTAATAACCAGTCTGCAGAGTCTATCTTCATCTAAAAGATCGAAGAGGTTATTCTATTATTAGACGATGTAACAAGATTGAATCTACCTCGCTCGGGATTTTTAAACGTTCATAAAGAATGTAAAGAGGATTGAATTGATTCGACATCTTCGAAATCCTCGAAGTGTGTATGAAACGTGTGCTCGTTATTCGTTCAGAAATTCGTTCAATTTCAATTTATCGTGGTATTAATTTAATTTTAGGAACAAATATTTAATATAATTCGTTTACAACGTGAATAGCTATTATCTGAACAAAACATCATAGTTAGCAAAGAGGATTAACTGGACTCCTATCGCGTACACGACCTAGTTATTAGGTCATCCCATAAATAATGTTGTTTTGGAAGTCTGGCCTCTGGTTAAACTCTGATTAAATTTTAATGTGTAAATCAAATTATCACGATTACAATTTGTAAGCGAAGAATTAAATAAATAATACACTCGACGTATATATTCTTTCAATCAACGACACTTGCCATATCTCTCTTATTCATCTCTTATAAAATTATTAATAATCGATTGATCGAGGATAAAATACTCATCGAAATGAATAATCTCGAAAAATCAAGCTTCCTATAATATATATAAAAAGAATAGAAGTATATAATTTCGTTTAAAAGAAAAAAATATCTTCAGCAAAAGAATTATCTTCCTCGATTCGAATTATTTTTTCATCCTCGCGCGAAATCCTTTTATTCCTTCAAATCGCACGAGTAGCAATAGGCTTAAATAATCGAAGATGGCCGTCTGAAGCGTGAGCACCGGCAGCTGGCAGTGTATCAAACGTCGGTAAGCCGGATTTATTACGCGTTTCGAAGTTTAACAATGTCAAACGGTGGGGTTGGGCCGATCGGCGCGACTTTAAGGCGAATTCGCAGCAAGCTCGGTCATCCGGACTTCGGACAATGGCGGGACAAGGGATTGGATCGCGATTCGAGCGGAAGTTGGCAAGGGTTTATTGGTGCGCCACCAGGCTTCGATTCAACCGGAAGAAAATAAAGAGCACGCCAGACGGATCACGGAACAAGCTAAGATGCTTGTTCGCGAGCTTTCCGCGCGATTGCTGTACCGTTCGTAATTTTTCTTCAGGGTTTTGAAAAAGGGTTTTTAAAAAAGGCGTAGAATTGTGGAGGAAAAGTTTGAATTGTTATTCAATCGATAATTTTGATTATCGATGCGAGAGTGTATTCGAATAAAGAAGAAATTTATTCGATTTAAATAAATCGATTTTAAATTATGATGGATTATGAAAATGTGAAGTTACATTTATGGATTTGCTGACTCTGGTTTAAACGTGTTTGAAATTTGAAAGTTTAAAATTTTGCGCGGAGCAGCGCTGGATAATTTTGTCGGGAAAGGGAAGTTTTAAAAATTGTAAGAACTGCAACGAGTTAATTGGATGAGTCTATAAACTTTGAGCCAACTAAATTGGGGAACTGCGAGTAAAAGGCAGTTAATTCCTGTCAGATAGGATCTAAGTCGATTTCGACTAATTCCTTTTCAACTCGAAATCTAATTTTGAACCTAAACTTGATATAAAATATATCGAAAGAAATATATTCTGATAAATATCCACTTAGCTACTTAAAAACTTGCTACTCTTCCAGTTGCTTGACAAAAAATTTCATGTCACACTTATATTTCAAAATATCGTACAATTTCTGTTTTATCACTTTAAACAAATGGAAAGCCTGAAACGGCTCGTAAAAATTGATAGATCTAGATCCATGGGATCGCCGAATGATACATCAAGGATGATGTAGCAGTCCTCTGTTTCCTCCGCAACTCGCTCGCGGCAAACTTAAGGACGAGTCGTCTGAATTAATTGCACCCTTGATGCATCGTTTCGATTGCAGGACTGGCAGTTGTTGATACGTTATCGTATCGAGGATTATTCGTGTAATTTACGCCGGTAACGCAATGCCTGACCGAAATCGATTATTTGCCACGTTTAACTTCCATCAGCGTCCAACCAACTGTGATTATGCGCTCGACAGTTGTAACAGGAATTGCGTGCAATTAGACACAAACTGCAATGATGCAACTTAACGCCCTCTCCAAGAGAATGTACTTTCCTATTGTTAACTGTCGTTGATGCAGTCACCTGAGAAATTTATTTTCGTTCGACGCAATAGTACGATTCCTATAGTTTATCATGAATCGACACTCGTATTCGATTATTTTATCAGTTATTGATTAATATTCGTGTCAATCTTTGGTTTGACGTTGTTGCAAATGAAAGAGGAGTAAGAAATGGGAAAAAGAGGGGATTTATTAATGGACTCACTTAAATGCATATCCAAATGTTGCACTCCTTCAAGAAAAAATATTTAATACTCTGCAAACTAATATATTTCTTCAGAAAGATAGAAAGATGTGTATTATCTTACAATTGCACGATTATAAGTATTAATAATATTGATGAAAATTTTACAAAAGATTTAACGATAATGTGGAAAAATATTCAAGTGCACGGTATATAAATGAAATAGAAATTTAAACATATAGATATTCTGTATAGAAAATTAATTTAAACACCCCTTCTCGAATTCAATTGTTCACTTACAACTCTCTAAAACTCCTAACCAACCCTTATTTCCCTTCCTTATCGCTCTTCCACGTTACTTGGAACACAGAATTTTTTCCATCTATCTCGGGAGGGGAAAAAAGGTGAAAATCGTCTGAAACAACGAGAAATAAAAAGGGTTGTTAATTAAACTTTGAATTTCTCGAAAGATCCCCACTGAGAACTGCATCGTTGTTAATTATTCGGTGGAGAATCTTGGACGAAGATGCAGGATGAATCACTGAAAATTAGGTTGCGAAGTGGAAGACAAGTGTCATTATTACAAGAGGCGTTTAATCGGATTTGCCGGTCGAGCAATTCACCTCGACTCGAAAACTGGCAACATCGTTCAATTTGCATAACGATGTAATTTAACGCGTATCTGCTTGATCATAGTTCTTTTTTTTCTTCTCCCTGTGAACGTAAACAGATTTAATTTAAAAAAAAGAAAAAAGTTTCGTTCATTTTTATTTTCATACACCATTCTGATGATCTGCAATTACGTTTGAAGATACTTTCTGTACGAAAAATTTTGCAAATATAATCGTGTTTATGTTTAATTGCTTCTAAAATTGATGGATATCAAGTGCAGATTCTGATTTTTAAATTTAAGCGAAGATGGATAGAAAAATAGAGACAAAATTACATAATACTAACGATAGACAAAATACACACTATTGTAACATATAACGTTTCAACAATCCGATTAATTATTAAGATAGGAGGCAAAGAGATTAATAAAAAATTTCAAAATTTAATCAATCCCAATATCGAAGAAATATAATCTTAGAATGATCTATCCTTCGTTTCGAATCACTTTAAAATCTCTCCTTCCATCACATGAAGCAAAATCAACGAAAAGAGAGAAAGAAAAAGACACAACATTCATCGAATTGTGTATATATCCGTCGCAATTAAGTTGGGAAGGAAGTCGCCGATTAGAAACCGACCATTAAACAAGAAACCACGTCCACGTGTGGTCCGTGCAAAGAAAAGAAAAAGATAAGGTCGAGGAAACGAAAAAGAGAGGCGAGGGAAAAGAAACTGCGAGGTTGCACGAAAAGGCTTGCTTCTAATAAACTATAACGTTCTACTCGAGATATTAGCATCACCGGTAACGACGAGCAACGTCGCGACACCGGGTGTCGGCGGTTTCCACGGTGGAGCGACAAAAGAGCAGCCACCCTTTCAGCGTCTCTCTCTCTCTCCCTTTCTCTCTGTTTGTCTCTGTCTTTTTTTTCCTCGTGCCACCGTTAGGTCTCGCTCTTTTTCACCGCTATTCCAGAAGTACCTCAGGTAAGCTCATTGCCGCTGCTTACAAAGCTTACCATCCCTCGTCATCGTCATCTTCTCTTTTTCCTCCTTTCCTTCACTTCCTGCGCTCCGTCTTTTTTCGCCCCTTTGCCTGCTTTTTTTGGAAAACTCGACGAGCGAAGGTTTCCTCGGATTTTTTGTTTTTCTCTGGTTTCGTTTTATTTTTTGTTCAGCAGCTAGGCTTTTTCTTATCCTTATTCTGGGGATGCTCGTTTTGACGAGATGCGGCTGATCACGAGGAACGAATTTTTTTTTCTACGGTATTAGATTAGGTTGGATTATAATCATTGTGACGAGCGAATATCAATCGATAAAAATTTACGAAAATTGTGCGATTAGACGAATATCCAAATGATCATTGGAAATTTTCTCTATCACTCTATTCAAAATTTTGTTGGAAATTGAGAACATTTAAAACGGGAGAATAATGATAAAATTACAATGTAATGATTGAATGAATATAAAATGATTTTCACGGTGATTTAAAGTGTTTAACGTTTAATTCTTTCGACGTTATTTGGAATTTTTTTTTATTTAATTTTCAAGAAAATTTACTTGAACAGTGTTTCGTGTAATTCCTCGCGAAATTTATGTATTTAAAAGAAATTTTTTCCACGCGAACGTATTCGAGAGACTTTCCACCGTGTGCAAAAGTTGCTGATTATTACTCGCACCTCGACCTGGAAACTGCATAAATCTGTCCTCGAAAAGGTAGTTAGTGCAATTAGAGGCACGCGAGCGGTTCTTTGCAAATTTCCACGATGAGCACAGCGATGAGCTCTGCAATTTTGCATCGCGCGAATGTTCATACTTTTAAAAATCTCCCCCTATTGTCTATTTTGTACATTGTTTAAAGTATGTTTCTACGTGACGAAGTACTAACAATAATAATAACGTGGGATTAAGAAAGAAGTAGAGATTATCTTTCTACTTTTAATAAATATTTCATATTTTTTTTAATAACTTATTTAAATTTTTTTTAAAAGTTTTACAGTACATGTCAGTCAAAAGACGCTTAAGAAACATTATAGTTATAGTTTTTAATAGTAATAATAATAATAATGAGATATCTAACACAGAAGTATTTCTCTTACTTAATTTTCGAGAGAAAACAATAGCGTTCAATAAAATGTAACTAATGTAGATTTTTTTAAAAACTTTCAATCTTCGAAATTTTATATTTTTTTACACTCGATAACCTGCTATATTTTGAGCGAGAAATATCCAATATCTAAATACACTCGCAATTTTTTCAATTGGACAAATAATTTCCAATAAAATCCAATTAATTTCCACACAAAATTTTTTTCACTCCGCGTGACAATCACTCTTGTTTCGTACAATCTATTTAACTTGCCTCAAAAAAAAAAAAATATTTTTTTCCCAATCCAGGACCCTCGATTATTAATTGAACAATTTCCAAAGCAGAAATATACGACAAAAATTCGTCGAGCCTGATTAAATTTTTAATCATTTTCGAAATTAACAATCGGGAAAATTCTCTGATGATAGTTTTTTTTTTCCTTTCCTTTTTTTATCGTTCATTTTCCCGGCGCAATTTCGAGCGCACTCCCGAAAATTCGCCGAGATAGGGAAGAGCTTCCCTAGCGCGACGAGATCTGCCGCGTGCATTCATTCGTGCTCTTAAATCTTCAGCGAAATATGCACAACAATAGCGGCGATAATAAATTCACGCGAGGACATTAATTAGCGAACGCGTTGCGTGGAGATAAAAGTCGCGTTTTATCGAAATGGTCGTTTGAAAAAAAGGAGGAAAAAACGTGAAAACGTATTTTCACGTGCTCGGGAACATTTTTATTTGGGTGGAAATGGAGGTTTGGCTCGAGCCGGTGGATAAATATCAAGAAAGAGATAATCTTGTTCGACCTATTGAATCGAACTCGAAAATGTGAAATAAATTGGATTTTTGCACGTACTATTATTTGTCGATTGTCGTGTACAAAGAATATATATATTTTAGTGAAATGTCGATGAACAATGTTTTGTTTTTAATCTTGAAATTTTGTAATTAAAAATTTTTTTAATTAAATTTTATAGAGCATCATGTATGGGACAATTTTTTTTATCGAAATTTTTTATTAGTTTTGGAAGGTGTTTTTGAAAGTGTTATTTTGTAAAGTGTAAAATTTAATATTTTGAATTATGTATATTTTATTATCGATCTGATATTCTAATTGGAGCGGCGTATTGTCTTAGAGATTTAGAACTTTCTGAATGTAACGTTATATATTTGCTGAAACTGTTTGAGCAACCTTTGAGCAATTGACAGCTGTTTGAGTTTCCAAAGTAGTTTATATCTCCGATTATGTGCAAGATACCGATACAATTACGATATAAATTCTATTTATTATTTAATTAACGATTGAGAATAAATGAAACTATTATACGTATATAACATGCAAAAGATTACATTATTCTACAGATTTCTGAAAATAAAAATTCTGTTAAAATTTTTAGAATTTTTCAGAATCCTCTTTTGCATTTTATTATAATAAAAACAGTTTTCAATAGTAATCTTATCCTTTATTTTATCACAATATTACACGAACCTTATTATCCTTCTACTACTGTTTCATGGAAAATATCAAAATACATAGGAATTTTATATTAAAAAGTTAATTGACCAGTAAAGAAATTACGGATATACGATATTATATACGATACAATAGAATCGCAAATTTGGGGGAATTGCAAATTCCAAATTTATTTTTAAATTTGCAACGCAACAGTTTAACCGAGTTTAATATTTTTAAATCATTATAACCTCGTATTCGTCGAAACAAGTCTCGATTCCCACTCCTCGATCGAAATTTAACCGAATAAAAATTCATTTTCTTCATCCCCTGGAAAAAACAACCCCATAAAATTGGTTCGTACAGGCAAACATCGATGAAATCCTCCGTATCCCATATTAATTCTTATCTACGTACAATACATTGAAAACATTTATCTCTACACAACGATGTTATCTATAGTTTCGACGATCTCGATTAAAACGTAAATTCACTTCGACGCGGAGAATAAATTGTTATTCACTCGGATCGAAGATAATCATGAAATGCATCATACTACGAGACTGGCCACGCTCTAGGATTCTACTTTCATAATTCGAACATCGGTTAAGCGTGAACGATCCCATAAAAACGCGCATTAAACGTAGATTAAACCGATTTGGTGGGAGGGGAGAGATCTTCCATCACCTCCCTACGATCCCACGATTCCTTCATCTCGATGGATCTTGCAATTTACATTCGAACAAATCGTTTCTTATCTCCGATGCATTAATGGATTTTCTACGCGCATTTTCCATTCAGATAAGGGACGATATACACGCATGATTTCTTGCGTGTCATTCTCAGATTTTTTCTTATGGAGTATTGAATATTAATTATTACTTTCTTGCTGTAGATTCACTTTTGATATTTGGAAATTATCGAAAGAAATTCAAGGGGTAACGCATAACACACTGCAAAAGATTAATTTAGAATTCAAATTTTTATTCAAATCCTTATTCAAAAGATACGTATAAAAGTTCTCGAAGCTGATGATTATGATTATCTTCGTATTCACTGCGCGTATGATTAAAGTATAACGATTTTTAGTAAGAAATTGCTTTTAATATCTCGATATTATTATTATGTCGAAATCTTTTCTTTTAAATTATTCCACGATAATCGAGATTAAGATGAGCAATCTTCTGCAATAGAATCTTCTAAAAAATATCCGATATTTTTCAACGATAAAGGTGCAATTGAAAAATTTAATAATCCTTTATCTCCAAATTTTATTCTCGTCATTTTTAACTTTTATCCCTGTGTGGAAATAGACAAAATTTATTTAAGAATAATGCCTTCTGTATGATGATATTTAATATTCGAATGTGTGTAAAATTAAAATATTATTCATTTAAAGGAGAAGAAGAATGAGATAGAAAAATGAAGAAAGAAAATCAGAGAGATATTTCGTATCAATTAGAACAATAGAAGCAAGATTGTTTATCTATTATTATATACAGAAGTATATTCAATAAATTTCACTTTGATTTATTTTGTTAATTATTCAAGCGTATAACACGGTGTATTACTGGTATTATTGACGTATCGATAATCGCACATCATTATACCGACTAAATTACTTAAATAAATTAATTCGTACTTTATTTCGTGAAATTAATTCGTTCATTCAGGACGAATGTTGTTTAATTGTTTATCTCGTAGCTCTATTGTAAAGCGCATTCCTACAATTTACCGCGATACACGATAACAACGTTATTTTTCATCCCTCGATTTCTGTCGTACGATCTTTTGTCGTATTTTTTTTCTTCCTTTTTTTTTTTTTTTTTTTTCCTCTCCAATAACCCGGTATTTGTTTATGCCCATGTCACAATTTGCCCTTAACAAAAGGCCACCAATGAAATAAATGATCCTTTGTCCATCAGAGAAATGCGAATCAGTGACGAAATCGAAAAGTGAGGATGGAAATTCATATTCCTTTATTTCATTCCCATTCGAAATGGTGCACGTACACGTTCCACCGACTGATTTCCAATTCCAATTTTTCATCATTTCACTTTTCGATCTCGACGACCAATTAAATTCATCTGACGCTTGTTTAAACAAAATAAACTTTGCCGCGCGCATTTCCTGCCCCCCACGCCAAAGAACGTGTTTTCACGATCGAATTTTAATCGATATGTAAATATCTGAGATATTTTTTTCCCTGAAATTTCTGTTCAATCGAATTATTTATGATTCTTGGACGTTAAATTAGAATCGTTTGTGCGTGTTTTTCTTTTCTTTTTGTTGAAAAATTCATAACAATTCCAAACATCCACAACTTCGTGATTCGATTAAAAATGTAATAATTCTATATTTATTCTAAGAAAATTTATCAAAGATCCAATAAAACACTAATATTTTTTCCATTATATAATTTTAAACGTTTAAAAGTCGGTACATTTATAACACAAAATATATTCTTGTTTTAATATTAAAATTGATTACAAAATAAAATATTATTATATTAATCGCACGATAAAAAGTTTCGATAATTCATTTTTTTTATAATCCTACTAAATAGCCAATGAAACTTTTTCCATCTCTCTCAAAAAAGACTTTATCAAACCAACTTGAAATTAATCGTCTCTTCGACCAACTAAAAGAATGTTTCGAATAAAATACAATTTCCAATCCAAGTAATTCGACAAAACTTCGAATCGAAAATCAATAATTTATTCATTTATTTCTCTCGACTGCGAATCTGCGCGGGAGACGGATTAAATCGAATTACGATTCGCGACTTACGACTTACTTTTTTTTTTTTTCTTTCGGATGCTACGCGTATCTTCATAACGCGTCACGAATCACGGCCATAAATCCAACGAGATCTTTTTATCAGATCAGCTTTTGTCAGATATCTGAACGTCCCCATACGCGCGTATCGAGCGATTATTCGTGTAATCGCGAGTTCCTCCTCTTCGGCCACGATGATAAACGAGGGAACATCTTGGCAACGTTCGATCGATGAACACGTATTCTCTCTTAACCCCTTCTCCCGAGAGATATCCAGAAAGAGGATGTCGCTCGTTCAAAAGCTTTCGACTAGATACCTTCCCGAATGTTTGTTCCCCGATATTTACCGGAATATTTCGGATACAGACAGGATTTGATACATAAAAAGGATTTGGAAATTTTTGGTGAGATTCCTTCTTTTCCTTTTTTATTTTTTAAGTCCATAATATTTTTGTAATTGATAACACTTATGGTGATATTAAAATTTAAAATTGGAGTCATTTAAAAGTTGCTGAAAACTGTTTCACTTTTAATTTCTAATTTAGTCTGTCAAAGAGTATAAGTTGTAATAATTTCTTTTTTTGTAAATTTATAAAATGCTTTTTAGAAAAATCCACTTTGGATTAATTTATCTAAATAAATATAATTCTATATAATTGTCTTACAAAATTGTCCAAATTTTTTCCACCATAAATTTATCTTCATTTTTATATTTTCAAACAACAATAATTCAACGTTGGAATGACTCGTTTGACTAGTACCAGACAAAAATCAAAAAATCATATTTTAATCCGATTTTATCAAAGATTAAAGGATTATACAGTTTTTAAATTTAAATTTAAAAAAAAAAAATAACAGTACAATAGCTTATCGACAAATTAACCAGGACAATGTTTCGTGATACCGGACAATATACGAGGAAATATCAGTGCGCAAAAATTGTGGTATTAACGGAACACGTTGAAATTCAAAGCGAAAATCGATACCCACAACCCCCCTCGATGCTGGAACGGGCGTGAATCATATGTCCGTTATTCTTGCACGAATTTGATGCATCAACGGTGACTAGACACATTCTTCTTTCTGTTCTCTCGAAGTCATTGAACTGTTGCCTGATAGGACCTTTTGCTTGTCATAGTAAAATTGATGAATATTAAAAAAAAAAAGGAGGAAAAAATAAAGAAAAAAGGAAGAAGGAAGAAGAGTGTGGGAAAAAAGAAAAAGGTAAAATGGCAGAAACGAAAAGCGGCTTTACATGGAAAAACTGGACGATTCGAAATCGTCTGTGAAAATGGCAAAGATTTAGCGTATTATTTTAGAAGACCGTGAATTTTCTTTAAAAATATACTTACTTCAAAAATTTCTCTTAAAATTTTAGACCTTTTTACAAATTTTATGTATCGAATCGATCCTTTTTCAAGCGTAACATTTCCCTCTTCTTATTCTTTTTTAATGAGAACCCTTGTATCTCTAAATTGCAAAAAATAGATTCGGAAAGAACATTTTAGAAAATTACATCTTTTGCTGGAATAAAAGGAAAAAAGCGAGACTCCTCCTTTAATCATCGTGGATACCCAAAACTATTTAATAATTTATGTCGATCCTTTTAATCCCATATATATATATATATATATATATAAACCGAAAATTTCATACATATATATTGGAAATACAATTTTAAACGATTTAATAACCGGCGCATGTTTCAGCGAAGTTTATCCTCTCGTTCTCTCCGTTTCGGCGACAATTTCGCTCGCACATAATTACCAGCTCGGTCATTATAAATGCACAGCGCCGAGGAAACATTCGCGTGCTAATCAGAAAGTAGGTCGAACTGAATCCCCAGGATAGCTGAACGCTCGCTGCTTATACACCACGCGATTTCCTCGCGATATGAATAATTTATCGGCAACGGATATCGGGATAATAGCCTCTAAAATTGACACAGGCTGGGAAACGGCGTTTAGCGACTATTTGACACGCCTCGTATCCCGACTTCTTATCTTTTCACGCTCTTGTATCTGAAAGAAGATTGCATCAGATCACGTCGAAACACGCTAATCGTTGTATTAGTCGATTAATTATTTATTATGTATACAGAATGAGAGCCGGAATTTTTATTTTTCCGAATGTAAAGTTTCTTTTACCAAACTTTTAAGGAAACCAGAAATCGGTTTTGTGCTCCTTGAATGTGGAATTATTTACATTATTTGTACATAACGTGGATGTATGTTCGTTTTTATTCAAAGGGACGAATATTAAGGAATAAGTGATTGAACGTAAGCTGATGAAATATATTTTTATTTGCAGAGGCACGGGCCAGGATAAACGGGCAAACGGATATTTACGTGAAAACCGGCAGTCTTCTCACTCTCACCTGCCTCATGTCTCAAGGGCCTCACGACCTTGGCACAGTGGCTTGGTATCGTGGTAGCCAGCCAGTAGTTACGTCGCCTCATTCGGAGAACGACGTGAACGGCGAGCCTCGCATCACCGTCGAAACCGAGTGGAGCGATGCCCTCACGTCGAGGTGAGCTTAGTTTTCCATTCTTCTTTTTTTATTCGGGAATTCGGGATATAGAAAAATGAACAATCGATATTATCGAGGAAAAGGAGAGTATATCTTTGAGAAATATGCGAAAGTTTGATGCACGAGACAATAATACAATATTTATTAATGAAAATATATTCAGAAGGAGGAAATTTGGTATATGGAATGGTTTCGTTTTGTAATGATTTAGAAATAACCAAGTTTTTAATCCTATTTTGATTAAACGGGGGATGCCAGTTTCAGAAGTCAGAAACGATCTGATACTGTTTATAAAATCTCTATCAAACAATTCAAAAATTAATTATATATTTGATCAACGTGTTATCAAGATTGAGGGCGGGTTTCAATCTGAAAACTAGACAACCAACGTATTGGCTACGTTAAACCAAATCCCTGTCCATACATTCGAAATTACTTATCGAAACTACAGTTATTATTCAACGCACTAATGCACGGGACACGTAATCTGATCATCTGAGCCAATTCTCGAAAAATGTGTATGCACACTTCGCGTGTACGTTACTCGTCGTGCTAAATATAAATTGATTTAATTTACAATCGCGTAAATATTAAAATTTGAAAGAAAAAAAGAAAGTATCGATCGATACGTTATTTCGATATTTCTCGATGGTAAATAATTTCAAGTGATTGGTTAATTTGAAATTTTATCTTATCGATGATACATATTTTCATATATATTCGTTGAATATTTAGCATCGCGGGGATTACAACTTTGCGTTTATTTGACGTTTTCGTGCCAGTTATTATCGAAATTTGAATTTGGAAATTTCACACGGTATATTTGAGATTGATTGTACGTACACAGTTACGTGCACATTTGAAGATATTACGCCTGTGAATTAATAGAATAGAAGTAGAACAATTTACATTTATGGGAAATTCAATCTTGACACAATCTATCGAAACCTAGAATCCTTAATTAACAAATTATTTCGTGAAATTACGATGAACAATTAATAATGAAAGACGAAGCAAAATATATTTCTGTACTCTCGTATGTCATATATCACATATCGTATATCGAATTCGTCAAACGAATTCACGCGATAATCACTATCTTTCTATATTAGAAATCTGCAAAGTTTATGAAACGTCTTATCGGACAAGTTATCTTCGAAAAGAAAAATTTCTATTCTAATTTCTTGGATTTAAATAAATTTTCGTATTAACAATCCTTGCTTATCGAGTATGTTTAAAAATTATCATCATCGATAAGAAAATTAAGAGAAGAATTTGAAAAGAACAATTCCAAAATTCTTTCAATATCGTACCAAAGCTGACCGTGGCGCCATCCCCGAAGCCATCCATCAAAATTACCGCCATTGATTGAACCGATATCGCGTTAATATCTCGATGACAATTCCTGATCCAGATATTCCTGTTCCTCTTCCAAAGATGACGCGCTCAATGGCGATTAATTCCTGGTTCTTGAGAGATTCTCTGGCCGGGGAGAGAGAGTGGCCCCTCGTAAATTCGTCGGCGTGAAACGGCGAGACTGACAATCGTCAATCACGTCCAAAAACAGACGCAGCACGGGTGCAATATTCCCGCGACGCACAAACGGCAGGGCTGACAAGGGCGTAGAAATGCAGAGCATGCCCGATGCGTCTTCACGGTGCATAGGCCGCCTGACAAAGGACTGGCCTGTGTCTCCTCCATAGTTGGGGGGCCGGTAGAATATTGTGCCACGCGGTGGAACTGTCTGGATAAGGTAAATGGGGGGATAAATTAATCTTGAATTTGATACTGGAAGAGGAAAAGGAATATCGTTGTTGAATCGAAACGTGTTTGTGAATAATTATGTCTCTTGGTCATTGTGATGTTTTGTTGTGAAAGAAAGAAAAAGATCGAGTATCGAGAGAAGAAAGAAAGGTAGAAGAAAACTTTTAGAAAAAAATGTTAGATTTTGAAACTATAAATTTATAATTTCAATCACGATGGACAAGCTGTATGTAACTATTTATCTATATATATCAGCACATGTTTTTTCTTTCTTATTTCTCTTCCTTTCTATTTTTCTGTCTCTTTCATTTGATTCAGACATTCCTAGGAGATATTCAGGCACGTTGGAAATCTCGAGCGGCTGATGCACTTTTCATTCATAGCAACAATAAACCAGTCGGTCCAAATATCCTTGTTTCTCACCTCCAACCTTCTGCAGAGTACTTCATCCATAAACTACAATCCAAACTTGAATGTGAGGTTTAATTTTATTTTTAAAATTAATTCCAAATTGAATCTGCACGAATTTTTCATCCCTTTATATCACGATAATAACGATATTACTATCGATTTAACTGATATCTTCGGTGATTCTATCTAAATTACAAGAGATATTATTATTTATTAGAATCTCAAAGGCTTGGTTGAATTATTAATTATAAGAAGAAAAAAAATATTAAGGCTCTTTCATAAATTCAGAGTTCAGGTGCATTGGCTTCGAACCATTACACCGTTACGTATCCCTTAAACGATCGTCATTACCCTCAGGGGTGCGATACGTTACCGTGAAACTACGATGAAACTAACTGCTAAAATACGGCGAATAAATGATTAATCAATAATCTATCGAGACAAAGTTGTCAGAACTTCTTTACGAGTCCTATTGTCCTACGACTGGTGCATCTGACGTGGAATTATTTCCATCGATTCGAAAATTTATTGGAACAACGTTCAACCGATTTCGATCGTTGCAGAAAGACGATTTTCGTTATTATTTTCACCTTATTTCCGATTTATTGAGATGGAAATCATCGTCAAGAAACTTTTCGAATCGTAAACGATCCTTGAATTGATTTATATATCCAATTTTCACGTCGTAAGGATAATTTAGAGATGAATCTTTTTTATCTACGTATTTGTGAAAACTTCATTCGATTCAGAAAGTTGAGAATAATAATTTTACATATTTCTGGATGAAAGTATTGATCACTGATCTTAATAATTTGATTCGTCGGGCAAGGATTGATCAATAATTAAATAAAATACAGAAGATATTATTATTTTGCGAATTGAATACAAAATGACGTTATTCAATCTTGTAATTAAATCTTTAAGAATTTTCGAAATGGGTAAACGTGAACACCTCGAGCTTTCCAACCAATTTCCAATCGTCATTAGTTAGGAGGAAATACAAAAATACGAAAATGCTTTTCGTGACTGAAACTGTATCCCTCCTAAGGGGACTATTTATTTTACTTACAACCGACACGTTGCTCCCCTAACGTCAATGTGTACCAAACATTATGTTGCACCAGAGAAGAGAAGTATTTGGGGTTATTATCACGAGGTTGAAAAGAATGATGTAGAGCACTATCTCTTGGATAATACGCTTAAGTGAACACGATTGTGAGATTTATTTTACGACGCTTGTCTATGATACCTGATATATATCCACTGTTTCTGAAAATGGTCATAGTGCGCGAAGAGACTTATCTCTGGTTGCTGAACGTTTGGATAAAGTGTCGTTGAAAATTTGATGTAACGCATAATTGATTTAATCCTGGAAAAATAATTATCGATTATAATAAAATAGAAGAATCAATGCTTCTTGAACTTTATAAAAATCTGCAAACTGGTTGTTAAAGTTGTTAAATTGGAAACGTTTATCGGGTATTTTGTTATATTTTGATTTAACGTGAAATGTTAAAGTAATTAAAGTAATTTGGAAAATAGTAAAATATTAACTGAAATATTCAGTCACTATTATCCTATTCAATGATTCATGTTACTAATTGAATTGTTAAACACGATATTTTATTAATAATCAATTTTGTTGGTTATTAATAATTGTAATTAAATGGAAGTAATTCTAACTATATTTACTCGATAAAATGTTTCTCGTTGGAGATATATTTTATTGATAATCGATTCTCCTTTAATTAAATATAATAAAATATAAAATTGACGGAATGTAATGAAAATTAATTTTTGTATCTTTATAAATAACAGAATTTTTATTCAGAAAAATAAAAGTTTGTTTTTCAAAGAGTTTGTTTAGTTTGTCGGGAACTAAAATTTTAGCAAATTTTGATTTCTCGAATTTTTTCTTTTTTAAGTTATTATTTCAAATTTCGAGTGACATACATTTCTAGATTAAAATACAATTTCGTATTAAATAATTTAATATTGCAGAAAATTAATTTCCAGATTGTTTAATTAGTCTAGGTATAATAAATGTAAATTAAATTTCATACAAATATTTACCTCGATGCACAGCCATAAATTTCAACGATAAATGAGAATTTCTTAATATAAATTTCAATCAAGACACCTCATTTAAAAATACAGACAGTATAATTCAAATTCCCTATTTATAACTATTAAAAATAATTGAACACGGTAACTTTAACAAGAATTCTATTTGGAAAAAAAAATCAATCCATCACTATTAAAGATAATTAAATACAAAAATTTCAATAAGAAATCAAGAACGAAGGAAAGAAAGAACAAAAAAAAAAAGAAAGAAAGAATTCGAGTGGTAATTAAAAAAAATTTACTGTAAATTATTCGCTTTACGAAATCATAAACATTTCTAAATTTATCGTTCACAGAGGAACAGAAAACATTCGTTATATATTTTATCCACAATTTATTTCTAAATCTCAAGTGTGAAATACTTAGCCCGTGGCTTTTTAATAGTAATTACGGTAATTCGTATTAATGAATTACTATGAAGTAATTAAAGTCTCGATTGATGAACACCCGGTTAAATTGAATCACGGAACGCTTGTATTTTTCCCTCTCCCTCACCCTCCCCCTTTAAACGATAGAGCGGTGAAGAGAGAATTCATGATACCGCAAGTGGTATTAACCGGCAATTAATAGCCGTTAGATCATCGTTGCTTCATTATTAATTTCGACGTGAATTATTTCATATAGCCCTTATACCGGAACCGCGTATCGATAACCACTCGCGAAATTAAAGCCATTTCTATCATTCGTGGCCAATTGTTAGGCCAAATTTATGCGTCTGACGTGTGTTTTCGCGTTTCGGTGGCCCGCGATTAAATGGGACATGATGACAGTCGAATTATACGACCCTGTTGTTTGCTTGATCCCGACATTGGGATATTTCGAGGAAATGCTGGTAATAATTTCATATTTCCATCGATTATTCCCAAAGATGACAGCCACTTATTTATACTTGACTTTTTAATATGTAAAAATTAGAGACGTTTGATATATATATGTACATGTGTGTAACATAGGAAAGAGATATTTTCAAGATTCAATGTCGTGACGTAACTGTAAGAATGTTAACTGTAATTCTTAAACATTATTGATCTTTGAGACGCCAATTATTTATTTCAGAAAGTTGAACTTATAGATGCGTATCTTTGGCGCGAACGATGGAAAAAAGTATGTTTTTAATTACGGATAATTAAAAAATTTGCGGAATAACAGTCGGTTATGCTTTCGGTCTGATATCGGTTTTTTTTGTTCTGTTATAGATTGAGGATCACCCATGCAAAGCTAAGCGACTCTGGAAACTACAGTTGCGTGCCCACTGTGGCGGAGAGAGCCAGCGTCAACGTGCATGTTATTAATGGTGAGCTCTATGTATATGTATATATAAATTGCATGCCATATTGCTCTTAATACCATAGTATTTTAGACAGGCTTGATTATACAGGATCGATATGCATTAAAATCATCTCCAATTATATTATCTGTATCATATATATATATATATATATTGTAGATAGTAGCAAAGCTATTATCTCTTATAATTCATTCAATAGACTTTGATCGAGTCGAAAAGATGTATACTTTCAGAATTTTTATTCTAGTTTTTACTTTGAATTTTCATAAAGAATTTTCAGATTTAAAATTTAAAAGGGGATGGATAAATATAAAGTTGATACTAGGATAGTAACGATTAGATTCTGGTAAAAATTCTTATCCATTTGAGAGAGAATCGGAGCCAGGAATATGTATATATATATATATATATATATACGTAATTTAAATGAAAAGAATCGATGGAACAATTGGAAGCAATTTTTAAGAGATTGTCTTCGTTTCGAATTTAATCTTGAAAATTGAACAGCTCGTAAGGGAAATACAATTGGATATTTTTTATCGTGGAATATATTGTAAAGATGGGACAATATGTCAAACGGAATCGAATGTCGTGACACCGATATTAAATTTTTAGCATTTTGTATAATTCAATTAATTTATCTAACTTTGCCGCAACTCGGATATCTTTCTTTGTCCTTTGCAAATGTTTTCAACAATAAATTTCAATTGTAGTTTAATTTTTATTTGCACAGAATTGAAATCGAATGGAAATCAAAAATATAACGTACGAATCTTTCAAAGCTTCGTTTTTCTTTTTCCTTTTTTTTTTTTTATTTTTTAATTAATTCTCCAGAAGAAAGATATCTCCTTGCTTATAATGTAAACTATCCTCGAAGCTTCCATCCGCTTTCTAACTTTATCCCAATTCTATTTCCCGAATTTTCGTAAGTCAAGGATTGCAAAATCGATCGAATGCGAAAGCGAATCTCCCCAAGATTCGGTTATTCCCTTATGCATTCTTGCAATCGGCCGCCACCGAGATCCAATTACGAATTTTCGATTAGCAATATTCTGAAAGCATGGTAATCGCGTGTGGTAACTCGATAGATAAAAATAAGATGAGAAGCAGTAAGAATTAGATTAAAAGGGATCGGAGGAAAATATTGTTCGATCGAATTTATTTATTTATTTAAACGGAAAGGCATGCGATGAAGGAAAAATAAAGGAAACAAGATTAGTACATTCGTTTTTTAATTTCTTTATTAATATTATTAACATAAGTGTATAAATATAATATTCATAGGAATTCGATGCACATGATGTATTCAATTAAGAAATTCCAACATGGTATGGTCGGCTCTAAATGTTCAACATACCTTGACTATCTGTTTCAAGAATTTGCTGTTTACATCATTCCGCTTATTTCTTTTAATGCTCGATTTAAAAAATTTCATTCAACGAAATAATTAATTTTTCGGTTGGAATGTTAAATTAATTACTCATTTCCATGATCACTTTGTTTTACTATCAGGTTGGAATTTTCTTCGACTCCGTTCGGAACTTTCGTTAAAAATATTGTTAAACGGTTAAACATTGAATGATATATGTTTGAAAAATTGTATATTGGGAAAAAATTCAATATTTATTTTGTGAATAAGTATGAAATATTTAAAATTTTACGTAAGTAACTTTATTTTTTCTTCAAATAAAATACTCGTGCTCGTTACTTTCAAAATTTATAATTATTACTCTTTCATTTACGTGTCTGTTAAATTATTATTTTCAATAAAGCGTCGAAGCGTCGAAAAATTCTATCGTTAAATTCTATCTAAAAATTCAAATCTTGATTAACATTTTGCATGAAATTAGCAAATTCGTACGTGTGCAGTGAAAGGATCAAGTCAATGAATCAAAATTCATTGCCCTCGTCAAATCAAAATGATTTCTATCTTGGTTCGAAGTCGAATTTGCTGATTTTCTCATCAAGGCTGTTTCATTGATAGTCGATTTTGTAAATAGGCGAAATTACGTATATAAGGACAAGATGGTGCACCGGTAATCCAAAGATCTTAGGGTATGTCTCCGGTTTTCTATCGGCCATTATGTCGCTTTTGTCACGCCAGCTGCACCGAAACGTAATTCGATTTCCTTCCTTGATCTTCGATAGAATCTTCCATCTGGAACGAGCTTCTGACCACTGTACTTCCTTTTCTCCCTATCCACTTCAGCAACCTGACTTCCTCAAATCGACCGATATTTCTTTGAGCATTGATTTTTATGAATTATAATACAAAGAATGAGATATCAGATATATGCGCATTGAATATTTATGCGAGAATCTAATCAATAGGATATAGAAGAAGATCTTTATTTTTAAATTCCTATACGAAATATCTCTTGGATGATATTGGAATATTTCAAATTTCGTTTTATTATATAGGATATAAATCTATGAAATGGTTGAGAATTATTTATAGATAATACTATTATCTATATCATACGCATGATTTTCTATCGTTTCAAGTTACGAAAGGAATCTATAGAAAATGCCTCTTTTCCACGTTATTTTTACCTTTTCTCGGAGGGTTTTTATTTGGCTGTAAAGTGACGTCGAAACGAGTCTTCTGAAATTTGAACGTCTCATTTATGAACGTGTAAAAACGGACACAGGAAAAAGAAAATGAGAAGTGGAAGTTCAATTTCGTCTAAGTACAAGTTCCGAAATTTTACATGATTTTCTTATTAATCGTTGACGGTACACATATATACAGGAATATAGTGAAATATCGATAATAAAACATTTTACGAAAAAAGGAAATAATTTAACTCGTAACTGATACGATAATCATTAGACTGTAAATTTTTATGCAATTACAGAATTATATGGGAAAATGTAAAGCATACATTACCTCAGTATATATTTCACGCAAAATGAAACTTCTATTTTTCGTCAAAAAAATTTAAAATTTTATCATTAAGATACACTCGATATATGGAGAAAACCGCGCCATTGAAATCGGTTTTTCATTCATCCCGATATCTCGATCCGTTGCCGAGATATAAGGATTCAAAGTGTCCATGGTATTTAACATAGTGCAGGAAATATGAATGGTGGCGCCATCTATTGACCTATATATTTTATAAGCGCGTTTTTCCAGGAATCGCGTCTGTCGCTTGTCTGGACTTTGAGATAGGTCAGTGAAAGGAGGTGCGAGCGAGAGGTCCGAATAAGAGACAGGGAGAGAAATAGCAAACGATTAAAAATTACCCTTCGCTTTACACGACGATATCTCGGGAACCGGAAGTGATATCGAGATAAGTGAAAAAGCGTTTTAAAGGGCAAGGTTCCGCGCTTCCAACGATCGTTCATTCGTTGACCGGAAGTCATTATTTTCGGAGTTATAGCATTTCAAAGTTTTCCTAATTTTAATAACGTTTAATCGGGTTTAAGGTAAACGATCGGGAATTAGCCTTTGTTTCACGCGATGATATCTCGGGTACCGGAAGTGATATCGAAATAAATGAAAAAGCATTTTAAAGAGTAAGCTTCCGCGCTTCTAGTGATCTTTTATTCGTTCACCGGAAGTCAGTATTTTCAGAGTTACAGCGACTCGAAATATTTTTAATTTTAATAGAGTTTAATCGAGTTTCAAATAGATTATGCGATAGATTGCTGGTATTCAGGGGATATTTCGGCCAATTTTTAATTAATACAATTAAATTTTGCAGCAATTTTACTTTATTTAACGAGCATGATCATGATGAATTCAAGCGCAGGTTCAAAAATAAAATTCCACAATTAAAAAGTAAAATCAATCGTAGCGCGTATCTTTCAATTTTTATCATGAAAAATCATGATTAAAGAAATAAACAATTCAATTCTTCGTTGTTCAACTCGTTGTTCCCTTTTATTATTATCCCGGGAAAACAACGGGAAAAAACCAACCTGTTGGAAAATCTTGAACGAAACGGCGATTCGTTCAAAGTTTGAAAAACGAAAAAGAAAAGAAAAGAAAAAATCTGGAGGAAAAATTAGAAATGAAAAATTCATAACCTGACCAAAGTTCTCGCCCGGTTATAGATGCAATAATCATCGACAAAACGTGCCAGGAGTTAATTAACTCCTGGCGCTCCGTTAATTTCGCGTTGTTCCAACAGCGGAGAACCCTTTAATTACAAACAGCCGTGAAATTCTAGACGATGGATCGATCCCTATCGACGATCGATACCGTGTGATCCACTCTCTCTCTCTCCGCCTGTTGCGCCTCGCGATACCTCTCGATCCTTCTCCCTCTCCCTCTTTCTCTCTCTTTTGCTCTCGCCACGTTTCATCGTTTCGAGAGACGAGCGAAAATTCAAACTCGAAAATCGAGTGGAAAACGAGCTCGAATTTCCACGGCGACTTTTCCAACGCGAAATTGTTATTCCGATGGAAACGTGGGTTATTACGAGACCGGTGGACAATCGGCCGTGGTTTAATTATGCGATATGCCAGGCGATCATTTTCGATCCTCGCTTCGCTGGGCTATCACGGTTTTCACGTTACGCGCCGATTACCGAAATTAACACGGTTGGACTCGATTTAATTGCCGTGTGAGAGAGAGCCGTTGTCAAGTTTTTAATTCTATTCGATTTTTTTCTTCTTCTTCTTCTCTCTGCGCGCGTTTTAATCGTTGGGAATATTAAAATTGGCAATTCGAAGCACAAGTGTCGGAAGTTTAACGTTGTCGAAGCTGAGAAAAGATCGATCTTTCTTTTTTTAATTTTCTCCGTTGTAAATAATCTTGCGATAGTTTCGATACCGAAATTAATTCTGTAATTCTCTTTGTTCGAACGTATACCCTGCTCCGTTGAAATGATAAACAGATCCTTAAACGAGACCTTTAACACGGTAACGGATAAGGACATATCGTTAATTGAGGCAATCGTGCAACTATCAAACTATCTTGCTTGTGTCATCACGCCAGGCGTATGTCTTCTCGGGTAAGTTGGGACATTCTCCCGAGACTCGTGACAACAGACGGTGTAAACTACATTCGTAGCTGTACATTTTAGCGCCGGTTAAGGCGATAAGAGAGCAACTAGGAGTATCGAGAGATGTTAACTGATGGAAAATTTGCGGTGAAGAAAAATGTCGTAGTTTCGTTCGTGGATAAAACTAGAAAAGGTAGAGATCTCTAATCTTAGCATTGTTATTAATAATTTTCAGTACCTTTTCTTTTTCCAACAATATGAAAATATAAAACTTTTTCCAATTTTCTAAGTGCAATGTTCTCTGCTCGACAACGATGATAAAAACGGAGGGACAATTTTGAAAATTATATTCCTTGTATCAAAAAGAATTTGTCTTTTATATCTCTTTATATCAATTAACGAAAAGGCTTTTCACCGTTTCCATTTTCGTCGATAAAATTTATTTATTATTTTATATGGTACATATTAAAAGCAGTTTATTACTCTACGTGGAAAATATTTTTCCTGATCGATCGTCTTACGTCACGCGTAAACGATTATGCAAATTCGAATTAACGTCCGGAACCGCGGTGCTAATAGGATTTTCATTTCTTGCGGGAAAACAGATTATACACGAATCGCCGTGAATCTTGACGAAAATTAACACGTCAAAATTAACGCGATATCTATGGAAGACATTTATTAAAAAGGTATATCGTTGTTGTAAATATTAAATATTAAATCTTTCGACATTGATAAATGAAATTGAATCGAAGCTGAATTAATTAATAAATTCATTCGTTTTCCTATAAACGATATATCGTGAGAATTCTTATTATATAGAATTAACATAGATACAACGAAGATGAAAGGATAATGTGATATAACGCGTTTTGCGAAATTAGCATGGTAATTGTTGCTTGTAAATTTGATAATTTTATAATCATTCAAAATTGTTTCTTCTGAAATCGTTATTTTTTATTATATCGTGTCGTCGCGTATGTGAATATAAATATTAAATTTAGAATACTTGGAAGAAGATCCTCGATCCACTGCTGTTTTCTTCGGACAATTTTACTGTGTTGCCTTTGCAAGCATCTCGACGTCACTGATCGGCACCGTGGTGACAAGGTTTGACGAGCTCTTTGACATTTCTGCGAGCCGAGGACCTACACGATCACCTGTGTTTGACAGATTAATTAGTCTACAAGCATTTTAGAATGATGTAGTGATAGACTGGCCGCGGTAAAAAGGTGGCCAAAGAGTCGAGGGAATTCTTATTTTTCGCTCTTATTTCCCTTTATATCGTTATATCGTTTTTCATCCCTCTTTTCATCTGTTTTCCCCCGAGTTTTCAAGATACGCCGTAAGATTGGTTTGTTTTTCGCGCGATGATCGACCGAGAGAGAGGATTCAGCCATGAATAGGTGATGGATCGGTGATTGAAGGCTGCCACGTTCCCTCGATTGCACGTTTCCTTGCTTGCTTTTTTTCGATATGAGATTTCTATGGAGATCGATTAGAAAGATTATTTTTCCTTCCCTGAGGCGCTTTTCATCGGGTGTTTATTAATAGAAATTTGAAATTTATTCCTGTTTCATTCGATTCGTGATCTCAGAGGAAAATTGTTTGTATTTGAAAGAAATGGGAGATATTGAATAATGAAAATGTTTTTAATATTTATGTATATTTGAAAGAACAATTTTAAAAAACAGAAAAGAACCACATTCTTATGTAATAAAAAGAAGCAAGTAGCAACTTTTTACTCGTTAATTTTTTCTGAAATCTAAACACTGCGTAAAGACATTAATTAAATCCTTAATTAATTGAAAACCTCGTTCCTGTATACATATATTATTTCATTATTCCATTACAAGTGCAATAATGCAGTTTACAATTAAATAACTAAACAATAAATATTTCCTCTTAATGAAACGGATATCTTCTTTACCAAAGAATCACAGGAAAAAAAGAATCCCGTCGTCGATAATTGGTAAAAAAGAAGAATTTTCTTCTCCTTTGAAGGGCGAGTTAAAATCTAATTATCGCATCGTTCCGTTACAATTAATCAGAAGGTTGAATACCGATATCAATCTCGATACCAAAATCGATATAATTCAAATCCCCCTTCTTGTCTCCCCACAAAAAAGAAGAGAAGAAAAAAGAGAATTTAATAAGAATCATCGGAAGAGAAAAGGAAAAAACTGCGAGAGAAGAAAGGGGATAGGAATATCCAGCCAATCAGAGCTTTTCGTTCGAGTTCATTTGATATTCCTTATCGAGCAATCCTTCCAAGAAAGCGATCATAAACCAAAGGCGAAGCATCCACCACCAACCAAGATCCAGATCGCAAAAGTTTGTGTCATCGATTGAGCAGCCAATCGAGCCGAAAGAAAATTATCGAGGCAGCAGCTCGACGAGTTATCAACCTCGATGAACGAGCGGGAAACGTGATGAGAGAGAGAAAGAGAGAGAGAGAGAGAGAGAAGCGGCGAAGGTTTAACAAGATTAGCAGCGATCGCGAGGCTTGCAACCTTGCAAGTCACTCGAAGATCCGGCTGGTAACCCTTTAACCCTTAGATGAGCCGCATACCGACGTGGCATTCCGTGATATCGCCACTTCCTTATACCCTGTCGCCATCCACCGTTCATCCTCCACTCACAAGCCACTTCCGGTAACGTTAGAGCTTCTGAGAGCCGTGTCAGACCTACTTGGCTTCGCATACGCGCGCAGGAAATGATTAAAGAGGGGTCGAGAATGATCTTGAACTTGATCTCGTGCTTCGATTCATCCTTTGAGTTTCTTTTTTTCTTTTTTTTTTCAGTTTGGGATAATACAGTAAAAATCAGAGAGTTAAGAGATCCGTGTTTTACTCGGGTGTTTTGAGGAAGTGATTACGTTTTATGTACGAGGAAGAGTTTAAATGTTAATTTCTGTTTAAATTGACAAGGAAAAATTATGAATATAAATTTCTATTATTGTAATAGTAAGTTTAATGTTTATTTCTATTTAATTGAAAAAAAGAGGAGGAGGAATTTTAATACGAATTATTTAATTTTTCGTAATAATGATCTCAAATTATTTTTTATTAACTCTTAATTTTAAAAAAAAAAGCCATCACATAAAGATGAATATTCCCTTTGATTCGATATTTTCTCTTTTATTACACGTCAAAATAAAGAGAAAAAATTGTAAATTTGTAAAATATCCAAAAAACATTCTTTTAACGACATTTTAAAAAGGATCTATTATTATTATGGGAAGCAAACTTTATTAAAATCTTTTATATATAAGATTAAAATTAAAAAAGAGGAGGAAAAGGAAGGAAATTTCTACATTATCGTATCCATTCGGAATATAAATTTTCATATAAATTTAACTCTATATTCCTACTTTCAATTCTTCGCGTGTACCAAAGATGGCGGCAAGAAGCAAGAAACAAACGGCATAATAAATGTAAATATATTCGGCGGACATTATGCGCGATTCAGGTGCATTTCTGAAGGATGCATACGCCCGGTCGGATACGATTTTCCATCCCGTATTTCTATGGTAATCGAACCGGGCATAGTCCAAGGTATTTTCTCCAAAGTCTTCGAAAATACTTGGTAATTCGATACGTTGCGTATATGTATGGAATGTATGTTGTGTATATATATATATATATATTCGATACATACCCGTGTGTCGAAATAACCCGAGATATCTGCTCTCGAGCTCTCTTGGCTTCGTGTGAAAATTGAAGTTTGGAAACGCGGTTAAAATTGAAACTGCGAGATTCGTTCCGTGAAAGTAATGGTATTAATGGGGAAATAATAACGAGGGAAGTTATTAGAATACAATAGGGTAAGGCGAGATGAGGAATTTCAAACGGAGTTTGAAACCGATTCGTGATGTCGAGTTTCGAATTTTTGAATGAATAATTCGTTTAGATTCATTTTTAGAAATATACGTGAAAATTTGAATCTTCTTTATCTTGAGTTTTTAGAGATTTTAATTAATATTATTGAAGGGAATATAGTTTGAAAATTATAAAAATATTAGGCAAAATATTAATTCTAATTTGATTAAATTAATATTTATAGATTTCTGTTTAAAATATTTCATAAAAATATAATAATTCTATATAATTGTGATACATTTGAACATCTTTGTAGATTCTGGATGGATATGTACCAAAAGAAGGAGTATAATAATTAGTTTACGATAAAATATAAAATTTGTGTAAAATTAAAATAATAAACAATAAGCTAAATATTTTATTCGATAAACATGTAGCATAATAGAAATATTAACATGTCAAGAAAAATGAAAAAAATATATATATTTTTTAAAATTGTTTGAAGTATTTTTATAAAAATAAATAAAACGTGTGAACAAAATCGTGCAAATATAAATAAAACATGTTGAAAAATCACGTAACAATGAACAAAACATTCATATTAAAAAATCGTATAACTGTGAATCGTAAAAAAAAAAAAAAGAAAAAAAAAGATAAAAAAGTATTTTGTGAAAAGAGATCCAGCTGTGCATATTTTTATTATAAAATAAAATTTGATATTAGAGTTAATCCTCTTTTAAAAATGGAATCACATTAATAAAAATTGAATACAAATAATATATGAAAACAAAAATTAAAATATTCACTATCTAGAAAAATTACAAATCAAAATTATCCAATGATTCTGAATATTTGAATTTTATTCAATCCATAAACGATCTTTATAATTTTTTTTTCTCTCAATGAAAAAAATAAAATTCCTCAATATCAAATCAAGAGAATACTAAAAAAAATTTATGATCAATAACAACTACGATATGAGAATATCGAACTTCTTAAGCAAGAAATATCTATTTCCTCTTATTGCATCCGTTTCTTTTTACAACGAAATCTAGAATTTTATTTCGTTAAATGAAAAATTTTAATAATCCTATCTTTAATCAGTGAATCAGTTTTAGATTGTTACTAGAGAAAATGAAAATACTGACAGAGTATTCAAAATTATATCGCACGTTTAACATTTCAACCAGGTGGACGACAATTGTTGTAAAACAAGATGGATCGAAGGTATTTTATTGCACAATAAAACGCAACAGATTACTATCACGAAATGACCTATCGAAACTGACACACGTTTCAACATCGAAATAACGATTCTGAATCCATCAATGTCCTGAACTTGTATAAAGGTTCAATTTGAATAGTAACTTTTACATCCTTGGCATTTCTTTCTAACTTTGAAAATCTTAAAATATGGAACGTTTGAAAAATAGAACAAAGATTTGTTTCGATCAAAATTAAACTATTTGAAATTGAATCAAATTTTTATCTATTATTATAATTTTAAATTTATTTAGGTTGAGTTAAAATATCCCGTAGATTTTGTGTAAATTAACAAGGAATATTTTAAACAAAAATAAATATTAAGATAGTTTCGATTAATAAAATAAAATAATATATCAGTAAATCATTTAATCGTTCAAATTATAAATTGTTATAATAATAATTTAATTAATATGATATAAGAACACAAACATTTTACTTTTTATAAGATTTTTATATTATATTTTTCATTATTTATAGAATGACTTTATGAATATCAGAAATCACTCTTCTAATATTTATGTAATTGATTTCATAAATGGAAACGAAATCTCATGGGAAATCAATGAAGTGCTCGTCAAAATGAGATAAAAGTAAAATAAATAAACTTGAAACGTGAGATGAAAGAAAATGAAATCATTAATATCGATGAATTCTTAAAAGAAAAATCTTATATTAAATATTATCGTTAACACGTATTTTAAAGAAATTACATTCTGTATTTATCTAAAAAAAAATTAGTAACAAAATAGAAATAAAATTAATTTATTCTCGATTGAAGGCAGAAATAAAAATTGGCAATAATATTTCAATTATATGTCCATAATAATAACATTCCATAATTAAATAATAATTTATTTGAAATAAGAGATACATAAAATGGACGAACAACAATTTTCTATAATATTTTATGATAATAATTTAATTGTTAAAAATTAAAAAGCAATTTCGAAATGTCCGACGAATTTAAAATTTTCTCATTTTCTTTATATTTCATATAACTTTTCTTAAAAAATAACGTTGCTTGAAAAATGTGCGAGAGAAGATCAAAATATCGCAACATAAACATTTTAAATAACGAAAAGACATTATATTGCACGAGGACAAATATCCAACCCATATTCATCACCCATATGATCCAATTAAATTCCTCTCGAATAAAATCCTCTGTCATAAAAATTCATCACCAAAAAAAAAAAAAAAAGAAAAAAGAAAAAAATACACATAGAAAAATAGAATATTTTAAGAAAATCAATATTCCAAATAAAAAAAGCAATACGCTAAACAAAATTTCATACAACAAACGACACCTTATCTCCATATCACACCGTACCTCCAATTCCTTCGAAATAACCTCCTCATAAAAATTCATCGTGAAATTCACATAAAAAAAAAAAAAAAATACGAAATAACTCATCGACCATATTTTACAAAGAAAACGCAACAGCATCCAACATTCGATGAGTCGATTCCACATTGAGACGTAGAGCCACAAAAGGAAGTTTTTCGTAATTCGTAAGGCCAGTCGAACGAAAACTTCACTTTCTCCTCGGTGAGGAAACGACGGATTCTCGTGGGATATCGAAATCAAATCAGGATCAAGTAGACAAGCGGAGGAAGCCGTGGGCACGTAGCACACGGAGCTAACGCGTGCCACTTCGCGCCTCCACGGCTAAGTCCACGCTCCTCGAATCTCGATCGTATTAGAGCGAAAGGCTCGCGAATTCGGCTTCTTTTCATCGGGCGAGAAGTATCAGTTTTCTTTCCAAAAGCAATTTCCTTGTTGGGAATTCTCTCCTCGGTGGAAGAGGAGATGATGGTGCTACTTGTCAGGAATTTATGTTCGCTATATATATATAGGGGAGAAAGAGAAATGAAATTCTTTTTAATTTGTTTAACAGAGTGTATTGTAAAGTATATTTAAGGGCGTTGAAGAAATTTGTAAAATTGAGATTTAGAAATTATTGTTTTTATCAATTTTTGTTCATTTCAATCTTCGTTATTTGAAATTCGATTAAATTTGAAAGCAATTGGTTTTTTAATGGATATAATTCGTTTTAAAAACTAAGGAGAAAGTATTGTAGTGCAAGTAACATAATAAATTAATTGAAAATCATATTCACAATAATATCTATAAAGATAGTTTAATAACACGTATTATTCGTTCATTCGCCTTCTATTTTTCTTTCTTTATGCAGTTTAGTAACATGACTCGTGGTTTGTGGAATGTTGGATAGCTTATTTAGCTTTCATAGAATTTGATACAGAGAATTGATTGCCAGGCTTCAAACTCTTTTCTCGTAGAGGAGTTTGGATTAGAAAATGGAATGGGGGGTTGATTGTTTGACGAAGGGATGGTTGAAGATATAGCGTTGGATGCAGAAGATAAGAAAGTGGAAGATGTTTTTTTTTGGAATTTGGTGATATCAATCGGTTTATCAAATGCTTAAAGACAATTTTTATCATAAATTAATAAATTAATAAACTTCAGTTGATATTACGTTAACATTTTACGTTCGTTTTTCTAAAAACGATTCTCCAAAGGAATTATACGAATATTATTAACACTCTGCGAAAATATTAACGATAAATAAACGTTATATTAATAAAAAGTGATACTGAAACAATTTATCTTCTCGTAAGCGGAGACAAAGTAGTAGGGAAAGGGAAGTTAAGGGGTTGAAAACAGGGGAAAAAGGCAGAAATAGGCAAACCGTTAAGTAGGTGGAAAGAAATGTGTGATAGGGAAAACGATTACAGAGTAGGAGAAAATTGCAGGTTGCAAAGCTTTCTCTCCCCCCTCGTCTCCTCCTCCCTCCCCACAAGAGATTATACGTGTGTAACGCAAAGGCGGAAAGCTCTTCTTTTCTGTTGTGTTCTTACCACTTGGCTTTTAAAAGTTGCCTCAGAGAGGTTCACGGTAGGTGGAAGCGAGTTAAGGGTAACTATGTACGCTGCCGTGATAATGAACGATCGATTCTGCGCGAAGAAACACGTATGTTCGTTTATAGAGAGCGAAGCTTTTTCAGATAATTGAGAATTTCGTTGAACGAGGTGGAAAAAAGAAGTCGAGGTTAACGTTAATTGGGGGAACGTGAATGGGGTTGAAAGTATTTTACATAATATATTTAAAATAAATATTGGAACCAATAATGGAAATTAAAAAATATTAATTTCTTCCTTTTCTTTCTTTATTAATCTAAAATATAAACTGTTATTAAATTCAATTCTGGAAAATATATGATGCTAATGATAAATATAATTTATCATTAGGATTATGAAATCTAAATCTCTTATTTTTCGCATGTGTTTTATACTTATTATACCTTATTTTCAAATACTAAAGTTCATTTCTTTTCTTTAAATTCAAAAAATAAAACTCATATAACTTTTAGGATAAAACATTTTAGTCAATGATTGTCCACGATCGAAATTCGAACCAGATCAAAATCCCTCGAATTTATGGCGGTCAAAAATTTCACGCACATGCTTGCACAATTAACCGAAGACGTGAGAGATACGCAGAAAGACAATGAAATATCGTGGAAGCGTCGATGCGAGATTAATTGGCGAAAAGTGAAAGTAGAAAGCGACGCGTTGCAAGCAACAAACGACGTATTAATTAAAAGGATGGGAACATTTTCAATTCGACGATCGTGGACGGTCTGTGAAAATCTGATGCTGCGTAAAATCGTGAAACGATAATAAAACGTTTCTTCGGTTATCTTCCATATTCGATCATCGTCCATATTTGCATAATTCGCCGGCCAATTTAATTTCCGGCATCTCCGGAGACGTTCGCCGGAAATTCTCGCGCGATTCTTCTACGTCGACCACGTGGAAATGATTCTTCGGTTCCAAGAGGATTTTAATATTTGTTGCGCGGCGATTTTATAGGATTTCATTGGATGGAAGTAATTGGAAATTTAATTGATGATCGAGTTTGTTGTTTGTAATTCGATGAATGTACAAGCTTCGTTGAAAATCAAAGGATGAGGAAGATTTTTGAAAAGGGAGGTTTTCTAATAGGAAATATTTAATTGGATTTTTCAATTGGAAGGATTTTAATATTTTCTGGTGAAAATTTGGTAATTTTTTGATGACACTCCAAAAGTGAATTTCTCTTTTCCTTTTTTTAAAGAGACTTTTAATATTCATTGTAAATTATGATATAACGAGTAATTTTATAGGTTTAATCGATGGATTATTTATTGGAAATAATACACGTGATGAATGTAATTTATGTTTTCGATAATGTAAAGAGGAATATGAATATTTTATTTGGCAAAAAGTTTCGTATTATTGAAAACATTCTTGACAAGAATTTTAGTATTTATTACAACTTGTCATAACATGTAACTAAAGGCTTTGATGTTTTATCAGCAATGCGATGATTTTATTTGTTTTTACTGGGTTTTATTGGGTGAGAATAAAAAATTTAATTATTGATTTCGTTGATATAATTTAAAGGAAATAAATTTCGTTTGTTCAGGAAAGAAGCTTTGTAAATTATGATACTATATGTTTTTATTGGAAAACTTTCGTATCTGCAGCATAATATTTTTTATTGAATTTTATCACGTGCAAATTCAAATGACAATTTGTTTCGAAGATGATTTATTCTCGTTTTGTTTGATGAAAAAGTATATTATTATTTATTATCGACCCCTTTCAAAAGAATTTCTACATATCCACGATTTTATTCGATTTTTATGATAAATTAATGTAATATATGCGACAGCTATAATTAATCAATCAATATTCCCAATTTATCTTTCGCTGAAAGATATATCTAATTTTTTTATCCTGTATTGATATGATTTATCATTTTTTTATTTAATTATAAGCATATATCGATTTGAAAAAAATTATTCAAAATATGATAAAATATATCTCCGTTAGAACAAATTTTCGAAAAAGTTTCGAACACGCTCGAGTTGAAATTGGACAGTTTGAAATTAAATTTAAAGTTTAAATCTAGTTCTCTTTTTAATTTCAATTAATTTTATACAAAATTCATTAACCACTTCCTTCGAGAATATCGTCAAACGAACTATAAAATAAAAACCAATAATAATTTATAGCATCAAATTGTAAAACGTCGTATCTTTATGAATTGAAAAAAAAAAGAGAGAAAGACAAATAAATATTAATACATTCCTTCCAAACAATATCAAAAACCGTAATTATAAAATTATCTACTATATTCGGAGCAAAAAAGAAATTGCAAAAATTTAAAATAATTTGATAAATCGCGTGCAATGAAACAAAAAATATATTTAGAAAAAAGGTATTCGTCCACGTGCCAAAAAATTCGAGGTCACAATCTCGAATTCCCCCCGTGCTCGCCAATGTGGCCAATATAAATCGATACCACTCCGATTTCTCTCGATTCCACCGCTTAAACCGCCACCGTCTAACCACCCACCTCCTGGATCCATAAATTACAATCTCCCTGCCCTTACAAAACTCGACTCCTGTCGACTTTGGGAGGGGAGTCGATTTTGTATAAACCGTCGTCATGTATTTATACCGGTCGCGTTTATGCCGGTGCACTCGGTATTTCCGCGGGTTAATTCGGTCATAAATATACGCCGACGTCTTTACACCGATAATCTCGTCCACGGTGTGTAGGTGTGTACGCACACACCTGTGTACACGACTGTGCAGGCTGCCACGAGAAATATCGCGGCAGGAATCATAGCAGTCCAGAGTTTCTTTCGCTTTATAACCTGAGGATATGTCGTTTCCGGGATTTTTGAATTTACAGCGATCGGCAAAAAAAGATATTCGATATCTTTTAATTTTCTTTACTTTTAATGGAAGGGATATATATATGTGTGTGTGTGTGATGCGCGTGTTAAAAATGAAATATTGTTCTCTTCGTTCAAATTTAATTTCCATCCGATATTTATTCGTATATTTGTACACCTCTTCTAATCCTCTCTGACGCAACGTTTCCTTCTTTCACCGGTTGCAGTAGTTCTATTTACAGGTTGCATAATAGGTTATTACGGTAATTAACGGAGCAATGTCGTTACTTAAGCGTAAATTCGCAATTCGATTCATCGAAACCACGGCTCCAATCCGGAACGTGTTGCCGTTCCGGCGCAATTTTCGTTTCATTTCAAAATGGTAATAGGCGAATCCACGATACGGGATTAGAATTCGTGGGTCATTTGTATGTTTCGCGCGTCGTGGATGATCATCCATGTTGTTTCCCTCTGTGAAATCATTTTCGGTGAGCATAAAGTATTTTTGAAGAAATGTTTCCAAATTTTTAACGTTACTTTTTCCTTCTCGTTCTTTTTTGGATGAAATTGAACGATCTATAATGTTTGTTAATTATTAAAGTGTTAAAAATACATCGATGATAAATAGGTTTGCAAATAAAAATTTGTTATAATGGAAACGGAAGAATGAAATTTTTGGTGACGAAGATTAAAGTAGAATCGTGTATGCTTTGATTGATAAAATGCATAATTTTTCTAATATAATAAAAAAGAGAGTATATAAGATATTCCAATCCCTGTGTTTTATTTTAATTGCTAAAATAATACACGATTTCACTTTCACGAAAAATATTTTTTCGCCAAAAAATTTAATATTTTAAATTACATAGAAAAAAGTATGTTTAAAATTCGTATTTTTTTTAATGTTAAAACAATTTTATACCTGGCATTGAAATAACGATACAATTGGGCAGAACGTTGAAAAGCGTAGCAATCATATTTTTAACGTGCAGAGTGATATTAAAGCTTCCAGAATGGAAGCATAAAATTTAATTACTTCGAAATAACCCAGAAAATTATATTTTATAATCCATGGTTTTCGATAATACACCAGACAGAGAGATTAACTTTTTAATTTGCAATTTTAAATGGTAAATTACAAGTTATATCGGAATTATATCACATTTGGGTAATAATATTTCAATGAGAAATTAAACGAAACTCATAAATAAAATTAAACAACCGATTATTATCCTTTGATGTTTCTCTTCATGAAGTACAATGTGAAAGTTAACTGTCGGTCGAAATATAAAATAAAATACAACTATATAAAAACTTTCTTTTGAATAAAAACATCGAATTCATTGCTAATTGAAAATAATGTTAAAGTTATAAATTTTAAAATAAAATAAATCCTTTTCTTTTTTTTTATAAATCATGTAAACGATTAAAAATTTTTTGGGAATCTTCCAGAGATCCAAAGTTTAATTTATCTCACATTCACAGAAGAAAAAAGCATACATTAATTAATAATTATCAGCTATCCAATAATTATAAGAATAGTTTCTTTATCAATATTTAAAAAAAAAACAATCATTAAACATTCTTTCTATTCTTTAAATCTAATCTTTCCCAACAACTTTTCTCCAAGAATATCAAAAGAAATGAATTCCGATATCATCAAGACTGACTCATGGAGACATTTCACACTTTTAAAATTATTTCCAAGATAAGATTCTGCATGATAAGATTCTTCAGAAGAGAAGTACTTTGAAACTTAAATAATAAAATTAAATATATACACGATAATTTTAGCACAAATATCGTCAAACTCCATATATCACATTTTTCCTTTTTTTTTTAATTTTCATTTCGTAATCAAATTTCACACATCAATATTCCTTTCTAATTTCTCGTATCCGAATCGTGATTCGTTCTCCACAGTCAATTTCCAGTTATCGAAACAAGATATTCCCAGTAAATAACGCGTGAAAACAGGTCGAGGAGCGAACAGTCTCGTAACATCGTTAGCAGAACCCTGGGAGAGGAGCTAATTCAGTCGAAAAAGGTGTTCTGTTCTCCAATGGAAAACTAATATCCGGTATTATCGAAGGGCGTTATTTATTTTACTTTACCTTCGTAACTGATTGCTTTTCCGATATTTATTTCACCTGTCGTCGATTAATCGCGAATAGAGGGGGTGGCTTTGCACGTACGTTGAACAGAATTCTCGTTTCGATTCGTATCGTTGCATCGATAGACGGATCTCGTTTCGACGTATATGCAAATTGAACGTTTTCTTTTCTTTCCTTTTCTTTTTTTATTTTTCTCGTCGATCCAATAATCTGGATGTATTATGTATCAATACATGTATTGGTCGTTAATCTTCGAAAATATTAAGGATCATCGTAAAATTTTTTAAATTTCTAAAAATTTGAAGATTCGAAGATTGAATTTGAAGATTTTATTTATCAAAGCTAGCGACTTTTGCGTATCCAAATTCTTCTTATAATCAAAAAATGAAAAGGATATATATTGAAAAGAATCACTGGATTTTTTTTGTTTGTTCGACTTAGATAGCGAAAATCGAGTTCGTTATTTCTTCTCCTTCTCTCTTTGTTTCCGTATCATGACCTGGGTGCATTGCAGTTTTCATAAATTATGTGAACCCAGTTGTTGAAATTGTGCTGATTGAATACGCTTGAGCGCTTCTTTTGTGCTCTATGTTCCATTTCACCTTTTTGTTTTTTTCTTTTCGTTTCTTTTCTTTTCTTTTCTTTTCTGTTCTGTTCTTTTCTCTTCTTTTTCCTTCTCCCGTTCGTTTCCTCGAACGAAATTGAATGTAGTTTGTTCGATGAATCTTTTATTTCAACGAGATCTTCCCTTTCTTGTTTAAGTGCAGAGAAGAAGAATTTCTGTTTTCTTTTTTTTTTTTCCTTCTTCTTCTTTTTCTAATAAAAAATAAGCTTATTTGCTTGAGAAACAATATTCAAGTTTCGCTCCTTTCTTCTTCCTTTATTCATTGATTCCTCGTTAATTCGATAATAGGGTTAGAGCCTTTTTTTTTATAACAAAGAATAGAAATAAGAATATTAAGAAGAATATTCGTGTAGATGAAAATATTACGATAGAAACTTTTGTATCATTGGATCTCTTAGAATAAATTTTTCTCAGGTTTGTCTTGAACAGATTCTACATATTTGCACAATTTGCGTTTCAAATGATAATGTTATTTGTTTCATAATTATCTTTAAACTAATCACGAAATATTATTTCAAACAATTGTTGTTCGTTTACATATAATTACATCTTGCATTCCTACTTCAAAATTATTTTTTCTTTTTTCGTCAGATCGAGAGTAAAGTAACTAATTTACAAGAACAACAAATCGGCAAAATTTCCTTTTCTCGATTCACCTTTAATAATAAATACTTTATACGAGCTTCATAAACTTCATAAACTTTACGACTACACGATTTTATATATATACACACAAATATATTCATCTCTAATAATAATATTTCGTTGCACGATCAAGTTCACAAACTTCATAAACAACATACTTACTCTTCCGCTCTAACAATAACACTTCGTAACAGATTCAAGAATCTGCAAATTCAAGTATCCGAAAAAATATTAAATTATAATAATCCCTTTATCTTTTTCTCTATATCAAGCCCATCATGTCGTTTCTTTTCCTGTACAAGGAACAAGGACGAATTATCGCGCCTATTCGCCATGTTTGCTCGTCGACGAAGCGGCCCGATGAAACGATTTTCATAAGGCATTTGTTGATTCGCGTAGGCGCGTACGCGATGCACACGTTCGTCCAATATTTGCGAAAAGTGTGCAGAAGCGAGTGTCAACGTGCAAACATCACCGGGGACGTGTTTGCCACCCCCTCCCTGCCCCAACCCCTTCACGGAACCGTTGTAATATTTAATTCCTTGTTTCGAAGTTTGTACTGGCGACTGTTCGATTGATTACAAACTCGCGCCCCCCTTTCAGGGGAGGGAAGGGAAGGAGAGATGGAGATGATGCGGTCTTACTCCGGATTTTATTCCGATTTTCCCGATTCCTCGATATTTCGGCGCATTGGAGAAGCGTTTGATTGAAAAAAAAGCCTTGTTTTTCGTTTTCTTGATCATATTTATGTTGGAACGATGCGCCCAGCTTTTGAAAGTTTCGAAGTTTGGATTGGATATTTAGATTTGTTTGTTTTATTTGAATATTTAAAAGTGTCTACTTTTTTTTCTTATTAAGTTGAATCTTGACAATTTTAAGCAATGTGGATATATCAAGGATTGAACAGAAGGAAATTTTCTTAATTTTCTTAATCGAGATTAAATACGTTTAATGATTGCAAAAATAAAAATTTAATACTTGTAAAACTTGTTGGTTCAAACATTTTATTATTTATTCGTAAGAATAATATATATGATAAAGATGAATAGATTAAATTGTTTAGATACGTTTTGGATCGAAAAGATTAATTTTGGTAATTAATTTGGAATATTCATATTCTGTCACATCCATATTATTGTTAATCATTCGGTGTTCGTGTTTCTTGTGGAATTTCTCTGGAATCAAAGGTATATCAGTGCTGATGGTATCCCAGGGAAACTTTTCGACCGTAAGGAAACGACAAAGGAACTGCAGCTTCTTTGCAAGCTCCTTTACAATTCTTCAGAAACGTGTTTCGTGCAAGGAACAACTCGCGAAGAGGGAGAAAAGTTTTGCGTCATTTCGTGAAAAGCACCCCGCGATAGACACAAATATTTATAAATATCAGAGATTTGTCATTTTAAAAATTAAAAAATTATCGAGTTTAATAGACTGTTTTTTTTTTAACTTTCTAATAATCAATTCCCTGTTAATTAAAATCATTTCTAAACATGCATGAATCATTTTACAGGTACAATTTCAATACAAATTTTCGCGTACAATCATCACCATCGGAAAATTAAAAATCTCCTCCGAGCAGCTCATAGCAGAGAGTGTATTTCAAACTATCCTACATCAAAGAGCTCCTCCATCAGAGGATCTAAAACATACGAAGCCGTGAATTGCCCAAAGACGTCGAGAAAGCGCCAAAACCCTTCCGTTTATTTAACGAAATTAGCCTCTCGACCGTGAAACGTACGAGACAAAAGGTGTACCCCTCCTCTTAGCTTCTGCGTGTATAACAGGCTGCCAAAGAAAAAGTCTTGGAGCGAAACATTTCTAACATTTCTTTCGCGAGGCCTTCTTTTAATTCAAATGAGAAAAAAAAGGAAGGAAGGAAGGAAGGAAAATCTTAAAATGGAAGGAAAAACAATTCTCGGTTGTATAGTCGTCTGCTTTACCGATCTCATGAGGATAACAAATGTCCACGTGAAAAATAAAGCGAGAGGACGTCATGGATCCTTTTGATTGTCGCAGGATTCAACGACAAAAGAAGAATAAAAAATGAAGACAATAACGAGGGGCTTAAGAAATCTCGTCTCTCTCTCAAAGGAAATCATCTTCATCACTGGGATGGGATCGTGTCTGACCGCGTCCTTGGTCTTCCACCGTCTTTTTTGCCTTTTTTTCCTTCTTCTTTTTTTCTCTCTCTCTCTTTTTTTTCACGTTCGAGACATTAAAGTCTGGAGAATTAAGAGAGTGCTCTCTCTCTCTCACTTTCTCTCTTCGCTCTAAAGGCAGAGGATGGTCTTAATGGGGTAGTGTAAAGTGAAGTAGGTACGGTTTTGGAATTTTTTAAAGTGGATTTAAGGCGGGTAAAGGGTGGAGTAGAACGACGGTGAAAGGGGTTAATTGGTGGGGGTGAACGTGTGTATGTGTATGTGCGTGTGTATGAGAGGGATAAATTGTATTGAATTTTAGCAGATATTGGAAATTGGTGGAAAATATATCGTTGGAGTTTCCATTATGAAGATGGATTATAATGAATTTTTATCTTTTATCATCTTCAAAATAGATACCGTGGATGCAAAAAGTATTTTCACGTTATTATTTTCATTTTATTTTCATGGTGTTAAAAGTTTTTATATATAATGATGTATATTGTGAAATATGATATACTTGAATCTTATATTAAACAATTACAATGAATATGAATTTTTTGAGCCAGTGTACATTTATAAAATATCATTGCAAATACGTAGAAATTGGAAGAAAAAAAAGAAATAATAGAAATCGTTTTTGATCAAAGAATTATTGAATTTGATGAATTCTCATTTATATATTAAGGGATGTATAAGAATTTAAAAAATCGTTTTCTTCCTTTCTTTTTTCACTTTTCATTCATTTCTTTTCTAAAAGAAAATTATTAACCTTACAAGGGAATCCTTCTTAATAACAAACAATTGTTAAGGGGAATAAAAGAAAGTGTGTTATGCAGAGCAACATTAAAATCGAACAAAAGTGCTTCGCTAAAGCCGCTAAAGAGTAGCTTTTTTCTTTTTACTTCGTTTTTAAATAAGTTTGAAAAGGAAGCGATGTGGAATATTGGATGAAATAATTCAGAAACAATGGAATTTCGATAAAAATTGCTTCGAAAGAAATATGGCTCTTCTTCGTAGGAAATGACCCATATTTGCAGTAAGCTGAATCTGATTTAATTAAATATATATGAAGGGAAATTGTGTCGAACTTCAAATAACAAGGATACAATTTAAAAGTAAAATTTCGTGTATCTCGGTCCAATTTTCATTTCTTTAATTACATTCATGATATATATACAAATAAAAATAATAAAGATATTAAATTTAAAGAAATTTATATTTCAAATTTATTTAATATTTAGAAAAATCTTTTGAAAACGGATAATATAATAATAATTGTATCTCAAAATAATAGAAATATTTTAAAAATCATATATAAAAATAATAATTTTTTCTTTATTAACGAATAACGAAAATTAAACTCATTGTTCTACATGCACGTTACACGTTTTCAAACGAATGTAAAATATTCCTTTTATTTCTTTTCGATTGAAAAGAACTCTAGCAAACGTTATTATTCTAATTAAAGTGATTAAATATCTCGTGTTTTTAATCTCGCATATAATAATTTACCAAAGATGATTATTAAAAATTTCCAATCTAAACTCGAAATTATACGAAATTTCGGATTCTCTCCTTTTTGTTATATTGATACGATTAAAATATATGTATAGCCTAAAATTATTCAAAGAGAACGAAAGAAGGTGATTAGATTAATAATCTTATACGCGAAATTTTCACGTACAGAGAAGGTTTATCCTCCCGATCAAGTATTTTTCTTGCATTAACGTTAATTAAGTTAAGTTCATTTTAAAAGCAATGGTACGCAATGTTTGCACTCGATAGCGTTGCATTTTGCCGTCAGTTGAAACGGTTCGAGCGGGGCGGGGTTGATTTAAAATGATCGATTTGCGTTTGAAATGTGAAAGGTAATTTGATTTCGACGAAAATGTTTAACGCGATAAATCGAGAGAGAGAGAGAGAAAGAGAAGAGAGAGAGAGAGAGAGAGAGAGAGAGAGAGAGAGAGAGAGAGAGAAAGAGAAGAGGGGAGAGGGGGATTCTCGCGCTAAATTAAATGCGAGAAACGAAATTATTGTTCCTACTCTTTGTGCTTGATCAAAGTTGAAAGTGGTAAAATTTTTTTCCAGATGAAAAAGGATTTAAGATGAGAAGATAAGCCGAGAGGTGTTGTCGTATTTTCACTCTTGATAAATGATCGATTGGCACGTAACAAATATTAGTAGATTAAGATTAAAGGGAATGAGTGGCAAATTAAGTTTCGCCAATTTTATATCTTTCTTCTCTTTCACTCGTGGATGCTATTTTGTAAGCACTTGAAAAATAAATAACGATATAAAAAAAAGGGAAAAACTTTCAACCACTTCAAAGTAAATACGAGACCTTAATAAGAATATAGGAAAAAATTAGGAGAATGTAATGAAGTTAATTCTGCACTCTTTTTAAAGAACAAGATAGTGTTTCAACAAAAGAAATCTCTCGAAAAATTTTCGAACATTTCCTAAAAGAAAATGATCTTTTTTCCATTTTCTTTTCCATGATATTTAAAATTGTACATTCCGTTAAACGATTTTGAACAACTCGGCATAATATCGAACCATCTATCAAATTATTATCCTTTTATTGTACGTGATTGGCCATAATGTCGAAAGATCCATTATCTCCTCTCACGAAGATTAAGGCAATGCTTGAATCTTCTTCTCATAGAGGCGGTCGACCGACCCAGTTTCAAATTCCACGCGAAAACATATATATATCTAAAGGCGGTATCAAAAGCACGTTCATGTGGATCCAACAACCTAGAATGATTCGATACGCGAATTTCAATTCGTTAACAACTTCTAAACATGTTGAATTCCAGCATACTCGTTCATCCGGACTGTTAATTTCACGAACCATCATTCGTATGGAAAATTCGTGTTCTTAAAACTATTCGATCCTGTTTTTTAAGAACTTAAGGAGAAATTTTTCGACTTGACCTCGTTGGAGAAAAGAACATGTGGATAAATGATGGAGATATTCTGTAATTAAAGAGACGAGTTAATTGTTAATACAAATTTGTATTTAACGCATTAAAAATGTATAAAACAGAAACTGTTTATTCTACATAATTGAAGCGACGTTGGATAATTCTCAATCCTCCGACTTGACAATATCATTAAAGAAAAATTCGACAGAATTGAAAAAGGAGGAAGATCGTTGGAGGAAGAAAAATACAAAGGATCACGTTGGAAATTTTCTGCTGGTTCCTCGATAGTTGGAAGGTATCTGGAGACGGGTAAAATCGGCTGCCTTTTTTCACGATTCAACGACGCGTGATAACCCAAAGCCGTGATTCTCTCTCTCTCTCTCTCTCTCTTCCTCCCTCCTTTTCCATGGAAAACCTTTTGCCTTTGATCGGCTGCTACGAAATCAATGTCGGATCAAAGAACTTGAGGGTTACTCCTACGTCTCAATACGACTGCTCGAAAAGGGCCAGCTTTCGTGGATATGTGACAAGGTGACTTTTCAAAAAGCTGCTGATTCGCGCGCAGTGCTGAGCGGACCATTTCTGTTGCGAGGTAACAGAGGGAACATTTGTATACACGTGGCTTGGCCTCTGCAATTCTCGCAATAATTATTATGTCGAGAAATGGCGCACGAATCGTTTTAACACTCAAATTGTTGACTGGTAAATGAAGAAAGGAATTTTTAAATTATTATTCTTCGATGCAATTTCTTTTTTTAAATATCGATATCTTAATTGGTTCGCCATATTTATAGTAGTTCAAAAAGTGTGAATGGGCAATATACTAGCGAGTTGAAGTGACCTACATTTTTTCCTCGAATCGAATAGGTCGCGTATGGGGGAGGGGGGTGGCCGAAAGGACATTGACACGTGTTTGTGAATGGAGCGGCGACAATCTTGGAACGGTGAAAAGAACACAGACGAATAATAATACGCTTTCAAGCTCTGACTGACAAGTTCTCTAGAATACAAAAACCTTATCTATGTACGAAGAGAAAGAAGAGGCTTTTCCATTTTAACTTTGACACACCGATATTTATGAAAACTTGTTTAAATAATTCTCCCATAATTTTCTGTTAATATTCGAGTACTTGATCCCATCGTTTCCAGTTCTCGGTATTTATCCTCATAAATCGATCTTTTCTACATTGTTGCTTGAAAACCTTATACGAAACGAAGAAGAGGTTTTCCATTTTAATTTTAATACACCGATATTTAAACCTGTTTAAATAATTCTTCCATAATTTCTTAAAAGTATTCGAATACTCGATCCCTCGTTTCCTATATTTATCCTCATAAATCGATCATTGTAGCTTGAAAATTTTATCTTATACAAAAGAAGAGGCTTTTCCATTTTAATTTTAATCTTCCATAATTTCCTGTAAGTATTCGTATACTCGATCCCTCGTTCTCGATATGTCCTCGTAAATCGACCAATCTCTGGCCAATAATCCCAATTGTCGACGTCGCTCGAAATTTCTTCTCGATCATTCTTCCAAGCAACGAGATAAACCGGCCGTTTTTCAAACCGATCGAGCCGAGTCAATTAACGAAACAGCTTTTTCCATAAATTCGTTCGAACAAACTCTCCTCGAACGCGTTGTCCGCTCGAGAAAATTTCCTCCTGCGACGACTCGTCGGGACAAGATCGGTGCACCGTTTACGATTTAACGACAGTTCGCAGTTACTTAACGATATCCGGAAGTGTAATTTGGATTACTGGCCCACGATGTTTCTTGTTCCTGGGGAAGTCGTTAATGAGAGTTGATGAGAATTTTAGCTCCGGATAGGGGGGTGGTAAATGATATTTAGCGTGACCATTCCGAGGTATCTTAACGATCGGTATTCTCGGTCTATTGTTTTGTTCAACTATGCGGAGTGAATGATTTATGGATATTTGAAGCTATTAGCAGAAGCGTGAATCGTAAATTCGAGCCGTGTGTGAGAATATATAAAAGAAAACGATATCAAGAGGGAAACGTTCCTTTTTAATTTTAGAAGATAATTTTTATCCTCGGTATACACGATCGTTTAAAAATGCATTGTCACTGAACAGGAAGGTTGGCAGTTGACCTTTGACGAGAAACTGCTTGATCTTGCTTTTGAATTAATTCAATCGCGGAACGCGATGCGCTTTGATGCATCTCCACCGAAATAATGCAGGCAGTAGTCACGGCTTCAAAGGCGGCTTCCATTGCGAGTAATTAATGAAGACGAATCGGCTCCTGCCTTCTTCGTTTCAAAGCGAAAGATTCGTCCTCCGTGCAAACTGTGTACACGCTTCTTCTTGATGAATCGTTCCCCTTAATTAAGGCGAATGACGAGAGCGTGTATCGTTCTTCGCGTGGATTCTCCTCATTTTTTATTTCTTATTAAAATCGAGGAGAAGGGGGACACGCTTTTTTAAATTCAAACGCAATTGTAATAATCCTCTCAACAAGGAAATAACAAGGATTAACTCGGCGGGTCAATCGATCGAAATAATTTAAACACGCGCGTATCGATGAACAATTTTTTTTTTTTTAAAGATATAAAGGCACATCGTGTATGCGCTTTGTGGAAAATTGTTGCGTCGATAAACACCCTCGATATAGATAATATTTACGCATTCAAGCGTATATTCGTGTATATATATATATTATATTCATCAACGGAATATAGATTTCGAAGTTGGCGCTAGGTGAAATCTATCTATCTTGTTGCCGCAAGATGCGATTCTGTACACACCTGCATCTTCTTGAGCACAACGAGCGTGATGGATTTCCATATTAATCACATTAGATTCCCGTTCATTTCCACGTGATCTTCCACGTATAAATTATAACAAGGGACACGGAAGACACGTTTATACGAAAATAGATTAATCTTAAGTCGTCGAGAGCGGATTATATTAAAATTTTATTTAAAAAAAATATCGCGAGAGCCTTGATATATTTAATTCTCAAAACGAGTTAAAAAAAATATCATAATTTCGAAACAAAAATTGAACGAATTGAGAAGAGAACCAGATCTCCAATAAAACAGAGCCGGTAGACGCTAGTTTGAGCAACAATTATATTAAACTTATCCCAGTTATAAAAGAAAGCACCGTAAGTCATAGACAATTCTCCTCATAAGTGCCTTCCTTATCGCTCGTTACTCCCTATATATCATCCCTTCTTTATTCTCACCCTATCTACCTACCCCCTACTCTCCTTATCTCTGTGTACTCGACTATTTCCCTTCCCCCCGCTATTTTTCTCAGTCTCTCCAACCCCTCTATCTTTTCGCCCCTTTTCCACTCGAGGGAGAGTGGAGAGGGACAATTATCATGGGCGAAATCGCGCCGGTAATTGTACATGTTAAAGGGATATTCGAATTCATTTAATTCGGGCCATTAGGGAGAGAAAAATTAGAGAGGGGTAATTAGAGGGAATTGGAATTCTTTTGGTATTGGATCGGGATGAAAATAAGGATATTGAAGGGATTCACGGACTCGGTTTCATTGAATTTTAATTTTTACGTATAAATATTGTCAGAAAATTAGAATCCTGTTTGTTGCAACGAAATTTGTCGAAAGAGAGAGAGAGAGAGGGAGGAAGGGAGGAATGGAGGGAGGAAAAGGAGGAATGGAATCGAAACGGAAACGGAAGTTAATATGCAGCTCCGTTGCAATCTTTCATCATCAAAAACCGCATTTCTTGTTCCATCCAGTGCAAATGAACTGCGGACTCGCTTCGAACCGCAATTATCTCAAGCAGAGTGCATGAATTCATCCTCCACTCCATGCCCGATGAATGCGCTGGACACACCGCGGAAAGATAAATATTCAAATATGCATAACAGCCACGGAACCACGGAGAACTCTACCGCGCCAACTATTTCTACTATTTCTACTAGTGGCGGATGCTTTTCGTTTCCCCTCAAATATTCATCCTTCCGTTGATCGTGTGCCTGGGTGGGAGGAGAGGTGAGGGGAGGGAGAAAATATCAATCGCCGCAGAGGTGGCTGTCAGTGGAAATTAATACTAATTAATAATTATTTGAGACGAATCTTTTTTGAAAATTTGTTCAAATCGATGGATATATCCATTACATGCGAATTGAATTGTACATTCACTGTGAAAGTGTGTGGAAGGATTGGTATAATAAGATGTGAAATAACGAGATTATTTATGTAACGAAAATAATGTATCGTACGAACTAGGTGAATGAATTTAACACGATCCGACAATTATTCTATAGTTTCTTCTGAATTAATGAAGAAGCATCAAATTCTGATCTCGCCTCGGAAACCCGTTAAATATTTAATCGATATCTTTATCGTAAATATATATATATACATATATATGGTGTGAAAATTTGTGAATTCATGAGAGATTTAAAGGGATGCAAAGCGATGACGAAACGTAATGAACGAGCAAATCGTGCATACAAAAATCACGCATACTTTTATTATTGATATTAATACGAAATTATATTTTTCATCGTTAATTTTTTCTTTTTTTTCGCGAAACGAATAATTTTACTTAATAATAATCTCTCTACAACGAGTTTTCTCCCCGACAGATTTTTCGTATATCGTTTAACGATCGTTGTTCGGTGATTCGTTCATATGGTGCCCTCTTTTTTTCCTCCCCGTTTTCCATGGCGAAACGAAATAAAATTGCCATGTATTTTCGGCGCAAAGCCGAGGCTTGCTTTCGCTACTAATTTCAACCCGTCATACACCTTACTTGCAGTTGCACATCACGCGCAATACGATTTACGTGACGTGGCCGGCCTCGTGACGAGGTTTCCCAGTGTTCCGTAACAAGCTCCATCCCCTTACCTGGTAATTTGCAACGAAAATATCGCGCTACCGAGCCGGGGCTAAACACGCTTCTAAATAGAGTTTTCACGAGTTTTTGATTCTTTGAAAAAGGACGGTTTGTGTAACGGGGTGTGTTTAAGGATTAAACTTTTTCCGCTGTTATGCTTCGATGAATTTACATCCATATTGGGAAATATTTTTTAATATTTTATATATATATATATATATTTGGTGGATAAAAGATTATCGATCGATTGGAAATTTTAAATTTCTTGAGAGAAAGTTTCTCGATGTTTCGAACGATGCTTCTCTCAATTGAATGAAAATTTGAAACTCGAAGTTGGAATAAAAAGTTGATAAATCATAGTGTTAATTACTTAACTTGCGCGCGATTAATTTTCCAAGCTTCGAAATATTAAAAAATTTAAAACACCTTCGAGATTTTGTGAGAAATTTGAAAGTTTTGATATTTTGAAATTTCAAAGCTTGAAAACTAGAGCTTCGAAATTTGATATTTGAAATTCAGATGAAAGTTTGTATCCTGATATCTTCTAAAACTTCAAAAACTTGCTTCGAAAACTTTTAAACATATCATTTTACGATATTAAAATAGAATATTTTCGTTGCTATTCGTCAAAAACCAACGGATATTCAATCGAAAGTACGTAGATATTTAAATTCGTAGAAATATATTTCTGTTTCTTTCGACAAAGGAAATATATATAAAAAACAATCTTCTGCCTGAAAGATAAATATAAATTTAATTAAAAATTCCTCTGACTCGAGTGAAAAAGAAATGCAAAGGAGGAAATTACTCATTGATTGGTCTTTAATCAATATTTTATTTTATTCCCGTGTTGAACTTGTTAAATCATATTGTAATTACAGGAGTTTTAATAATTAATATTATTATATAATATTACATTCATACATAATATTACAGGAAGGACAATAAAAATTTTAATCATTTGCTCTTCTTCTGTGATAAAATAAAATCTGACTTGCGTGTCTTGTCTCGCTCGTTTCGAAATAGGAATTTTAACTTATTAATTATATTATTTTCTTCTATTTCATTCCTTCCACAAAAAGAATTTTATTTTTCGTTAACCACACTATTTCTTTCCACTCTTTTTCCACAGAGAAAATTATTAATAGTCAACTATTCCGTTTCCTTCCACTCTTCTTCCCACAGAGAAAACTTCAATTTGCCAACTATGCAAACATCTTTCCCTCACTTTTCCCACGCATACCATTTCATCGATCCGACACTATTCCTTTCCGTTCCTCGTCACAAAGAATATTTTATTCCGTTGATTACTCCTTCCCCCCAATTTCGCTGACCATTTCGATTCCAATTCATTAATACCAACCATAATTAACTATACGCTACCTTTTTCATATACAGAGGGAATTTTATATTCGCCACAATTTTATTCTCTCCCACCAGAACGAATTTCAATTCATCGATCCTCCCTTCCTTTTTTCTTTTTATCCAAAAATTGTCTATCCACAACCTATTCTCGTCGTCATCACCATCGTCTCGTCAAATCGAGGTGTAAATCCCTCTCCCCTCTTAATTAAGAATTAAGACGCGGGAACGTTAATCAGGGTTTGGTGGCCGTCAATTGCGTGGGTCGACAGGGGGCGAGGGGGGCTTTAAACCGTCATGACGGAACAGGAATTAGAGCATCGATTAGACGGTCAATTATGGAATTGCGTCGAGCAGACATCATACGAGTAATTCGACGCTTCCAGCCGGAATACTCGTGCCGGGAATGTGGATCGTTACCGGGCCGCGCGCGACCCGTTCGAAATATAATTAGTTAACGTCGATAATTAAAAGCATTCGGTACGAGGCTCACGTAGCTTCGACACGATTTCACCTGCCTCCCGGAATGATTAAATATTCTATTATCAGTGATGAGAGGGGTCAGAGAGGTTTTTGGCGTCCATTAGAGCAACCGGAAATCGGACTGAATTCATCTGCCAGACACTGGATACCGACGGATGTGACGGACATCGTTCTGCGTTTTATCCAGAATATGAAAGCGTGCGAAATCGAAGAATTTTTCCGTGAGATGGTACAAAACGTGAAATATTTTGATGTTTGGAGGTTTTTTCTCTCTGTGTGTTGTGAATGTTTGAGATCGGAGAAGTATTTTGGAATTTCTCTTTTATTAGAGTATTGTAATTATTGTATAATATAAATTAATAATTGATTGATTTGGCAATTTTAATTTTAATATATTGTAAGTTTCTGTTTATAAGTTGTGGACACCTGTTTGGTTGAAAATATTAGGAAATATATTTTACAACAATAATAAATTTCCTTTATCTCGATACAACCATTCATTGTGAATTACCAAAACTTTTTTGACTAATCTTTGCATTTTTTATCATTACTTCATAGTTAATACTTGTTCGTTAAAGAAACATTCATAATTTATATTCGGGAATTTATTATTTATTATTTTCGAAGAAATTTGTTTTATAGTGCAGGCATAAATTTTAGTATCAGAAGCAATAAAACTGAAGAGATATATTTCCATACTATTAAGAACAAGGAAAATAAATTGGTTAAAAGTCTGGAAGATAAGTATCGCCAAGGATGAGACAGAAATCTTTAAACTCAAAACTGGAACGTGTCACGAACGGCCAAAGTCTAGGAAAAATAGTATCATTCCAAGTGTGAACCGAAATTCAGCTTGAAAGTGCACTTCTTGGAAGAAATATAGCGGGACTGAAAACGTAGAAGATGGAAATGGTAATCAGAGTCATACACATTTTAAAATTCGTTGTGATAACTTCTTGGAATATTATCGTTCTATCTTCCAAGAATTTATATAAATACAAAAATATAAATGTATATAACTTTTTAATTTATATTTAAAATTATATATGAACATTTTCTCTTGTTAATTTGTTATGCTAAATGTTATTAATTTCCAATAAAAAATCTCATACTATTTATTATTTGATTTTGAATTATTCTATATACATGCAGTAACACAATAATAATTAAAATATGTGTAAAGGTTGATTGTTGTTAATTAATTACAATGCTAACATATTAGAAATTAACCTGTTGATAGACAGAGTGAGATTTGGTGTATCGAACATTTCACTTTTAATTAAACATTTTATCAAATAGTTTAGAGATAAAGATATTAAAAAAAAAAATTGAAAAAAAATCATTAAATGAAAGTTACTGTATACTAAACATAGCGATAAATGTAAACTACGTGAGAGCAAATAAAGAAAATGATCGAAAGTTATTGCTTAATTCATCCATAACACGGTGAAACCTGCTAATTGCAATTATTATGTAATTGCCTATACGAAATGGACATCTAATCTGATACATATCATGGTTCTGTAGCCAATAGCAGTAATTCTCTGGCTTATCCCCTCAACGTCACTCTCAGTTTATATGTAATTAGCGAGAAATCATTTAAGAATATAAAGCCAAAAATATAATTAGTTGTAAAAAAAAATATCAATGGTGATAAGATACAAAAAAATTTATTATTTACGTGTGAAAGTAATAATTAATTTATGCGATGCTAGCGCCACGTGACTATTAACTACTATCCGTCCAATACGCTTATTGTACTTATCTATTTCTTTAATTTATTACTTTTATTTTTTTTGCAAATATTCGAAGAAAAAAATAAAAATTGAAAAAGATACAAGTTCGTAGAATTGCGATTGACCTAAGTTTAAAACTACAGGACAATATTTCAGAAATTAAGCCACTGTGACTTTATATCCCCGTGAATTTTGTTCTCATTTTAAGTATCTCCACGCTCTTCGAAACTTTGTCCATTTAAGCCAGAAGCAAGCTGTTTATGTTTCATGAGTTTACGACTCTCGAGACCATTTAAAGCACACAGAAAGTCTTTTTGCGCAATACCTCCTAGGTTTCTTATAACTAAAAGTACGATCTATTTAATGAGTGTGGTTATTTTGTTTTTATTTGACTAAAATGTTTATTTGATCAAGAAAATACAATTCTATTTTTTCAAAATTCAAAAAATGTAATTATCCAAGAGAAATACTATTTCCAAATAATACAGATATAAAAATCAGTGAACAAAATATATATATGACGTTCAAAGGTTTAAAATAGAGGGAAAATAAAAAAAAATTTTAAAGAGCAAGAATAAATATAACAAAAAAACATGAAAACGAAAAGAAAAAAGGTAACGGAGAAAAACTATCTTCCTTTGTCCCCTTTTGGCGTGAGGCATGAAAAAAAAAAAACGAAGTGTTCCGGTTGGAACCGGAAGTGCAGGGCAGACACTAATCCAACCCTCGTTGTTCTTGTTCCAGGAGAGCATCCAGCTGCAATGCAGCACGGGAACACGGCAGCAGGCTCGCCAACATCGAAGACGGTCCTCGTAATGCTCGCCTTCTTTTTGGGTCAATTGAGATAATGTGTGTTCTCGTACGTGTGTCCCTCGTGAGTGTGTCTCCAATCTGTCTGTATGCGTGTGTACTATGCGCATGTACTCTCGACTGTGGTACTTGCATGTGTGCGAGCTTGAGTATGATGTGTTGTGCACGTGCGAATTAAACGCGACCATGAATGGATCTTAAACGCGAGCATTAAGTGAATAAAAAAAAGAAAAAAGAAAAATAAGAAAAACTCGATGGATCGTTGGACACAATAAGACGTAGCCACCCTCCTAAAACCCTGTTTGTACCTTGATCGAAATTAAATTACCGACCGAGCACGCGACCGGAACGATCATCGATGAAGAAGCTCTCTTCTGACCGACATAATCGATCGATAATTGGGAATGGAAGGTTGATTGGTGAGATATTTTTATCTTTATTTCGTATTCGTTAAATTTGAGATAATAAATTGTAATTGCTGTTCATTTAATACATTTTATGATATACGACAAAAAAAGTTCGTACGAAATATCTTTTAAATATTTATAGAATTATTAATATTATTTTAAGGATTAACGTATTGCATACACAATATTCACGATAGCTCTTTCCAATCTCAAAATTGCTCAACTTCCCGTCAAAGGCATAACTGAATCATCAATTTCACTAACTACATTCACTTTTCTATACTCAACTTTTAACCAAATTCACGACATTACAAAAATTAAAATTTTATTCGATAAATTAAAAGTGATATTTCATCGAAAGAACGTTCTTTCAATCTTTTCGACTACATCAATTCATCGAAATGGGGAAAAAAGATCGATTCGATCAATCGATACGAAACTTTTCAACGACATATACTATTCAATGGGCTCGTTTAAAAAAGAAAAGTCAGTTCTCGGTGAAAGGAAGAAACATCGATGAAGGAACTCTTAGTAGCTGCCGGTTCGTCGCGTGAAAATCGCGATTTTCAGTGAATCTCATAGGAGAGAACTCTATCGAAAACGTCGTAGTATCCCAGGTTCGATATGTTTAATAACTTGCAAATTACCACTGCGTTCTAGTGTCGTCAAAGTAAGGAAAAAAAAAATGAAGTATCGAAGTAAACAATTGTACATGACGTATGATGTTGTAAATGACGATTCAATAATGAACGAGAAAAAAAAAATAAATGAAAATGTAAGAGCGTGAGACGTGTGCTCGAATAAATTCGATGTGTAAGTTTACAACTTAGTAGGGACGATTATGTATATTGTAATTGTTACATACGAGAGCGATCGTTCGTGTAACGAAAGAGTTCGTTCGTTCGTGATAAATAAAGTTTTGATGTCGATTTTTTAATATCTGTGCGAATTTTATGCGGTTATTATATCTATCGATTTTCGTTCTTGAAAAATTTTTGATGGATTTGATTACTCGAAGGGATTGCTTGGAGGAAAAGTTTTATGGATAATAATTTTTATTATTATTATATTATTTTTTTTATATATATAAATTAATTATTAATTACTCGTTTCAATTAAGTTGAATAAAGTTGAATTAAGTCGAATGAAAACATATACTTTTTTTTTTTATTGAAATATTTTAATACCAGATACTATTTATTTTATTTTTGGAAATTCAAAATAAAATTCTCTGGACAAATAAGAATTCTGGATCTATTTTCTGTTTGAGAAAATCCATTTACTTTTCCGCTAAACATCTCATTTTATCCTAAAATTTTTATCTAGGTTTTTCTACTTGAAAATTCATGAAAATATGCGACATATGTAAGTATTCAATTTTTTAAACATATTTTATTCTTACTACTACTGTTTTCTTATAAAATAACGAGGGTTATTTAAACTTTTTATGTAAAGTAATAAATAAATATAAGAAAATATATATATATAAATCAAATTTGATTTTTTTAAATAATTTTTAATAAGAATATTTTTAAAGAAATTCGTTAATTATATTATGTTCGTACAGTACACTTAATATAATAATATAAATAAACTAAATAAAATGTATATCAATCTATACAGATAAGCATGTATTCAAAATTTTTTAACTCGTTAATTTTTAAAAAATCTTGTAGAACAACTTTTTTGAAAACCATATTTGCTGTTTTTATATTCCTTCATTTACACCTGTATCTCTTTATAAAATTTTCTAAACTTTTACTTAATTTTTTTAATAACTTATATAACCTATATAGAATTATTCACGAATACAAATTGTGAACTCTTACTGCCACTACTATTAAATTTATCAAGGAATGTCACACACACAATAGATTTAATTTCACCAATCTCGTTTTCTTCCATTTTTAAAATAATTATACAAGCGTACATAAAATAAAAACCAAAATAATGTTATTCCACAAATCACGCAAAGTATCCTGATTATCTTTCCACGACGAGTACTTCAAAAGTACTAACTTTTCCTCCATAAAACAAACTTCACGAGAAACGAGAAAGCTTTCTCTTTAAGATGCTTTCCGTTTCATATCGATAAGACTTTCCGTTTCAGAGATCCTCGTTCCGAACCGAAGCGTAATTTCTGCTATTTTTACCGTTTCATCCTCCTCTCTTTCGCTTGCTCACGCTTTCTCACTGACCTATCCCAAGATCACGACGCGTGCGTTGGTCATTGACAAACATCTGTCAATGTCCTTTCACCACATCCCCACTACACGTGCACTGGATTCCAAGAAAAAAAATATAGGTCACGTGTATTTCGACCGTCATCTATGTCCTTTGAAGCCTTGTATTTAGGGAACCAGGTGAGATATCGATTTGAAATAAAAATGCATTTTTAAGAAGATGAATGCTTTCTATTATCTTCAGAGTGTGCAAAGTTTCAATAATGACGTAGTAATACTAGAATTATTTTTTCATTTGTCTTTATCAAAATTAATCTTGGAATAATCTTCAAAAAGAATTCAAGAAAGATACGTGTTACATTTTTATCACGCGATAATTCATAGCTTTTTCGAAATATCATAAAATATCACGAATATCACGTTAAAAATTTAATCAACCGCGTTTGATTTTTCACAATAACGCTCTACAAATCCAAACGTATAACTCAACGACGTGAAAACAAGCAAAGAGGGAGAAAGAATGCCGATGCCTGGGACACGCGTTTCGTTCCCTTTTGTCCAGCTATGAAGCTTTCATCTCCAACAAAGGAAACTCTAGCATTATTTCGTAACGCAGGCCAATATTGACAAGAGATTCTCTCTTTCTCTCTCTCCCTCGCGGAGATGCCTCCAGTCTCCGCGAAAAGAAATTCTGATATTACAACGCTCCACGATAGTTTTCGCGGGGGTGGAAACTCGTGGATGCTGCGCCGTATCGAATTTTACGCTTCGTTGTGTGTTCCTTGAATGAGACGTGCATTATCCGGTTCTGGATGCATGATGGAGTAATGCGAATTCTTGTCGAAATCCGAGGAAAACTTGAAAGGAACGCGGGAACGAGTTTAACGATTGCGAGGTACAATGACGAGATGATCGTGTTTTACTCTTTTTTTATTTTAGAGAGGTAAAATATTTTACAAATTGAGAAAAGGAATTCGCGAGGACGTGAGATTGAAGTAAAAATAAAATTGATAAACGAGATCTTGATAAAATGAACGATGCGACGAAGTGGAGGTTATATTCTTGCTCGATCTCTTTAAGTGGAGACGATATATTTGAAAGTTATTGATTTTCCAAGATAAGATTAATTACGACCTTGAACTTGACGATAACATCTAAATGTTTCTTCGATTTCAGATAGATCTAAGAGGGTCTAAAGCTCTCTCGAATACCTTGATTCTTAAATTCTGCCTTCTCTCATTTTTAATTAAATTCCGCATTAGTGATTCTAAATTTTGTAAATCGGTAGTATATACCAATTCCATGAATATAAAATTTAATTTCTTTCCTTATTTTTCTTTTTTTTTTTAATTCTACACATTCGCGAAAAGATTGAGAGTCACTGATCTAAATTATTCAAAGCTTCCGCGGGAGAAACCGAGAAATGAGAAAGAAAATCAGACTCCCCTGTTTCTTGCGAGAGAAATAAAAAAGGAAAAAGAAAAAAAAATCCTCGCGCAAATACCGAAGACTTTTCCGCTTCTTTATAATACGGCGAAGAAAATTAGAGGAGGAGTCGAAGAAGGGAAAGAAGGGGACTGTTTTACAGCGACATGCATATCAACAGCGTGGATTGTGAATTTTATTGCGGAAGCCTTTGGAAACGTCCGACCACGCTCCTTGCAAAACCGCGCCAAGTGTCTTTGTGGTACAAAGAGTTTGTTTGATTGTTCCCCGGTGAAATAACTCGATCTCGATGTCTGAATTGTGGAGAGAAAAGAACACTTCGTGAAGAGGGAGGAAAACAATGCGGGCATTAATGCCTCGGTTAAAATTCAGAAGATACCTCAATGTTAGTACGATTTCTTTATTTTATTTCTTAAATTTATATATATTTTATTGAAAAATAATAAAATTATCGAATTGGTTGAATTCAATTTTATTGTGAAAAAAATTGTAAATTTGTATAATTGTTTTTATGAATATTTCATTATTTTAGAATGCTCTATGTGATAAATTTATGAGGCAGCAAAAAGAAAAATAATATTTGAATGTGCTTTTAAATTGTGTGTAAATTTATTTTTAAATTTATTAAAATTTATTTTATTGAAATAACAATGAAATTTTATTATTACTAAATATTTTATATCGATTGGAATATCGTATAGATTTTTATTTCTTAAAATACCGAAAAATTATATTTATCGATTAATAAAATCGTTCGAAACTTTATTAATCTTTTTTTGAAATTAAAAAATAGTTTCGATCTAAATAAAAAAAAAGATATGGAAGCCATATAAATATTTGAATTGAATTTTCTATTTTATTCGTTTTTGCTTTGATTCATTTGTCTTGGTATTTCGTTTCAACAAATGATGATAAATATGACAATGATATATTCAAGAAAACAAAACATGAAATATAAAGAAATAATGTAATATTTTAAATTATGTCAATATAATAGAATAAATTCAATAATATATAAAATAATATTAAATAAACATAAAAAAAAAAAGAAATCGCCAAAAATCAAATTACGAACGAACGAATTCATTGTTGATTGTCAAAATAGTCTTTTAATCGTCAATTATCAAAGACTATTTGATAATCATCTATATATGTATAGATATATATATATATATATATATATATATATATATATAGATAACAAGATCGATTGAAATGACTCAGACTCAATCATATTAATCTAAAAAAACGTTTTATAATCATTTTAATTGTTGTTTTTGTTATCATATCGTTAGAAATTCTAATAACTTATAATATATCTTAAGTATTCAATACTAATCACTCTATTATCGATATTTTTTACAGTCACTTGAGAAGTTCTAACGATTAATCAACAGCAAACAATTTAACAAAGAAATAATTTAAAATGAAAAAAGAAAAAGAAAACTCTTTCAAATGTTTAAGTTCCACAAAGAAACCATAAGTGCGTAATTGCATAGTGAATGTATGATGATACAAATATTAATTATGAAGTGTCGGGTATCCAAAAAAGTTCTGTTATTCTTTTCTCGATGGAAAAACAATGGTTTTTTCTAATAAAAATTATAAAATCTTTACAATCTTTTTATTTCTTATTTGTTATAGATATAAATATATTCTCAATTTATGGATTTTTATTGATATATTTATATTTAATGACTTTTTAAAAAAAAAAATGTTTCCTTTTTAAAAATTTATACGAATTAATAATTGTGTTAACAAAAATGATGATAATTATATTAATGATCAAATCTTTTTCCTTCACAATTTTCCTTGCACTCTTTCTTCTCTTTCACAAAAGAACAACAGAACTTTCTCAATTACCTAGGAATGATCTCGACGGTAAATAAAGTTTTTGTAACATGAAATTTTTGTCGAAGAATGGGAGGAAATAAATATGAATATAATAATATACGGTATATAAAACACGTATAACATAGACACGCAAGTTTGTACAGAGAGAATGCGACGTGGCGATGGAAAAATTTCTTTGGATTCGAGCGATAAATTAAAATAAACGCAGAGCCGAGCTCTCTGAGAGCTTAAAGAGTCGTAAAAGGGGATGAACGAATCTTTCTCGTACCAATTATTCTTTTCTATTCGTTTGTTCATTTCCACGTCGAATCCAGAAGGATTTTCGATATCCTCGGCTGCGTCGTTTTCAAACGACCCTCGACGATCTCGTTCGTTCGATCGACGTGAGTGGTGTTCGTTTAATAATTACTGATCGAATGGAGAACGAGTATCTTGGTCGAATAAGAAATTTTGTATGAGGAAATATTGTATTATTGTAATATTGTGATTTCTGGTGAACGAAAATCGAAATGATTAATTTAGACAAAGTTTCAAATTCGAATAAATGAATTTTATTTTCAACATCGCGATATAATTTTAATTATATTTTAATTAAAGATATATTTCTCTAAAAGAGAAACATTTCTTCAATTTATTTTCTTACAAATTTATAAATATATTGAATATTTATAAATACTTTTAAAGTTTTGCACATTTTTCTCGAATTAAAATCAAAATCTCTCCATTTGTACTCATTTCTGTGAGTGATTATGTATCTAATAGAAATTAAAAGATAATAGTCTCAAACTTTCAGAACGATTTTCGTCCACCCAAATATAAACTTTTGATTCACATGATCTCTGATCCAATTAATTTCGATCAATCATCATGTGATTATTGAATACAAAAATAAACCATAGAATGTATGAAAAAAAGAGAGAGAAAGAGAAAGAATAAAATGAGTTAACAAGAAACATATTAAAACTCCAAAACAGTGGAGAAACCAAAGGAAAGATCAGACGTCGTTATAGAGGAACGACGTCCACCGAATTATTCACTCATCCCATCTCTTAACAAAATACTTTCTACTATGAAATAAGTGTTAATATAAACGAAGAAAAAGTGAAAAAAAAAAAGAAGAAAATTATGATCCCTGGACTGCCACTTTTAAAAACAAATTTGAAACTCGAACGAGAGGTTTATAAGTTTTCAAAATGGCTGCTGGAATTTTATACCGTGTGGAAAATATTGTCTTCGTGATTTTAACAATTTTTAGGTTAGATTTTTAATGATTCTTCAAAGCGTTGAAATCTTAAACGCAGAGATCGTTATTACACATCGTTTATATTCGAAACCATTGTAACTTTGCAGTTTTCTTTTATTGAGAGTTTTTTATTAGTTTTGTTGAACCTTTTGAAATAGATAGTTGTATGGAATATTGTTGACCGAGTTTCGTAACTGGAAATGAATTTTTTTTTTTTTCTTTCTTTTATCGACATAAAGTATAATAAAAGATATGTATCGTTTACAAGTGTGAGATCAAATTCCGATAAAAATACAAAGATTTACGAATATATTTTCAAGTTGATGTTTAATTAAATATGTATGTTAAATACATAAGATAGATTAAGTTATTTTGTTAATTTTAATATATTAATTTATATTTTCATTTATTCGTAAATCTAATCTTTTATGAATTAATATGATTATTTATAAATCTTTTGTGTGAATGTAAAACTTGAGAATAAAATAAAAAAAAAATAAAAAAAGTTGAAAGAAGAAATAAATAAATTATTAAACAAAATATAAGTACATTTTTATTCTAATTTTTATCTATGATATTAAAGCTTCTTTTCCATCCTTATATATCTTAATATTTTCATTACAATATTATAACAATTAATTATTTTCCATTATTGAAATCAAGCATAATTAATTGTTGAAACTAAATATTTATTTGTCTACAGGAGTATATAGAAGTTAATGGTTTATATTTTGATATATATTATGAATTCAAGTAAATTTATAGCTATATAATTATTGTATAATTATTATTTGTCTGTTATTTTCATTATTACATATTATTTCATTGAATTATTTATTTTTAATTCGATTAATTATTCTAATTAATTGTATCATAATAAATTTTCTATTTTTTTATATAAAATAAAATTAAAATATATCATGATATACATTTATGAATTCAAAATATTAAAAAGGTATAAGAAAATACGAATTTTCCATATTTATATTCTTTCATTTTATAGGAGAAATAATAAACGAACAATGCAAAGAGAGAAAAGAAATTATTCTCAGAAATAATATGCATAAAACAACACAAAAGCTTTGGATAAAAAATGTCCTTGACCAACCAGTATACTCGACCTCGTCTTTAAAAGATTTGTTTCCAACAAGAGAAATAAGTTCGACATTTCTTTTTTTTTTTTTTTTTTTTTTTCCTACCAATTCCTCTAACGAAGTTTCCCCAAACGAAACGTAATTAATCACGGTTTTTGTACTACGTTCTAGTTGTTCGAGTTCAGGGTTGAAATGCTACATAACGAGGATTTCGAAGTTTGGTCGAATATCGGGAAAAAAAGATGGCAGTTCAGGGTTACAAGGAACGAAACGAGGATGATTTGAAATACACATCAGGATAGGAAAAATATTTCTATATCACATGTATGATTTTCAACCAAAAGAGTAAGACCAAAAAACAGATTTAAAAACAAAAAAAAAATTGGAAAAAGAAAGGAAATTCCCTCTTCACGATCTTTGATGTATTGTTTTCACACGATTCTCGATACATTCTTGTACATAATATTTTACTCTTGTAAATAAACTATGATCCGAACGAGTTGGTTCATTATCATCTGTTATTAGCATTGAATATTATTTTCATTGTTCATATTGATTTAAGAATATTTATGAATATTTGTTAATCGATATTAAATTAATATTATCCTTATACAATAACAATTTTTCTCGCAAAATTAAAAATAATCGATGAATTGTTGTTAATCTCTAATTTTTTGATTCCTCGTTTTCGAATTTTCACAAACGCAATTTTGCGAAAACAAACAGATCATGAACTTTATTTTCCAAGATTTTGACTTTGACTTTAAAGATATCTCCGAGGAAACTGATTGCGATTCGGAAATGATAGAAACTGGAACGAAGATCTGCCAAACTTGGAAAAAGATCGATAAGTCTGACCCCGATGCGGTTCAACTTTTCTCTTCCCTTACAGGATACTTAAGGATGCTCGACTTCGAATTGTAATATTTCTTCTTACAGATCGACGTACGAGATCGTTCGCGATTAATTTTATCGTTCACGTGAAAATATGAAATTAAATTATATGATTAACTAGAATTTTAATATTAAATTTTAACAATTATTCTTTATATTAATCCCATTAACACTTTACAATGAGATGCCAAAAAGGGATAAAAGTTATCTTGGGACAACATGTTATTCTACCTACCTCAAAAGAAATAATCTCATAGTAATTTATTCATCGATATTCTTATATGAAGATTAATGTACAAAATCTTTGAAAAAGCAGATATTTTGGTAAACTTTCCATAGAATTGGTAGTATCAGGGATGACAGAGGATAGAAAACTTCGATGAAAGTTATATAACTCGAGTTTCTCCAAGTTTGTGTACTGAATATTCGTTACTCGACAGCTGGCCATCATAAAACGAGCATCACCCAAAAGTTGAAGCCTTTGCTTTTGATACGTCTCGAAAAATCCTAGAATTAAATTTAACGTTTCTAAGAAAAAAATCTTTAAATTTTAAAAATCACTCGACTCGAACTTCCACCGAGTCATTTCTTTACTTTTAAGAACGCAAACATTCCAACAAACTGGCTCAACAATACTCTTCATCAATCGCCACAACCTCGTCTTAAGACGTCAAGAAAGGCCAATCAATCGATTTTCGCTAATGGAGTTAATCAACTTCTTCAACGTTCTCAACGGCTCTCGTTCGCCGCTTCATTTCACTCATTCCACTTCCTCTCGAATTTCACGGGGTAAAAAAGAGGTGGATTCGAATGGAAATTCCGTGGAATTCCACGAGATCGTGTCATTTCACGCGTGCCCATGAATCGCGCGGATCGCAAACAACGAAAGTTCAAAAGACCGAATGGATGAGCCCGTGCTCTTTTCAATTCCCGTTGGAATCGGTTCTTTCAGGCCTCGGTAATATTCTTCGCACGCTTCCAGATCGTGAATCTGGAGGAGACGGCAAGATGGTGGTAGAATTAAACGAATGGATCCGTAAATAAAGCTTTTTGAGCGAGATGACGATGATAATGATGGAACTTACATAAAATGAAAATGTTATTTAATCGTGTTCATTCGTATTATCGTCTGTTTGAGAAGAGAGGAAAAATTTACAAATAATTGGCAACTACTTGGCAAGTTGGACAAATTATCGCCGTTCTACATTTTGCTGCACGTTTAATATTAATGGTATAGAAGAAAACGTGTACTGTTCGTGCTATAACACTATATCCAATTAAAACACACGACCTAAAAATGCTAACGAATTTGTGTTGGCACCGTTTCACGTAGAATTCATCTCCTGATCCCGGGAATTTATAGTGATTTACGCGAAACATGGACACGGTAATTATATTAGCTCTGAAATTTTTATAGATACACAGCCGATATTAGATTATAATATATTTCTGATTCGTATCATTTGAATCATTTAAGTGAAAAAGTATCAGATTTCTGAAAATATAAATAAAACAGATATTTTATAAATAAACAGATATTATATGATGGATTAAATAGAATATTTTACACCCTGTATAATATTCGTCAGATTTTCTTTTTTCCGTCGTTTTTATACACATTTCAATTTATACAACTTTTTCATTAATTATAATTATATTTATCCTAATATCTGTTTAAGGAAAACAATTGTCGAACAGCTCGGGTTTAAAATTATTTCCACACGAAGTACAACCATCGGTTCACGCCGTGGGGAGAAACAACGCGATAAACAACACTCGTGTAATTTTCTCTTTCGTTATCGTTATATACATTATAAAACTCTCGCCATCATCAGAAACGCATCTCCATGGACGAGAAAACAATCGAAATATTTCCCGCCAAGCGGATAGCATCCTTTCGTCGGCCAGGTGAAAGTGAAGTGGCCTGATTAACGTTAATTAAGTTCGACCGGCAAACAACAGTAGGCCGGCTCGCATCGCCGAATTTAGGATACTGGCTGGCTCGAATGCCCGTTAATCAGCGTGGCGTGTCCCTGCGTCTGCTGTTTCACAAACTCGCGGAAAATGTTGAATTAGCATTCATCGCAGCCTGGAATAATTAAGGCGACTCGTTTCGAGCAAGAATATCTCATTGCTCTGTTTCTTCGTTCTCCTCCACTCTTGTATTTGTAGTTTCTTTTTTCTCTCTTTTTTTTTTATTCTTCTCTTTCCTTTGTTTCTCTCTGTTTTATCAACAGTGCGCGTATAAACGTGCGCCAATATCGAACGATTGTTTTTAGTCGAGTCGAATAATATTGAATTTTAATTTTGTTTATTCTTTTGAAGAAGATCGATTTATATATATATATATATATATATATATATATATATCGTTTGTTTTCGATATAGTTCTAATTTATTGTTTAATATCTTTTATTAACGTATTGCTTGTTAAAATTTTTATTATTTATCGTGCAAATGTTACATAGTCGACGTAATGAGTGAGACGTATTTTTTTTCGAGTTGTTAAATCAAAGTTATTATAAATTTAATTATACACCAAAAATGCCTAGACGTAGGCAACCAGCCAACCGTCAGCAAGCTAAGTTGGCCAGACAGCAGGGAATGTCCGTTAATGTATCACGGTGTCGCTTGTCTAGCGAAATCTCTAAATGAAAAATTTTCTAGACACGAGATATTTATATTATTAGATATATAAAAAATAATGTATCGATCATATAAATATAATTATTCTCAATCAAAAATACAAACAAAAATTTTAATACTGCATTATCGAATGGAATTAAAGTATTATGTAAAATATATATATATATATTCTGTTTAAAAAAAAAATTAATATTAATTCTCTTAAAAAATATTTACACACTAATTATCCAAAATCGATCAATTCGACTTACTTTGAGTTACTTGTAGCGTTAATAATCGAAAAAGTAATTGAAAATCGCATTCCATCCATCCAGAGCAGAGAAAATATTCGTTCACATTTCACTAAATATTCCAAAATCGCACTTTTCTAACCTTTGCCTCTAACAAACGATCCGTGTCATTCGGAAACGTATATCGAACGGTAACAAACAATAAGAAATACGCGCGATGGGAATTTCGGTGACAGTGTCAAAGCCGAACTCAAAATAACCGCAAAATCCTGTCTGTTCGTGAAAATATTTTCCTCGAATTTTACGAGGCAAACCGTTTTACCAAACCCTTTCCAAACGCTCATACGAAAGGCGTCCTATTGTGACGAATTAATGTTCCCATATATATATTTTTTACTCTATATTATTGTAGTTAGAATCAAGACGCTTTAAAAATATTTTCTTTAAAGTAATTATCCTGATTTTAACCAATTTTCCAATACAATTGATTTTGTGGATATGTATTTACGTGTTTTATCTTTATTCAGTCTTCATTCAAAAAAAAATTAGATATTTATTAAAACCTTTATTAACTGTTATTTTTATCGATCTTTGCACGCTCATAAATACGATCTCGGTCTATCTAAATTGGCTTCGATTTTTTCAAACAAATATATAATACACGTATATCTCTATAATTAATTTAATTATCTTTAATGTTATTTTAATTCTAATCTAATTCGCACGCGATATCTGCACGCGTACATAGCTTCAAACGTATTCGTTAATCCCAAAAACAAATCTATTCCTCTTTTAGTTTACTCGGTACTATCGGTACTATTGATAACGACACCCCGTTAACAAACGTCAATATGTGGCGCATAATATTTGCGAAAAATATTTTTTTTTTTTGAAAAACACGTTTCGATACTACGTTCTGAAGTAATCGAGAGTTTGTGCTCTGGAAAAAAAAAATTCATCATATATAGAGGGATCTCTTGGTGTTGCAGGGATCTCGATTTATTAGTCGAACGTTCTTTCGGCAACGTGCATTGTTACGTCCCTATTGGATGATGATCAATGGTGCAGCAATTTTAGTTTGTCGGGCATGGCTGGTCGAAGGCAAGTTTATCGTAACCCCGGATATAGGAGGAAATTTGAGCTCGTGGATCTGAAAGTTGATTTCGGATTTTCGATGAATCTTTTTTCTCCTTTTTTTTTTTTTTTTTATTTAAATGAAAAAACGACCCGATTAGTTTTTGTGTCGAATTGGACGTATTTTGCCAGAATATAGGAACGTGATATTTTTTTTTTTTTTTAAGATAATTGAAGAATATTTTTAGAAATAATATTTATTAGAATATGGAGATTATGTGATATTTTAATTTAAATGTGCAAATTATTTTATCTTTCGTGATTATAAGATTCTGAATAGCTAATTATTTTCTTGATAATAATATTTTCTTAATAATTTTATATTTTGCGTAGAATCATTAATTATTTTAATATTTATCAATAATGACGTATATGTATGTATATGTATGTATACATATTGTTTGCAAGAAAAAATTTTAATGAAACGCAGAATAATACACTTTTTTAATACACATTCGTTTCCTTTTCCTTTAAATGATATTCAACATCATTTATATTATTAAAACTTTTCAAATTTTCAAATCAAAAGGATGAAAATAATAGATTAGCAAAAGTAAGAACAAATTATCCATCTTCTACCACTTTAAAATAATAAAACTTAAAAATAAAAATACAATTGTTTTCCAATCTGTCAATTAATTAAACTAAATATCATATTTCATTATTACAACTATTATTCTCATATATCTCCTCATCTCAACGATTATAATCGCAAAAAAAAGAAATTACCATTGAAATGTATCGGGAAAATCAATAATTCGACGAAAGAAAGTTGATCAAATCGTAACGATGAACCTAATCGCGATCATTTCACGCATTTCCACACAAGAGAAATCGGTTGATCGTGCGACTTCGCCACTCAGGATTGTCCCGGAGCAACGATATTAAGACCACTCTCGTTACGTGCTTGCGAGCATATAAAGGTGCTTAGCTAACCGTGCGAACCACCATTCGAAATCAGCAGGGGGAATTCTCGCGTACGTTCGAAACGATACACTCGCCACTTTGATCGACGAACCGAGACTCGCAGTGTTACGCAAGCCTCTTCTGATGTCCCCCTTCTGGGGAATTAGATTATAACGACGCTCCGTGTTTAATTAAAGAGTTAGAATTTCCATTTCTGCCGCCGTTATACGCGTGTGTCGTTCCTACGGTTCTTTAACTCTTCTGTCCCACCGTTTTCGAAATTCACGAATGAAATAAATTGATGAATCAAAGTGCGGTCAAAGTGGACGATAAAGATTTTGATTTTGAAAGGGGAGGAGATTTTAGGGGGAGATTGTTTGAAATGAAATTCAATTCGTCACGTAATTAAGCTTCGTTAAAGAGTTACGGAAAAACGTAATTTGTTGTTGGATACTTAATGTTTCTTTTATCAAAGTATAAAATAAAATGTATTAAAACGTAATATAGAATAAAATATAATAACGCGTTAATAAATGAAATAATGAAATTTACAATATAAAAGTGAATTGATCCCGTAGAATATTTATTTTCATTTAATGAGCGGGAAATCGTATTGAAAGCAATTCAAAATGTTGCAATAAATGAATATTTATAATTATTTATATAATATAAATTTACTATTGCAATAAATTTTATATATATATAATAATTAATATAAAATTTAATAGAAGAATAGAACTGCAAAATTATTCATTATCGAAACTTATCGTTAAAAAAAATTAGAATGGTAATTTGGTTTGATTGTAATTAATATACAATTTAATAAATTTGATAAATTATAGCATTTAACAGCTTTTTAACAAATCTTTTGTGTACAAATATCTATCGATAAAAGTAGGTAGAATATAGATATGAGATATTTTACTCGATCACTTCTCCATTTTAATTGTATGTATTATTCATACATTCCATCGATTTTTAACATTTCATCGCGTTGCAATAAATATCACCTAGAACGAGGCAAAAATTTTATTGCTCTTAATGATTGTTTTAATATCTCTATACCTGGATTCCTGATAAAATTTATTTTTATTTATTTAAATTCTTTCAATTCTCGCTATCGATTTTACAATTGTTTTATAAGAGGATGATGAGAATAAAATAATTTACGTAATCCGTAACAACAATTTGAAGCATTAAAAATACCATAAAAAGAAAGATTTGGATAAAAATATAAAATGGAAATGTTATTTTTGGAAAGACGAGATCCTTGTTCATCTTTAATGGTCCCATTCAAAACGGCTAAAAACAATTAGTTTGGTGAATAGAATTTTACGATGGAATTTTAATACGTTGTTTATTGATGAACACTGGCATATCGTGCGATATCATCGTGCCACTCACCCTACGTGATAAATGTTTTCGCACGTTTAATCTCCCGCCGATGGAATTTTAATGGTTTCCTTAGGATTAATTTTCCGATGACAAATGGAATTTTCTTCGAATATTGAACTGTGTTACGAATTTTTCCACGAAATATCAAGCAATATTTTTCAGACGCATGCATCTTTCTTTTTAACAAAATATTAAATTTCAAATATCGAATGTCTAAAAAGTCTAAGATCATTTCAAAATTTTTATTCAAAATAGAAGATTAATTTAACTTACATTTATTATATTAAAAAAATATTTCAGACAAAAATGATTAAATAGTTTCTTCAAAGGAGGCTACACTTGACGTTGTTATTAAAATTTTATTGTCAATCAAGAGTATGTAATTCAACAAGGGTTAGCAAACGAAATTCTCCTCTACTCTTGAAACTAATTAATCGTCTGAAAAATTTTTTAACACTGCCAAAAACAAGTAAAATAAAAATACATCAGGCGATAGGTTTTTACATGCAATTCAACCATCAAGATTTAAATCGCATACAAGCAAATCCTTTAAATCCATAATAGCTACTTTTCTACAAATACACCTCCTCCTAGTTCAAAAACTCTTCGACTTTCTTTCAATGTCTTTCCATCGATACTTTTCAACTTTTCCCCCTCCCAACCTCCCAAATCCTCCGGAAAATGTCGCGATAAATCCGCAGCCGCTTGGCAATAACTATCGAAGTGGAAGGGTTAATGGACTCGATCGAAGTTCAAACAACGACAAGGGTTGGGAAATCGAGGCGACATACCGACCACCATAAACCAGCCGAAGAAACATTGACATACTCATTTTGACGTTGGCCCCAACGACAAATTTGTCGATCAATCCCCGGGACAGATTAGCTTCATTCCACCACGGTTCTAAATTTCGCGTGAAACGGCCGGACGTTATCGATCCCCCCAAAGATCGATCGAAAGCGGATATAATTTTCTCTCTCTCTCTCTTTGGTAGGATAGAAATTATGCGATTGTTCATACAATCGCGTTAAATGGCTACAAGACAATCGTTTCACGTTTGACGTGCAAACATGCTTACGCGGAACGACTGTAATACGTAAACAGCCACGGTCTCTGGTTGCGTTAACAGTATTCCGTGCGTAGTGTACATTTCTGGCTGGATTGCAGAGGGGATCCTGTTGAACGATGGAATCTGATTAGCGGAGACCTTGTCGCGTTCTTGGATAGAGTTAGACTTGGGTCGGAGATAACAGAGGAGAAGGGGGACGAGTTGATTAAATATTTTAAAATGTATAATGTTGTGACTGGAGATGGGTCGAATTAGAATTTAGAAACTCGTCTAACTTTTGTGAATTCCGTCAAACTTTTGAAAGTGTTTGTCTTTTCGTTTCTTTTTATTTATTTGTTTTTTTCTTGTTTTGAATTAATAAATTTTGGTTTCTCGAAAATTCGAGAATAACAGGAAGATGAAGTTTTAGAATTCGAAGTTTTTTTTTTTTTAATCTTTGGATGTGGGAGAACTCAATGTAGTTCAATAACAAAATTAAAATTTTTACGTTAAAGCATTGTCTTTTTAGATGAGTATATCTTAAAAATCAAACGCGCACGCTATGAGAGAATCTTTACAATATGTGTATTATTCGAAACATTCGATTGTTAAGTCTTAGAACGAACAACGGATATAATAAAGAGAAGCGAATTGGAAGGAATCCAGTTCCAGTAAAATGGAACGAACAACGGAAGCGGGACGTTTATGCAAGTGGAACGTGAAACGAGGATGAAATTGACTTAATTTAATCTTCAACGATCACCTTGCGAAATTTGTTTGGGTTACGTTAGAATTTTTTTAGAAATTTAAGAAAGGGAAAATTGGTTTGCGACAAAAATTTTGGGATATAAACAACGATCCAAGAGATTGAAAAACGTTAATAAAATAATAGACTAATATACAGCATAATTTAATAAATAAATAAGAAATAGATAGAACAAGTATATATAGATTGTATGAGAGGATTAAAAATAAAGTGAAATTTGTTCTCTCGAAATTTTCTTCTCATAGGGATATACATTAAAATAAAAAATAAATTTAAGTGTCCATCATAAGGTAAAAAGTGCGTTTCGCAATATAAAGTTAACAAATTAAAACTTCGGTTCTTCTAACTTTTTTTTCGATGCACTTACAGCAGCTTTGCAATTAAAAAGTTGTAAGTTAAACTTTCCCTGTGGAAGAGTATCGGCTCGTTGGAAGCCAAAGGGGAATAAATAAACGAGACGATATTAAAACAATTTCGAGGATGTTCGTATCCAGTGTACATTCCACGCGTATTTAAACATTCTCTTTGAAAGATGAAAAGAGGGAATAAATTAACAAAAAAAGCTTGTTTATTCGCGTCAAAGTGTCACGGTGCAAATTACTCCTCGTGGATGCCTATGAAAATTCTAAAGAGGAAATTGCACCTTCCAAAGTAACGCGATTTAATCATAAATATATTAAAATATTTTAATCTTCGAATTTTTTAATAAAATATATTTTTACGTGCACTTTCATTGAATTGAATTTATATGTGTTTATTAATTTAATAATTTAAGAACGATATCTTTTTAGGAATATCAAATTAAATTTGATTTTATTTAAAGCAAAAGGAATTACTTTTAAAATTCTGACTTCAACAATGCTGAATAAAAAAACATTCATTAAATTCGAATCAATTATATTATACCTACTTGAACAATACAAATCCAATTAATCTTTACATTTTACTATTCATATACTAATCAAGATTCATCTATATGCAAAATATAAAATATTTTAAAAAAATATATCCATGTAAAATATGGATTGCCATCTTTGCTAAAAGAGATCCTATAATTGGAACTATCCAATCAGAATTCTGTATCTAATATAATTCAACGAACAGTATTCAATCGTGCAGAAAATCAAAAAATCCTACACTGTCAAAATGAACGAGATTTCTAAATCACTAATTCTCAATCTTTTTTAAGATATTTTCTTGCCTGCTATTATCCCTCAATACCTTATCTTTATAACAAATAAAAAAATCGTCAAATAATAAGGATAACGATATCAATTCCTTAGAAAACACTTAGTAACCCTCTAAGAAACACCTGACAATCCTTAGAAGTCCTTATTTGGCAACCCTCCAAAAAATATTTGGCGATCCTCTAAAAAATATGATCCTGACGATCCCTTAAAAAAAACAATTGACTCCTACTTGGCAACTCGTAAGAAAGCTACGATCTACGAATTGAGAACCACTATTCCTGGTAAAAGAAAATTAGCCTCGCTTCTACTATTAAAACACGGTCTCGAGTCTGGGATTACCATACAAAAGCCTTTTAATTTCGAACGATTTTATACGACGATGATTATCAACCGATCCTCTCCTCCATCAACAGCAAATTGCCTTTTCACCTTTCCATTTAACATCGATGTAACATCGGGGAATAGAGTTACGATTCGAGGGATCGTTCGATAAGATCGAGGGCCCTTCCTCATCGGATTGGGGTTGGGGAAAAAATGATAAGATGAGAGAGAGAGAGAGGGAGGGAAGAAAAACAATGATAGAAGAAAAGGGAAGATTATCTGACGAAGAGATCGACCAGTCATGGTCGATCGTGCCTCGCAACCGATCGCCAGAGACCGTTTCCGGTATATTCGATTTCCTGCACGCGAGAGTCAAGAGGAAATTGATTCGAACGATGCGCCGCCATCGCTGCATTTCAAAGTTAGGCTTGGAAAAACGAATCCCCTCCCAGAGAAAAATGTAGTATCGAGCTGATGAGAGTTGACATCGGAACCCGCTGTTTGCGTTGGACGTTCAAGAGATACCTTTATCGTCGTTTAATTATTATCTGAACGATTGTGTCGCGAGATAGAATATTAGGAAGATTTAAACCGTAATGAATAAGAGATGAAAAATGTTTAATGCGGAAATGATCATAATTATAATTATTATCTTCATTAGAACGATTAGAATAAGAACAAATTAATGATGATGATTATTACAGTGGTTGGAATGGTGAATTTTGTTTCATTTTATATAATCATTCGATTATTTTTTTTAAAATATCCTCTTTCATAATGGCAAGCAAAATTCTAGAGTAGTAACAAAGGAAATCAATTTTCTGTCGTTACCAACGTAACAATGGAGACCACATCATTAAAGCGAAACAAACGGACTCTTACTGAAATTTTCTTTTAACGAATATTGATTTCATGGATTATGATTCTAATCATGTTTCTGAAGTATAATAAAACTAAAATGCAGTTCTACCTGAATTACAAACATTCTCATTATTTTATTCTACGAATTTATCTCATCTATCTTAACAATTTAAATTTTATTATATAATTGTTAATATGTGTATTGATATAGTCAATATTTTATGATTGTCATATTTCACTATTATTAATATAACCATTATAAATTTTAATGATAATAAAAGAAATGAATAATAGAAATGAATAAAATTGTGAAATAAAATCATTTATTGTTATTGTTAATTTAAATAATACAAAATATTTTGATCTAATTTCTACTAAATGAAACTTGAAATATGCTGTATTTTATAATAGTTCGAAGAATTATTGTAAATATAATAAGTGCCTTACATTCGTTATCACATTCTCCTTTTCTTTTTTTGCTTTCCTTGATCTAATAACTGTACCTTTTAGCTGCATATTTACGATTTTTTTTCCTCTTTTTTCTCTTATTTTTCCATAGTCACGATAAAAAGTGATCATAGAGTAGAAAATTGCCCACAATTTATGATGAATTTCAATAAGGTATTGATAATTTAAACTTTTTTCCTTTAAAAACAATTTTAAAGCTTTTTAAATATCTTAAAGAAAACTTAAAGGTTTCTTAAGTATATAGATAAATGAATGAATACACTAATCTTAATGTTACATTCTATTCATATTCATATTCGTATCGCCGATACAAGAACAATGCAACGATTGAGAATCTTATAGTAAGAGAGATACAAGTCCACTCTTACGTTCATTTAACTTTAAGAAAATTAAAAATTATTAATTTGATTGCTCAACAGAACGGAAATAATATAACTGTATCTTTACATAATAACTAAAAATATAATCTAATAAATATTTTACAAACCTTTTTATATTATATATCATAACTAAAAAATTATTAAAATTAGATCCTTTCACCTAAATCCTTCCCACCTAATAATTATCTAATTATACTTTTCATTGTTGAATTCAATCAATGATTAAATCTGAAAATAATAATAATAAGAGAAAAAACGAAACTTTTATTCCACTTTTACTTTATATCTCCTATTATAAAAATTACGAAAATTATACTTAAAACAAAAAAAAACAAGAATGAATTGAACCATTCTACTACCATGCTCCATATACAAACATTCGTTAAAATAAAATAACGAATTTTGTAAAAATAATCGGACGAATGTTAATCAAAACTCTATCCTAATTAATCTCTGAACGATCTCGTTCGTCCGCAATAATTAAACACGTCAAAACACGAAAACACAAAGTCGAGATTTTGTCGAAATATATTCGAACGGATATTCGGCGTCGTCGTCGGAGAAACTGTTGCGGAATACAGATATTAGAGGATCATTTATCTTACTTACGCGATACCGGCCCGATGAGCCTGACCCATTACAGTCGCCGGGGAGTAAAATTCCTCCGGCCCCTGGTCTAGTTTCTTCCTACGGTGGCGAGTTGCCACCTTCGGGGATCAATATTCATTAGGGCGTGCGACTAGCTTTCTCTGCTCCCAACGGCTGTTCACGGTTCTCTGTACTCATCGATTAATAGTTGGAAGGTTTGATTGACCGATCGCCTCGCAAACAGGGTGTAGTTAATCGTGATGGGATTTGCGTGCATCGGCCGCCTCTGGTAATCGTTTTACAAGAGAGAAATATTCGAGGAGGGGGGAGGGTGATGTATCGGCCCTGCGTGCAAACGAAACTTTCCGCGTGGAGGAAACTTATTTATTTTTCCTTTCTTTTTCTTCTTCCTTTTTTTATTGATACTTAAGAAAGTTCTTTTTTGTTTTCAGATCTGTCTTGTATTCGTGAAATGCTTGCGTTTGAAATGTTGAAAATTGAGATTATCGAAGGAAGAATTGGGATTGTATCGTCGATTGGAAGAATGATGAAGAGTGTGAATTTTTAAAAGAAGCAAGGAAAGAAGTGTTGTTTGTAATTGCAATAGAATGTCCGAATTTTTGTTATGATCATCCGAATATAAGGTGAGCGCACACACACACACATATATATATTTAAAAACGATTAATTTATTCTTTATAATGCATTTTTCTTATATATAATAAATGTCCATATTTATAAAATTGTTTAATTTTTATTTTAATTGTAAATAAATGTCAAAATGTAAATTGAATGAATGCCAGATTATTTTATAATAAATGTGTTTCAAGAGATCTCGTTGAAACGAACGAATCGATTCTTTTTTTTTTTTTTTTTTTTACATAAGCAAATATCATTATAAATTTTAAAATAATTACACGTATTCTTGAATGTTACAATTTAGATCATACATTAAATAAACAACGATGATTGCGATTTGCACAGAGGATAATACCAATGATAATCGTTTTATGACGCGATTGTAAAGACTCCAACTGAATCTACTATCTGGGTCAACCAATAAAGAAATAAATATGAACGATAAAAGCTCATGTGTATTCCATCGATCGGAAAATTTTTAGTCGAAAGAGGTGGATAGAACTTCTCTCTTTTGTATCTGTTCGATATACGAGATGAAAAGTAAATAATAGAAGTAAGAAGGGAACAATATTATTCTTGATCCATGACAACGTGTATTCTATACTCTTTGATATCGTTTTCTTTATCGCAATTTTTGTAAGAGTTTATCTAACTAAAAGCATTAGTTTTTACTTTGACAAGGAAGAATTTCTCGAATATTGACATGATGTATTAAAATATTATTTTATATGATAAAGATAAGAAATAAATTAAAAAATTAAAATTATCTAAACGAATATATTTATATTATCGTTCTATGAGTGTATTAAAAAATATAATATAAAGATTAAAAATAACAGAATAAATAATTTGAATTACTTATTTTGCAGTGATAATAATTTTTCAACACTTTTTTGTTATTTCATTAATTGAAATAATTTTTTATTTTTAATTAATTTTATATTAAAAAATAATTTTATAATAATATAATAAATCATACACTTTCCAAGTTTGAATCTCATTAAAATATTATTGAAATGTATGATTCATATATTAGCACATGTATGAACACCCACATCAAATCTAAAAATAAAACACAGTCATGTTCATGAATTCATAATAATAAAATCTTATGATATAATACCAAATTTTTAATTTTATAAAAAATCTTCAATACATTTTTTTTTATTTTACTTCTTAAATATAGTAATTTTCTTGTATTAAATTTTTCTATTTTATAATTAACATTACCGATGATGAGATATAAAAATCTTTATCAATCTTCAACTTCATCTTTAAAAGGAAAAATTTTCGATGTTAGACATTTTATGCTATGAACAAATCATGCAAATTTCTTTTGTAAAAAGTCGACAAAATGATTATACAAGTAAGCAAGCAAGAAAGGAACATGATGTCATCGACATTAATTATAAATGATATCATCTCCTTAATAAGTTTCTCTCGTTTCTTTCCTTCCTTTTTTGTTTTTCAGAAAACAAGAAGCATCATCAATATTTTTATAAAAAAATTATTAATAATTTGAACAGCAAATATATATTTTAATTTTATATATATTTAATGTGAAGTACTTAAATAATATTAAATTTCTATTAAATTTACATACAATTTTTTATCAAATATAATATAGATAGAACTTTTATCAATATAGAATTTGAAATAAATATTTTTATTTTTCCGCAGATACATACTTAATGAGATTTCAATTTAATTTACATGTAATAGGTAAGAAATGGAAAATGAATGTGCATATCAAACATCATGAATCAATGTAAGAATGGTTTGGAATATATCAATTCTTAATTGTGAATAGACAAATTGAAGAAAAATATATTAAATACTTTTTACAAAAAAAGAAAAATAATTTTTATATCTTATTATTATATAGCTTTATTATTAAAAAATATCATTAACATATTTTTAAATTTTCAGATAATTCCATAATTTTTATATAATGAATTACCAACAGACATGCACATAATTAATAAAGAGATGAGTGAGATATTCACATACATATGCATATCAAAATTTTTTCATTGGAAATTTACTCGAATTAGAAAGTATAATAAACTATTAATTATTGTAATATATTCATTGTTAAAAAAAAAAAACTCGATGAATATCAAAATAATATTCATATTTTTATCTTTCTACTTAATTAGATTTATTTCCACTTTAAATTCATTAACAGAAGAAAAAAAACTCAAAGAGAAGAAGTGTGACGTTGAGAATCAGAAGAGTTTTTCGTACTTTGCTCAGACGTGAATCGCCTTTTATTGGCTCCTTCGACTCTGATTTTTCCCACGTAATAACGAGAATTCAAAGCTTTTTTCTCTCTATTTGAAGGAAGAGAATAAGTTTTATTATATTTATTATATAATATGAAGAATAATAATGAATTCAATGATAATATGTGATATTATTACTGAATTAAACAACTATAGATATGATATTTTATGTTATATTCACACATCATATTATATTTATATCTAATAATTATCGATAATTTAGAAATAAAATAATAAAATATTTAATTTTTATAGCGAATTCTACAATATAAAGTATTTTAAAATTAAATCAATAGTTTTCTATATAAAAATATCTCAATCTCCGCTCGAAAGACTATTCTACTTGAAATCGATTTCGTAATAAAATTTCGTAATCGATTTAAAAAAAAATGAATCATTCCATTTCAAGCTTTTCGAGATCTAGAATTTTCTATCGAATCGAACGATTCCGTTTCCCTGCTGAAAATATAAGGAACTATTCATGTCGTCGAGTAAGAGAAAAACGTCGAGCTCGAGGCAGCTAATGAGGCTCATTTTTCCTATTTCGAATCCAACTAGACAATCGTGGTGAACCACGTTGACGAAGAGAGAACCCGTTTCGAGTCGTTTGTCTCAACAAGGCACGGATGAAGAACTGACTCTTGATTAATCTCTTGAGGAACAACATCGTATTTGTACGAATACGAAGTTTAATTTTTCTTTAATTTAAAAATAATATTATAAATAATACTTGCCTTGCAATTTTTTCTCAGAAAATCAAATGGATATTTATTAAATATTTAATAGATAGATACAAAATATTTAAATGTTATCTCGTTCTTTTTATCACTTTTGTGATTTAATTAATTTCATTAATATTTATAAGCAATCAATCAATATTCATGACATTTAAATTAGTGAAATATGAAATAATTAATAAATGATACATTCAGGATGAAGAATTCATTGAATATATTTCGTTGTAAACTCATGTATGTACAATCGAAATGGTACTGTTAATGTAACATGATACTAATTATGATAATATAAATTAGAGAAATCAAAATATACTATAGTATTCGTAAACAAAGTTGATCAATATTATAATCAAATGTTTACTTGCAGATAGTTTAATAAATCAGAGAAAAATAAAACCAAAAAAAAGAAGTGCAAGAATATAAATTGTAATCAAACTAATTACGCGAACAAGTGGCCGGTAGTCCTAACGATCGACCACAAAAACCACAGATTTCTGGAGTGCTGTGCGGTAATTGTGTGAGTAAAATCGCATAAAATCCACGTGGTGACCAGGAGCCGAGTAACGACATGTCGACAATGTGCCTGGCACAAGCTGTAGAGATGACCAGCTTGCGTGGAGAAGATCAACACCGTTCAAAGTGGCCACGAAGCTTAACGAGGGTGTACCACGATTTGTCTCTTCGTTTCTATTGTTTCTAGATATTCTCAGATAAATCTCAATTCTGAAATAATAACGATAGAAATATGTTATCTAAAATTTTGATTTGATCATTAGAAATATTTAGTCTATAACTAGATTCTTTTGATAATGAATTCTATGGTGGATTCAGATAGTGATAGTAACCAAAAATGTTTGCAGAAATTTCATATCTAGGAATATGACTCGTTGACGACACCATGGAATATCTGTGAACTTTCTACCGTTTAATATTTGTTACTAGTCTTGTTTACATATTTCCAATATTCGAAAGATATACATTCTATATATAGAAACTGTCTATCTTATGTAAATAGGAATTTTATAGTGAAGAAAATTTTTAAAATTCATTTTAAAACATTTATTAATGTAATATATTTATTATACCAGAAGAAGAAGAATTTGTTTTTTTTTAAATTCTTAATGAAAAAAAAAATAGAGATAATATTTAATTTATATAGAGTGAAAATCAAAAAATTAGACTTTATTTGATATAGAAATAATTGGTGGAAAATTGAATTATAATGGAGAATATTGTACATATGAATATTTGAGATTCAAATCTTTCATAACACAATAAAATAAATAAATGAAAAAAAAGATAGTAATTCAGATAAATTCACAAAATTTAAAAGAGCAAATATTTGATGAAAAGAAATATGAAAACATAAAAACAGATAATATAAAGAGATAAACTGAAAAGATATTTGGTGAATAATATTCTTGAAAAATTATGAAAAACATTTATATCAACTTTTTTTACATGTTTTTGTAATTAAATACTTCCTCTTTTTTAAAAAACGAGATCTGTTATAATTTTCGCAGCTTTTTGCTCGTGAACATCACACTCTATGCTCGTTCAATAAAAATTTGATGCAATCTTTTCATATCGAAAAACGCAATCCGGAAAAACAAAAACGAGAAAGCTATAAAAACATATATAGGATTTTGAATCGGTGTTTTAAAGAAACGAGAGAAACGTAGTAAAAACTATTTCATGCTATTCTCGTAGTTTTATTATCTGTCGTATTTATATTTTAAAATTTTACAAGCCATAACTTTAATAACATTAATAAATTTTGTTCCATAAAGTTCTATTTATAAAAATAAAATAAAAAAATAAAAATAATCAAATTTTACAAATTATAATTGATTTAATTAAAATTGTTGAAAGAGAATCTAATCATTACTATTATTAATTGTAAATTATCATACAAGATATCCTAATCATTTTCTATTAGAAAAAGAAATTTCTAAACTATTAATAGCAAAAAATTATCAGTTTAGAATATAATTTTAACTTTTATATTGAACAAAATTTATGATTTGAAAGATAAGAAAGTCACGTAGAGATATTCGTGTTTTTCATGTACCATTGGACATCTTTTGGAGAAATTCTCGCAGTACGAAAATTAAGCAAACCGGTGAACCAACGTTGGACGTTAAAACTGAAACAAGGGTTAGGTACCATTTTCCACCAGGTACGATATTACCAGTTGTGTAATTAGATAAGCTGGTATATACACACCCACACTCCAAGGAGCATATTGTACACATTAGAATATGTGTACAATGTCGCGTGCTAATTATACCATAACGTGCAACACGTCGCATCCCTTATACAAGTCGATAATAACAAACAAGCATGTTTGTCTTTTCTCATAATTTAATGCAACAATCGGTTTGTCTTTGGATGAAAACCATTAAATCGATAAATCATATCGATTAATTGGTATCTGAAAAATTTCTTGAGTTCTGAAAAATAAGTTGAAAAAAATCAGGTATAAGCGACTATATTTTATACAAGATATATCTATGAATGTTTGATAACTTATGAAAACATATTTTAAACGTAAAATAATAGTAATCAAGTAAGAGATCAACTTTTGTAAAAGGTCAGTATTTATTTTGGAATTGTATTTTATTAAAAAACTGATTCATTGTATTCATTTTATATCATCGTTGTAATTTAAATTTTAAAAAAATGAGATTCGTTTCACATTTTTTCAAAGAGAGAATTTATATCTTCTACAAACATTGAAAGACTGTATCGGTGAGACTTCACCAAAGAATGGTTTCTTATGGAATGTGAATGGTTTCTTATGGAATAAAAGTGATGAAAAATAATGTAGTCTAAAATAAATGATTTTCTCATGAAATGCAATTTTTAGCAAGATGCAATTTTCTTTTTTTGAATAAATGATGAAGCATTGATATAAATTATTTCCATTACTAGATAATAAATTTATATTAAAATAAACAAGTAATGAAAATTTCTAACATAAATAATTGTAAAAAAAAAAACTGTGAAAATCACTTCATGAAAATTTATTAAGTCATATGATAAATTTATGCATTAAAAAATTGTCATGAAAATAATATATTATTTCACCGTTTTTGTTTTAAAATTGATATTGAAATCAGTATGAATTCATACAGTAATTGCTATGTGTGTACGAAAAGCAAATTTTGCACGTCAAAACATCGAGGAGAACGCGAACGATAAATCAGTCAGCGTCGACTGTGCGAACAGTTGCGAATGACGCGAAACGGAAAGTTTTCCGCCTCTTGCATTGATCAAAGATCACAACTTTCTTTTAAAATCCACACTGGTCGTGAAGTGATTAAAGTTTCTGTTTGAATTGACTTGGGCTGTGCCGGTAACTACTTTTAATTAAAAGAAAAGTAGGAACGCCCTACCTTTGTAAAAAAGGAGAGAAGAATGAACGATTTCTTCGTTGTTGCAGATTGATCATTGAACGTAGAATAAAACCTGAAGAATTCTTTCTGCAGCTGATCGAAGATTATGATATTATTTCTGGAACAGAGATTTTAAAAATTTCTCAAAATTTTTATCGTATTTTTATATATTAAAGAAAAAAGGTAATGGTAAATAAAGGTAAACAGGTATTGTTAAATATTGTTTTGATTTAATCCATTTTTATTTTTTTTAATAACTAAGAATTTAAAATAAAAATAAAAATTGAATGCTAAGTCACATTACTTAATAATTTGATTATAAAAATTTGGTTATTAGAAAAAATTTAAAAAAATTTTTAAATACTTTTGCAACTATTATATAGAAGATCTTAATCTAACTCAAAATGATTAAAATTATATCTATAATTTCCCTGCTCTATTACATTGATGGAAAATTAAAATTTTATAAAATGCATCTGATATAATTGAACTGACCTATAATAAAGAGAAAAGATTGATTACTTAAAAAATTTTCGTTGACAAATATATTTTTTCATAATTTAATATATCATATTATACTTCCATATTATAATAACTTGATAAAAATTTAAACTTAATTCATTCCATTACATTTATTCGTATTCATCAAAAAAAAAATGCATTTCGTAAAATTCTGTCATCATTCGATTAAATTTATTCCGTAATTCTCAACGTACGCATATGCAGCCTGGATTACAAATTATACGTTTCTTCGGTAGAAACGTAAATTTATATCCGCATGTCATTATTATGCAACTCGAGGTACACGAAATGTATCAAGTATACGATTAATGGGCTCGTTTTAATGTCGCTAAAAGCACCAATTTGTTCCCAGAATTAGAATGCATTTACAAAGGAAACGCATTGTCCTACTGTTTACCACGTAACACGATGTATCTCGATATCGCGTTCTAATATTCATTTATCACACCGTTACGAATCATAATTGTTCTTATAATTTTAATTAATTTTAATATTCATACGCGTAATATATGTATAAGTACTGTTAATCGTTTCGTATATTATTAATGAGAATAATATTATTTTCGATAATTACATTTACCGCATGATATCCTTATTAATATTATAATTATTATTATTATTATTTAAAGAACGCATTTTTGCTTGAATTCAAAAGAATCAACGTTATTTATAAATCTTAACGCAAAAGTTTTTGAAATGTTTTCGAAAACAACTGAAACTATTACCTGTTATCGTTTCGTATTATGGAAATTTAATTGCTACTGCACAGCAAACGACTTTAATAGGTGTTTCTAATATTTTTAATTACATTTCATATATCGTGTTTCGTAATGTGCGTGTTAACCGCTATTCGTTGTTGCTGAGTTAAATAGCTGTAGATCTCGAAGTATAACCTTTTGAAATTTTATTAAGATATATTTAATAAAATTCTTGTCGTTACGATAGATAAAAATACGTAATTATTTGCGTGATAAATATTTGTGTATGGAATTGTGTGATAGTGTTCATGTAAGTTATAATTATTTCATTATGTAAATTGAATGATTATTATACTGATTCTAAGATTTGTAATAGTTTCATTATATTTTATTTTTTTTCCGTAAAGAACGAATTTAAATTTTTAGGGACAGATTATTTAATAATAAGATTATATAATAAATTAATATTTTTTAAACTGTTGTGTATTTTATGATTTAATTAAAAATTAATATATGTAATTCATTTTATAAATTTAATGATAACATCAAATAAAATTATAATTCTTTCTATATATGTGGAATTCAAGATAAAAGAAATCTTTATCCTATTATCGTAAAAAAAATTGACCTTTACATCTAGATAAATATTAAATAAATACCACAAAATCAATATTTTCTTCTAAGAAATATGAGATAATCTATTTAACACGAAAGAAATCAAATAACCGGTATGATTAGTTATAAAAAAGAAATCAAATAAAGAAGTAAAAAAACAGCAAAATTCAATTTAATCAAATTTAGTTATCCCAATTTGTTATTAAAAATTTTACATAATCTCTATTATTTTATTATACAATTTTTTTCAATGCATTTATATTGTTACAAAATATAATTGCATTTATTTCTTAAATAGATAATGCTAATAATTTTCACTTCGTAAGATTAATGTAGAAATTTGAAATATTTCACGAAAAATTTTTGTTGTTACATGAAATGAGCAATCTCACCTACACAACAAGATTATACTTCAGCACTATATTTATATATATATTTATCTATATATATATATATATATGTGTGTAAGTACATATGATTTTTAAATGTCAGATATGATTTCCACACGCGAAACATGCATTTTTACGAGAAACATATCATAAATCACAAAAAACCGACATTCTTATCAATTAACTAGTTCTCACAATTTATGATATTATCAAACAAATGAACATGCATGCATGACATTTTCAAGTGTCATTCATGTAATTGTAATATGACATTAAATAAACTGTAAAATGTATTTTATTCAGAATCAATCAAAAAAACACAATATTCATGATAATTTGCACGATATGATAATTTTATTGAAAATGTATTTTGTTTGTTGCACTTAAAAAAAGACAGAAAGAAAAAAGTAAAAACAGAGGATAAAATCATTCATTATTGAATAACGAGATTGTATTATAATGAATTAGTAGATAAACTTTTACATGTCCTGGATTATTTTATAAGTCATGTTATTATATAAATATTATATAATACATGTTATTATATAATTAATTTAAATAAATGTATTATTTCATATTTTATATCTATAGATATTTAGTGTTTTAAATTTTTTAGAAATTAAAATATACAAATAATTTGTATATTTTCTTATCTTGTAAATTTAGGATTTATCAATTGTATAATAATTTTTTATTCTTTCATTATCAAGTGATTAATTAGAATATTAAACTCTTATATGCTAATAGTGATATATTCTTTGATTATAAAAACAACTTTCTATATTTAAAACTGAGAATTCCATAATCATATGTTAAATAAATTATTTATTAAAAATTAAAAATTTAATAATCAATGTTCAAATATTTATTATATATGTTATCATAAATTACTATATATTATTTTATTCATTTATATATATTATTTTATTTATCATATTTTTTAATTATTATCATATTTATCATATTATATTATTATTGTATTTAAAAAATTTATAAATTTTATTTTATAAATTATCTAGAAATTTAAAATATATAAATATTAAAATAATATCCACAGTATTTTCTTCAAGCAAATATTATGTATAATAATATTAGAAATTCGAGGAACACTCAAAACGAAAAAATTCAATATAAGTACATAACGCGAGACGATCTTATCACTTCATTGCAATTCCACGAGTTGCATGCTTATCACACAATACGTAATATCGTACACAAATTCTATTATCACATTCAATAATGTATATCACGTTGTAAAGTTTTTATTCCAACGATAACTATATAATTTATCAAACTTCTAATATATAAAGAACTGTCAAATTTATAAATAATATAGTTGAAACTGAAAATTTATATTAATTTTATTTATCTTTTTTAAAATTTATTATAAAAAATTAAATTAATAAAAATTAAAACGATGTATTGAATATAATCTTGTTCATATTCAACATATCTTTTTTTTATGTTTTTAATCTATTAATATAATAAAAAATTACTTTATTGATAACAAGAAACTTTTTCTTAAAAATATAGAAAACATATCATCGATAAAAATAAAATTGATATCATTCATAGCTATAAAATGAATTATTTTAGGTTAGTTTTAGTATATTTTTTAATTATATACTTTTTAATCATAAAATTTTTTATAGTAATAAAAACGTAAAAAGTTTATTTAGTTGAAACATAAAAGTAATTGAAATTTTTTTACTGGAATAATCTCAATAATAAATTAAATTATATTTTTCGATTGTCAAATAAAAGTTTAAAAATGAATATAAATATGTGTTACATTTATATCATAGTAAAAAGAAATATTTTTACATATTAAATTCATACTGGATTTTACCATACAATAATAATCTTTCTCTATAATTTCATAAAATATTACAATTATACGAATTCATTAAATGTAATATATGTCTCATTAGATTTAATATTTTATCTTAATACTTTGAATTAAGGTTATTACCATTTTCTACATTTTTATTTTTCAATGTATATCAATTTTCCTAATCAATCCTTTAATTTATATTAAAAATGAAATTATACTACCGCAAAGTAATCATTCCATTGGAAAATTTAAAAATTTCAATTCAATAACTCCATCTATATTTTACCTTGCTACGCATCAAAAATCACACCTATATGCATACAAGAAATGCAACCTTATCACTTGTTCACCACAAATCACTCGTATATCAGACACGTTGCAGATACGTGCAAATCTCACGCTATCTTGTTGCAATGCTACGTTATCAGCGAAAGTGTGGCTAACCGAATCGAATATGAGCAAAGATGATTGCGATAGATACGAAGAGGGGCGCCTCATCATCGTCAATTAGTGAAAGCTTAAGGCGGTATTCCATATAACCAAAAAATGGTCTGGATACATGCGTTCAAATATTTTTAACTATACGCCAGCGCCACGTGTAGGTTATTTTTAGTACATACATGAATACATGTAACTGACATATTAGACATACTATGTCATCTAACAATTATAGGAAATTCTACCTTTAGTGAAACAAAAGATGAACGAAAAATAACGCGCGGAAATGAGATAAAGATAATATCCTAGGGAAAGCCGAAAACGAAGGAAAAACAATAGACTATCGGGATCTGTGCGTCGAGTGTCGAGTCAACGGTCTTTTGTCTACATTTCACGGCGTTTACGAAGGCGTCACGGTGAACAGAAAGGATCGAGATCGCGGGAAAAAAAGTGTCACGTACGCGGCGCAACCGCGACGAAGAATCGTTTTTTAACGACCGATCATCCCAGTCGATCCATCGCAAAAAAGAACGATCGGGAGCCAACGGTGAAATAATTTCTTCTCTCAGACGGGATTCACGACGAGATTGTTCAGTATTGTGAGTCTTTCTTTTATTCAGAACCTCTTTCGATTATTCTTTGTGTGCAGTGTGGTTAAATTAAGATAAATAAAACTTTCGTTCCGGTGGACATTTCGATTTTTTAGTGAAATCATTGTGAAAGGAAAGAAAAATGATTTTGATTATGTGTATTATGTGTGTGTATTTCATTATAAGTTTGACATGTTGTATACTTGAAAAAATATTTCGTAATGAAATGGATGTATATTGTTTTATTTATTTAAATAAGTCTTGGAATATTTAGTATATGTTGTACAGTTATATTTAAAAAAGCGATTTATTTATAAAATTCATATATTAACATGATATATCGTAACGAATGAATGCATGAAATGTCTGAAAACAAATGCAAATACTTTGTTGTATTTTGTATTTAATAAAAAGATGTTTTCAGAAAAATTTTAAGACCAAGCCAAGTTAAAAAAATTTTTTTAAATATGTAAATTGAAAAAAAGTATAAAAATCAATATATTATTTTATACAAATGATGTAAGTTTATTTCAATTTTATTTAAATTTTCTTTTAATATTAGATAATTAAATAAAAAAATAATTAAAAAATTATTTTTAAATTATAAAATTTAATTAATACTGAAATTTTTAAGATTTCTAAGAAAATATTTTTTTGTTCTTTTACTATTAAAGAAATCGATTTAAAGATCTTTCATATTTAGATAGTATTATTTTTAAATAGTATAATTTTATTGTTTAACGATATTTTTTTATTATTCAAAAAGTAATTTAATCTTGTCGTTTACCTCAAATTAAAAAACTATAATCATTTTATTAATAATAATAATTAAAAAGTAATTATTTATTACGATATGCATCTAAAATAAATTTAAATTTATTCTCATATTATTTTATCTACTTTTTCAATATTTATCAATATAAATTATCAATATAAATAATAAAATCTTTTTTAATAGTTTTTTTTCAATATTATGATTGGCATATTTAATTATACTAGCATCGACTAACAGGTTATGAGTTACTCTGTTCGACGGGGGTGAATGAATTTCACGAATGTCAGATATGAATGAGCTTATCATGCATTCTGTGTGAATGACAAGTGCAGAACGGACTGAGTGGTTGTTTGTGGTTGAAATTCGGTTTCATGCGAAATACAAGTCTGAATGAACTCTAGAAACGTATATGCTTATGGTATTTCTGTAAGGAGATATATATACGTGAAATGAATGTATAAAATGTATTTGTGATATACATGTGATGTATATTTCTATTCATAAATCATTGACAATCAGTGAAATAAATCAATGTTTGAAATAATAAATAATATTAAATATATTCCAAGCAAATTTTATTTAGAATTATTATTTTTAGCTTATATAAATGAACATATAATGTTGTTTCTGCATATATAGATTTAATTTTGCTGATCTATTTAAATCCATTTAATCTTAATTTAATAAGAAATTTTTTCAGGATTTTAAAACGATCGTAAGATCTTCACATTTAATTAATCTCTTTTCTACTTTTATCTCTCATACAATGTTTGCCAATGACTCTATTACATTTGTGGGTGATAGACTGAATATTAATGAAGAGCAAACGTGTGAATCTAAAATTCGTTTCCCGATATTCTCCATTTGTAGTCATCCTCCATACTGAATTTTGATGTACCATTTATCTCGATAGCTGTTAGCTGTTGCTCTCTAATTTCTTTATTTTGAAACTGCATAATTTATAAAATCTATATATTTCATTTATATGATATAGTAATAAATCAATATTGTTTTAATATTGAATTATAAATATATATTTTAATTAAATTAGAATATTATGATTAAAATTTTACATTCTCCATTATTTATTTGAAATTTTTAAAAATGAATCTAATGTAAAATATTTAAAAAATAAACAATAAACAATATTGATTTAAAGAAATTAATACGAAAATTTTTTTAAGAAAAATTTAAAAAATATTATTATCAGTATTTTTAATTTTTTTTAATTTATCAACATGACTGTATAATGATGATGTATGAAGTACACAGATGATGATGAGGTACATAAAAAAAGATGATTTTTTTTCTTTTTTCAGAAATTACTCTTTTCAATTTCCATTGAAATTTATGTATACATATTGTGTTTCATTTTCTCGTTACTATTTTTTAATTTCAATGAAACACTATTTTTTTCTATCAGTCGAGAAAGAAAGTGCACACGCTAGAGATACAGACATGATCGATTTTACGTTTGCTGAAGCTAGGTTGAATACTAATCAACTTATTAAGATGTTTCAATATTCTTTCATCCATTTTTTTTCTTTTTTTTATTGTCGAAATTCTCTTCAAAGCAATCGTCATATTTAAATACGATGTTTATTATAGTATAATATATTTCAAAAAAATTATTGACTCTAATGAAATATAAATTTGATCTTTGCCTTTCGATATTCACTTTTTTCTTCTAAAATATTTATTCATATTATATATCAATTGCATTTATAGTGATTATTAAACTGATATTTACTATAAAAATGATCAATTCTTGTTAGACTACATTTCATTCAAATTTCACAGTATCACATATTCCATCAGAGAGTAGATATGAAACTGTCATATGGACAAATAGCAAAACCAAGCTCGAATATTAACTGATCCACGAACGTGAAATGTTCCAAACGCGCTTTAATGGTTTTTACTATTTACATGAGATTTTGCTTTGCCACATATTGTAAAAAGCAAATGTGACGGTGGTTGAAAAAAAGCTTTCAGGCGTAAAACTATAATAGATTAATTTCATTTTGACAAAATTCATGACAAAATTCATAAAATTCGGAAGTTTTTTTTATTATTACAATTTTGATATTTAATTTTGACTTATCCATATTTATTATGACTTATTTATATATATATATAATTTAATCTTTCACGTATTATTATCATTATTTTTTCATAATTTTAAATCTATAAATATTGATAAATTCTATACATTATTTTTTGAAAGAAAAATAATTTTCCTAACTAAAATTTTTATTTTCAATATATGTAATATTCATTTTCTTTTATGTTTTTCAAATACATATTCAACATTTACTTATTATACTTGGTGCAAAATATTTCATTTTTGTTATTAAAATATCATGTCAAAATATTTATGAACAATTTAATTTATGTAATATGCTAATAACTCTAACAACAAATAATATAATTGATTCTGAAATGGATGTCATTTATAAGTAAATAACATTTAACTTATTTAATTTAACTTAACATCGTTACATCTTTCCATAAATATTTTTGAATATTAATTTTAATATTAACATATTTATAAATATGTGTAAAATAAAGCTTTCTTAGCCGTAACTTAGTAAATATATATAAATGAAAATTTTCTAAATTAAACTATGTATGTGAAAATGTTTCTATAGTCATTGCTTTTTTTAATATTGAAATAAAATAAATATTTATGAAAGAAATAAATATGTATGAAGAATACAATTATTGCAGATAATTGTAAAAATGAAAAAATTCTTAAAAATGAATAGATATTAAATTTATATTTATAATAAACGTAAATTTATTAAAATAATTATAAAAAAATAAAAAAGACTTAATAACTGACTTAATAAATTATAATATCACAATAAAAAAATTCTTTAATAATTTATCATAGACAAAAATAAATTATATATAAATTTATTTGATTTCAAATTAACACCTTGAAAACCATCGAAATGCTCATGTTAAATTACTTATGTAGGTATAAAAAGCAAATGATAATAATAACAATATTCGGTTTACTGTACAATATATACATTAACGTAATAATGGTAATTACCAGTTTAGATAATTATTCTTCTAATATTATACGGAAACATGTGTATATTGTGAAGTTGCATCATAATGGGAATTTAATCACACGAAAAAATGCAATGATAGTTGACCGTGTGCGGCTCGCCTTTCAATTTTCTCGCGTTAAATACCGCGGAGAATTCGATAAATTTGGAACAACCGGCACGGTAGAAATTCCACGGATAAATGAAAAGACAAAAACGAGCCGTAGCGACCCAGTTGAAACAATTTATCAGTGCCACAAAGCATGTGGACCGCTCTAAAAAAGGATAAATAATAGATAACGAAAGATAAGCTACATGCCAATTTATCGCTACCGTCAACAATTTTAACCAAAGTGCAACGTGCAAATGAAATTTTATATAGATATATAGATTCATTACAATAACAAATAAGATTCTCATCATTTCACATTAATGAATTTTAACACTTATAAATGAATTTTCAGTTTAGAATTCGATTCGGAAACAATATTGAATATATATTTAATATATTTAATGTGTATATGTGTGAATTTCTTTTACATACCATTAGTATGCAGCTACTTTCATATTAAATATGAATGACACATGTGTATCTTTAGAACACGCCGTAATTGCAACAGCATTCTTGGTTCATTTCGAATAAATTTCCACTTGTCATTGTCGAATAGAAAAACATAAAGGAAAATGATGTAATTAAATCAATTAAATTATTATTTATTTTTTATATAAATTATACAAACAATATAATTCGAAAATTATACAAAATTAATATTTTTACTGTTTAATTGTTCATTATTTTGATCACGTTCAATTTTCTTCAAAAGTTGAAACAATTTTCTGTGAATATTGTATTGAATCAAATATTTTCAATATGATAAAAATGTTATAAAAAAAAATTATAACTTTAATCAATAATGAAATATAATTATTATCAATTTTATCAAAATATTTTTGAATTTACAAAAAATTGTTTTCACTTTTTTAAGTAATTTTTTCTATTTTATTATATCCTATTATATTTTATTATAACAATGATATTATAACAATAGATAAATCATTATCTTAAAAAATCATTACAATTGTAAATAATCTAATTCAATAGAGGAATAAGATTCTATTAATCAATTCTTTCTTATTTTTTTCGATCATTAATCATATATGATTGATAAAATTTAGATCTACAACTAATTATATTGAAATATAAGAAACAAATGCGTACACACGTTTCGATTTGATCACGTACTGTATTAGAAGATCTACTGTATTAGAAGAACTACAATTGCCAATCTTTCCTTCACCAATAGTGACATTAGAACCACGTGACTTACGATCAAGCACGCATGCGCAGATCATCGAGCGGGCGGTTTACTGCCAATCTCGCACGTGTGTTCAAACGAATCTAGTTGCGTTCCAGTAGTTTCCAGTATCTACAAAGGATTTATAGTGCTATCGTCTGTTTCAATCATCATAATAAGAAAAAACGTGAAAAAAAAAGGAACTGCAAAATCACGTGAATTGGTGAGTGAACGTAGTGAATCTGATGTTGAATTAATGAAAACGAAAATATCGAAATCGAGGCTATTCATGAATTGCAATAGATCCACGTGTGATGAAAATATCTATTTTACATACATGACATGATTCGTCGCAAGCTGATGTGTAATGCGTGTTGCATAGACGTCACGGAATAGCAAAAATTCATGCAACATTCAGTTTCCTTACTGGTAAATGCACTTATGCAAAACAAGATACCAGCTGTTAGACTGTTATTTTTTCATCGTCGTTGATGGCGTAACATTATTCTCATGCAAAATTTCTTGTTCCCGATAATAATACTAATAGATTTACAAAACGTGAGTCTGTGTATTTATTTCTGATTAATATTTTTGTCGTTTCGTTCTTGGCATCTCTTTTACGTGACATAAGAAAAATCATTACGTATAAGATATGATATAAAATAATTTTTGAAAAATAATTTGTAAGTTAATTCCAGAAAGTAAGACAATATTAACAGTCATGTTTTCAATTATTAATCTTTCGTGTTCTGAAGTATTTGTGTATTGTATTGAATTTCAAGGTCGACCTTGCCGATACCATGTATAATCTGCTCTACGCATGTACCAAAATATCTCGCCCTTGTACAAAAACTGAGTGTTCGTTCCAAACATTTACTAAAGAAAAACTTAAGTTATATACATAGATTATACAAAGATATATATATTTTGCTATTATTTTGAAATATATATATTTTATAATAATAAAATTAATTAGATAATATATAACTTTTAGTTATTTATATTTAATTTGTCTTATATATATACATAAAATATATTATATATATATATATATATATATATATATATATTATATATATATTACATTTATTATTTATTAATTAATTTATTAATTTTATTGATAAAATTAATATTGATACATTATTTTTTATCTTGTATAAGTTAAATTAAATATATTTTATAGAAATTTTTATGCATTTTCAGACTTTTAATTTATAAAAATGGTATCATCAACAATAATGGAAAATGGAAAATCCAACCCATCAAGAAAACCTTCTGCAGTGGGTATTGGTCCAGGCAACTATCGTTTAGTTGGTTGGGATATGGATACTACGGGCAAAAAAGTTATAGATGAAATATGTCAAATAGCTGGATATACACCTAGTTCCTCATATTCTCAATATGTAATGCCATATAAAGATCTTAATCCTCCAGCTATGAAAAGACATAATATGAAAATAGTAACTATTGGCAAGTTTCGTGTACTTAAAGATAATAAAACTAATAAGGTAAAATTTTTATTAATATTAAAGAATTAATATTTTGTATTTAATTATATTAAATCCTATATTTTTATATAGGCATTAAAAACTAAAAGTGAAGTGTCTGCATTAACAGATTTTATAACATGGCTTTCCTCTATAAGAGGAGATGCAGCAGATGGTATAATATTAGTTTATCATGAACCACGTAAAGTTATTCCTGCTATGTTAATTGAGTCTTTAAAAAAATATAATCTTCTGGAAAGATTTAAACAAATTGTAAAAGGCTTTGCAAATGGATTTAATATTGCTGAAGTAAAATGTGCAAACACAGTTCGTGCATATACTCTCAGGACATTATCCCAAAGTTTATTTAATCAAGTTAGCAAATTTTTCTTAAAATATTATTATGCATGAACTTTTTATATTTTAAATAATAAAAAGATATTTCTCTATATAATTATTTTAATATAAAATTGTTATTATTTAAGGAAACACAATTAGGCAATGCAAAAGATAGAGCATGCCTGGCTTTACAAATAGTACAACATTTAAGTTCATTAGAAGTTACAAAAGGAAATGAAGCAGATGGCAGTGGTGATAGTGATAGTGCCATGAAAAATACTGTTGAATTTATTAGGGAATTTGTTCAACCAGTAGAAATAGAAGAACAAGAATATGCAGGTAATATGAATATGCAATAGAAATTAAAAGTTATTTTTAATATGAGATATTTTATTATGTAATATAATGATTTTGTTTTAGAATTAAAAATAGTATTTGAACGACAAAATAGTTTAAGGCCTATTTTTGGAGTTCTATTTCGTGTAAATCGTCGAGAACGTCAACATGCTAGTCCTTTACGACGATTGCTTGCTGAAGCAGGAATAGAATATTCTCAGTTACAAGTTCGTACAAATTAAAATAAAATTATTATATTTAATTAAATTAATACGATAATGTAAATAATTATTATTTTAATAATTTTTAATTATTGTTATATATTATATAGGAAGCATGGAGTAATGGAAAGAAAGAAGGTTTAGATAAATTAATTAAGGAAAAATTAACTGCAACTGACGAAAAAAAAATAGAAGATGTACTAATCGTTCTTGAAGGTCATTTTGATCCTGATAAGAAATCCAAATTAAAAATATCAAGAGACAAGAGTCAGATAAAAATGAAAAACTCTAATATTAACGACGATAGAGAAAATAATAATAAATGTGATTCAGGTACCGAAACTCCCGACAGCACTACTCCTAATTCGCCACTTAAAATAAAATCCGAATCTTCTGAGAATAGTACATTTATAGCAGAGGAATAAGAATTATATGATTCTTTTTCAGTGCCTTTTAACTAATTATAAGATCAATATTGTTATCAGTAACAGAGTTTATGATCATTCCGTTCATTCTTATCATAACGTTATTCTAGTGTGATAAAGTATGAGTGTTATTTGTTGCAGTATTGTATTTAAGTTTTTATTTTCGTTATAACAAAGGATAGTGTATCCTTAAAGGATACAAAACTCGATTTAACAAAATTATGTACAAATAACACATTAATTAGTTTTTTAGTTTATATTTTTTTTAGTTTAATAATTCATTTTATGCTCATTGATTTCTATTTAATCGGATTAACGTTATAAAAAGTGATTGTTTAGAGACTGTCGACATAGAAATATATTCAAGTGCTACAGAATTTTTGTTTTCTATATTTTCTGAGATTAGCATATAATTTTTTTTTTTAATGCTAGTGAGATTTGCGTACAAAGTGCATAAGTGATATTTAAAGAAAAATATATATATATATATTTTTGTACCTCAAAAATTTAATAAAACGAATGATGCATCATGTTGCATTTACATGTTAAATTTTGTTAAATTAAACAATTAAATAAAGACTTCGAATTGTAATTCTTTGTTCGATTATTAACTTACGATATTTTGTTCTATTTTTATTCCTTTCTTTCTTTCATTTCTTTTTTAATTTATGAGAAATTATAAATTATAATTTACAATTAAACGACATATCATGCAATATCGATCTTATGTTCTGAAATGGGTGCGATAACAGCATTTTTTTCATATAAAGAAATCAGATGACTTCGGCGTAATTTCTCTTTATTATAAAATGCATCTCGATTCAGTGCAGCCATCGAGATAAAGTCAGAAATGAATTAAATATATGAATGCCTATGCAGTGGACCATTGTATCCGTTTATGGACTTCCATAAAGCATGCCAAACTCCTCGAAGCGTAAACAGGCTGGTGCACTGCGTACGAGATTAAAGAAGTATATGCTTACTAAGAAAAGTATCGACGTAGATCTCTTTAGAACAAAACTTAATTGTATAAATGAAACATTATGAAAAAAATTTATCGAATAAAGCAATTTTTAATTAATAGAAATGTAAAAGATATTTCTTCTTCTTATTTTAATCTCCTAAACATGATATATCTTCAAAACTTTATTTTATTATTACAATTTTCTTTTAAAAAAGAAATATATTATATATAATACTGAAAATTTATAATTTTTCTAATTAGATAGATGATAAATGTAATTTTTGAAAAGTATTTGTATAAAATTGATTAAAATCTTTAAAATATTGAGAAATGAAATTTAGAAATATTTTTTTATATAAAATTTTATTGAAAAATTTAATACATATTAAGTAGAAATTCTTATTTCATATATATCTATGAAATGAACATATAGTAAATTAAATTGAACTTCAATCTATCTAATTTTTCGTATTTTTTTATTTTCTTTTCTTTCTTCTAAGACATTTCATTTTCCTATCTTTCTCAATACTTCTACAAATTTCTTACTTCGAAATATTTGTATACAGATTCATTTATTTCTCAATAAATATTTCAAAATATTATAAAATTAACGTTGCCCTTATTCTTTTTCGTATAAATTGTTGATATAAATTATATTTTGTTCATAAAGAAATCAAATCGATACTTGTGGCGCCATCTCGCGTTTGAACGCTAGAAGCTCTGACTTGTTAGTAGGAACACAGAATATATAAGGAGGTATTCGTGACGTCACAAATAAGGATAGCAACATTGCACGAGAAGGATAGAGAATTTTAGTTATAAATCATACAAATCGGTACTTGTGGCGCCATCTCGCGTTTGAACGCTAGAAGCTCTGACTTGTTAGTAGGAACACAGAATATATAAGGAGGTATTCGTGACGTCACAAATAAGGATAGCAACATTGCACGAGAAGGATAGAGAATTTTAGTTATAAATCATACAAATCGGTACTTGTGGCGCCATCTCGCGTTTGAACGCTAGAAGCTCTGACTTGTTAGTAGGAACACAGAATATATAAGGAGGTATTCGTGACGTCACAAATAAGGATAGCAACATTGTACGAGAAGGATAGAGAATTTTAGTTATAAATCATACAAATCGGTACTTGTGGCGCCATCTCGCGTTTGAACGCTAGAACTCTGACTTGTTAGTAGGAACACAGAATATATAAGGAGGTATTCATGACGTCACAAATAAGGATAGCAACATCATACGAGAAAGATAAAGAAGATGCCATTAATTTTGGTTATATAACCTTCTATGTTAAAAACGTAATATTGAAAATTAATGAATTATTAGTTTTCTACAAAAAAATTCTGCATTTTTAAGTTTATATCTCAAAATTAAAACCTCAAATAATTTTCTCGTATAAATTTTAATGGGAAATTCTGTTCAATTAATTATTTATTAATGATTATAATAGAAAATGTCTCAGTTGCAAATTCCCGAGATATAATTAAGTAATAAGTAATCAATTTATTTATTCAAATAACAAAAAAATTATGAATAAAATTTATATATGAATATAGAGAAAGAAACAATATTTAAAATCTATACATTGATATTCAGAAATAAATCTTGTAACAATGTAAAATTAATGAAAAATGCATTGAATGTCGATTGAGTTAGTTCGAAAGTGATGTACTAATCATTAATAAATAATTAATTAAACAAAATTTCCTGTTAAAATTTATATAAGAAAATTATTTGAAGTTCTAACTTTGAGATACGAACTTAAAAGTGCAGAACTTTTTTGTAGAAAACTAATAATTCATTAATTTTTGCGTTTTTGATATAGAAGATTACATAATAAAATGTAATGGCGTATTTTCTATCTTTTTCGTACAGTTTTTTCTTTGTCTGTGACGTCATAAATACCTCCTTGCATGTCTATTCTCCTATTAACAAATTAGAGCTTCCAAAGTCCAAACGCGAGATGGCGCCACGAGTACCTAAATTTAATTTCTTTTGTTTTTATTTATTCATTTCAAATATATATTACATAGAAAATTTATATTTCTATCTATATACATAAATTTTATATATTTTTGTATTTTTATATATCAAATATATATATTTTTTTATCTATATATTTTTATATATCGTAGATATATTTTATGTATTTTTATTGTATATATATGTAAAAGAATTTAAAGAGAATGTATAAATAAATATATTAAATTTTATATTTAATTAAATTTTAAAAAATATTTAGTATTTATAAATATGGTGACATAAAAGGAAAAATATGTAAAAGATAAATATAAAATAAATAAATATATTAATAAAATATAAATATATAAATTGTAGAAAATTCGAAAAAAATTTCCCATATTACAAATTTTGCAAATTTGTTTTTCAATTGTATTCCTCTAATACAAAATTTTAATATTTGAATAAAAAAAATTTTAGTATTGAAAATTTCGATTTTTTATTAGAAAAAGAAAATCCGAAAAGAAGTGGCACGTAAAATATTATCTACTTCCAAGAATAAAAATTTTTTTACGAGGAATAATGTATATTTATAATTTCTATATATATGCATGTATAATCAATACGTATGAATTGTGCTCACATATTTTTAAATTCTTAATACATGTTCCATGTAAATATACGTGTACTTCGATATATCTTGAAAATTACTCTAATAAAAGAGGAGATAGCTAAATCTTTATGAGTTCCAGTTTTCATCGTCGACACTATAGCAATATACAAGTAACGGATACATTTTCGTCTTGAAGCGTAACAAACGATAACGGTCAACGATTATTGCTAAAATCTCAAGCGAGTGAAGCCACATAACAAACGTAATTACAAAGAATACGCGCGTGCCATCGTTGAAACGGATCCCTCGTTAAGGGAGAGTGCCTCGGAGGATAGGAGGGACGAGAGAACGATTCGATTTTCATTAAAAAGCAATCGTTTCACGGCGTACGGTCGTTGGCAATGATTCACTCCGTGCCCAAGGCAGACAGAAAACAACGGGAGAGCAATTTTCCCCTAGAATCTCTAGATGCGTTCGAACGAACGCGTGACATCGCACTGCGCCTCTATTAGTCTCAGTCAGTCAGTGACAGGTACGGTAAACCAGCATGAAAATGACGACCAACACGATGTCATTTTCACTTTTTACGGAGGCATCTGACGCTGAAAGCAACGATTCTTTGTGAGAGATAAAACGCAATGAAACCAGAAACGTTGCCCGTCTTTCGCTATTTGATCATACGAGAATGAAAAGAATCGAGTTATTCAACATTAAACGATTAAAATACACGTGCGGTATCTTTTTATACATCTTTTTATACGAAATGATCATTTTTATTGAAATAAAATAATTTCAAAGGAAAGGATTTTCTGTTTCAAAGAAAATTCGAAAAAAATATATCTGATATTCCTATTTTTGTTCAATATATGCATAAATTACTAAAAAAATTTCACATACTTTATAGATTATTGAATTTAAATTACATTTTATTTTAAAGTTTCATTAAAACTTAAAGATACGTAAATTTTAAATATTTGAACAATTGTTTGGAATAAATTTTTTTTTATGAAATAAAGCCTTTTTTCGATTCGAACGTTAATACTTTTAAATTTTCATTAAATTATTTTCGATATTTTTTAATCTTATCATTCAAGTACAAATCTTTCAATATGTTTGATCAAGTGCTGGCATTAACCCAAAATCAACACACCGGAAAAGTCAGCAACCGGCTAAGCAATTCGCCTTTTATGCATGTCAGAATCACGTAATGTTTCGCAATTCCGCCAATTCACCAAGACTTCCTAGATTGGAATGCCGCGCGGTTAGTAAAAGAAACCGAAATGAAATTTTGATTCGTAATAAAAATGCTTCACGGTTAATGAACATTTCCATTCTTCGTTAACGATTGCATCCTCTTCCGATAGGATAAAACAAAAGGGGAAAAGACATTGAATACAAATACTCACCGTTGAAGATATTTACTTCGATTTCTTTTCTACCACATCTATTTCACGTTTCTTTATGACTATATATCTAAAAAATAGAAAATAAAATATGTTAAAGTTATTAATAAAATTTTTAATAAATTCAATTAAATTCAATTTATTAGTATATAAGTTATTATATCTTTTTCTTTCGATTAATATTAATAAATTATCCCAAAATTATTGAAATTACATTCTAAAAAAAAAAAAAAATTCTCCGATTATATAAACAATTAAAAATACATTATTACCTAAATTTTTTATATCTCCATCCTTCTATTTTAAAAGCTTCATTCACACAACTTTTCCCAAAATAAAAAAAATAAAAATATATATCTTCACTTTTCAATTAAAACCAATTATTATCGTTATTATTATCGTTAATACCTATCACTAATTATTAATATTGCAAATTTACAAAAGAGAAGAAAAGACAATTAAACGAGAAGGGGAAAAAAAAAAAGAAAAAAAGAAGCAAAAGAACTCAACGAAAGCCGCCATCCCGAAGGAAGATCGAGGAAACGCGGTGTCCGTTCGAGGCCGTCGCTGCTCGCGAAGAGGTAAGGATGGTTGTTAGTGGAGGCAGCAAGCATGCATTAACAGTACTCTGGATGGGCCGGTGGTTCCTTGATTTCCGTTCCTCCCCTCCAGGAGACGGTACCCGTTGGAAGAACATCTACCACGGAGGGAGAATTCTTGCATGGTACACGCGCCTCAGTTCATCGGGAATCTTCGTCAAAATTGCATCCCTCTCTGCGCGATCCTTCTTACAAGGAAGTGCGTATCTCGCGTGTTTCGCGATTACGATTAGAAAGAAATAAGGATAAGTAAGAGAAAGTACGTCGAGCGGGATCATGTGGACCATTCTGATCGTTGGATTTTGCATGGTGGGTGACAATTTTTATTTTTACTCTTAACACGGTTCACACGAACCATTGCCGGACCTGTGGTGGATTTTCAAGTTTTAAAATTATCTTACGTTTGATCATGTGGTGAGATTAAATTTGAAACTTATATTTTCCATTTATGGTTAAGAAAGCTTTTGCGAATATGATATCCATAGTTTTAAAAAAGTAAATGTTTAGATATGATTGTCAAAATTATATATAAGTAAAATTTGAAATAAATCTAAATATAAGATATGTGTTATTAATATTTTATATCTCTTATTTATACTTTTATATTCATTTTAAATTTTATAATTCTAGTAATCGTTATTTATTTATGGTGTTAAGATTTTAACATATATATAGTGTATGTATGTTCGTAGAATTTTCGCAAGTACTTACCTGTATATTTCTAAGAAATTATATAACTGTATATAACAACTCGATTTTACTGCCGATATTTTTATCGTTTATTTTTATTTTATTTATATTAATACTTTAAACTTCTAAGATAAAAGAATGATAGTATTTTTATCTGTTTCTATATTTTGATAAAATAAGGAAACTTGTAAATTTTTTTTGTAGAGATAAAATAATAACGATAGCGGAAATGTAAAATTTTATTTGTATAAGAAAACCAAGAGTGTAATGTTTAAAATGCGTTTCACGTTGAAGTGTTAACTTGGATCCCTTTAATGTGTTCGGTATTCCATCAAACTTTTTCAATTCCAACTTTTTCTTTTAAATTATGATTTTAAGGGTCACGGATAATTGAATCAAAATCCAAAAAGGTACAGCCAAGGAAACACTTCAATAAAATATAAAAATAAAAAAATAAAAAATTTTCAAATTTAATTAAAAATAATTTGTTTTTATAATTACTTATTTATTTTATTTAGTAATTATTTTTGAAAAATAATATTATTTTATATGTTTTATTTTATCAACAATCTATAACAATAAAAGAAAGATAAATACGTAAACTAATAATTCAAGATATATATTTAAATATATTTAATTATACAAAATAGATTTTATTAATTTATATTTTATTTATAAAATAAAAACATACGAATAGTAAACAAGACACGTGATAGTCTTTCAATAATAATTTCAAAATTTCTTCGTCAAAAAAACTTTTTAAGAGGCTATTAACTTATACGGAAACCCACGTGTAGAAATAACTAAATGTCATCTTACCAAAAGTGCCTAGGAAATAAGAATGAAATTTATGGCGTCGTAAAAAGACGGTTGCGGTTCTTTCGTGAAAAAGGAAAAAAAATGTGAAAAAAACATTCGTATGAGTATATATATATATATATGTATATATATAGTTATCTAGGGGACAATCTCAAGGGAACCAAGCAAAGAGGACCGTTTCTCGTAACAGATTCGACTGTTTGTCTCTTCCCGTTAACTTTCTGCACATCAATCGAATCGAAAAACACCTCATACATATGTGACACTTTGTATAAATCCTTTTTGAAACATTTTTACTTCTATTTTTTAAACACATTATTTATGTACATGCATAAATTATTTATATACGGTACTATTACTTTTCCTTTTTTTTTTTACTAATCTACATATTTTTAATAATTATACCAAAATTTTAATCGAGTAACTATATCTTGTATATTCTCATGTATATACGCCTCTAAAAAGATTAGCCTTTTCATCACATCCCTTGAAAAAGGTTCAATCCAAAACATTTCAATTCCGATAATCGAGAATTTATACAAAATAAATAATAAAAATTCATCGATACGTTGTGCCTGTTAGAATCGAGTTTGTTATTACTATTACTGCTATAATCGGTTCTATTACTATTCGCAGTCTAAATTGAATTTCGTAGAATGCAGGTCACATCTCGCGTTCGAATAGCACGGTATCGATCGGTCGATCGAAAAAACATTAACGTTTCGATAAAAGTTCTATCGACCGGTCACAATCCATAATTTGGCATTCAATTTGAAACAAGGCTTGATCAAACTTCTATTAACTCCACAAATTGGATACCACGACTCTGTGATGGCAATAGCAACGGTAACAGAGTCTTCACTTATTTTTCCCTTCCAACCGGACGGCTCCTTCTTTAACGCGAATAGTTTTCGTTTAACGATTCGGAAATCATCGTCGAACGTTTCATCGAAATTACATCGATCCTATCGAGGAATGGAAATGGAAACTTTGAATTTCGCGCCGTTTGCTTCGCTCGTCCCCGATTAAAGTGCTATTTTATTATAACAGCACTTATTATAACAGTTTTCAACGCACACCATATTGGGCAAATGATGGCCTGACTGCTTATCAACTTTCAAGATTCGATTGTTGTATTATTTTTTCATTCAGTCGATTTAACAATCGACGGTAAAATTAGAGTAAGTTTAGACTAAGTTTAGATACTGATCGATCTTGACCTAGTCACCATATAAAGATTGATCTGTCGATTGTATCGATCCCTAAATCGATCATTTTATTATTGTCAAGTATTCGAGGAATTAGAAAAAAGGGGATATCAAATTTTTTAAATTATAGAAATCAAATTTTCTTGTTAAGTTTAAATTTTTTTATTTAAAAATTCATTAAATACAAAATGTATGTAGATCTGTACAATCTTTATTTTATAAATTTAAAAAAAATTCAATAAAAGAAATCAGAAATACAAATATTGAAATAGTATTTTAATAAAAAAAAATATTTTTCTATTTCTTATTTATCTAATATTACGCCTTAATTACTAATTAAAGCAACAGCGAAGATATTTATAAATTATTCATAATTTTATACGATACTTAATTAATATTCATATTAATTAATATTAATTATTATTCATATAATTGACATAATAACGCGAATTAGTTAAATGCATTTATTAAAATAATTATACAATTTTATTTGAATTAAAATATCACAGATCCTATAATTTCTCAATCGTAAACTCGCTTATTTTATATTGATATTTATACAAAATCTTGACTAATAAATAATTTATTTATAAAGTATTTCGATTTAATTATCTAATTTTGCTCCATTCTATTTAATGCTCCATATAAAAAAATAATGAGAAAAATAATCTTATAATTTATAGAAGATATTTCAATATTTGAAAAATATCAAATGTATGAAGATGAAACTCTTATAATCATTAAATATGCAATCTGATATTGATTTGAATAATTTAATATAATAATTTGAATAATTCAATACATTTTACGTCAAAATGATTTTTTTAACATCGAACTAAAATTTATTTCCTATCTAATAAAATGATTAATTAAATGAAATATCAAGTTTTTTTTTTAATCTTCAATTGAATATATTACTTTATTGATTCGAAGTACTATAATTAAAATTTATTTTAATACAACATTATTCCAATATTTAATTTTACAAATATTTAATATGTTGTAATATTCATATATTTAATGTTAACAAATTAAAATTAAGTTTTTTTTTATATTTTTTTCATCATAGCAGATTCACTCTGAAAATAAACGATTTTAATATCATGCAAATTGCAAATCTAAAAAATTGAACAATATTATTACAGAGTATATATATATATTTCTTTTCAACAAATAAACAGTTAAATACATTAAAAGAATTTAAAACAGGTTCTTCAAGAGATATCAACTTATCAATTTTACCTTGAAAATCAGCCAATCTTAAAAGCCCGGGTAACCTACCTCTAACATAAGAAATAACCATGACCTGTACTACGATTATACGTCTGGCTGACTGTACGATGGACAACTTGTATGGTACGCATATAACGAATAACTTAGGCGGGTACCAGAGCGTTTCTTTACACCGTTATTTGTATTGAAGTCTTCTCTCCTCGCGTGTTGGCCATCTTATTTCATATCGAAGTTTCATGCTGCACTAGACATCGGCACATGCGATGGTAACGCGCCTTAAGCTTGATATCGAGCAAAAAGTGTTAATTAAGGAAATAAGTATTTTCCATGATCAGAGGAGAGGTCACTCAACATCACTGTCCAGATGTTGAGAGGAAAAAACGATTGTGTCAAGAACGGTGACAGGGCTGAACAGATGTTATTTCACGGTAAAATAGTTCAGAAGTTTGTTAGCAAAGTATGTTAATGGTTAATGCACTTCTGCCACTATGGAATATCCACTGAACTATGAAATTCTTCGTTACTGTGGTTGCATTGTATTCTTTTTCATTAACGCCTAGAGATTATAGCATTCTTTCAAGCCTTTCTCATTGAGTTTTATCATTAATTACAATCAAATGACAAACACGATTAGTATGATTATATATATACATATGTAATTATATTATTTGTAAGATCGTGTCGTGGAAATGTACATCATAGATAATGAGGCCAATGACGTAAAAGATAATTGAAGATTTGATTGAATCATTGATGATAATTGAACTCTACTTGACATTATTTTAAACGTAATAATTGATTGTATCTTATCTGATATGTTGAATTATTGGAAATTTTAATCTGATTCAATACGATTAAATTTTTTAAGATATTTAATAAAAAAATTAAGATAATCATTATAGAGATAGTATTTTTAAGAAAAAAAAATAATATGAATTATTTTAATCTTAGCAGATATATGTTAAAAAATTTTTTTTTAAATTAAGAATTATTTATATTGAATGTAAAAAAATAGGATTGAAATATGATTTGAAATATTATATATAATACAAATAAAATTAAACAATTTTAAAATATCACGTAGAAAAATATCCAGAATTTTTTTTTACGATTTTAATTATGTATTAAATTATAATAATATATATACGTAATCATTCTATATTACTTTATATATAATGACATATTTTATGATAATATTCATTTACATTTATCATAAACATTTATTTTCATTTATTATATCGCAAAATTATTTCAAATATAAAATATGTATAATTTTAAACATTTTTAAATTATATAGTTAAAATAAATAAATATTTCAAACTACATGGATGAATTTTTTCAGAACATATTGTATGGCAAAAAACATGTATGCAAATAAAAAATATTTTTAAAAATATTTTAATTTTAATTAAATTTGCCATCCATTTTAAATTTGTCTTATAATCTAATTTTAATGTTTTGTAAAGTCATTACGAATTTTAACTGAAATATATCTATATATAGATCATTATTTTTATAATAAAATTAATAATAATTATACCATTTAATATGGAAAAAATTCATTCAAAGGCATTATGAGAGATTGATTATTTTTAATTGAGATACAAATTAATTTGATTTTTTTATTTTCAAAAATATTATTCTCCAACAATAACAATATTACTTATATTATAATAATATTCAAGTTTTTTCTTAACAAACTGCCTATTATTATATTTCAATTAGAAAAAAGAGCAATACATAAAAACAAAATGAATTACATACCAGAACGTCGCGAATATCGCTCGAGCAAAACTGGGTAGATGAATGACAGTGGTATTGTTTCAGATTGCCGCCACCGTTGCCCAGGATTACGAGGTCTCTGACATTCAGTGCAGCGGCGCAGGATCAGCCGCCGATCTCCTGACAGCGAAGATCAAAAGGCCAGTTAGTTTCAGAGGAGCGCCGCTCTTTGCCGACGACAGATCCGCCAATCCACTCACCGACATTCACTGCCAGATCAGGCCAGATCCCAACGATCCTCAGGAAGATAACTACTTCCTGAAGGTGACTGACTTCTCGAGATGCGGCATCCTGAAGAGGAATGTGAGTCATCGATCGAAATTTTCGTTTCCCGCCTTCACTGCGCTTTTCTCCTCGTTCTGCATCGTGCATCGATAAATGAAACCGATCAGCTAATACATAATCGCTTTCGTGTAACAACTTGTTACATAATTGTAATTATCATCTGGTTTTCTCGATGATCACATGATCGTTAAATTAATAAGAGTCACGCGATGTTTATGATCGTGTTACAAAAATTAAAAACAGATAGAATTGTAATTATATTTTATATATCTTTAATTTGTAATTTTTTTGATTGAATTTAAGTATTTTAATCATAATCTTAATATTTTAATGATAATGAATCTTAAATAATTAAAATTCAAGTCTTTCAGAGAAGAGTATTATTTGATAATTGTTAAGAAAAAAGACATAAATTTAAGTTTATTAAACGCATGATAAATTATTATTATTAGGGTTTTATTCACCTGCGAATATGGTTTCCGGCTTTTCCTGGTGTTGTAATGTTAGCTGATCAAGAGTTGATTTTGATGTGTCGACCACCTGAGCCCACGTTACTTCGACACAAAGCCGCTGGATTCGCTGGAACCTTGTAAGTTGTTTTTCAGTAAAGCCACGTTTTATCCAATAACTTTACTGGGAAACATACATGAATCGCAAATTAATTCAATGCAATATAATTCTTTTATGATAATCAAATTGTAAAAATATTTTTAACAAAATGTAACTAAAATTTAGTATACATTTTATAATTCTCTTAAAAATCGCGGCTCATAAGTTAAAATTTTTCTCTATTGCAAACTTTTTATTAATTTCATCATAAATTTATTTAACTTCGTTATTATAAATCTAAATGAAACATATTAGAACACAATATAAAAGAAAATATAATTATATACATACATTTACATAAAGAATTTTCAAGAATATATACAAAAATCTTTTTTACATACATTTCTTTTAGTCCACACGGAGCAAGAGTGTCCGGAGTAGTTGAAGAAACTCCTGGAAGGCTAGAATACGAGGTAGCCCTTTATCGTGAGGCCACAGGCAATGTATCAGATGCATCAGGGTCGCAAACAGTCGATCAAGCGGTTCCCATCGGCACGAAGCTTCAGTTAAGAGCTCGAATCAGTGCAGATAGTGCATGGGGTTATATTAAACTATTGGAAGTGACCGTTAGCCCTGATCCCGATCAGCCTCACGCACCAGGAAGTGTTATATTGGTGAAGGATGGTTGTAGGAATCGAGATTTCGCATCAATAATTCCTCATCAACCAGCCCGCTATAGGGAAAGAAAAAATGAAGTTTTCCTGGATTTCGAGGCATTTCTTCTCAGCTCAATGAGGGAGCGATCGACGCTGTGGATCCACTCGCAGATCAAAGCTTGTATGGAGCCGCAGGACTGCCAACCGGTAAGGACATAATTTGCGGTCAAACCTATCTCGTGGTCGACGACTGAATGAGTGGCTATTGACCTGTTCGTAATTCGGTGTCTGTGGTAACAAAAACGTTCATCCTTTAACCCGCTCGTGCGGCTTTCAACGAGTTTGCGGCTTTTCAAATGATTGTTTGCACACGCTCTTTGTTTGAACGCAAACAATTTCGATATAAAAACAAGATTAATGCATATTGTTGCACGATATTTATTGTTAGCAAGAGTTTTATTCGATTATGATGACATGATTGAAAAAGAATAAGAATTAACTTATAAAATAAATTATAACTTATAAAATTCTTGCATTGGCAACTCATTTTTGGACATAATAAATAGAAGATTATATAATAGACATAAGACATAATAATAGAAGATAAATAGAAGATCTAAATATATCGTTTGCGTAGAGATAAAAAAATTTGATATCAAAATCTTAATATTTATCAGAAGCGTTTACTTTAATTTATAGAAATTATAATGAATAATATATGTATAGAAATTAACTTATTAAATATTTATTTTTATATCTATTACAGGATTTTTGTCTTGATCTTTTTGAACCATCAGGACATGGTAAAAAAAAGAAAAGATCTATCGAAGAAAGTACAAATGAGATATTTCCTAAAATAGATCACTTAATAAAAGAATACAACGATTCGACACCTTATACAAAATTTAAGGAAAATATCGAATATACAGTGATGATGTCTGATGGTAAATTTCATTTTTTGTCAACATTAAATTAATAATTATTTCAAAGTTTTAAAGACTGAAATTTAAATAAATTTTTATCATGTTAAAATAACAAAATAATGTAATATTAATATTATAATTATAAAATTCCTTAAATTTTTATTTTTTATCTTTTAGATTTGTATCAAAAAGTGGCTGCTGGACTTGAAAACAGCTGTGGTAGTTTTCTTTACGTTGCAACTGGACTAGGTGCACTTCTTGTTTTATCAGCTTTTATCATGTGCTATCTAGCAACACGACTTCATAACTTATCATCCACTATACCGCAAAATAAATCGATCGATGAATTAGTACGAGATCGCGCTAGAAAATATTCTGAACCAATACCAGGTTACACTGGCCGATCTACAGTTCAGTAGCAGGATACAAACACTACTTTATTTGTGTTCAATCAAAATGAAACATTTTTATGGAATGAAATAGAAAACCAAATTAAAGGATTAAATTGTTGTACGAAGAGAAGCATATTATATACAAATAATTAAAATTATAATATTCAATGATAAGCTTTAAAAAATTATTAAGATAAGGACATAGAGTTTCAGATATATAAATATAATTAATATATTTAATTAAAAAATTAAATTTTAATAAGATATTTATATTAATTTTAGTTTAAAATATATAAAATAATAAGATTTAATAAAATTGCTATAAATTGAATATGAATATGTTATAAATTGCGATTTATAATATACTATTTATAATATAAAAAGACAAATGTAATTTACAAATTTAAGAAATACTAAATTTTTTTATTATTGTCTTTCTAACTGATCATTCACTTTGCACGTTTTTATATAGCAAATTGCACGAAAAATTATTTTACTTTTCTCACGTTAAGTATATATTTATTATTTATGAAACTATTTTTTTATTATTTCAAGATAAATTTATTAAACGTGCAGTGCTATTACGTGACCTGAAACAGTGCATATGTAATCTCAAATAGTAATTTAGATTAATCATATTAAGTTACTAATTATAGAATAATTTATTACCTATCCCAATATGGATTCATCAAAATGAACCAAGTTTTCTTGGATAAGACAGTTTGAATCAATGTATATATATGTAAACATAATGAGACATATTAATCATATGTGAAATTTTATCATTTATGAATTCTAATTTTAAACTACTTAATCGACTATATGTATAAATAAATAAATACGATAAGATATTTATTGTATTAATACGATCGTATAATAATTTTATTTATTGCAAAATAAAACATTATTACATATTTACGCATGTCATGCTTTTAGATACATTAAATTGATGGCAAATATTAAATCAACCATTCCATATCACAATATTTTATAGCCTATTATTTTATTACATTATTGCGAATATAATACGTAATATGGAATGCTATAATGCTGTGCAATTGCGCTTATACATACATACAAATAAAAATATATTTATAATAATAAATTTTAATTTAAAAAAGTAAATAAAGTACATAGAAAATAAATTTTAAATATGCTTCGATACAAATATATAACATCAAAAATAAAAATGTAGAATAGATCTTTTCTATATCACGTATATGACTAAAATATATCTTTGGTTAATATTTTACTTTCAAATAATATAATAATTAATAAAAAATAATATAATATAATATTTATATAATTATAAAATGTGGCACTTACGATTTATTTTACATTTTATATTTTTAAATGTACATTTTTTTGTATGCACTGTTCATTCGTATTAAATATATTATATTTGACAAAAATAATTAATATTATATTTGAGAATATTTTCTATATATATAATAAGATTTTATGAATATTGCACAATTGAATATCATAGAAAAATATAAATCAAAAAAATATAATTCATTTTTATAAAAATATACAAAATTATAATGGATTTCATAGAATAAATAATATAATAAATAAATTGTTTAATTAATTATATTTTTTTATAATTAATTATAAAATTTATTATAACATTGGTATTTCTTTAAAATTTCTCATTTTCTAAAAAATATATATATTTTTTTTGATAAATTTTGATAAAAAATTATATAAAATTATTATAACTGCACTGCAGCTGCATTATAAAACTTAAAAATACTTAAAAACATTTAATATAAAAATTACTATTTTTACTATGATAAAACCACTATAAAAAATTAAATATAAAATACGTAAATAAAAACCAATTTTGTAAGAATTACACTTTTACATAATGTCAAAATATTTTGATATTTAATTTTCTTCTATATTTATCTCAAATATACACGATGTTAATATTGTAATAATCAAAACTTTTTAATGATATTCTTATATCAAATATATATATGTGCATAATTATAACATCGCAACATAAAATAAAATTTTCTAAATTTTTTTAATTAAAAATATTTGAATATACAAATATTCACAATTTTGTATACATTTATCGTTGTATTTGTTTTTATCGTTGAATCATTAGGAATGAAAAATAATATTTCTATAAAATATTAATATATACTTATATTATATATTAATATTTTAAATATTTAGTATAATTATAAATGTATATCCAAATAGAATTAAATAATTTAAATATTAGTGTGATATCATATTTACAAATATATATTTCATAAAATATAATTATCACACACTCTGCATATAGAGAGAAAATTATTCAGTTCTTTCTTTTTTCTGGGATTTTATAAAGGCTTCATAAGCTGCTAACTCTTTTTTTTCTTTCTTTAAGTTTCTATCTTCAAATTCCAACCTGTAATTAAGGACTATGTGACAACATGGTAAATTTATCTTAAATATTTGGGATATGCAAATATTTTTGATTATAAATTAATTTTTTTTATAAAAAGTACACACATATGAAAATTATAAATAGATAGAAATAATTACAAGATGAATCTGTGAATTCTATTATTTTTTATATATATAAATACAAAATTGCATATCCCATTATGAAAGCAAATAGATGAATGATAAAAAATTATAAAGAAAAAGAATTTTTATTACAAATTAAATGAACAATTACAAAATGCAAGATGGTAACAGGTCAACGGTTGTTCAAGTTCTTAATTATCATATATAGTTCATTTGACCTAGGAAGATAAAATACTGTATACAGTATATTTTTATTACCAATTTTGTATCAATAGTGTGTGTATATATATATATATATATATATATATATAAAACAAAAAGATATTTATATCTTTAAATAAATAAAATTGAATATTCATTAAAGTTACATAATATTATTATTATTAAATATTTAATACTTTTTTATTGAATGATAATTTTAAAAAATTTATATTTAGAATTAATCTATCATCTAATATAATTCTAATATAAATATCTTTTTTAAACAAATCTTTTTTAAACAAACAACTTTTATAATATCTTTATTATTTAAAATGATAAAAATTATTTTTACTATTATTTATTTATTCTTCTCATTTTTAATTTTTCTAAATCATTATAATTTCAATTTTATTTTTTTTTATTGAATTTTTATTTTTAAATATAAATAAATTAATATAAAATTTATATATTATATATAACTTTAATTTAGAATTTAAAAATCTTTGATTGTAATTAATAAAATACTTTTAATCATATAATATTATATAATATATAATTATTTAACATACCTATGAAGAATTATACGCTCAACAATTTTTTCTGTTGTCATATCATTACCACTGTCCAACAATTTAAATTTATTTTGTCTTTTAGGTTCAACATATGGATCTGAACCATCTTCACAAGGCATGATAGGAGTTTGACCATGACAAACAATAGATACATCAAAATGTTCCATAAGATCTTTAGTAACTTCATATGGTGCTCCAATTACTACTTCATTAACATACTATTTATAAATCAAATAATAAATTTTAAATATGTCATAATTCAATTATTTTAATCATTTAATTAATAATTTTATTTCTTACCTTGCATGCCAACACACTAAGTACTCTTTCATGAAGATTCATAATTGGATGATTACCATATTTATACCGATTAACTACTGGATCTGTATGAAGTCCAACTATAAGATAATCACCTTCTTTTTTTGCAACTTCTAAGAAATCTAAATGACCAACATGAAAAAGATCAAATGCTCCTGCTACATAAACTATTTTGTCTCCAGGTTGTGGACTTTTTCCATCACTAAATTGAATAATTTTTTGTGTAGTAGGTAAAAATTGTGAACAACCTGTCCAAGGACTTCGAGCTGTTCTGTCTTGACCCATGCTTTTACTGGGTTCTCTATCAACACTATATTCACTATCTCCTTGTTTAAAATGTTGTCGTGTCATTAAAAGCATACGTCCTACTAAATCAGTTGTTGATACACCAGCTGTTCTTTGAACTTCTCTACAATAATTACATTTTTATATATATATTTTATTTATGTATAATTTATATTATTATTATTATTATTGATTATTATTATTAATAAGCTCTATTCCAAAGCTCTTTCTTTTTCTCTTTCTCTTTCTCTGTCTCATTATTTTATTATTCTATTTATACCTGTAACGACCTGCTGCTTTAACCAAATGATACGTATCTACACCATCTGCTGTCATAGTAATATCATCACCGTGAACACAAAAATCACAATTATATTTGTCTAATGTTTCCAGAGTTGTAACATAAGGTGCTCCTTCAACTACTTCATCTACCCACTTAATACCACGTACCATTTTATATCTAATAGAAATATATTAAACAACAACATATATAAATTAAAAATCATTCTAAAAATATTTGAATTTTTTTCATATTATTTAAAAAAAAATATAGAAATTATTTAAAATATAAAATTTTAAAATTTTAAAATTTAAAATATAAATTGTTTTACTGCAATAAAATCATACCTTTCTTGTTCCATAAATACTGGTGGTCCTTTATGTTTAGTAATTTCTTCATCTGTATGTACACCCACAACTAAATAATCACCTAATGCTTTCGCTTGACGCAAAGAATTCGCATGGCCAAAATGTACCATATCATAACTGTATTGAAAAAAATTCTTGTACATTTATTTATACTTATTTAAAAATATAGATCACATCATTGTCAATTTAATTTAAAAAAAATATCGTAATTTTGTTATACATATAATTTTTTATTTTTCATGAATGATTATGTCATCATTCAATTAAGAAAAAGTTATAATCATGTATCAATTTCGAATAATAAGCATGTGAAATTTAAGATAAATAGAATAAGGTTATAATTTGATAAAAACTTACCATCCATCACACCATACTCTCACTTCTTTACGATTTTCTGTCATAATGAAGAAAATTGTATTTATTATATAAGAAACAATTTTTTTTTTTTTTTTTTTTTACTCAATAAATAATCGATAACCACGATACACACTCCACCAAATCTGGAAAAGCACTAAGATACTGCGTGCTTGCTTCGTCAATCCACATTATTGCTTACACATCATATATTTTTCAATAATATCCCCACTCCTTTTATTTCTCTCTCTCTCTCTAGACATTTATAAGAGATATTAAATATTTAAAAAGAGAAATCCAATAATTGAAATCAATTGTAAGATATTTTTAAATTTTGAATAGTTTTAAAATAATTTTAAAATAATATTTGATATTCATATATATTAAACGTATAAAATGATTTACAATTCAATATAATAAGTCCAAATAATTTTTATCAGTTACGGATTTTTTTAAATTTTATTAATTTCATAAATAAATTTATATTCCTATTCTTAAAATATAAATTTTAAATTTATTATAAATTACGTAATTTAAAATTAATATATTTTTTCAATTTTTTTTATGTAATTTTAAACATAAATTTGAAATACAATAAACGCAATAGTATAATGACATAATATATTATTACAATGAAAATGGAATATTTCATTATTTATTAGACAACATTGTACAATATAAAAATATTACGATTATTTCAGATCTATAAAATTTACTATTGATAAGATATTAATATCTTGTACGTAGAATTCTGATCTAATGATCTTTTAATTTATTTAACATCAAAAAATATATTCACGCAAAGTTATAAAACACTGAAATTTACACATAAATATATTATATGATAAATACTATGATAAATGACTAATGATGTTACAATGTGAATTCTATTATCGCAAAAATAATTAGACAGGCACACGTAATCGGCAGTTATAGCTCTAATAATATCGCTAAAGTGTAATTGTAGAGAATATTGGAATGAATCAATAGATTCTGATCTGGATCATATGATAAATCTTTATCTTAAATGATAAATATCTTTTTTTAAAGCATTAACATTAATCATTCACAACGACACATATCATTGTAATATTTTATGAACGATATTAATGTTAAATGTAATAATCATTTTTTTTTCTTTTTGACAAAATACGTATGAAAAATATAATAATTATAACAATATCTCAAAGTAATATGATTTTTTAATATAATACCCTTAAATTTAATAAAAAATTTAATGAATGCAATTTTTTCTGAATAAGGAATCTATATATAAATATAAATATATATATATTTATATATTTATATATATATATATATATATATATATAGAATTTTATCTAAAATTATTTAAATATTTTATATTCATATTATCTTATTAAATTTTTAATATTATAATGCATAGAGTTTTATACCCCTTTAATACAGTGCAATGTATTGTATATTTGAAATGATATAAATAATTCATGCATTTACAATTTATGTCAATACTTACAGAAGAATCGAATTTCTGTAAATTAAACAATATTTATAATTACCACAAATTATAATATTATTATTAATCTAATTGTTTTGAAATTAATTTTTTTCATTATTTATGTTTCTTAATCTCCTTTATTTAAAAAAACATTATTTTTTATTATTTCTTATTATATTTTATAATTAAATTTTCGTTTTTATTTTTTTCTAATCTATATTAAGTATCTAACATTTTCAAACAATGAAGCATAAAATTCCATGAAAATAATATTATATTTGCAAAAATCGAAGTTAAAAATCAGCAGTAATGTGATCTGCTATTACATTTACATGTACATTTTTTTCTTTTTTCTTTTTTTTTTTTATTATAAAAAAGAATGCTTATTAATATCCTTAAATTATCATAATCTAAATCTTCTAATACATTTAATTATATTGTTTTAATCGCTATTACGTGAATTTTATTCTACTTTATGTTTAGTTAGCGTAAGAAGCACGTTATATAGAAAAAATATTCTATTTGAACAGAACATGTTTAGTCATGATAAAAACTACACTACATAGAAAACATGTTCTAATGAAATAGAATATTTTTCTGTTTCTTTCTTGTTTTTTTACTATATTACATAAAAGTTTTTCTTAAAATTAATTATTTTAAAATTAATAACCATTTTGTCTATAATTACTGCCACTACTTCCTCCCCCGCTTCCTCCATATCCACCATTTTGACTATAACTGTTGGAACCACCACCAGAGCCTCCACCATAATTGTTTTGAGAAAATACTTTACTATTATAACTGCCACTTCCCATACCACCTGAATAGACATAAATTATTTAATAACTATACATAAAAAATGCAAAAAATAAAAATTCTTACAATTTTTATTTGAAGTCATACTGCTATTATTGCCATTCCATTTATTTCCTCGATCTCCACCACTACCATTATTAGAACGATCAAATCTTCCACCTCTATCTCCATCACGACCTCCTCGCGAACCTCGTGAACCGCCGCCACCGCGGCCTCCAGAACCACGTCCACTGCCACCTCCGCTACGTCCTCCATAACGACCTCCTGTAGTAAAAATATAAGAAAATAAAATACAATGAAAGTAAATATAAAAATAAATTGATTAATTAAAATTAAATTAAAGCATACTTTTATAAATGCCTGGATTTCTCGATAATTCGTATAATTTAGGATTTACAACTTGTTTTGCTTCTTCTAAAACTTGTATTAAGTCACTAGCCTTGTGTGCATTACCGGGAGTGAAAAATGCGTACGCGGTTCCGGTACGCTGTGACCGTCCCGTACGTCCGATCCGATGTACATAATCTTCCGAATTGGACGGGTAATCCAAATTTATCACAAACTTAACATCTTCCACATCTACATAACATTAAAAATTAAAATCATCGAAAACGAAAATTACTTATGTCTTTGTGGTTCAATTAACTTACAAAGCGAATTAATAAAGCATTAGTAAACATATGTACAGTATAAATGGAATTAAATATTATTTATAAATTAAAAAATATATTATTATTCTTATTATATGTAGTTTTATTATTAACTTTTATAAGATTTTTAATTCCATTTATAATTTTCATATAAAATATATAAATGAGTTGACCACAAAGAGCAAATTTTTATATTATTTACCTGTGGTTGTCAAAAGCTGGAAACGTAAATACATTTTTGGAAATGTAGAGGAATCAGAGCTCAGATGGTTCTCATGGAATTCTCACTTTATGCGTTAGTGAGCTGTATATTTACTCTTAGTAACTTCACACCCTTCTCTCCCGCACCAAAGTATGGATCTGTGCTGGTCTTTCAAAATTTGGTCCTTGCGTATTGCTTCCGTGAGGTTGGAACATTGGACAACATGTGCATTCTCCGATCAACCCCACATGCATTCCATTGTATGAGTAACATCAACATTTATTTTGCAATGTTAAAAGTTCATAAATTTTTTTTTTAAATTTTGTAAAATCAATTATTTTATATAATAATATATTTTCAAGAAAAATAAAAAAATGAGATAAATATATATACATATAAATATTATATCATCCATATATATAATATACAATATATATATATATACATATATTTATTTCATTTGGAAATCTATATTAAATTTTTCTTTTTAATTTTTAATTTTATAAACATTGCAAAACAAAGTAATGCCATTTCCTATCCATTTCCTATTTTCTAATCTAAGAATGTAAATGGTACAACATTTATCCTGTTCAGTAGTCCTTGTATGCTAGATACCCTAATTCTATAACTTCCATACTTTGGACCGTCGCAGGTACAGAGTGAGAGTGTGTTTTTCAAGTGGCACGGTGAGCCGAGGCACAGCGTTAGGTTAGCTTGTTGCGCGGGGACAGACCAGCAGTCACGCCCCATTCAATTATATATTCCAAAGCAAGCTCTCCAGAGTTCTTATCATTGATAAAACTCCGTCGCATGTGCCTCTGAAAACACATAGAACAGCACGTTAATACCAGACTGACAAGACTTTTCTTAATCAGAACAAAATTTAAAAACATGAATTTTCTATCATCTTACCTGTTTACCTAATTTAATTTTATTGCTGAAATATTTTGACTTACTTTTTATTCTAATACTAATATTAATATAATTACATAATATATTTTAGAGTAAAAAAAAATTAATATTTTTTTTTAGAATGTAATTCATAATTTAAAATAATAATAAATTTATTTAATAAGATTAATAAATTGAATTTTATTATAGATTGAAGAAAAATATTATTTTAATATATACAATATCATTATTAGAAATTAAAAGTATGTCAAAATCCATCTAAACTATGATAAAATTAAAATTATAAAATATTTCTTCAATATTATTATGCTGAAAAGATGAGAATAATATAACATTAACTTCTTTTTTATATGATTTTATAGTATATTCCTGGATAATGAGTTAATGGAAATCAATTAAAATATCCTAAACAAAATAAAAAAAAATTTATATCACTAATTGTATTAATTGATTATTCTGGACCTCTGCAGTTTTTAAACAATTTCCATTCACACCAAGAAAGGACTAATGTCAATCAGTCTGGCACATGCCGTTATCCGTTGCCACATCACAATTATACAACTCTCACAAATGTGAAATAACCATCGCAGCCTGACCCTTACATCATACCCACTCATGTGTAAACAGATTCTTACCTAATCCTCTTGCTGCAACATCTGTAGCTACTAGAATGGCAGATCTGCTATTCCGGAACTCTGAAATAAATTCTCTAGTATTGAGCAGAATATGTTTAAGCACAAAGAAAAAGGAATCTTAATTAGAACTTACGATTTAATACATAATCTCTTTCTTGTTGACTTTTATCACCATGGATGCCAATTGCTTGCCATCCATATCTATTAATTGCACGTGTTATATCATCTACTTTTCTCTTAGTTTCAACAAAAATGATAGTTTTATTTTCTGGTTCATTTGATATTTCTTCTAAAAGTTTCATAAGTTTACCCTCTTTTTCATATTCTTCACATACATCAACAATTTGGAGAATATTATGATTAGCAGCTAATTGTAGAGAACCAATGTTAATTTGTATATAATCAGTTAAAAATTCTTCTGCAAGATTACGAACTTCTTTTGGCCATGTTGCAGACCACATAAGAGTCTGTCTATCAGGTCGTATTTGTTCTACAATTTTTCTAATTTGTGGTTCAAAACCCATATCAAGCATTCTATCAGCCTCATCAAGTACTAAATATGTACATCTACGTAAATTTGTTGTACCTCGTTCTAAAAAATCAATAAGACGTCCAGGTGTTGCTATACAAATTTCAACACCTCGTTCAAGATCACGAGCTTGAGGACCTTTTGGAGCTCCACCAAAAATACAAGTATTTCTTACTTGTGATGAGATACCAAAATCTGATGCAACTTGTTGAATTTGTTGTGCAAGTTCTCTTGTTGGTGCCAGAATTAGAGCTATAGGTCCATCATTTCGATTTAATCTTGGTTGATGATTTATATGTACAATTGCTGGTAAAATATATGCCAATGTTTTTCCAGATCCAGTTTGAGCAATTCCAACCATGTCACGTCCAGATAAAGCAATAGGCCAACCTTGTGCCTGAATTGCAGTTGGTTCTCCAAAACCTTGTCTATGAATTTCATTTAACACATAATCTGGAAATCCACCTTCCTCAAAATATATGTTTGGACCTGGTACATTTGTTCCTTTCACAGTAATTTCTTTATCAGAACGATAAGCTTCAACTACATGTGAACTTCGAGTTGTAACATTAGGATGTGGCTGATAAAAATCTTTTCTAAATGGTTGTAATGTACTCATATCCCATCTTGGTTTCCGTAACCGTTCTCCAGGTTGTCTGTTTTTAAAATTATTGTTTCCAAAATTACTATCTCTATTGGAATTACTACTAAATCTTCCACCTCCACTATTTCCATCTCGACCATTAAAACGGCCTCCACCACGTGCTCCTCCTCCTCTTCTATCATTACGTTCACGATCACGATATGCCCTTTAAAATAAAATGATTAGTGATTAAATATATAAATAATATTTACAGATTTTATATATATATATATATATATATATCAAATAAAATATCAAATATCAAATAAAATATGATCAATTGAAAACAGCATTATCATGAAAGAATATTCCTTTTCTTTTTTAATTAATCGTTTAATATATTTTTTATTCATATTTAAAATTTCGAATTAAATTAAATTTTAATATACATTGAACACGTGTTATCACTTTATAAAAATATAATTATAAAATAAAAAATATATCTTACATTTCTAAAAAGTATCATGAAAAATTGTTAATATTAAAAATTTCTTCTAATATTTTTTTCAATTTATTATAAAAAAAAATACAAAAATCTTTTATGCATCATGAACGCAAAAATTTCATCAATATAAAAGCAATATGGAGTAAAACAGTCAATCATATACATTAAATGTCAGTAAGAAATTCGAAGAAAATTAATATTTTTTTACAATATTAATGAAAATTTCATATAACTTACATTTTTTAGGAAAATCTGTGTTATTTTAAATTCAGAATTATAAAGATTTTCCTTAACAGAAACACAAACCAATGATCAGAATCAAGGAAAAGTATGCTCTACTCGTTACACGATTCGAAGAGAATCTATGAAACAAATATCATGGCGTCGTATTATATCAGAAAATAGTTCCATTTTAGTTTTAATTTTACTATTTTTTATGTATTATTACTTTAATATATATGAAGATGTATATTAATTACATATAAAATATATTATTTATTTTTTAAATATTAAAATTTAAATATTAATAGTAAATATTTTACGAAATATAATTAAAATACCGGAAATTATTAATATTAGTACAGAATGTTAAAAGAAAAAATATATTAAAATAAAATTTATAAATAAACTTTTAATTTATTATTTTTTATTATTATAATTTATAAATAAAAACTATTCAGCAAAAATTTTATAAGAAATAATTTTTTATTAACATAATCTGTAATATAACAAAAAATGTAACTCAATACATTCAATTACATTCATTTAATATAAATTTTAATATTTATAATTCGTTTATATGTTCATGTAATAAGATAAATAAAAATAAACAGATTTGTTTTAAATTTTAAATAATATCAATAAATATAAGATATATTAAAATTTATTTAATAAAATTTCACAATAATAGATATTTTACTATATAAATTAACTTTTCTACATACCATAAAGATGTATATATTTTATATTTTTTAAATACAAATTAGTTTTTCTACATGTCACATATATATATTTTGTATATTTTTTTATATATAAATTAGTTTATTTATTTAATAATTTCTAATAATTTTAAAAAGTTCAATAATAAAATAAATAAAAAGGTTATATAATTATACACAACAAGATTATACAAAAATACACAACAAGATTATACAAAAATACACAACAAAGATTTTTACAAAAATTATCTTGATTTTTTTCTAATCACAAATAATGCATATATAAAAATAAAAACTGTACAAAAATACATATAAAAGTTAAAATTATTCTTTTTTTTTTTTTTCTTTTTTTTTTTTTTTTTTTTATTAAAATGTCTGTAAACCTTGCAAACATATAGAATAAGTAAGAAAATATTCGATAACCTCTTCGCAACGACATAGATTAAAGTAGTAGATGACAGAAGACAAAACAGGAAAAATTGTGAAATCAACGCCATCTCTAGAATGTTATTGATATTTATCAAAAAAAAGAATAAAATAGAATAATTAAACATTAGTGTTAGTTTTAAAGCATTTTCAAAAACAAATATTTTTAACATTCAATTTTATAATTTTTACTTTATCTCTGTTTTTATTTCACTTTATTTATTCTTTTTATCTATATATGTTTTGCAAAATTTATGTGTTTAGAATAGAAGAATCAATTTCTATTTAATTTTATCTTTTTCTTTGTTTAAAATATTGATTAAAAATCTTATTAAAATTTAATTCAATTATTACATATCATAAATATATATTTATACAAAATATTAATATTGATATAATTATATAATGAATATTAAATTATAAAATTATAAAATTATTTAATATTGATATATCAAATAAAATTGTATATTGTATTATATATATTAATATTAAATAATTTTTTTTACAAAGATTCTTTAAATTATTTTTTTCTTCAACACAAAATATAAAATTATAAATTATATAATAAAAATACAATGTTTATTAATCTTAAATATTTTTTATTATTTTTTCATATAGTGAAATTTAGTTTTTAAATTTTATAATAATACATATACATATTTAACAAACTTTTTTTTATCATTATTATACTAATTTTTTTATCATGTATATATAAAATACATGATATCCAATTCTATTTCATATTTTATATAATTTTTATTTTAAATTATTTTAAGTTTAACACAAATTTAACTAACTGTAAATATACTATGTTTTAATAGTTTTTATAGTAAAATTTTATTTTACTATGTAAATATATAAGTATAAGAATAGTGAGAGTATTATTAATATGTTGTTCCTCTATATTGATAAGTTCCATAATTATCTCCTCCTCCATAATTTTGGGCTAAATTACTTTGACTATAAGTTCTCTGTGTATATCCATATCCTGTATTCTGATTAGTTGAATTATTTTGCTTCATATTGCTATAGCTACTGTAATCTGAATTTGAATAACTGTTTGAAGTAGATTGATAAGAATTTCCTCCACGACCACCTACACCACCTCTTCCTCTTGTAGAACCTCTTCCTCTAGTATCATTGATACCTCGTCTACCATTATTTCTATCATTAGTTATAAATCGTTTGCCACCTTTCATAAGATAAATAAATGAGTTAGAAGAAAAATTATTTAAATATTACATGAAAATATTTTAAGAACATACTTCTACTTCCGTAAGTTCCTGATTTAGCTAATTCTGCCATTTCAGTAAGTCGTGGATTTATATTTTGCCCTGCTTCTCTTAATACTTCTATTAAATCTCCTGCATGTTTCATGTTATGACTTGTGAAGAATGCATAGGCGGTACCGGTTTGTCTTCTTCGTCCGGTACGACCAATTCTATGTATATAATCTTCTGATGATGATGGATAATCAAAGTTTATCACATATTTAACATCATCCACATCTATGACAAAATAATTAAAAAATATTAGAACTTTACTAATATTTATAATTATGTTCACATTGTTTATAATAATCATCACCCCATTTGTTGATTGTGTCAAGTTCACAGAATGATCTTCAAACTTGCGAAAAGTAATTATATGGAATGCTTAAGATTAAATATATAAAATGATTTCAAATATATTAAATTATCATATATTATATAATTTTTAAAACTTTTAATTCTTATTGAGATGAAATAAAATCCCCTGATTTTCACTTAAACGTAAAATTTGTCTAAGTCAGGTTTGAAAACCACCCACCTTTTAGTTGGAAATTCCATTTCAAAATCAGCAAAAACAGCCCCATTTACTTTTAAATGTAGAGCTATTCAGTTGGTTTCATAATGTATGATGGCCTAGAGATTAGACAGACACAGCGGTGGTGTCTGGTTTGGGATAAAGGCAGCATTTTAGGTTTAAGCCTGAATGCATTAACCTTTTTAGATTTTAAATAACAATTTTAACAATTAGAGGCACTAGAAAACACTTGAGAATAATTTGATATTATAATAATAAAGTAAGTAGAAAAGATAAAAAAATAAATCTGATATTATTAAAGATAAATCTAATATTAGTATATATAATAAAATGTAAAAAGATTTTAAAAATCTATAATAATTAAAAATTTATGATAATTATTTATTAAAAATATTTTGAAAGCAATTACTATATAAATTATAAAATAAAATTAAATAATTATATTAAATTCTTTAATTCTGTATTCAAAACACATTTGTAGAAATATATAATATTATGTAAGAATTTTTAATTTGAAAATATATTTTTTAAGTATTTTGACATAGTTATCGATATAATACAAGCAAAGAAAAATAAAACATTCACTGTGTCTGCCCAATACTGGCAGTACACCGCGTTCACTTAGGGTACTCTGTGCCTCTGAAAAAAAAAGCAGACAGTCTTAGTGGTAGCTTGTGTGCATCTCTTTAGAACCCTTTATATAAATTTTATTATTAAAAAAATATAATTTAAATATTTACACTTATAAATCTTAAATATTTTATTAATTATAAAAAAAATACAAACCTGTTTAAAATATATAATACCATAAAATATGAAAATAAAGTAAAAATTGAGTTTAATCTATATACATTATCAGGGCTCTGCTATAAAAAAATTTTAATAAATCACACATTGCTACATACACAGCTGTCCACTGGTCTCATTAATAACGCATCACTGGCTAATCCAATAAGTGTTGCCAATTCCCATATTTACCTGATTCTTGAATGATCTAGACACTGTAAATTAAAAAATGATACATACCTAAACCTCTAGCAGCTACATCTGTTGCAACTAAAATAGGGGCTCTTCCACTTTTAAATTCTTGTAATACATGATCTCTTTCTTGTTGATTTTTATCACCATGAATACTTAGTGCTTGCCATCCATCTCGTCTAATATTTCTTGTAATATCATCTACTTTTCGTTTTGTTTCAACAAAAATGATTGTTTTATTTTCTTTTTCATTTCCTATTTCTTGAAGTAATCTATATAATTTTAAATCTTTTTCGAATTCCTGACAAACATCCACAATTTGAATAATATTATGATTAGCTGATAAAGTCAGAGAACCAATATTAAGATGCATATAATCAGATAAAAAGTCTTCAGCTAATGCCCGAACTTCTTTAGGCCAAGTAGCCGACCACATTAAAACTTGTCTATCAGGTCGAATTTGTTCAATTATTTTTCTTATTTGAGGTTCAAAACCCATATCTAACATTCTATCAGCTTCATCTAATACTAAATATGTGCATCTAAAATTAAAATATCATATGTTAAAATGATATAAATTAATATGATAAATATTAAAAATGTTTATTTTAATATTATTAAATATTATAATTATTTTACCTGCGTAAATTTGTAGTTCCTCTTTCTAAGAAATCAATAAGTCTACCTGGTGTTGCAATACATATTTCAACACCTCGTTCTAGATCATGTGCTTGTGGACCTTTGGGTGCACCACCAAAGATGCAAGTATTTCTTACACCTGCTGCTTCTCCAAAACAATTAGCTACTTCCTGAATTTGTTGAGCTAATTCTCTTGTAGGAGCTAAGATTAAAGCAATTGGACCATCTCCATTACTAAGTCGTGGTTGATGTATGATATGTACAATTGCAGGTAAAACATACTAAAATATATAAAAAATAAAATTAACATAAAATATCTTAATAATAGAATCAATTTATATAAATTCATTAAAACCTAATTTATATATTATAGATTTATATATTCTAATATCTAATAAAAAAAACGTCTTTACATTTTTTACAAATTAAAAATTAATGTATCTTTAATCTGGCTCACTCCTAGTGTTTTTCCAGAGCCAGTTTGAGCAATGGCAACTAGATCTCTGCCACTAAGTGCAATAGGCCATCCTTGTGCCTGAATTGCTGTAGGTTGAGAATATCCTTGTTTATGTATTTCTTCCAAAACATAAGGTGGAAAATTTCCTTCTTCAAAATATTGTATAGGATTAGGTATATTATCACCTTTTATAGTTATTTCTGCATTTTCTCGAAATTGGCATACTTCTTCTTTTGATCTAATATAAAGTTTATTAAATTACATTGAAATATTTTAATTAACAAAAAAGAAAATTATGAAAAATAAAATTTTTACCTGCTTCTAACTGTAGGATGCTCTATATAAAAATCTTTGCGTAAAGGTTCTAAAGATCTTACATCCCAATTGATTTTTCTAAGGGCCCCTCCAGGTTGTTTATTTTTTATAATACCTCTAAGAGTGTTAGTAGTACCTCTACCACGTATACCAAATCTATTGATACTACTTCCACGAATATTATCATTTCCTCTATTGCTGCCTCTACCACCACCACCTCTACGACCTCTATTATGATCTCTATCTCGATTGAACCTGAATATATAATATATCATATAAAAATATAAAATCATATAAAATAATTATATATAAATTATTATTATTATTATTATTATATTATAAATTATTAATAGTCAATATCTTAACGAATAAATGTTAAATTTAATTTTTACTATAATTTACATTTCTTAATATATTTATTTATTTAAAAAAAATGAAATATATTTATATAAAGATAAAATATTTCTTCGATATTTTTCTTCTTTAATTCGGAATTATTTTTTTACAGATATAATAATTTATATATATGATAATATCAATGTATATAAAAATGTATAAAAATAAATACAACTATTTTTTTTATCATAAATTTTAATTATTGATTACCATTATTTGCAATACAATTCGGTACTATTTATTTGAAAACAAATATTTAGACATTTCTATTCAAAATATAAATATGAATAATTTGATACATTGAAACATTTATCATATAATTTTAAATTAGATTATTACATTATACTTACATTTGGAAATTGAAATATCTTCAATTAACAAGCAACAGTTTATTCTGCTTTACGGTCACTTTTGGAAACACCAATCGATAATTTAGTAGTAGCGAATATTAGGAACAATCAATATTCTTATGAGAAAAATTGTATTAAGCTTACACGCTTCAAAGTTTTTTTAATACTAAAAATGCAATTATATGAATAAAATGTAATTGTTTTCTTTAAACATGCCGGTAAATCCGGCAGATCAAATTGACAAGTGAACTTCCGAAAGTAGTTCCGTATAAACTGTTTCCATGACAGCATTCGCGTAGTAATACGTAAAAAAAAAAAAAAAATAAAATAAAATAAAACAAAATATATAAAATATAAAATATTTAAATTTAGAAGAAATATTATTAGACATGATATAAATGAAAATAAATTTTTTTCCACGAAATCTAAATTTAATTCAAAACATTTTAAATGTGATTTATGAAATAATGTAAATACAATTCATAATTTATTATATAAAAAATTAATTTTATTTTTGATATTAAATATATTTCTATGATAATAATCAAATCAAATAAAATTTTAATTCAAATAAAATAGAAATAGAAAATAATAAATAAAAAAGAAAGTTAAATTATCAAAATTGAATATACCGCGATTTATTGATTAGTGTATTTTAAAAAAATGACATTAAAGTCAAGTTCATATACAAGATTGCCAACATACGGGAATAAAATGGTAATAATGTATTAGAAGGAGAAAACAATACCATGTGATTTTGTTAAGCAAATCATCAGTGCAGTGAGCCTTTCGTTACGTGTAATAGTGTTTTATTCTTTTATCTGTTCATGCATTACTTGTTAACTTCATTTTTGTCTACGATTTATAGTACAATTGTAAATATATAAAAAAAGTTTAATGACATTCAATGTTTTATTATTAAATTAAATTTAAAATGTCATCAAAGACAACACAGGTAATTTTATATACTTATACACATATAATTAAAAAATCATAAATTATAATTTTATTATATATATGTTATAAATTGTATTACTAATATTGAACCTATGAAAAATTTTTTTTAAATTTTTTCTATTTTTAATTTTTATTTTATTTTCAAATTTAAAGTAATTATAAATAATATTTTATTTTTTAAATTTACAAAAAAGTAATGTATTTTTAAATATTTATATTAAATATGAAATATTTATTTTAGATCTCTGATACACTTAGAATTCTTCATTTGCCACCAGAACTTTCTGATGAACGACGTAATGAATTATTTAAAAAATATGGTGCTGTTAAAACACAAACTTTAAGACTATCTAAAAAGTATACTATAACTTTTGCAAAATTTCAATCACAAGAAATAGCTACAGAAGCATTACTACGTTTGCATCAATTAAATGTCAAAGGTCAATATTTGACAGTTGAATTTGCTAAAAAATCTATATCAATAGATAAAACAGAAGATAATATTGATAATGATAAACTTATTAAAGAAGAAAATAAGAAAGAATATATAAATAAATCCAATTTTCAAGCATTTTTACAAAAATTAAATAGTTGGACTATGAATCAGGTTTTTACTCAACCACCTCCACCAAATATTCAATACAAATATTCAGCACCAACAAAAGGCACTTTAATAAGAATATGCATACAATTATTAAAAGAACCAGCATTTTATACACAGGTATATTAATTAAAATATAGTTTAATATGATATTTTGATAATTTGATATTTAATATATTTTTTATTTTTATAAAATTTTTTATATTTATGTATATAATTTCTTATATTTGTTAGGTTTTACATCTAATGAATAGAATGAATTTGCCACCTCCTTTTGAAGAATTAGAATCAGAATTTCCAGCACTTAAAGAAGTTTATAATATAGAAAAATATAAAGATATATTTTTAAAAGAAAATTTATATGATAAAGAAAATGAAGGTAATAATATTTATAATTTTTTTTCATTTTTATTTTTAAATTTTATATTTTCTATAATTATAATAAATAATATATTCAATAGATATTTGTAATGAGGAATCAGATGAAGAAGAATCTGAAATAGAATCAAACGAAGAAGACAATACAAAATCTATAGAAATTATACCTGTTAAAAGAAAACGTCGGCAACATATAAAACGCTTGAAAATTCCAAAATTTATTAATCCTAGTAAACATATAACATCTTCAAGTTCTACACAAAAGATTGTAAAACCAGCAGATATGTTTGAGCCAATACAACGTGGGGAAACAAAAAATCTTAAAATTGAACTGAAAATGGTAGATAAATTATTGAATATATCAAATAAAGAAGAAAATACTGATTTTAAAAGTCATAATACTCCAGATAGTGGTTTTGGATTAATGTTTCCAATTTCTAAAAATCTTGATACTATAGAAAATAGTGAAATCACTGAAAATATTAATCAAAAAATAATTACATCTAATGAATTAGCAAATAATAGAATTTCAGCTAATGGTAAGAATTTTTCCAGTTATTTTATTTAGTTAATGTATTTCTAACAAAATATTATATTTCGTCTAAAATATCAAAAGAAAATATTTAGTATACTATATACTAAATAAATATTTATTCATATGATTAAATATTTTATTTTATTATATATATTATAGATCAGAGATTGCTTCCTGTATTTAAAAATTATCATCCTGGGAAGCCATCAAATCGTTTATATATAAAAAATCTTGCAAAACAAGTTGAAGAAAAAGATCTCCATTTTATTTATCGAAAATATATAATACCTGAATTAAAAGCAGAATTTGAGTAAGTATCTTTAATTAAGACATTTTTTATATAGAATTTTTTGTGAATATATTTATCATAATTATTTATATAAAAAATTATTTATTTATTTATTTATTTATTTTTTTAGATATGATGTGCGACTTATGCAAGAGGGTAGAATGAAAGGTCAAGCATTTATTACATTGCAAAATGTAGAACAAGCACAATTAGCTCTTGATGAAACAAATGGTTTCATTTTAAAGGACAAGCCTATGGTTGTACAGTTTGCTAAAATAGCAAAAAATTAATAAGAATATTAGAATATTAGAATATTTTCTTTAATATATTCTATATATGTATTATGTTATTTATAAACAATATTTTAATAAAAAAAATTTTTTTACACTTCCTAATAAATTTACATTATATGTAATATTATATCTATTTACGGAAACTTTAATCGTATGCAATAATATGGATCTTAGAATCAATGCGGTGAAATGATTAAATTCAATACTTTTTATACAAAAGAATAAAAAATTTATATAAAAATTTATTCTTTTGTTATTAATAAATCATATTTATTAATTTAATAATATTTTGACATATTAATACTAATAAATACTTTAATTTAATTTATACAAAAACTTTTGTAGATATATGAAACAAAATCTCGCTTGAGTTACTTAGTGGCATGTCATAGCCGCGTCAGCGGAGATCGGCGCCCGCCTGGCATACAGTAATTCGAAGACTTTCCACTAGAGTGCTATGTTTTGAGTTGTTCGATCTGTATCGTGTACGTTAAGCGTTTGGTTCACCGATCACCGCTGAGTTGTAACCGTATGTGTTGTCGCCGTCATTCTATTGCCGTCCCTCATTTCCGTCGTCGATCTCGCACACGTTGACACGTCCTTTGTATTGCCATGGACGTCAGCTTGCTATTTCAGCATTCGCAATATGCATTACCTGTGGGTATCGTGCTTATATGTGCGATTCTCGTTTTCGTCTTTGGTTTCAAGAAGGCTGAACAACCACCTTTTGCACAGCTTTCGGTAGGCTCCGACGTGGACCGGAAATTTACCAATAAGAAACGTATCAAGATCAAAGAAAAGGTTAGCACGATACAAGTAAATGATTTAAATGGTATATCTTTCTTTTTTTTTTTTTTCGAATTAATTAACAATAAAAATCTAACAATGTATACTGTTCACCCTCCATATGGTTGCTTATTTGTTGCGAATATTTATACACGCATACATGATTCATAATCAGCTGGTATAACTGTTTTAAAAGATTCGTTATTGTTTTTATCATTGCATAGAATACAATTTAATTATGTGCATATTATCCTATTTAAAGACTTTTTTTTATAAATTTAATTTATTTATTGTAATACATATATTTTTTATTTATAATTTTGAAGTTTTATAATATAATATAATTATATTTTTAAAATCTTAAAAATTTGTTATTCTATGTTTCATTTATTATTCATTGATATTATTTATAATACGTATATTATAGAAATCTGCTAATGGTCAAATTGTAATTGAAAAGACAAGTCCTATTAAAAAAAGTATATCAACAAAGACAGAAGTTTCAAAAAAAGTTGTATCTAAACCAAATGATACTGAAGGAAAATTAAAGGAACGAAAACAAGAAGATAATAAAATTTCTATAACAAAGAAAGATAAAGATCAAGTTCTTATAAAAGTTGGTAAAGAAAACAAAATTGAACAAGTAAAAAATAAAAAGAATTTAAAAAACTTATTTCAAGAGAAACCAATAGACTTTGATGAAGGTAAGGTTTAATTGAATTATTTTTAGAATTGTATAACACTAAAAAAATATTAATTTTATATTTAAAATATAGGTGATTGGGAACAAGCTTATTCCAAAAAAGATAAAAAAAATAAAAAAAAAGAGGAAGAATCTCCTTCAAAGAAAAACAAAAAGAATACTAAGAAGATTGATTTAATTAATGAAGAAGTAATTAAACAAAAGGTTTCAGAAAAAGTAGAAATTAAAGATAAAATTATAAAGGAAACAGAAAATAAAGAATTAAAAGAGAAAGATAAAAAAGATGTGATACTTACACCTATTTCCAATGAGGAAATATCTAAAGAAAAAGAACAGCAAAAAGAAGAACAATCTAAGGTATTTTTCAAGTGTATTTATATTTATTTTAAATATTTTTAATATTATTACATATATTTTTTGTATTTTTTTTATTTAAGAATGAAAAAATAGAAAAAGAAGAAAAAAAAAGTGGAAAATCAAAGAAAGGAAAAAAAATTTCTGAAAATGAAAATATCCCTATAATGATTGTATCTACACCAAAAGTAGATAATAAAATCCAAGAACAAAGGACAAAAAAGAAGGATGACAATATAGAAAAAGAACTAGATAATTTTGAAGAAAAAAATCCTAATGTTATGCAAACACAAGAAAAAAGTGGTCCTGTGTTTGATGAATTAGGAGGTAATTTAATATATTATAATTATATTTTTATATTATCATATATTATATAATTCTTATCATAAATTATATAATCTCACATTTCAAGAATAAAAAATTTACATGTATCTTAAATATATTTTAGATATCTGGACAGAAGCCAAACCTCAAAAGAAAAGTAAAAAGAAAGCTCGTAAAGATAATTGAAAAAGATTAAATATGATAAAAATTATGTTCCTTGTGAAGAGGAATAGAGTAAGAATCCTGCTTGGTCCAAACGACATATGTCATTTCGGACTCATCAGGTGTGTTTTAAGTGACTTACCAATTAACCACCTGACCAAATTGTTCCTTTCCCTTGTATATAATGCCAATTGGACTAGGTTGTTCGATTAATTCATATATTTCATAGACTTCATATCTACAGGGGCACTTTGTATAGAAAAAAAAAGATTATTGATTTTTTAACATACTGAATGTTTTAATGAAGCTGTATTTGTATTTACATTTGATGGAAGAGGCATAAGTCATAGTTTTCATTATAAAATAATTATTTTTATAGATTCTATTCTTTTAAGAATTATCTCATATATGTCTATATTTTACTAGATATATATTAGTATATATTTATAAATTTCATAACCATAAATTATTAATAAATTGTACTTATGTCTTTTATATTTCATCAAGAAGTCTTAAAAAGAATCTTCATTAGATTAATGTGTTTGCATCCACGTTATTAACATTTTGATTATTTATCTTTTATAATTAATTTAAATATTATAGATACAAATGGTTGAAAACTTAAAAAAATATATCATATTCCAAAACAAACAAAATAATAATAAAGTGCAGGACAATCTCTTCTGAGAAAAGTTTATATTACTGATGTACCGTGTCTTTTTCAATATATTAAGAGAAATATTTTCTTATATTTGATAACGAGTAATTTATTGCAACATATAGATCTAAAATTATATACTTTGTAATAATAAACTGTATTTTATTAGTAAAAGTACATCAGTAATGAATTATAAAGATTACATATTTATATAAGAATATACAAATATGTGACAAAATTTGTGCCAAGTTAATAAAAAAAAAAATGAGATATAATGAAAATCATTATACAATTATGTATAACTAATTCAAACCAAATAATTATAATTTAGATATATTAATTTTATCTATTTTTTTCCATATAGTAAATAATAATATATATTTTCATTTTTGGATTTTTGAATTTACATATTTTATTTATATAAATACATATATATATTATTAAAAATATAAAAAAATATGTAATTTATATTTAAAAATATTTTTAAAATTAATTTTATTGATTATATTACATTATATGATAATAATTGTATTCTGACTTTCAAAGTATCTTATAATATATACTTAATAAAAACGAAGCTTTTTAAAAATTTTATGAAAATATTTCAATAATTTGAACAAATTTTTATAAATGAATGATCAAACGTGGATCAAATAATTAAAGATTTTATGTTGATTTTTAATTTTTTACGAACAATCTAATCCAACCGTTCATATTTTATGCCATGTATAAAATATAGTGAGTATATTGATTATATTTTAAAAGTTATCTCTTAATAGTCTTTTTAATTAATGTAATAACGATTATTATAATCGTTAATATCTATATTATGTATAGAATATTATGTATAAAAGTGCAAGAGTTTTAAACTCTACAAGGACAGTAATGTCTTCAAAAAAAAATTTAGATATTAAGAATTTAAAAAAACAGTAAAATTGAATATACTATACTCAGAGTTTTTTGGCTTCTATTTTCTAAAAAAAAAAAAAAAAAATAAAAAGAGAAAAATTCAAATTGAAAAGTGATGTTAATTACATAATCTTATTGCAAATAAATGCATAATAATTAATATGAAAGATACGTTATAATATCATTTGCTCGAAAAAATTTATTAATTAATGTTGTATGTTAATATGTAAAATATCAATAATTAGTAACAAGATAAAAAAAAGAATATTTAGGATGTATGGCGAATGAAATATTGTGATAAATATACTGTATACCTGAACGTTACATGAACGTTGTAAAATAGTACCATCAAATATTATCGTTTATAGCTTTTACTTATAAAAAGAAAATGAAAAAATATTTAAATAGCTATTCATATTTTGTATTTTTATTCTTAATATATTTTCACAAAATATTCGTTGCTTGTAACATTTGCAACATATGTCATCAATAATTTTAATATTTTACATACCTTATGAAAATTCTTTGTTACAACATATTGATACTCAAAAGAAAAAGGAGTTTCTTCATGAATACAACTTTCGAACGAGCTTCAATTCTATATATATATATAGAATTCTTTCTATATATATATATATATATATATATATATAAAACAATGAATCATTATTGCTACGTAAAGTTAAATGAAATAGACAGTCCCTTATATTGAGTATTTCTATTCCGTGCCAAAAGTATATACTTTACAAGGGTAACTGTTTTTTTTTTTAATAATTTTTCGTAATAAAATTAAGAATAATTTTTTAATTACTTATTATTACTTATAAATGCTAAGCAAGGCATTCAAAATAGATCATCTAAACAATCTAAAAAAAAATCTATTACAATAATTATATTGAATTAAAAAAGAATATAATCTGATATCAATAGTTTTTTATAAATAAAGAAATAGAGAAGATAGAAAGATTCAATTTTTAAAAAATTTTTTTATTTCTAATGAAATTTTTTGAAACATAATCTATAAAAATTATTTAAAATCTTCAGAGATCAACTATTATCGAAATAATTTTTCAAGAAATTGTTTTTCAATAATTTATTTATTTATACATATTTGATACACATATTTAATGTATAATTATTTCGATTTGAATAACGGTATAATTTAATATAATTTTTTAAATAAATTAAATTAGCGTAAATTTTATTTTTATTTTATTTTTTTAATTTATTATTTTAATTTTATTTTTATTGCATTATATTTGCAATATTTTTATATTGCAAATTTTCAATGACTTAATAACAACATTAATCATAAGGTGCGAGTTAAAATAATCTATTACAAATAGAATAAAATATGATTTCATTTAAAAAAAAAAAAGCAAAGTTGATTGAGAGTCTGCATTAATTATTGTGTTAATTTTCATTTGAAAAATGACTCTATTTCTCTATTTAAAAAATAACTTATCATCAGGTTGACAAGTCATTTATCTTTCATATTTTTTTTTATTACCAAGACGTAATATTATTACCATAGTTTTGTTTTAAATTCGTCAATATTGTATATTGTTTTTATTTTTTATTCTTTAATTTTGAAATAATAGTCTGTGTTTTTTTATAATTTTATTCTTCTGTAGTTATTCCTTTTTAGTTATTATAATAAATTGTTGTATCTACTCAATTATAATTAAAGTAAATCGTAAAAAAAATGTAAAAATCGTCCTAAAAGCATTATGATCAGTGTTGGAATATGTAATGATTTTTCTCATCAGTACAAATTGTTCCATTTTATTGCTTAAACATATAAATAGTACTAAAGAACAATGGAAATATTTTAAATCTATATTTTGTTTCTATTATATCTATAAATATAAATATCATTTAAATAATTACATATATCCTATTCAGAATGTTAACTACATTGATACATGAAAAACATATATTTAAGTGAAAAATTAGTTGTCAGAAATTGAATTTAATTAATTATAATTATATTACTACGAATAAAAATATAATGTTACTATTCAACGCTGGTCGTAAGAAATATTTATATAATGTATAATCATTGATGTACTTAAGTTTAATAATCGAAACAAAATTTGAGCAGCTGCCGAAATCATGCGGTAGATATTTAAATATTATCATATTTTTGTATCTAATATTCTTCGAATCACTAACTCGCATGATACAATGATAAAGAGACAAAATTAATTTTTGATTAACGAACCTGATAATTAGAAGAATATTTAAATGTGTATTAATAAAAGGATATTATATTTTGAATAACATTTATATGCACTTTACTCGTGTCTATCGAATAATTATAAATATCGATGTAAAAATCACTATAAAACTTGTTATTTCAAAATTTTAATAAAAAAAAAAAGAATTGCACACAAAATTAAATATTGACGATATAAGGATGTCGATAAAATTTAAATTTAAATTAAAATTTAATTGTACTGATTATAATTAAAAAAATATTATTGCAATTGTACATATGTATATTAAACAGTAATGTTCTATATATATTCTTATTGTATAAAATATAGTAGCTTAAAAAAGATAGTGATTGAATAACATTATCTGTATAAGTATGTATAAGATTGTAGAGTATTGTTGGTGATCAGTGTCCAATGAAATTAAAATATAATACTTTATTTAGCATAATATTTTTTATTATAACAAAACTATAGTTTGATATAATAATTGATATTTTACTTAAATTTAGTTTGAAATAACTGAAATATTTTTTGTTATAAACGTTTTTTTTTATATAATCATCATCAAAATAAAAATATAGATAGAAATTTTGAAACTTTAGTGGCCTAATATTTACAATATTATTAAAATAATAGTGAATAGAACTCTGATCATAATTAAGATGAATGAAACTAAATAAAATATAGATAAATTTAGAATATTACTTGAAACAAAAATATCATGGTTATATACGATGTATTTTATTCACCAAAAGTGTTATTGTAGCTATTGATATTATCTATATATCTATATAAATATATTTGTGTAAAATGTATGTACTTCAGTCAGTTTAAATATTATTATTATACTAGCGTATGACTCAATGTTGAGATAAAAAATCGATATAATGGAGTTTTCTTTTAAAATCAATAGAAAAAATATAATTCAAAAGGAATGTTCTGTTTCCATAGATGCATATTTCTATTTGAATTATATAATTATTACAAACTTCGAAATTTTTTTAAATGTAAAAATTTTAAAATTTTTAAACTATATTAAAATCGAGGAATAGATTTAAATAAAGAAACAGAATATTTTTCCTTTTATGATTGATTTTTGGTTGCGACATTTTTTAGATAAAAGAAAAAAAAGAATGGATCATAAAATAAAAAGACACAAAAAGAAATAAATGAAATGAGGAATAAAAATTATATTTTTCCAACATTTAGTTGCAACCATTTACTGCGCCTGCCCGTTAATTATCGTTATGTTGTTTTATATATATTTAATTGTCATTACAATGTTTAAATATTGTAAGACAGATCAGTTTATTCCATGTTTTGAGGGACCACAGAATATAGATAAATAATAAACGTACATAACTCTTCGTTTTCATTTTGCATCAATTAATCCTTAATTCTTTTTTAATTTTCACTTTCTACATAAATTATTTACATATAAGCATAAATAGCATCTATTTAATATTATTAAAATACATACATCTCATATTTATTATATTTTACTTTAATAATTATATATTAATATACAATAATATAAAAAGAATTTATTCAAATTTACTTTCGTAACAAATAAATTTTAATTCGTGATAAATATTTTCGGAATTTATAACATGTATTAATTTTTGTTACCTTTTACGTTTATTTTCGAAATCCTTTTTTAGTATATTTACTGCATTTTCTTTTAAATGGTTTAACAGGCTTTGAATTGTTCTCATTATTCTCTAGCTTGTCTTTATTATTTTTTCTTCCTAAATCATTAGCCATAGATTTCATTCTTTTGTTTCTAATTAACAGTCTACTATTTTTTCTAGTATTTTTAATTTTTATTCTCTTTTTTCTCTTGCGTTTCTTTTTACGATCCATATTGGCTATTATTGCTTCAGTATCAGCGGATATTTTTATTTTCGGTTGTTGAACCGTCACATTTATTCTTACATATAAATCATATATGACATCACCACAAAATTCACCAAGGCAATATTCTTCTCCACATTCATTACATATTTTTACGCTACTCTCAATCATACCAGCACGATTTTTACTACGTCTAATGGGACTTATAATTGATCGTCGTTCTTTAGCAATTGTTTTTGCTTCCAGTTTTCCCATTTCCACCTAAGAAAAGAGAAATAAAAAAAAGACATGAAATAAAATAACTACTACTTTATTAAATATAAGATTTATAAATAAATATAAATAATTATATTAAGCTAAAGATAAATTAAAGCTAATTAAAAGTTAATTTCTCACAAAATATAAGATCTGAATGAAATTACCAATCTAGAGAACATTTCTTCATCTTGTCGATTTTTTGGTCTAATAGGTGTTAACATTCTCCAATCAATAGCAACTTGTTGTAATTCGTGAAGATTTAAATCTTTCATATCTGGAGGTATTGGATTTCCGTAATTCCATTCTTTTCCAAATACTTTCAACTCTTTTTTAGTTGGTTTCCAAGAAAATTCTTTGTCACGCACTTTTGCATCTTCTTTTTTTACCTATTATTGTAATTGTTACTAAATTGTTATTAAATAAGAAAGTATTAAATACAATAATCATTTTTATTTAAAATATTCTTTGTTCAATTTAATGAGTATTTGGAATTTTTTGTTAATTTTATATAATTGTAGTTGAATTAAATTATTCATATTATTTAAACCTTTTCTGGTTTAATTTTAAATTCAGGACAATTCTCCAGAAGTCGACGGAACTCTTCTTGAGAATTACAAATTGCTTTACTTAGATCAGGTAATAAATTTGCATCCTTCTTATCTTCCTTTAAAAGATCGTCCAATTGGAAGGCCATTATTTATATCTGCAATCCAAGAATAATATTCAGATTTTTATTTTCATTTTCCAAAACATAAATTATTATTCTTTCCTTATTTTATGTAGTTTATACAATCTCACTTTCTACAAAAATAAAATAAAAGTAACAAAAATGTGCACAAAAACGCGGCATTTGATTCTTGTTAATAGATTTCTGATGCAACGGGAGAGATTAGACATCTCTCGGAATTCCATTCCATTTGCTTCATTAAAAGGCCCTAAAAAATAAACATATTTAAGATACTAATATATTAAAGCATATAACAAGCATATAACATAAAGTATATACATTTTTCAAGGTAGATAATTTGGATAAAATTTCTTGTCCGCACCAGATATTAGAATTTCCATTTTGTAATTCTTTAATATTTTCAATATCATTAATATGAGTGTTTAATCGAATTTTATCATTATGTTCACATTTATTTTCTTCAATAATGATTCTTCCATTTTTATCGGTTCGTAATGGTATAATAGTAGAATTCAAACTATCCATCGAAAGATCTGCATCGTAGGTAGCAATTTTTACTTTTGATTTATTTAATGTTCGAATTTTCGATTTAGTGTTTATAAATTTTCTTCTATCAGGAGATGGTGATCTATGAAAGAATTGATTATTCATTATAAAATTCTTAATATAAAAAATTAGAAAAAAATCAATCAAATACCTAGAGCGTTCATCGCTAGATTCGATTTGACGTCTTCTCATTCGTAATCGACGTTGATAATGAGGATCTTTTTCACTCTGCGTGCGATAACGAGTTCCTGGTCTAAAAAATATTTTATTTAATTATCATTATAATTCATTAAAAATATTTAATATAATGTTATTAAAAATTACCTATTAGCATTCCATTGTGGTCTAGATTCAATAGTTCTTCTGGGCATAGATTTTGATCGAGGGAAAGTTTTCACGATAATATCTTCTGGCAAATCAATGTTAGTGGACCTTTCAAATTAACAAGTAAATCTTGCATATAACAATTAATAATATGTAAATATTTCATCATAATTATAGCATGAAATAGTTGCATGTTTATAAACATTCAAATATAATGCAAATAAATATAACTTGCAATAATAAATAATGTATATCCGTGTAAATAAATATAAAATAAAAAAAACAATTAAATAAATTATATAATTAAAATTATATAATTTAAAATATGCAAAAAATAAAATTTCAAACGACAAACGAAATGAAATAATAATTACCGCTTCTATTTGCAAGACAGAAGAATAATATCCTCTACGATTCTTCAACTTTTGAAGTGATTCAATGCATCATATTTTGACTCACTTTTCAATATCCCTTTTACTAGCATTTGTTGCATCCTTATGGTCCTTCACAGAGATATCCTTAATGGTGCAGTTCTGCATTTTCTCCAGAAAATCTTGAGAATCATTCTCTACATCTGTTTGTGTACCAAAATCTCGACCATTTGTAATCCTATACTTGCTTGGTGTGAGCAATCTGTTTTCTACGATCACTGGTGGAATTTTGAAAGAATTTGAAGTAAAATTCGAATTTCCTATGTTCTGTATAAGACTGTTCAAGCCTACAGATAAATTTGTGTTAGAATTATTTTCTAGTTGTCTTGGTGTTGGAGTTAACACTAAATTAACTAATTGCAAATTCGCTTTATTGAGTAATTCTGAATCTTCGAGTCGACCACTTAGTACAATCGCCACATCTTTACTGACAGGAACTTGAACAGCTTTTATATTATTCTGTTCCAATTCTTCTAATATATTATTATTATCATTGTTATCGGTAAATATTTCATTATTATTATTATTATTATTATTATTATTATTATTGAAATTATTATTTTCTTTTTCATTTAAAATTTCTTGTTTAATTTTTTTATCTTTAACATCATCATTATTAATAGTTAGATTTTGTTGATTTGCATTTAGATAATTTTCATTAAACTGATTTTCATTTAAAGTATTAGATTCAGAACTTCTAGAGGATATAATAGAATTTTCTTCATTAGTTTTTTCGCTTTTACGTCGAAATTTTTTTTGTTCTTTTGCCAAACGTTCTGCTGCTTCTAAAACTTCACGCATTGCTTCGGCTTGTCTTAATTTAGCCGCTTCTCGTTCTTTTAGTCTTTTTTGTTCTTCTTCGAATCTATAGTAAAAATAATCAGATTGAGCAATTAAATTCGCACAATAAACATAGATTATTATAATTTATTATAAAAAAATAAATTCAATTTATTTGTACCTTTCTTTCTCTCTTTCTCTTTCTCGTTTGATTCGTTCTTCTTCTAATCGTTCTTCTCTCAATCTTTGTTCTTTTTCTTCTTTTTTCTGTCGATCTTTCTCTTCAAGTTGCTTTTTAATCGCATTCTGAAGTTCTAGAGCTTTCTGTCTCTTTGCTTCTCTTTCTTGAAGAATATTAGTATCAACAGGAATATTTTGACCACGAAGATAAGTTTTATTATCAGATCCAATTGAGCCAACTGTCGAGCAATCTGAACTGCTTGCACTCTCGTGATTAATAACTAAAACCTTTTTAAAAACCAATAAAAATATTACAAATTTTGAGTGAAAAAAATGAATAATATTAAAACAATTCATAAAAATAAAGAATATAACTTTTTTTCACGTTAATTAAAATTAATTCTAATTATTAAATAGAATTACAAAGTATTTCTGATAATCATACTTGACTCGAATGTCCTAATCTTGACAACCAAGAAGGTGGTGGTGGATCTCCTCGCGAAGTCTCTTGACCCCAGACACTACCCCACCTTGGCCTGTTAAGTTCTCCTATTCTACCATCAGATAATCTCCTTGATGGTGGTAATGAACTCTCAGGTGTTGTTTGATAAGGATTTTGCCACATCTTTTCGGCCATTTCCGTTCCTGATGGCTTGCAATCAGGTAAAAATGCTAAAATAAAGAAAAAATTTTAATATAATTGATTAAAAATTTCAATTTAAAAAATATCATATCAATTTTAATAATTATATCTATTTTCATGTTAAATTTTAATATTGTATATATTATTTTTTATTACATAAATGATATAAATGATTAAATATAAATGATTATATTTAAATTTTATAATTATAATATTTTAAATATTGCACTATATTTATTTATATATCATATATTTCAAAATTTTTTAAATTTTATATTATATTAACTTACTTCCTTTCACTGATGCAGGTGCCTCTACAGAATCACTGGCATAGCCGGAAGTCTCTCCTTCGCGTTCTTCAGCTTGCAGACCATAACGATTATTTTTTGAATTTTCACAACGATCGTATAGTCGTTGAGGTTTTTTGGAATTGTAATGCAATCTTTCTATAGCGAAATCTCGTTGTTGATCCTAGAATACAAAATAATCAATTTTTATCGATTCAACGAAAGCTAAAAAAAGAAAGAAAAGAGCTCGCGTGACAAAAGGGTAATATTCTATTTTTGCATCAATTTGTAAATCATGTTTAACATGTACATTTATTTATACTGAAGATTGGATATGATTACTGTACCAGTATGAGACAGGAACGATAAAGCAGAACAGAATTCTGTGTCGATTTATAAGATTTATAGTGCTTCTTATTTAGAAATGGATTTCACATTAAGATGAACAATTGTTTTGCCTTTATTGAATTTCATTATTTAAAATAGACAATCTTTTTAAAAGAAAAAGAAAGTAAAATTTTTTTTAATATTTTAAATATAGTTATAATTTCTTTATAATTATTATAATTAATAATTAATTCTAATTAAAAATATTACAAATATTTTGATCAAAGTCTATAAATGTAGTCAATATATTAAATATAATTGCTTTGATATTATATGTATACCCTATATTCAGTATGAAAATTAGGGTATGTAAATAGTATGTAATTTAAATATTAAGAAATCTGGTCATGCTATATAAGAGCTAATCAAGAGGTGAGTGAACTTTAGTTGGAAGAATCGATTTACCAGACTGTCTTACTTTTGCTTTCCCCTCACGAATAATAAGAATAGTTTACAACACAATCTCAAAGTAGCAATTAAAAGTATATATTCATTTATTATTCTGTCATCAGATAAAAGAAATTTCTTTTAAAAGACTTTTAAAAGAAATTACACACGTTGAATATTCAAAAATAATCGATCATATAATAGGATATGTATCATAAAAAATTCATTTAGGAAATAATTACTATTATTCTAAATTTTTTTATAATCGAATTTCGATAATTTGAATCTTAGAAAAAAATTAAAATCTTTTCGCGGAAGGGATAAATAAAGTTTTAATCTTAAAAGTTTGAATTGCCGAGATTTGAGTATATGAGTATAGAGTATAGAGTATATGAGTATATTGAGTATATAGAATATTTATAAATATTTATAAAAAATATTTAAAATATAATCTCGTTACTTTCAGGAAATTTTAATTTAAAAATTAAAAGAAATTGCCATATATTTTTTTCACAAAAAATATTTTAGAAATCATTCTCTTGATCTGTGCATGACTATTTAAAGCGTACTGTGTAGACAAACCTGACAAAGATATTGCTGTTGATCCTTGTTATAAATTGGTGGTAAACTTGGACTTCTGTGCCTGATTTGCGATGCTTCCGTTTGCTCGTGTAAATTTATCAAGCTACCACCATTGCAATCCAGATATTTTACATTTGTGCCGCTGTTTCCGGAACTTTCAGTTCCCAAACTCTTCAAGCTGATGGTACTTCCGTAATGTCCACTAGCACGGAAAGGTTTCGAGGGTGACTGCTTGTCTTTCGTTTCCATTAAGGACATTCTTGTGCCATCCGGATAGGTTCTGCGTTATACATTTTATTAATATATTATGGCATAAAAGCAACTTGATTTATAATCGAGATGTAATTCTTTTATTGAAAACATTTAGTGTTATTTATCTAATGAATTTTGGTTAAATAAATTCTGTCTTATAAATTCAAGCATTAATATATTTTTGAATTGTTTAATTATTTTTCAACTTTTTGAAAAACAGATAATTTTTATTGCAGAATTTATATATACATTATTATTTATATATGTAGAATTTAATTTTATGTAAAATGTAATGTATAATTTATATTGACTTATATATTGATCTATTTTATTTAATATTCGAATATTAGTAAAAAAATGATCAATTGCAAAATAGATATTTATTTGGATATATAATTTCTTAATTCTATACCAATATTTTTTATAATATTATTAAGTATGCTTATTATCTTAAACTATAAATTTTATAAAATTTCGAATAAAATTTATTTTATTACTTTAATATTAGAAATATTAATATAATAACAAAAATTAGTAATTTTTTTTAAAACAATAAAATTTTTTCATAAATTTTTAATATTGATTTAATTATTTCAACTAATTTATAGTATGTATATAGATGTTAATGTTTTTTATAAAAGATTTATTTAAAAAAATGATATAAAATTTTATTATTAATTATTTGCTTATGATTTGCATAATTTATTTCAATTTATTCTATAATATCTTATATTTAAATCTTATATTTAATACTTCGAATTAAAAAAACTGAAATTTATCGTGATCATACTTTTTATACTATTTTTATATACTTACCGGATGTTGGTGCGGATATTAACATTATTTTTCAGAAGACCCCAACTTCCGCCAAGACGTGCCATTTCTTCTATAGTATTCATATTAATTTTTCATTCAACATTATTATATATAATAATGCCTATTTTATATTTAATTTAATAATAATTTAATATGTATATTAATATTTTATATAACATCATTTTAAAACAATTATTCATTTGAATTTAATATATTTTTAATACAAAACATAACTATGCTTTATGCTATATTTCACATATATTATTAATTCTAATATTATTATTCTAGATTTTATTTTGATAGTTTGGATTATTTTCAACAAATATTACAAATATTTTATATATTTGTCAAAATTGTTGATTTTTGGATTATAAAATGATTGGAATTCCATAGTTACCTCTCTCTTTCGCCCATTGGATCCTTTTTTGTTCCACTAATGATGTTCTCCCAATCATTATTGGCGCGCGACACGATTTGTGCGAAAAGAAATTTGTACGATCGGTAATGACAATATAATCAAGTACGCAGAAAAATAAAAGAAAAATAATCTACATCAATCAATATTTATTTAATCACGCGACAATTTTACCTATTCAGCTGTTTTCTTCAAATGAACATCATACACCAACGAATCAACGATCTTCCGATGCGACACAACTTCCGGCGCGAATGTCGAGTTTGAATGTCAAAAGATGTTACACGAGTTCATCGCAGGTCGTGTCAATATTTGAGACTGCGGTAGGGCTGCAAGACTATACAAGGTTTGCCTGATACATACACACACATGTAGCTTATATTAAATACGAAAGGAACGCGCGGTCGCGATTCGATCGCAAGGTACGTTTCTATGGGAACAATCGTAAATCAACCATGGAACCTCCTGTATTACTGTCAGGGTCGATAATATTGACCAGACATGCGAGATAAGGGATAATGACCTCTAACGTTTGTTTGACGGTCAAAGATCACATCTTCGACAGTAATATATATTATCTTCGATATAGGATCACTAAAAATATATAAAACATTTGCAATGAATAAAGATTTAAATATAATTATAATAGTAGATAATAATAATAATGTAAAACAAAAGATGCAACATTTATAACCAATTGTACAACTTTAAATGTAATTATATTATATATAATAACGTTTTATCTTAGAATTTTGATTATCTTAGGATTTGATTTCATTTCTTCTATTTAAATTTTATTAAGATTAAAATCTTACATATATTTCATTATTTTATATTATTGTAATGATATTTTGCAATGATATTTTATTTCTTAACATTCAAACTTTTTTTTTTATTAATTTTTTATAATTATTTTTCATTTTCATATTATTATATCATATTAAGCTAAAATAAATTTTATCTTATAAATTCTGACATTTAATAGATACACCAGGATTAAAAATTATGATTTTAAATGGAAATATATATATGAAATATATATAATTAATTTAAAAAAATCTATATTTGTAATATATATTTATATTTTACATGTGTAGTATTATATAAATTATAAACTATACTATTATATGAATATATAATATATATATAATATTTATAATATTTATATATATGATGAAATATATATAAAAATGTATACAAAATATACATTTGAAATTTAATTATATTATTTAATTTATATATATATATATATATATATTTAATATATATATATATATATATATTTAATATATGAAAAATATATATAGAATCTGATATATAAATACATAAAATATATATACTTTTATTCACAAGATGAATAAAAAAAATAAATTCAATATAATTTAGAAATTCATGGCGTCATCTCGTGTTTGGTTAAGAAAGCTTTAAGTTAGTATCATGCCATAATATATTTATGATATTACAAACAAAGAAAATAATATTACGCAAAAAATTTTTCTTTCACGTAGTGACTTTCTTTGTCTGTGACATTACGAGTGTACTTATAAATATCTCATATATTTTATTAACAAGTCAGAGTTTTCACACATCCAAACTAGATAACACTAATTTCTAAATTATTCGATTTGTTTTTTATTTGATTTATGGACAGAATATAATATATCAATAGTTTAAAAAAAAGAATAAATATAACGTTAATTTTACAATGTTAAAATAAAATTAATGTTAAAATATTTGTTTGAGAAATACTGTAAATGAATTTGTACGCAAAAATATCAAAAAAGTTAGAAAAAAGTAAAGAAAATAGAAAATATAAAGATAAAAAATTATATACAAGATATAAAAATATATCATGATATATAAAAATAAAAAAATGTATATGTATATATATCAATAATATTTTTAATAAAAATACATAGATATTCATGTGTTAAAAATTATATGGATTTCATAAAATTATATTTCATTTATAATACGTATATATGTGTATTTAGATTCATGAAACAGGAACATGTGTAATTAGCTTAAATAAATTCTAAATAAAATTTAAGATTTAAATGATGTTAAAATATTAAAAAATGTTAAAAAATTTGAAATTATAATTTATACATGTAAAATTTTAGTTTTGTTGTTCTTTAATTCAAAAGAAAATATTTGACTATTACATTATTTTTATGAATGATTAAAATTTAGTATATATATATATATATATGTATTGAATATAGAATTTATTGTATTGTTACAAACTTATAGAATAATTAATTCATAGAATAACCAAACTATGATATGAAGCTATAATTAGAATCAAATATTTAAAATTATGAAGTATCATAGTATCACGTTTAATTTAGAGAATAAAATATTTAGTGATTTTTTTTTTCTTATGACTTTTAAATAAATATCAATAACATGTATATATATATTATACTATTTTATTGAATATATTTTGTACCAAATAGAAACATTTTTATTATTTATATTTATATTTTTATGGTATTAATAAAAAAATTAAATAATAATAATAGTATATTTAAATTATGTATGGCATTAAAAAATATATATATCTTATATTATACATAAATGTGTACAACAATTCATTTTTTTAACGATAGTGACGTGAATGATGTGATCCAACCGGAATTATTTGTAACTCATTTTAATTAAATAACACACACATACATGAAAAATGTCTTTAGATCAAACGGTGTGTGAAGGTAAAAATGAAAATTTTTACTTATTAAATGATTTTTTTTATGTTTAATAAGAAGTAATATAGAGATATAATATACACAATAAGAGTGTATAATTTTGAGGTTATCTTTTTCATATAATTCTTTTCAGATTTAAAAGCATTTGAAAGACGACTTACCGAAGTAATTGCTAGTTTACAACCAGCTACTCTACGATGGAGAAGTATGTTTTTCTATTTCTTTAAGTTTTATAAAATTTTTTATTAATTTCTTAATGATTTCTAAATGATAATGTAATATTAATATTATTTTATTACATTATAAAGTTAATAATTGTTCTTATACATGTATTTAATATAATATTATTTTCAGTGCTACTAGGTTTTATTTCTGTATGCACTGCTGTTGGTGCATGGCATTGGCTAACAGATCCAAATACACCAGCTGTATCATTTACACAAAGCCTATGTAATCATCCATTTTTTGCGATTGCTAGTATAATTTTAGGTAAGCATAATAATATAACATTTTTATTGATGCATTTAGTCAAATATTATTGATTTTTTTAGTAATATTATTTATGATGGGAGTACATAGACGTGTAATAGCACCAAGTATTATAACTCAAAGAGCTAGAAGTGTTCTTAGTAATTTTAATATGAGTTGTGATGATACTGGAAAACTCATTCTTAAACCAACAAGATCACGACATCATGAAAATTAAAGAGAAAAAAGACATAATTTTTATGTTAATTGTGAAAGTGTTTATAAAAATCTGAATTATTATGCAAGGTGATCATAAAAAATATGTATAAATCACATTTTTGATACTAGTGTAAGATTTAAGATATTATTTTGTTGTACTTAGTATTTAAAAAAATGATAATATTATATTTAATAATTCAAATTTATATTTTTTATTCTTTAAAACTTTAATCTCATTAAAAAAAACAATACATAGTTTATTTGTATAAATTTAGTCTGAAAAGTAATAAAATACATAAATTATAAATATATTAAAAATAATGACCAAAGTATTAACATTTTTCAATAAAATAATTTAAATAATAGATTACTATGATTTATTTCAAAATAATAATAAATGTAATATTGTATGTACTAAAATGTCATACATTTCTAAATAATATAGTTTATTGTATATATATATGTATATTATGATTAAAAAATTTGTTATTTCAACATATAAAACTGTAAATATTAAGAATTTTCCAATGAAATAAACATAACAATATAATTCTCTATATAAATCTTTACTCAATATTAATATGAATTATAATTTTAGTTATTACAATATAATTCTTCTAAACTTATATACAGATATGATATTGTAAAATTTCAAGAAATGTTAAATAAAGATAAATATTATTCAAATGTAAAATAAATTTATTTTAATGTATTTTAAATAAAATTTTTTATTAAGAATGTATATTTTTAATTTTGAATTTTATATTCATTTTTAATTTTTAAGTTTATTAATTGTATCTTTTTATAATTAATAACGTAATTATGATTAAACTATTTTAAATAATATAAAATGAAAACAAATAATAACATTTAAATATTTGTATGGATTAGGTTATTAAATGAAAAATACTATTATAACGAACAAAACATCTATTCGTATTAATATTTTGCATATTATTACAATTTTCGCAATGCACAATCACGCGATTTATTTCGTACAATATTTCATATACAATATTATTTATTTACGCAGACCAGTATTCATTCAAAATCAACTATAGCGTTATATGTTAAGACGCATTTCTCAGTCCCAGTATTACATTACCTACGATATATATATATACAAGGGATAATTATCAAATATTATACGTGTAACATTCTAAACATTGCTTTTAAGCAATATTTATTATAATGTTTAACTAAAAATTTTCAGTATCTGTATGTTTCTAAGTGCACATTTTTAACATGTAATATATTTAATTATTTCATACATGTACTTTTTTTTTTATTTTTTGTGGAAGTCTTTATAATAATTTGAATTAATTTTATTAAAAATAAAATTGTCAATTTATATAATTTTAAATTTGAAGAAATGACATATTTTTTCGAATTTCTTACATATCTTATAATTTATAATATATCCAATTTATGAGTGAAATATTTAAAAATTATTAGCTGATTAAATTATAAATGAAAAATGAGATTATGTGAAATTTTTTCAATATTTTGAGTTCCTTATGCATTTTATTATTAGCAGGAACATTATTATTTTTGAATTAAAAATTCGTTTATTATATCTTTTAAATAGTAAAAATTAATTATGACTGTTTGCTGCTTTATATTTATAAAACAAAAGAACACAAATAGGCAATTTTTAATTGATATATAAAATTGAAAATTACAATAGTTTTATAAATTCTGAAGTGTATATAATTACTTGGTTCATTTGCTTATTCACATTGCTAAAGTATTTTGTAAAATTATTTATTTATGGTATTTGTTTCAGTACTTTTTCATACCTTGTACATGCGAGGATCAATATTTAATATATTAAATATTGAAAAATAGAAAGTTATAGTATAAGATATATTTCATCACAAAAACCAAGCTAACATAGCATGGTTGAATTCATTTATGCATGGAACTCAAAAATAATTCAATGATCATGCTCTCTAAACTCACGTGCTAGTGCATAGAAAATAAATCACCAGCTGAAGGGAGAGGTGCTAATCCACCCGTAACATCAGGTAGTTGAGTCAAATCAGGTAAATTGGAAATATGTGATTTAACTTCAGATCGTACTGCACATACCTTTTTAAGTTTTTCTTTATAATCCTGAAATATCATTAAATTCTATAAATCATATACATATATTTTTTAATAAATATAAAGCATTTATTTATCAAAAAGAGTATAACCATACTTCCAATGTTGCTTGAGCTTGTTGGAGTAATTGTCTTTGTGCCAAAGTGTAATCTCTAAGCATAGTTAATAATCTTCTTCTGTCTTCCATTTCTGCTTGTAATCTTCCATTATAATCAGCTAATAATGCAGCAGCTTCATTTACTGCAACACTTAATTGATCAGCAGCTGCTCTATCTGCTAAATTTGCAAGAAGTGAAACTTCAGATACTTCTGGTGGTAAAGATGCAATACGTTCTCTAACACCAGCATCTGAAGATGCTGTGTTTTCCAAATCCTGAAATAAAGAAGGCTTTTTTTAGTAATTGCCTTCAATACATTCATGTGCATATACACATATTTAAGTATTTAATTTATATTTTTACATTATTTCTAGATGCAATATTTATTTAAGAAAATAAGAGTACTATTTTTTTGTTTTATTAAACTTCGAATTTAATTAAATAAAAATATCTATTTTTCATAAAGTAAAAGGACTATTTAATATGTAAATTTTAAATGAAATCAATATTATATTATTTTATTGTTTAAAATCAACAAACAAGAAATCAAATATTTTTTATTAAAAACGTAAAAATGTATTATGAAATAGATTAAGAATATAGATGATATATAAATAGAATATAAAACTACTATTGGGGGTGGAAATATCAAATTGTAATTATGCTTGCCAATATGCCTTATGGATTCAACATATATTTTTCTATATATAAGATAGTTTATTGCTAACGATACATATTCCGAATTTTTGTTCTTTTTATAAATGGTATTAACCATTAAAGCTTTGATGAGTTCCTCTGTTTCTGGTGGGTCTCCTGCAGGAGTACGAGGACTTAATGTTACATGTAGCTCTTTGGTTCCATCCACTTCAACTTCAGTCTCTGATTTTTTTCTCTCCTTTTTATCTTTCTGTAATAATAAACATAATAAACATAATTAGAGATATTATAATTAATACAAATTAAAATTAGTATTATATGTTACCTTTACTTTTTCTATATCATTCTTAAGTTTTTTTTTTGGAGGTGGTGTTCCTGGATCTCTTGATGTGTCTGTAAAAGCAGCCTTAAACTCTGCAATTTGTGTCTTATCATAAACTCCCCTTTCCTCCCAAATTTGAAGCAGCCTATTTAATCTTTCTCTTGTCTTTTCATCAAATCCTTTCATATGTTCAAAAGCTTTTGGTAAAACTGTTTCAAATTCTTTTCCAAATTCTGGTCCTTTTTTTTTACTGTTTTGAATAACATCATTTGCCAGATACATAAACATAAGTTTACGATTATCCTTCACTGTAAAAAATATAGTAATAATAATAATATTTGAAAAAAATTTATTACTTTTATGGAATTTTAAAATAAATTAACATTTTATTTGCTAAATTGCTATTTTAAAATTTAATTTATAATAAAAATTATAATTAAGAAATTAAACAGAATTAAATAAATTATAGCATTTATAAAAAAATATATTGAAATATATATTTATGATATAATTACAATTTATATAACAAAACTGTAAATATCAAGAAATATTATAAACAATTTTATAATAATATAATTTACGTAAAGAATTAAATATAAATTACAATTGTATATTTGTATGAAAATATATTTCTAAATTAATATTAAAAATTATAATATCATTTAAAATGTTATATATTATAATTGTAACAGATAATTATCAATAATTCTAAATACAATTTTATAGTTGACATACTGTTACGAGAAATATGTTCATAATTACGTATGAAGGACTAATTTACAAGTTAACCTAAAAATTTTGTTGAAGATCATTTTATATTTATTTTATTTGGAATATAATATAAAAATAATTTAATAACAAAATAATATTTGACATTCAAAATTTGAAATAAAAAGATATACTTACGGCAATCTTAACGTACCTTTACACATCTCTTTAAACCAGACTTTCACGATGGTCGGATGGTGTTTTCTGTGATGAATTAACCAAAGAGAAAGTGTTTGAATACTCTGTTGCGAAGGATTTAAGTCCATTAGTCTTTTCACCAGTGCACTTTCTGTAAATCCTGTCATTTTATAATTAAAACGTTGTTTCGTCAATAAAAATTATTAAAAATTGCTCGTATTTCAACTCACGAGCACGAGCCGCACAAGTGTACGACTCAACAGCTGAAATACAAACACGAACGGCGTATAAAATGTTGCACTGCATGTACTTCCGTCACTTTTGATATTAGCGCCATCTTTTTCAAATTTTTTGAACTACATTGCATCGTATTATCAATTTCAATCGATAATTTAAATATTGTTATAATTAGTAGTTAGTAACTATTGTGCACATATTTGTATGTATGTTAATATATATATATATATTAACATATTTAACAATTATATATATATATATATATATATAATTCTTAAAAATTTTTACTTTAAAAAGAAAAATACAACTTATAATATTAACAAGTATATATTATCAAAATAAAGTTTATTCTAATTATCTATTTTATATATACGAGAAATATTATAATTTTTTTAAGTATGAAAGCAATAACTACAAATTAAAAAGAAAATAAATAATAAACAAATTTATCGTAACTCTTCTTTATCGATAACACAAAGATTCGATAAGAACTGCGCATACTAGGTACTGCATTTTCTTGAATAGAGCGCAGCAGTGATTTCCAGGGATCAGTGCGTCGTCGTAGTCGAGGGGTGAAAAGGGATTATGTATCGTGGGTTAGTTCGTTCTTCGTACCTGCCAATTCGTATTTCGTGTTTCGTTGCGCGTGAGACTCGTGCGATCCTCGAGCGAGGCACATCGTAATGGCCGCGACCTGACTCGGGTGATGTGCATGCGAGCTACCGTGTTCGCGTTACGTGAAGCAGACGAGCGGAAAAAGAGGTAGGGTAAGCAAATACGAAAAACGAAAAGATACGACGAAGTTTAAGAGTTACGCGATTTCTGTGCGTATCGTGAGTGCTTGTGGGTGGGCGAGGCGTGAGCTCACAATAAGAGTCTCGAGGACGACGAACCATGAGCGAAGATCGAAGCGAAGAAGATCCTTTAATGGATCTTTGGTATAGCAATTGGGAACAACAGTGCGTTGAAGCATTGGAAACAGAACAAGATTATGAAACGCAACTGCACAACGAAAAGGAACTTTATTCCCAGCAGATGTGGACGAGTTTTCAGACGACTGCGTCGGCCATCGCCCAGCTGTATAAAGGCAAGTTAATTTGATGATAATATTGATCATCATTTATATCTTTCCTTCATTCATTTATAAAATGACTTTCGATGTCTATGAGAAACGAGAACATTTCGTAGTTACATCCATTTGCGTGACATCCATTTTGTGCGACGTACGAGAGGATACGCCACTGTTCTCGCTCCTCGTTTGCTTCGATTCCCTTTTTTCGCCGCATGTGCATATCGATCTGATCGTGTAACCAGTTCCTTTCGGCTTTGCTCTTTTACAGATCGTACGCAGGGTGTCTCTCTATGGGTACCTTTCCAGACTGCTGCAGGTACCGTCACATCGTTGTACAAAGGTGCGTGCACTTCCTTGGTCTCTCTTGTCAACAATGTGAGCAAGATAAATCTTCATTCTAACTTTCTTATTCTCCTTTTTTTCTCTTTTTATAACATTATCCTTTTTCTGTCGCTTTTCCTCTCTTTTTTATCCTTATCTCTAGTATTCAGTCATTCTTTTGTACAATCGTCATTTACACACAATACATACACATAGTGGTAATGTGTTTGCACGTATATGTGCGTCAGATCGCTTCGCACAGCTGACCATTGCTGAAGGTCAGCTGTTAATTGACGCAAACTTTCAGGACTATTACGAATATTTATAGAAAATAGAGTTGATTTCTGTTATTTTCAGGAAATTAGATCATTTTTTGCAGATAATTATATATAAATTCTATATTAAATCATTATCAAATATTTATTAATGATTGCAAGTATTATGTATGTTGATTATGATGCTTGTTTTAATGATTATTTTTATATTTTTATTCATTTTGAAATAAATATAATATTTCTTTTTTGTATTAAAATTTTAACTTTTTTATTCTATTATTATTTGAAAATAATTTTAAATTTTCAAAATTATTATTTCAATTTTTTAATTTTATTTAAAATAATGCATTTTAGTTTTAAAAATATAAGTTTATGATTATATCATGAAAGTTCTATTCTTTTATGGCTGTTATATTATTTATTTATTTATATAATATAATAACTTCAATAATTTGTATTATTATTTTATAGTTATTATAGTTATTTTAAGTGTTTTTCTGATTATAATTATTTATATAAAGATAATTTTTTAATATTATTCTTTTGATTATTTAGTTATTTTATTATATTAAAAATATGTATATATTTTACATAATATATTACATAATATATACATAATATATAAAAAATATGTATATATTATATATTTGAGTTAACATTATTTATATAATTATTTATATAATTTTCTATGTAATAAATATTATTTAGTTTAAGTGTGAAATATTTTAACAGATTCTATGGATAGCATGCGTCGATGCAGTGAATTAGGTATAGAAATGGGCCGACAAAAGCGTAGTAAAGAAATTATGAATTGGGCTAGGAAGAAAAGGCGTATGATTCGTAGAGAAGATTTGTTAGCATATCTAGCTGGAAAACCACCTCCACCTCGACCACATTCGCATAGGTAAGTGTTGTATCAATTTCTTTAATATATATACAAATGTGTTCTCTATAGCTTTTAGATAAAATAATTTCAAAAGCTAGGGAAGACATTAAAATCACACTATTATATTTCACTTAAAAAAATATCTTAATTGTTTTATTTTATAGGCATTAATGCATCAATAACTTTTATAAGGTTTGTCCTATTAATGGAAGTAACACAGATATAAAATGAATATTAACAAATTTCAGAAGTTCACCTAAACCAAGGATGATGGTTTGTAGTTCGCCTTCTACAGAAAGTTCAACACCAAATATGGTTGTTGCACCAACACCAATACCTGGAAATGATCCTGATCCTGAATTACATACATTTAGAGAAGCAATTGCATTGTCTGGTAAGAATTATTTTAATTATTTTAATACAATGAATATAATTAAAATATAAAGAATAAAAAATATAAATAAAAAAAAACATTAGTATCATACATTATTTAAAATTTATAGTATTTCATAATTGTAATAATAAAAAGATTATATTAATGCTGATATTTCATTTATTATAATTAATATAATATAATGGTTTTTTTAAATAATTAAAAAAAATTTTCTTAATAATTTTAAATAGGCTCACCAATATCTCGGCGTACTGGAAGACAAGCCGAATTGTCGGCTTTTATTAGTAGCGAATTCGCTCGACATCATAAACGGCCTGCTTCGCATGACGTGGATATGGGATCTCCCACGCACAAACGTTCACGTTTCATGTAACGGCGCGCGATGTGTAAAGTAGCCTCACTCCCTTGTTCCCCATTAATTAATCAATTGATAAATTAATTATTAACGGTTCAACTCCCCTACATAGTTCCCGGTTAAACATAATCACTTCAAGAAAATGGCAATGACTTGCATTGTCATATAAAACACGTTCGTATATTTCGAGTAATTTATATTATCTGTCACGTTTCATTATTATTATTTATTAAGCTTTATAGTTTTGGTTTTTATATCAATAATCAGGGTAATTAATTTTATTTAATAAATAATTAATTTAATTAAATAATATATCATTTAAAATAATTATAATCATTTAAATTACTGTATATTATTTGGGGAAATTTTAGTTTGTTAAAGTTTAAAGTTATGATGCAAAAATTTATTATTATACATATTAGAAAAAATCTATTTTGAAATTATTTATTTATTTATATAAGCTGTGAGATAATACAAACGTGTTATAACAATACCATTCAAAGTGCCCATGCAGAGTGAATGTCATTGTTTTATAAGCATAAAATCTGTATATGTGATTATTAGTTTATCGATCTATAAACCAAGAGTATGAACCTTGCCAAATGTATTATGAGATGTTAAAAGCTGTAACTAACATGCTTTACACAATTGATGTGTATGTTAAAAATTAGCAGCTAATATTTCGTGATACTTTTTTCAGTCACTTCATAGTGTACTGTAATTTTTTTAAATGGGATGTTCTAAAAGTGAGAAATGAATTGAAGATTTAATGTTTTATAAATATATTACTATCTACGATTGTAATTTTGCGAGATAAAAGGGAACGGGGAGAGGATGATTATAAAATGTTTTTTCATAATCCAAAGGATCGCTTTTTCTGATTATAATATTGTTATAATTATTAAATGATCGTAGATAATTCACATTTGGACGCTTTTATCAATAAAAAAAAATCATTTCATATGGCTTTCGTTGGCAATAAAAAAGAAATAATAATAGAAAAAATAAGAACATAAGTGAAAGTACTAAAAAAAAAAATGAAATATTGACAAATTGATTTTTGTAATTCTGTAATTTTTATTTACTATTTATGAACAAGGGATCTACATTTTCTGTTATATGATAGAATAATCATACTCTATATGTAGAATAATCATAAAATTGTCTTTTCGATAATATATTTAATTGTTTTTACAATCCTTTTGTTTGTAATTTTGCATCTACTTCATATATTTATGTGTGCGATCCCTTGGAAATAATCTAAAAATGCTGCTGCCATGTTTTATGCGTCATGACATCCACGCCAAAGGTTTAATTAGATTGAGATCGAGCTTGAAAGCAAGGTTCAAAGAAGACTTTAAAAAATGATGTTCACGTTTCATTCTTTCCATATGTGTCGCGGGTGCTCATAATTGTGTAACTAATTGATAAAATTCTTAAATAGACTTTGTGTAGTTATAAATCTTAAACATGTTAGGATAAGCAATGCTTATATCAAACAAAATCGACGGATAAAATGAACGGATCGGTAGGAAAAATCTATACGAAGTTCCTTCCAATCTCTTTATATCCGATGTCAATTGGATAATGTCAGTGATGAAAAGATGATCATAATATAAAATTGATTTTTATCTTTTGGCGTATATGTTATAAGCAAAGGGTTGAGCAATGTGTTGGAAATATGTCTCAGGCAAAGTCTGTATAAAGACAGTGCAATGTAAAGGGATCTACTTTTACACTAGTATGGACTTAATCAATAAACGAGCTTTTCGTCTTAGATGTAGCCGTTGTCGGGGAGACATGGGCAGCTCTTTGCTGTATATGCATATACATATACGTTATGTATATGTGTATTTGTACATATACGTGCATATCTTATAAAAAGCATTATATTCAAAGACTCATATTGGAGTGATTTATCGCTTCATTTTTAAGGTCATTGTAAATGTATATTATTTCTAGCGTTGTGCCTCGTAATTACTTCTATTTGAATTTTGAAGATTATTAATTATAGGAAATTCGAAAATGTTTCAATCGAACTGCCGGTAAATTTATTTAAGAAAAGAGTTCAATTTTCCTATACATTTTCGAATTTCTTTTTATTTGTTCTTCAAAGTCATTTAGAAGTGAATTCATTTTAGTTTGTTTCCTTTTTCTCGACATTGTTTGAGCACCGTTCCGGAAACAAGCGAAAAAATTGTTATTCAGTTGTAAATATTAAATATAGCGTAAATTCGTAATGATAACGATAAACAATAGCCTTAGGGGTATTGCTAATATTATCATTAATATCGATAACTATGCGATAGCTTTAATAATATTTATCATATGATCGGCAATTATAATAAAACTACAAGGACTGCACTTGACTCTACTTTCCTGACCAGTTTGGTACGCAGGGTCATGTTTCTGAAAGTTCTAAAAGTTCCATTCAAACGAAATGTATAATACAATATTAAAGAGTATCTTTGTACGTTAATAATTTAATTGCATCATTTGTTTTTAAAGTTTCAAAATGAAATTCTTTTTTACGGCAATATTCTATTGATTGATTTCTTGATGGATCTTCGTACAAAGATAACTCTAAAAAAACATATAGAAGAAAGTAACATGCTGAAGATGCCATATTTAGGAATATTTTATTGATAAGAAAATAATAGTTAATGATGAACATCGAGTCATTTTGTACAGGCACCGTCATCTTTATTTCTGTTCTTTTAGTAAAGTAATATTTTCAATTTATACTCAAGAGCTGTTCTTGGTCGTGATAAAAAAATCTATGTTTGTTTATATTGGATTGATAACGTGTTATTTGTTTGATTACTTGCAAGATTTTGTCGGTATAATTGATATTGTCTTATCTTGCATAAAACTAACTGTATTCGTGAAATATTTTGAAGTCAGCAATTAAGTTCTCCCATATATATAGGGAGTTTTCCCTTTCTCAGAAAGAGTTAATCTTGTTAGTAATCTGTTGTATTTTATACTGAAAATATATTTTTTATTTATACGGTCCATGCAATATATTGTGCACAGTTTGAAAAAGAAATAAATGATTTTATTAAAGTTTGGTATTATTTATAACTTAAAGTTGTAAAATAATATTTTTTGTATGTAAATTTTTTGAGATTGTAAAAAATAGGAAAAGATATGAATAGTATGTCTTTCATAATGAAATTTAAGATTTTGTGTTATTAATAATCTTTTTGTCAATCGATGACTTCCGTCTTTCTTTAATGAAATGTGTAATTCATATGTACTTGCTGCCAAAAAAAGTTTCCAATGATGTTGCCATTATGCAAAACCGACTGTTGTGTATAGAAATAGAAATAGCTTATAGGGCGCTAAAATTAATCGATTAATAGTAAAAATAAATTAATCCGTTTTTATATTAATAAATTGATAGTTGTCTAGAATAATCAGATAAGTTAAACAAATATCAATATTTATTATTCATTAATCGATTAATCTTCAGCCTTGATAGGTGAAATCGCGAGGAATCACTTCTGTATCATATCTTTTTCACAGTAATAGTAGTTCGTACGCTAATCATACAGGTGCATAGAGACGCGTACGTGTCACAAACACAGGGCACCAAGAAATTTTCTACGAGCCATTTTTTTTATTCTGATGCACATTAATCGCAACATGATGTACTTTTTTGTCAAAAAAATGTATCATCATATTCTACTTGCACGAACACTGAAAAGCCGTGATATGATATGAAAATGTATGCTCACGGCAAGGCGAGAAATGGTGCTGTTATTTTTTGCGAACATAAGAAGCTTGTATATTTTTGCGTCTCTTGTTTGTAAGATAATTATTTACAAATAAAATTACAAAGAAAAAAATATTGTTATATCGTCAGTAATCACCTTTTGTATACAAATTATTTATATATTTTTCATAATATGTATAAGGAGATTTTACAAATCGCTTTAGATATTCATTGTGATATTTACACGTTTTATTTTTATGCATTCGATTTGTACACTTTGTATAAAATTCATTGTATAACCAATAAGAAAAAAAATAATTTCTTTATCTTACTCTTATTTCTTATTGTCTAAATAGTTTATAAAAATATATTCTATTATATTGGCATTTACATTTCCATTTACATTGATTAATTTAATCCATAATCGTAGATAAACAATATGTGAAACTTTAAAAAGTTCAGATTTTTATATTTTTTTTTTACTTAATTTTTTAATATTTATCAATAAATATAATATAATATTATAATACAATTAATTGGAGTAAATCAATGTAATAATTTTAATATTTTGATATATGAAAAAAATTAAGAATACATAAAATTTATGCAAGATACTATAAAATTAATACAGTTTTCAATGTTATCTATGATAATGATAATATTTAACGACATATCTATGATTATGGATTAATAAAATGTATAATTATTTTAAGGCACTATAGAGTAGAAAAGAATTAAAATATGATAAGATAATTTTACATTGAAAATATTTATATGATATTTCAACATGTATTGAATTAATTTATATTTTTATGGCTTATGTAAAACTATATTTCTTCTGGAAATAAATGAATTTTTTTTATAATATTTTAATATTATAAAAAAAAAATGACAGAATGACATATGTCATCTTGTGATTTAATTAGAAATTAATTGATTTAATAAAAATTGTATATAATCTTATTGTATTTATAAATTCATATAGTTAAAATGACTCTACATATGTTATAATCACATAAAATTTACATTGACTAAATAAACTCAAATATAATTTGTCGACTTTTTATATATTGATATATACATTTAATATTTGAATTAAAAATTATATATATATTAGTAAGTAATTAGATAATTTATTAGACAAAATTAAAATATTCGAAAATAAGATTAATGTTTTTCTATCAATATTTTGAATTTCATAATCTGCTATCTTTAATAATATTTTCTGGTGCATCTAATGCTCTTTTTCTGTTAGCTATAGCATTCATTAATTTTCTTTTAGGTCCAAGTGGAAGTTTAAGCATGGCGATGTCAGTTTCAGTTAATAACATCAAGGCTTCTAAATCAATTTGTTCTGATTCTAAAACCGGATGAATTGATGATAAATTGTTGGCAACTAAAAATCTTTGCAATGGTGTCCATTCCTCATCAGTCTCTTCCTCTATAAATTTAATTTGTTTTTATATAAATTTTAAAATAAAAATTTAAAATAAAAATGTCATATATTGACAAAATAACAAAATTTGACTATACACAATAAATACCTGAAAGTAAATCATCATCCCACATGTTTTGCCGACGAGCTAAACTACCTGCACTTCCTATGCTGATTTCTTCGTTGTGCCCATTGATTCTATGACCATTTATAGATCCATTTACGGAACCATTCACGCAAGAGTTACCGTTTTGTTCATGTGTATCCACTTGCGAGAGTGGTAGGTTATCGAAAGTAGTAGTTATCTAAAGTTAGAAAACAGCAGTCTTCTATAAACTGCTTTAAATAAATTTTAAATCATTATATTTGAGACATTTCAATAATGTTAATAAACTATTATTTCAATAAATATCTATAGTAATAATAATAAATTCTTGAATAATGTTTTTTTTTCTTAATTATTATTAAATTATTTAAAATGTATTGTATAATAATGTATTGTAAATAATAATATATAACATAAATTTACAACTATTTATTATAAAAATAATCAAAAAAATAATATCGAGATATATTTTATAATTTTGTGAATATTTATTATTAAGTCCAAATATTTATTAAAAATCATTTCGCGATTTTATATATTTATATATTTATAAAATTATAATGTGATTTAATTAAAATGTCCCGTATCATTATAGAATATTTTACAAAATATTGCCTTAACTTTCTAAAAAACATTAAACTTATTTAAAATAATAAATCTTTTTTGTTTAATTTTATTATAATATAAATATATTATAAACTTACTGCTCTTCGAAATGCTACTGATCCAAAACCAGGTCGATTGAAAATACTCGCTGGTTCTTGTAATAAGACATTATCTTTTATATCATTTATATCTTCTCTATTATCTTGCTCTATATCATCATCGAAGGATCGATCACCTAAGAGATCAGGAGTGCTTTGTGCTTTGCTTAATGTACCCCAAACATCCGAAATTTTTCCTCTCTTTCCTATTTGTTGATTTTGTGTTTCATAAGTCCCTACATACATTATTTCAGAATCTCTTCTAAGTCCAGTGAGACTACGTATCGATTTTTTTCCATTTACTTCAATCTAAAAATATATAATTTAATTAGAAACATGAAAATTTATTTTTTTTTTTTTTAAATGTGTTTTATGTAACTAAAATAGAATTTTTATTTGATATTTTTTTGATAACTTTCACATTTAGAAAAATTTTATTGATAACATTAATCATTTTTTAATTATGTAATATATAATTAAATATATAAAAAGTATACATTGAAATATTCAGTCACCTCTACTACTTTAAAATCATCAACGGCTTTTTTTGCTAAAGCTTTTTTACATACTGCACTACCATGTTTCTTGGTGGTAGTGCCGACGATATCGCTGAAGGTTGGTGAAGGTTTTACTCGACCTTTGAAGGTCAACACAGTATGTTTGTGAGGTAGAATACCGATTTCGTCAACCGTACTTAAATCCAATTTTGTTCGATTTTTTGATAATTTTTTTTGTTCCTTTTCAGCTCGAATTTCTGCCATTTTTTGTTTTTTCATATATTCTTTTAACCTATTTTGTGCATATTTATCATAAACATATATAATCATAAAAATTAAAATTGCATTAATATTAAATTATATTAATGTTGATATAAATTTTTTACATTTAATGATTGCATAAATACCTTTTTTCAGCATCTTTTTCTGCTTTTTCTCGAAGTAGACGACTTTTTTTGCGATTATTTAATTCTTGATCGGCTTGAGCAAGATCTAAAAACTGAAGAGTCATTTCTCTTCCATTTATAGCAGCTAAATCTCTAGCTGAATGTCTATCGATGTCTAAGGACCAAATATTACAACCAAATTTCACGAGGAACTTGACGCAAAATTCATGACCCCTTGCTGCCGCCAGGTGAAGGGCTGTATTACCAAAATAATCGGTTTTGTCGGGATCACCCCTATGAAAAAAATCGTTAAAACATAAATTATACTACATCTGCTGTTTAATATCTACGTTCACGCAAAATAAATTACAGGATGGATTCTTTTTACAATGAATAGTACTTAGTATTACTTTCGAATTTTTTAAAATTTTATTATTTTACTAGTATATCTTTGAAAAAATAATATTTGTATTTTATTATTGTTAAATTTTAAGAATGTATATATATATATATATATGTACATATTGTATATATATTGTGTACATTGTATATATATACAATATTTTTTGTTTTTGTAATTGTTATTTTTGAAAATAAATATTTTTGTTATCAGGAATTTATCCTGTGAAAACAATGAAATAAATGAGTTTTGTACCATCATATCCTGTCACGCGATGTCACACAAACGGAACAAAGTTCCGGAAGGATAGCAGGTCTTATATCGAATTTCTATCGTTCGTCGACCACACTGAAGCCAGTCGAACGACATATGATCTTATTTACAATAGGGCACGTGCTATCTTTTAGCTCTTATGTCGCTTATTCACGAATCATTAGTGATTTTATGAAATAATATATTGTTATAAAATTTCTATGATTCGACATGAATTATATTTAAAAAGGAAACAAATAGTAGTAAAATTTTAATGATATTTCATTAAATATATTTATGCTACATAAATATTATTTATGTTATATATTATGCTATTATATATATTACATTAAACCGTTTACTATCCATGCATAATAACGTAAATAATAGTAAATTACAATAATAAAATACAATATGAAACACGATTATTTTATATTATATTAGATTTTAAATTTTCGAATTTTGTTCTTTTAACATATTTGAAAATATTTAAATTTAGTACATATATAATTCATATGTTTTAAATACTTTTTAATGATTTATATTTTCCACATATATTTATTTTTATCTTAAAGATCAATATTAAAAATATGATCTTCATTTATTTTTTTCATATTTTATAAATTATATTTTTTACAATTAGTTATAAATATTAATCTTGACTAAAGTAGTACTTTCCGATTCATTTCAGTAGTATTTCAAATACAGCAGTAGAAAGTGGTTGTGTCATGTTAGTGGTCGAAATTATCGATTATTTTTCTTTTATTTCCAAACGAATGTGTTTGTATTTTCTAAATTTATTGAAAATTTATCTTTAAAATGGGTAAGTGAATATTTTTGTTAAAAAAAACCTTAAAATTGAGAAATGATTTTAAATAATTAGTTACAGTTAAGTATATAGGCATATACATGGGTAGTATAACAATTCCTCGTTCCCCTGTTTCATTTCATTCCGTTCCCTTGCATTTTGTTCCATTCGTATTCGATTGTTTTTCATCAGTGCTCGCTTGGCCGTAATTTCCGTTTGTAGGGTCGATAGATGCCAGATTATACCATATATTTCCGGTTTCACACATCTGTCAACTTTTAATAGAACATTCTCGTATATACAATACGCATACGTAATTAAAAAAAAAGGAAACTACGTTCTAATCTTAGATATATTTTAAAAGTAATCAACGTTACACTGATTAATATAACTTTTTCAATGTTTCGTGAATTTTTATTCATACGAAGTATTGTTAAAATTTTCGTGTTCACTAACCACAACGACCTCGTATTTAATTTACATGTGACTTTCAAGGTTAACTAGAGATATGTGTAAACTTTTTAACTTTCGCATGAAATTCTAATTTTCTTAAAAAATCTTTTAATTTAAGTATTATATTATAAAATTCGAAATAGAAATTTTAAAGAAATTCTTAAATTCACAATATGATACGGTAAGAAAATTCATTATAATTAAATTCATTATAATTATAAAATATTTATAATATCAAAATATTTAATTTTAATTAAATAATTTTTTTCGAAATATAGAAATAAATTTCAAAAAATTTACATTTTTATTACTTTAAAGTAGAATATATTATAGAATATATTGTGAATAAGCTTGTTATTAAAATTATAGATTCTGCGCATGCGTAAGTGATTTAACCGCGGAAAGCACTGCTCAAATAAGAAAAGTTATATAGTGGCGCCAAAAAATAATAACCTCATTGCGGTAATATATAAGTTACATTATTGTGATCAAGAATTTTATTATTTATGAGTTACTGCAAATAATATGGTAAGTTTATGCAAGCATATACATTAATAAATAAAATTTATACAATAATAAAATCTTTTTTTCACAATTATTAATTATAATACGTAAAAAGAATACTTTTAGAAAATTCTATTATATCTATATATGTTTCTAGAATATGTTTATAAGTAAATAGTTTTGCGAGCATACCCTCTGGCGACGAGCAGTCTCAGAGCATCTATATGACCTTCAAAGGCTGCCCATAATGTAGGGGTCATTCCTCCGTCATCCCGTGCGTTACAATCCTTTTTTGTTGTTTCTTTTAAGATGTCTAAGGCGCCATCGCGTGCAGCTCTATAGAGGAAACAATTATATTCAAATAATCATATACAAAATACTACTAAAAGATTTTTTTTCTCTATAGAATCATATATATATATATATATATATATATATATATATATATATATATATATATTTATTTATTTAATTATGTTAAATGTTTAACATATATATTTATCTTTTCAATATTTAATGATATTTTTAATTTTTTTTTATGAATTATTTTAGAATAAAAAAAATTAAAATGAATCAAAAATATTATTATTATATACAATTTATTTTTATATATCTTTTTAAATTGTATTTATTGTCATAAAATTAATTTGACATAATACAATTGAAACATTAAAATAATTATTTTTTGTTAAAATATTATTAATTTTTTAAATAATTAATTTAATTCATTGTAGATATATTTTTCTGTTTAAAACATCTATATTTACAAATTGATGTTTAATTACTAATTATCACATTTTTTTCATAAATTTCTTTTATTTTTGAATTAAATTGTATATCTTGTAATAGATTAATAATACGATACTCTATATTATAGTTTTCTCTTTCGTTCGAGTTTTCTTCCTTTAATTAATTTTTCTCTAATTAAGAAGTTTTATACAAGATTTTATATACTTATACATATATAATGTTTAAAATGTATATATATGATTCTATATTTAAAAAATTATATATATTTTTTTAAATATTTGATTACTTCATTATATTTTATTATATTCTACAAATTTTTAGAAATTTAATTACTGATTTAGAATATTCCTATAAAAAATTAGAAAAAAATTCTAAATAAGAAATGATGTGAAAGAATTAGTGAAAGAATATTGTATATAACGTTTTAATAAGATATATTATAATTTTTTATTTTAGAAATAATTTATCGCATTTTAACATTTTTGTTTGTCATATTAAATGAAAATTTAAGTAAAATACTTAAATATTTTACTTAAATGAGTAAAAAAAAAGAATATTTTATCTTTATTATATAAAATGAATCTTTTAATATATATTTTTCGAGTTAGAATAATTGTTATTATAAAAATATTAGTTATTATATAAATATTATAAAAATAGTTTAAAAAAAGAGTAAAATTAATTAAATGAAATTAATTCTAAAGATATTTAATTATAAAAAACAATTTATATATTATATTAATTTTAAAATAACGATTTAGTTTATTAAATATTTCTATTTGAAATAAATTATTGTATCTCTTAATTAAATGAATATTTTTTCAGTGAAAAATGATATTCAGAAGTGCTATGTATACCTAGTATTCGTAGAAGTGAATTGGGTGATAAATCTTCGTGCTGAATCAAATAAAAGCAAAGGTGTTCTCATGCATAAATTCCGCACGCGCGGCGTGATATACATGTACCGATGAGATAGTGTAGAATCATAAATATTGTGTCTTTTTAGGTAAGTAGACATTTAAAATTTTTGTGAATTCTTTCATTCAACAATTATTTATATTATTTGAATTAAATGATAATTTTATCATAAAAATTTTCATTAGCATTGATGAAGTTACATGAATAATGTAATAAATCAGTTAATGTAATATTGATAGTTTAAAAATATTATTAATTTATATTAGTAAATAATATAGTAATTTTAAAAATTGAATAATTAAAGTTATTTTTTCTATCATTTTTTTAATAATTCTTAAAAAAGAGAAATATTTATATAAAATTAATGTCTTATAAATTATAATATTATACTGATTATGAAACAATGAATTTCTCTAACTGATCCCCTATTGAATTGCAGTCGGTGATCAAGATTTCAAAGTGCAATACTTCGTTCTCATGGTTAACCAGGCATGTCATTTTTTCACTTTAACCAGAGACAAGAACCTGGTTCTTCGACATTTCTCTACTTCCTGGGTCTTAAATAGATATCTTATTGTAATATAAAAATGCGTATTGATAGAGAAATAAAAATATGAAAATTCGGAAAGGTATGTACAAAGTCTATTGTATAAAAGGAAACTTACTTGTGAAACCGTTCGGACGTCATTCTGTTCCTTGATCCTTTAGAAATTTTTGTTACCGATGGCAAAACATCATTATTGAAAACAAAATTTTTTGACACTTTTTTAATAAAAATCACTTTTAATAACAATGAATGCGAGATTCATAGATACTGCATATTTTTTTTATTTTTTTTATTATTTTTTTTTTTTTTTTAGACAGTAAAAAATTCACAAGCGCTGAGTATGGCGTCCAGCAGTGTACTGCTCAAACGAACGAAGGTATTACTTCGACGATGTTCTGTGGCCCCTCACCAACTCTATCTTGCTTTCAACCATTAATTTGATAAGTTCTCTCTCGCTCTTTCTTCAGTTCCCGCCGTCGCTCACCTGTACCGATACCCCCATACGAATACTAACCGCCACCTAGTGTTCAATATGCTATTGTGGAAATATACAGCCTCTACTCTACCGACATATTTTCATATTGTTTTATAAAAATTAATTTATTGTAGTAATATATTAATAATTATGCGATTATATAATTTTTTAATTATATAAGAATTTAAGAATTCTTTTGTGGATTAATTAATTGCTTAAAAAACTATAAAAATTCAAATTAATTTAAATTCTAAATTTTTATTTATTGAATTCTTTATTGATGATTGATTATATATTATATTTGCACATTTTATTTTTTTTATTATTTTAATTTGGTTTGATATCTTTATTTGGTTTATAGAATATAATTAGAAATTATAAATTTTGTTAATATAGATTGAAAATATAAATATATATTAATACTAATTTAATTCATTTATATATTACAGGCTGGAAAAATATGAAAAAATCAATCATATTAACGATTGCTGGATTAGTTGAATTCTTTTTACCAGAGATGAACTAAGACGAAAGAGGAATAGAGAGAGGACGCCGCAATCGGTGAGTACTTTTTATCAACTGAAAGTATATAATAAAACAAATATTTCGCGCCTAAATTTTTATTTTTACTTTTTGTATGAAACAAATATATTCATATACGAATAATATTTGAAAGTTGTTTTATTGAGACTTTACAACAATCAGCATGCAAAGATTACATTGAATCTTACAGCGATATTCATTTATTTCAACGCATTTGCTAAATATACAATTGGATTACAACAAAACCATTTATATTAAGTAAAGAATATTGTTAGTGCTGCAAAAGATACTCTTGATTACACTTGAATGATTTTATATAAATATATTCAAATTTTTGACAAATTGAATTATTATAATAAAGATTTTCTTGATATATTTTTTTATTATTCAAATATAAATTTGAAAAAAATAATGATTTTATATTTGTATATTGCATATTTATTGCCTTCATTTAATTTTAATATAAAGATATTTTATAAAGTGATAATATAGAAGATAATATTATATACATATAGTATCGAGTTAACTTTTTTAGATTTATCAGAAATATTTTTTAATTAATAAAAAAAATAGTTCTTAATTTTAACAAATGCATATTAAAATATATTTTAATTATCATACATATCAATACTACCATATATCATTCAATTTTTAAGAAATTGATTTTTAATCGCGTTTTTAAATTATTTAATAATAAAAATATGAAATTGTCATTGATTGTGTATTTCATGAGTATCTTTAAATCATTTATAACTTTATCGTACATAATTTTTTTTGAATTTATGTTGTATATTGTATATCTGTAAATATTGCCTCAAATATACAGCACTAACTATGATAGCAAGTAATTCATAGTACTATTAGTAACTTTTATTTACTTACAATTTCATCACAGCTTGATTATGTTTTTCTTGTTAATTATTAATTAAATATTTTCTATATATTTACACGATATTGACATAAATAATTAACATAGCATTCTCATATTTAATATACATATAATTTTCAATAATTAAGATTATATTATGTAGATATATAAAATCAAATTTTAAAAGATAATATTTATTAATATCTGTTTATACTCAAGTTTAGAAAAAAAACACAAATATTTTGTTTTTGTTAAATGTATTTTAATAATTTTATTGAAAAAGAACTAAAAAATTTGTTTCATCATAAAGAAAGATAACAATATTTGAATCTCGTGACAGTGTAGAAGTAAAAAATTGTTAAATTTTAGCTTCTAAAAATAAGTATGTACATAATGTATTATATATTATTTAATAAATAATTTCTCAAGTATATCATACATATGTACATAATAATTGGGCGTGAAATATTAGACCGAATCAGAGAAGCAATCTTCCAAAGACGTATTATCATTGAATTATCATTTTTATACGTATATTTTTTTGTTAAACATTGGTCCATTCAAACTCGAATAACAAACAATTTTTGTTTTCTGAATAAACGCATTTCGTCTCTTTTCATTTTATTTCGTTTGCCAAGAAAATATTTTTGAATATTTTATCTTTTCATTATCAATTTTTAGTGCAAAATGTCGAACGAAAATAAACGAAGAAGTTTCTCTGCGCATAAAATCGCTTCTTTACTGATTTCAAATGTGTATTATTCGCACTAAAAATAAATTAAACTAAAATTAGAAAGAACGTGATTTTCATCTTACGATGATTTAATACGTTCAATCGTATTTCATCAATTCAATCATCATATCGTAGGAGAAATATAAAAATAGATTCTTTTATTATCATTTGACTAAACCTTTTCATTTTTTTTTTAAACAACGCATATATATCACTCGACGTTAATGGATTGTCATTTTTTGCTAGATTTCTTTTTTTCTTTTTTTTTTTTATTTATATTCGATTCGAATGCATACAAAATCGATTGATTCTTTCGTTCTCGTTACATTATCTAAGAAAAAAATATTTCTTATCGAATCTGAAAGATCGATTTCGATATCTGGTATAATGAAATAGGCCACAATTTATGCCTATTCAATTATGTGAAACGGTTTAACAATAGAATAAGAAAGTTCTTGAAAGTTAATTCTATTTTCGAATTATTGAACTTTCGTAAAATGTATTATTAGAGATATTTCAACATTGTATAATGTAATGATTGTATATATGTTTGGTATGATATGAAAAAACCATGTCATATGAGTATATAAATACACATTGATTTTTCTTGGCATGGTTTTTAAAATTTTATTTTTAATCATGTTTCGAGAAAAATGTTGTTTGAAACATTGATACATTCTTTTTAGCAGTCATTTAATAGCATAAGTTTAGATTAAAAAGTGGTAATACGATATATATTGAAAGCTTTAAAAACTGGAAAATATATTTTTAGTAAAATTTCAAGAATCATTGCAAATAGTTCGTAAGATTTGCATTGTTTCAATTTTATTTTTTAGATATTTCAAGTTTATTAAAAATTTATGCTACGTTTGCATAGTTTATATTAAATATTTTTAAGAGAGAACTTTGATACATCGCCAAGTTTGAAATAGCTCAAATAATTGCATGAATCAGCGCGAATCAATTCGTCTCTTCGCTTTATTTTTTTCGTCATAAACAATGACGAAATTATTCGTCCATATGCAGAAGGCTATAATAATCTTCGGCAGAAATATGTTTCGTGATCATTTCAACATAATTTCTATGTATCTTCATTATAAATATTATTAATTTTGTACAGATCAACGGATCACATAAGAAGGTATGTATATTTATTATTTGTCATCAGTGCGGCAAATTTTTATATTTATTCATGTTTTTTTTTCTCGTGAGGGAAGTAATATTCTTTCGAAATGATTGTCCTGCAACAAAATACAATCCGCGATAAACTATATTAACTTTATTTACACTAATGTTTTGAGATCATTGAGCATGTATCGCGTTACTGTATTTAATATTAATCGAGAAGATAAATTTAATTATTCAAGTAATTGCAAAACGAAATACAACAAAGAACATAATAATTATAAAAAGAAAATATAACAAACAATAAAATTCGGAGCGAATTTTATTAATAAGAACATTTATTCGCTCGAAAAGAATTATTTTAATAATTGTCGTACTCGTTCCATCACATTTGTTTCAAATTTCGTTTAAATTTCACGTAAAAATGCAATCGTGACAAACTGCCACATAACAAACTATCTATCCTTTCTAAACGTGATCATTATTTTATACAATTTGCGCGATGTTCATTGAATTTTATATCGTCGAATATTATAAATATTTAATTTTCTTTTTTTTTTTTTAACAAATATACGTTATCAAACAACAAGCGGTGTATCAACTTGGATACAATAAATTTATCAATTTCTCAATATCCTATTAAACGTTTACTTAACGTGGAAAATTCAAACATTTTTCAAAAATTTTCCCCCGAATCATTCGAGGGAGGCGCAATACACGTTTTATTATTACAATCATATCTCATATACGATCAGATGATAGTCTTTCTTCTAAATTTCGTGCTCTTTTATGTACAATATGGTTTCTTTGCTTTTCACAAAATCATCCAATCTTTCGTCCATGTTACGAATATTATTTCTCCCCTGTCTCTTCGATATCTGGTCATTAGATATTAAATTTTTCGTTCTTAACGCAGCTTCATCGTACGTTTCAGTCTCATCCATGTCGTATCTCGAGCTCTCAACGTCGATTTCGGGCACGTTCTCTAATTCAGGTTCCTCGAGTAAGGCATCAGCTTCTGTCGGTCCGTCGGACGGCACATTCGCTGCTATCTGTTCGTCTATATCGATCGCGTGGCTGTCGTCTGAATTGTCAGCGCGACTTTCTTCCGTGTCAAGTGACGTTGCTGTGAAATACTTGAATTCGGCCTCTGATCCCCCACTCTCGATGACCGCTTGCGTGTTCAAAGAGTATCGGCTCGATTGAGCGTCTTTTTGGTGTCTTTCGAACGACGCCCTCTTATTGTCATCCGATCTAGAATGATGCAGTTTCGGTTGCCGTTGTCTTCTCAGATTGTCACCGCTGCTCGCCCTTGATCTCATTTCCACATCGTCGGATAGGTATTTAGCGCAATCGATACTGAATCTGTCCACTGACAATTTCCTGGGATAAATTTATCAAATATTTTTATTCACGCTTTCGAATTTTCCTTTTTAATTACTATAACGTTGAACAATAAGGATTAATATTAAAAGAATTTTGATATTTTAAAAGGAAAGATATATTATATTATATATAAGTTTAAATTATGTATCTTATATCTTATGTAAAAGATGGTTAAATTTAAAAGAAATTTAATTTCTCCCTTATTAGCAGGAAAGTCAAATTTAAAATTATAAAATGTGAAAAATTATTCTTTCTTAATTAATAACGCGTGATTAAAAAAAAAGATCCTTTATTTCTAAGTTTAAACGTGCATAATTCATAACATTACCTATAATCTCCCCTTCGAAAGTCGGGACTTTTCCTGAATTCAAGGCTGGCTTTACGTTGGCCCATGCTTCTCTCGATCCTACGATCACTTCCACTTTTGTCGAATGACATTTTATGGAAGCTCGGCGAAGAAATTTTACGAAAATCTCTAGGCGATATTTTTGTAAGATCTTTCGACGCTGTCAATTCTTCTAATAATTTTATATCTATCGAGTTTCTTTTCCTCGGTACAAAATCGTCTGGATATTTGCTATAGGCACCTGTACGGAAATAATTCGTAGTTCGTTAAAAATTCATTAGAGACGGATAACATTTTCGTATAATCACCGTAACGACTGACCTGATAATTTAGGCGAGTAACCGCGACCAGTCGGTGATTTAACAGCTTCATCAACTTCTTCGACGTAATCAACTTTCGTTTGTCGAAGCAGTTGATGACGTCTCGCTGTGTCCGATCTATCTTTAACTTTCAACGTAACTGGGCCTTTATTAGGAATGTGCAAATCCATAGCCATTGAAACCTGGCTGCCTCCCATCTTTTGCTGATCCAAACTTTCTCTGCTGACCTATTCAGAAAATTACTTTGATTACGTGCTTGATTGACAAATGATGTAGAGGAAATCTGTACAAAATTGTGTAATTAAAATAATATGATTTTATAAAATGATTCCATAATTAACGCAAAATAATTGATAAAAATATAACGTGGAATGTACAACAAATTTTTTTTTTTTGATTTTCGATATGATACAGTTTTTAATCTAAATTAATAGCAACATTTAAAAATTATTCAACATGTGATACTTAATATTTGTACAAGTGTTGCATGTTATATCTATTCTTTGAGAATTTACTTATTTTCTTTGTTTATCTTCAAGGTTTATCTCGTTCGTTAACTTTTGCTTTTTAATTCTTATTGCAAAAAAATCATAAAGCAATTTATGAACACTCAAACGGGTTTTATGCCGGTTTCACTTCATACGGGTCTTATCTTATCTGCATACCAAGAGATACAAGTAATAAATGCATAAACTTTTATATTAAATATTTAAATTGTACATATTTGAAATCAATTCAAAGATCAATTTGAGAGCAAAACATACGAAAATAATTTATTGTAGATTTAGAGATGAATCAAATTTTGTCTCAATATTGAAAGAAGTTATCCTAACTGAGTTATTCAAAATTCGTATAGTTAGCTTTACTCGGCAAATAAATCTTCAGTTTGAAGCATATATATTTTCTAACAATTTGTTATTAACAAATACTTTAACATCATTTCCAATAACTATTTCCATTAAATAAAAATATTATCACCTTAATAATTATTAAAACGAGAATCTAATTAATTTTAAAAAAAGATTTTTGGAAAAATAAAAATTTCTCTCTTATTATCCTTCTATCTTTGTAATACCTGGTGAGGGCTGTAGCTCGGATTATCAACGGAAAGGGCATGTCTCTGCAATAATTCTGGATTTAATAAAGCGCATCCAGCGTACTTTGATGTTCTTTTACGTGGTGATTTTTTGTCTATCAAAGTTGGCGCGCTGGGACTCTTCTTAATCGAGTGGCCAGCCTGTTTCTCGTTCAATTCTTTCGAAAACTGCATGAACTCCGCGGTCAATTGTTTCCTCGAAACCTCGTGTATGCTTGGGCTCGGACTTCTGTTCACTTTGAACACGCCCAATTGATGATCCCATTTCGTCGTTTGACTAGACGTGGATCTACGGTTCCGTTGATTCCTCGTATTTTTTATTGTCGACGTTTGATTAAAGCGGAAACGGGCCGGAACCACTTTGGCAGCGTTGTCACGGGCCTCGAAGGTCATTACACAGGCTGCCACCACGATAAATCCTGTGGGATTTTATCGCATTACCGAGGGATCACGGGTTACAAGTTCAAGTACTTCAGGTCATCGACTTAACCTATTAAGCTAACGTTATTTTCATTTGGAGATTGTGGAGAGAAAGCGTAAAATTTTAAGTAATTATGATTTATAAATCGAAATTTCTTTTTTTTCAATAAAAGGGATAAATAAAATTTGATATTTTTCTTTTCTTTTTTTCTTTTTTAAAAAATATGTACATTGATCGTTCATTTTGTGAAAATTATAGGATTGTAAATAGATATAATGTACTTTTTGTGAGGTTTGGTATTTTTATTTAGAGATATTATAATTAAAGTTTCGAGATCTTTTGAAGTACAGTTAACGAAAATAATTCGTAATATAACGTCAGATATTTTAATTATTCTAGAAATAATTGAATATATATTTCGTAATATCAATTATTTAAAAATTATTAATTAATAATAATTTTAATTAATTAAAATCAGTAATGATAAAGTATTATCAATGCGATAATCGAAGAATTTTCAGGAATTAAAGCGAAATATGCTGTTAATTTGTTCTTTTTAATTATTCTTTTGTGCTGAAAAAATCAATTCGTGAAACGGATCAGAGAACAAAGCGTTGATAATGGACGGATTAAGTGGTCTCTAAAGGTTTTTGAACATTTTATCAGACGAGATAAAAAGAAATATGAAATTATTATCTTAATATGTGAAATATATTTTAATTATAATTTTACTAGATAAAGTTGTATTATAATGAAAATCATTAACTTTTAATTATTAAATATACTTTATAGTATTGGTAATATTTTCTTTGATATATATTATTTTTATTTAAAAATAAATTATTATTTATTTTGCAAAATTATATTATATTTTATAATATAATTTTATTATACACGATTATATATCATCTATATCATTATTTTTTAAATTATATACGTATTATATTCTAAATTATCATGATTTATATTATAAAATATATTTGCAATTTAATAATAACAATTTTTTTTATTAAATTCAAATTAACATAATTTGAATTTTTTAATCGTATTATATACGCGTTTAAGTAATTGTTATTGTTTTTTCCAATTTTTAATGAAAATTACCTTATATTAAATTATACTAATAGAAATAATTATTAATTTAGTTTAAAGTTTTTATATTTAATTGAAAATTCTTCGAAGAATGTATAAGAAGAATGTCTGTCGTTATATACGATTTTCAAGACGTAGCTAACCGTGAGCCTCCATAGCTCAGGGGTTAGAGCACTGGTCTTGTAAACCAGGGGTCGAGAGTTCAAATCTCTCTGGGGGCAAAACTTATTTTTTCATTTTTTTTTCCAGAAAAAAAAAAGAAATGACATGTGCAGTACATTGTTTCAGACAACAAATCAAATATCATTTTTTGTTTTATTATTAAATAAGTTAAATTTTCAGCAATAGATGCTCTATCTTGTTTGTTACGCTTCCATACTCTATTTCATTTCATTATATTTGTACTATCATACGATTATATTTTCTATTTCGTTTTTTAATGAATGTATACAGATATAACAATTTATTAGAAACTTTTATAAAATATCGATGCAATTTTGCAATTTTTAAATATTCTTTTATAATTTTATCATTGTAAAATGTCGACTGTTGTGATCATTTGTTAAATTTTATATTTCCATGTATTATTGGAACTTATGTTTATTCAATGTTCGAAATGTTATCTTAAAAAATAATATATACATTGTAAATAATAAATTTCTTTAAAATAATTTTACTATCGAAACGATGACCATAGTCCGTAGCAATAACTATTATAAAATGAGAAATATTATTCGAGAAATATCATTCTAAATATTCTATAAAATGTTACCATTACCTCCTACGCCCATTACAATTGGGCCAGCATAACTGAGGTTATTCAGATGAAATCCACGTGATTCATTCTTCACTTTTATTGTTAAGTTACCTCTGATCTCTTGAGCCACGGATAGCTGATCTGCGAAGTATCCTACATGATATGCAGATATAAAATTCTTTGATATTTCCGAGAAAAATAGGCACGTTATGATTCAACGATTATTAGAATCGTTGAATCAAATTATTAGAATATATATGTTTGATCATCAGTGTAATAGAAAGTTTCAATTCAGATGCTGTTTATATTAATAATTTGCAATATTATTAATCCCTATTGAACTAGATTTGATTGGTAATTGATAAAGTTAATTTAATTCTATTCATGCTGATCAAATCGCAAATTTGTGAGCGGTGTAATTCGTATATCGCTTCGCATAGATATTATAAAATTGTTACAAGCATCGAGGAAAAAGCAAATCATTAATCAATATCATGCATCTATTATATCTTTCATATATTTTAAAGAAATACTAAAGAATGATTTGTTTACTATTTTTTAACCCTTTCGTTACTATTAAAAAACTGATTTATACTTTTTAATTATAAAATTTTACAGAATACACATAATTCTACGTTGGATACTCTGAAAAAAAAAATGTTTTTACATGCATTCTCTCGTAACAAAAGAGTTAATAATTACGTATCTCTGTGTAATTTTAAAAGGTGTCTGGTATATTAAACACAATTTGTTGAGTTATTTTCACATTATTCTCAAACAGATAGTAACAGTAATAATATTAATGGAAATTAATTAGTCCCCGGAGTTCTACTCACCTATGGTCGCCATGCAAGCTCCTAAAAGCATTAGTAGCAGACCAATTCCGAGAGCTTTGCAGGCGTACCACAAGCATCGTGTTGTCACTTTGCCTCTCACCACCTATTCGATTTAATTGCTTTCGTTAACAGTTAATAAACCTGGACGATGATCATGGATGGATCTCTCGCTGATCATGGATGCTTTATCATCGTTTCGTTTTTAATTAGCTTATAAGCTGTTCAAATCAGACTTGACACTTTATACGATGTCACGTATTCGAATGTTCAATTTATCTTCATAGCATAATTATTAAACGATTGATAACATATCAAAAATTTGTACAATCCCTTTTGTCTTTATTTAAGGGAAAATAAGAATTATATTTAATATAATTCTATTTATCTGATCATTTCTTTTTTTTTTTTTCAAATTAGTGTTGTAAAGTATATTTTCGGTGTTAAATATTTCTTGCCACAAAAAATCTACGTGATCTAATTTTAAACAAATATCTACGATAATAATTAAGAAAGATGATAAGTTGATTCTGTGCTACAGCTTAGAAAGATTGGAGAAAATTGTAGAAAAATATCAAGTAGCATAAATTAAGAAATTTTGATATAAAGTTAATAAAATTTTGGTGCATGCTTCTTTCTAATTATCGGATATATAAAAGTGGGTTAAAATTATTCGAGTTTTATGTAAAATATATAACTTCAATGTAATTAAGAAACGTAATTAGATTTTCATTTGCACGAAATTATTTCCTCGTTAACGTGTTGTTTCTCGTATTGCAAATATAGATGTAACAGTCGCGTTTGTATGCACAGCCGAGCTTCTGTTTGCATATACACTTGAACAATATCGCATGTTCGCGAATAATATCTCTCTGCGGATACTGTCGAGAGAACTCGCGTTTCACTTTCCAGATTACACACGAAGATTATTCAGATAACAATTTTTTTAGTGAAAGGCATATTCTATTTCTCTCTTAGAAAAATCAAAATCGATTATTCATGTTCATTGATGTTTCGATTTCGAACTGCCAATATTTGACGAATGCAAATATGCAAGTGGATATTCGCAAAAATTTTATACAAATAATTGAAAATAGAATGATTCAAAATTTGAGAAGAAACGTTGAATTGAAATGTGGAATGATTTCTTTTTTAAATTTTAAAATTATATTAATTAATTTTATTCATTTTCTTTCTTAGAAAATATATCGACACAGTTCAATTTTAGATCAATTTATGCAGATGTAGTCGTATCTATTACTATACATGCTCTATTTATACAATATGTATCTATAACATAACATAATCGATCAAAAGAAAATGAATGAATCGTATCTCTATTAAAAAAAAAAAAAAAAGAAAGGATTACTTATGCAAATTTGTAATTGAATATATATAGCATGTACTTTGTTCTATTTAATATATCACTAAAATTATTTTCATTTATTTTATTAGATACAAAATTATTATAATAAATAATAACAGTAATATAAATTTAAAAAAAGTGTTTCGTTAAATGCGTTTACAATTTAAATAGAAATTTTTTAAAATTATGATACAAATTCAATAATTGAAACACAGACAAAAGATAGAAAGATTGGTGTATTTAATAAAATAAACGAAAATGATTTCGAGTAGATTCTTAGATACGTGAATTAATTTTGAAAGTACTTTGTACTTGGAAGTTTGAAACCAACCTGAACATTCCAGTGAGCTCCTGGACCGCAGGCTCTTCTCTGCGTCCCCTGCCAATGGATGCTTCCTTGGGGCATTTTGCGCTCCTAAAGTTGGAACAAATCCTGCATTATTAAAAACGAGTTAGCGTCGTAGTAAATTTAATAAAAGATAATGTTCCGGGGCGCGGTTAAAGCGAAAAGTTAGTTGGCCGGAAGTTGATCTAGTCCGGATCAAAGATAATAATGGAATTAACCCAAGAATGAAAACGAAACGTTTATAATAAATTTCTTTTCGCTTTTTATATGTATATATTTTTCAAATTCGCATACTTTTTCATCATTATATTCATTGTGAATTTTATCGCACGTTTCTTATCGACCGAATTTCCATCAATTCTTAATTTTATGAAAACAAGAAACACATTTCTTTATTCCTCACTATTCCAATTCAATGATAAGAGGCCGTAAGAAAACGAACGTAACATTTTTCTGACTCGAACCACGGTTTCATTGAATGCATCAATTCCGTGCACCATTTACCAGCAAACATTTCTCGTAAACAAGTTACGTCTACGAGTTTCTCGAAAATGGAGTACCAGCCCAGTACCTCGTTTCATTTAACAGAAGGCGAAACTTCTTGCTCGACGTCGCTTTAATACAACTTCGTGATACGTATACAGCGCACGCCTCGCCGTTTACCATCCTCTCGTGCCCATTCACTTTTACATAAGGATAGATATACATAACCAGAGCGTGTATAACGCGTTTGTGCAAAATTATCTGTCAATTTTCGTACATACGCGCACAACACAGTACGAACAGGAAAGCATTGTTCGTCCACGTTTCGTATCTCTTCGTGCGCCTTCCACCAAGTGGAAAGTTCTCACTTTGTATCGATCCAAATCCTTCTTTACGCTTCTTTTCGCAATCTATGTTTATGACCGAAAACTTATCTATTTTCTTATCACGGGCTTAGCCGGGATTCGAGATCTATTCGAGCTCGATTGCGGTTTCAACCCCGTCTCAGGGGTATATATATATATATATTGGTACTGCGGTTTGAATTTTATCGTTTCCAATATTCACAGGATATTTTGTGAGAGAATAAGTATACATGAGATGTTAAAGATGGTGTTTTTAAATCGATTCCTGACTCTCTACTTTTGTGATAAATTGTAACGTGTCGTCCTTCTTCTAAATTCTTTTTAGGAAAGTTAGAATCAGATTTTCGAAGATTTTCATCTGCTTTCGAGAAAGGAATATGTTTTAATGGAATATTTGAGAGTTTCATATTTTCTTGAGGTGTGATTGATATATGTAGTATTCGTAAAATAATAATATTTGTATACGGGAATCTTTGAAACAATATTAACGATCGATAGATAGAATTTACGTACGATTTATAAAGAAAATGAATTCTGTATTAAGATTGCGTGTAGTAAATTACAACAATGAGTGTATCGAACAATGTGGAACAAAGCAAGGAATATCTCAAAGCATGAGTATGTCAATTCATAATTTACATTTGTGAATGGTTTATTGAAATGAAAACAAGATGCATCGAATGTCTCGTAGACGAAATAAAATTTTGTTTTATTATAAATATTCATTTCATACAATCAAAAATATTTATTCATATAATGATATTACCGTATCGCGAATGATGAGGCATTAAAAATATTTTTTAATATTGTTCATATTATTTTATCCGTATAAATATAAATATAAATATTTTCACATTTTGAAGAATCAATAATTTATTCACATTCGACTAATATATTTTATCAAATAAAAAAGTTTAAGTTTTGCGGATGTTTAACAATTAATTCATATTGACTTCAACTCAACAGTACAGAATGGAAGAATAAAGTGTAAGAAACATGTATAAGTCCTAGAAATTTTATCATTTTATTAAAAATTTTGTGATACAAAAAGTGGCACGATCCAATTTCTTATTTTTTATTCGGATCGTATTCCCGTGAAAAAAATTTTTATCTCTTCCTATTCGAATAAAATATTGTAGGTCAAACACGAAACAAGTTCCATTGTGCATAAAGTGAACTCTTTCAATGCATAAAAAGATTCATTACAATTAAAGTGATTTAACCTCGACACGTTCTGCACTTTTAAATTCTTTTGACGATTGCTATTTTCTCTCTATTGATCAATCTTCGGAAGCAAGAAAGCTCGAAACTTTTTAATTTTTTCTTCCAAATCATACTTTATAGATAGTTCAGAAAAAAAGAAAAAGAGAATAAGAGTCAAAGCAAGAAACGTTAAAAAAATTTTTATGATAAAGGAGTAATTTCTTATTTTGAATTTCTCATAATTTAATCGCACTATCAAAGAGTCAAATATTAAATATCTCTGGTTCATATTTAGTCAAGTAAAGTCACAAAAGGAAGTCACGTATCCGCAACAAAGAGAAAATCTTAAATAAAGTAAATAACGAATTCCATTGGTTGTCAAGGATTGGTTGCTGTAACGATCGAACCAGCCATTTTCATTTGCATAACCGCGACCTTCGGTCGCATTGCACTGTTCTTCTTTGTCCAATTCGGTTGCGACTAACAGTACTGCCCCTTTGAATAATGCATTTCGAGAGATAAAAAAAAAAAAAAAAAAAAGAAATATTTAATATATTCCAGTAACTTTTTCTCGATATTTTCATACGAATATTTGATCGTCGAAGAAAGAATCTTCCATTCCATTCTTCCATTTACGAGATTATTTGCGATGGTCGAACGAATCCTCTGGTACACCGGAGTGAAAAGGGTGATTTCGGCTTTTAAGTTCATCCCCTTCTCCTCCCAACCCGAAGGGATGTTTTAATATGCGGAGAGCAGGATTGCTTTTGTGATTAAACTTCATCCTGCGAAGGTGCTTTCTTGCTAACGATGCGGGAAATGTTCACGTGAGATAAGAAATTTAAAAGAAGATAATGCAAACTTTGGAATAGCCAGCAATGATGTTAGATCGTTCGAGCGACATGGTATGATAGAGAATGTTAGAGAAATGGTATAAATTGGAAAAAAAGTGATGAATATACGCGTGGAGAAATAAACGAAAAACTTTTTTATATTTTAAACTTTATTTTTGGATAAATCGATGTTGGAGATTCGTATTTACCTATATTTTCGTTTAATTTGATAGACATTCGTTTCAATAATTTTGTATTGTTATATTTATTATATAAGATAGGAATAATTATTAATAATTTTTTCTTTTATATTAATTTTAATAATATCAGATTTTTCATATATCAGTTTAGATATTGTTGGAAATAATTTTTCTATTATTACAATTATGCGTACTATTTATTATTTTGAACGTATTTTTGTGATATTTCATTGAATAATTTTGTTTTTATTATTTATTTATGCGTACTATTTATTTCTGTGCACGCTTTTCAGAGTGTTTCAATTCTGTTCTTTTGTTAATATAATTTATGAGGTTTTTCTAATTTAATTATACTCTGCGTATTATTTATTTCTGTGAACGCTTCTCAGACTATTTTATATAGTTTCTAAATATTCTCTAATTCATAATTAAACTATTAATAATTCATAATTTCGTCTTTCCATTCAGATACTATAGATAAAAATTTATTATTAAGTTCAGCTATTTTAGAAAATAACATTTTTAAAATCCTCTCTATCGATTTTCTAATATTCTGTATATATATCGTGCCTCTGAAATTTTTCAATTATTTTTTCACAATTTAAAAGTGTATCTTAATTTTAAATCTTCCACTATGTTTATAAAGTTTTTATGAATCGTAAACCAGTTATGATCGTGCATTTTCCCGACTGAAATCCACTAAAAAATTTAATCATAACAAGGTATACGAAATTAAGCAAGATAACATTTCAATCCACATATATAATACAAAGTTAAATCACATAGATAAAACGGGAAGAAATCATCAATCGAAACAAGAAAAAACAAATTTTCTCTTTCTCCACTCACCTTCCCGCCACTCCGTATTCCTTATCGTGCCATCTCTCTACTCTCTTCCTCGACGACCAATATTCGTGCGCGTCTCTTCCAACGTTTCCTCCATTCGAATGTCCATTAAAACATATCGTTAAAACCGTACAACCAGTCCGCACCTCGTCAAATTTTCAAAGATATAACAGATCCCTTCGATCAATCCATCAATTCACAAATCAATGGATCAAACTTTAAAAAGCACATCGTTTTATTCACAACGACAATAGAATCGTTTCCTCGTGCATCGATACGGAGGGTTTTATTTTCATCCCAACACGTGGCACGCGAGAAACACTGGCGGCGAGAAATGCACTTAGCCTCTTGAACCACGTTCGACTTCTCTTCCTAGGCTCCCTAATTCCCCAATTAACCGACTGTCGAGCGAATTGCCAATTAATCCTGTAACGTGCGAATTTCATTCACACCCGCCGATCCTCGTTGTCGTTAACGGTGGTGTTTGGCCTTTGTTCCCGAAACGGTTTTCCCGACGTTTCAAAATTCGGACAGAGTATCGATTCAACTGCACGCACAGAGTGTTAGACACTCGGGATAATTTTGTAACTGGGGCGGCCGGATGAAGTTTCGAAAAAAAAGAACTCTTTTATATTTATCTCGTTTCGACTAGTTCAAGTCCCTCTTTGAGAAGTCCCTTCTGTTTGATATTTTTTTTCTTTTAATGGATTCATTCGTATCTCTTCTACTTTACACGAGATGATTGTAAACGGTTGCGGCTCGTTTCTTTTCAGGAGAGATGCGTCTTTTTTCTTTTTTTTTTTTAAAGTGGTTTAATTGTCGTGTTGTGTTTCACGAGAGTTAAGTTTCGGTTGAGAGACGTGTTAATAAACTCGTTCGATCGTTTTCATTCAACGGAGTAAATTGTTTTTGTATTTTTATTTATTTTTTTTTAAGAATTATTTATTATAAATTTTGGTAAAAATTTGACGATGAACTTTTTTTTTTTGGTTGCGGGTTTTGTGCGCTTTCAACGCTTCGGGAAGGCAGTTGAAAGCATTCGGCACGCCGATTTTATCCGACAATTTGCAATCAGATTTATCGTAGATTAAATTGAACGGGGTTTCATCATATTATAGTGTAATCAGGGAAGTCAGAGTCATTTACCACTAGCAATCGATTGCTCCAATTTTCCATTCCGAATTTCCAGATGCTATTTATTTGTATCTGTGCTGTGCATTTATTTCTCGTGCTGTTTTTAATATCGTCGATACTCATTTATTTATCCCACGGTATCCCTTTCGTGTACGTGCAAATATATCTTATATTTATTTCTCTCTCGTATCATTTAATTGTTATATTTCAATAATTAATTAAATCCTTAAGTTATCCAAAAAGAAAGAGATAGAAGAGAATTTTTCGTGAAAACGATATTACGAATAATAATAATCGTTAATAATAATTCCGCGATAAATTTACATTATATCTCGGAAAAAAGAGAAATACCTTTTGCTCTCTTCCTCCCTCGGCGTTCACCGATTCTCTCCTCTAAATTTAAAAATTTCCTTCAAAACACAAAGACGTGGAAAATGGAAAACTTCATTTCTTCATCGACACATCGATTTTTTCGACAATCTTCTTTCACATCTCTTCCACATCCTCCTTGCTTCTTTCCCTCAACGATCTTCGATGCTCGACTGATCGACGAATCGGCCCGTTTCACTCCCCAAACATCCATCCCCATCGAGAGAAACAAATCCAATCGTATATTCGAATTAATCCAATTTATAAATTTCCTCTTTTCTTTCCTTCTCACGCACGATCCTGCGACTCATTAGCCGGGACCCGCTGAATCCGCACTGGATCATCATCCATGACTTTTCCCACCACGATAATTCCCACCTCCCTTCGTGTCCCACCTTACGGGACACGCGTTGCCCACGGCTTTCCAACTTCGACGTGCATAAACCACGAGGCAGCGATCTCCCGAAGAACCGGCCGACCACCGACTATCTATCAGTCTATCGAGGGTTAATCCCTTCTGGCGGGATTTTCGGTATCTCTTCTTGTTATCTCAGAGATATCACAGTCTCTTGCAAAAAAAAAAAAAAAGAAAGAAAAAAGCAAGTAACAAGGTAAACCACTATACGAGTAAATAAAAGCGAGCAGAAAGAAAAGAGAAAAATCAACAACGATTAGAAACTTGAATATTCGTTCACTGAAACTACGATCAGAAGCTCGATCGAGGAAAGGCTTTGATCGCCGACTATATATTATAACCCGCCCCGATCCTCTTCTCGTTTCTCATTTAACGTTACGTTTTTAACGATTGATCCCTCCTTCGCCGAGAACGAGTTGAACAGGAAACAGGGGAGTCGCTGGAAAACGTTTACTAAATCACCAGTCAGGATCAGGACTCGGGGGACGACGATCAACGATGCCGCTTGAGGGAGTGTCTCCGTACTCCTCCAGCATCACCTGTTGGTATCGTATCCCGGTCACGGCCTATACAGGGTGGCACGGGCAAAATCTGCTCGGGCTGCCAGACAACGGGGAAACACGCTTGCGCGAACGCAGATCGATGTGTTATATCGCACGCTCTCTTCTCTACGGATCCTTCTGTCCTCTCTCGCTTCGTCTCTCTCTCTCTTTCTCTCTCTCTCTCACGTTCAAAATGAGACGGGGCGACACGTCGACGCTTATCGTCGATTTGACGAGTGCCATTGTGTCAGTCGCTATCGGACGCTGTTTTGTATCGTCTTTTTTCCCCTCTCCTTTTCTTTTTTTCCGGACAGAGGTGGCTCGATCAAATTTTTTTCCCTACTTTCGCTCGTTTTCGAGGGGTTGGAGAGAGACATATATATGTATATATATATATATATAAGATGATTTCTTTTGGGAAGAATTTGGATCTTGAGATTTGGGTTTTTTTTTTGGTTCAATTGGATTTTTGTGGCAATTTGTTTCGATTTGATTCGTGAATCGTTTTTATTTATCGGTTTCGTTTGAAGATTAAAAGTATTTCGTCGTTTTTTTATTTTAGGGTTTGGAATATCTTTCATCACGAACGATTTTGGTTGGTATTTTGAACATTTTTTAACATTTTTATTATTTCAAAAGTCGAACGATGGTTTCGAAGGTTTGGTTGAGAAAGTAAATTATTTTCTTTAATATTTTTTTTATTTTAGAATTCTTTATTTTAAGAATTTTTCTTCGATTTTGTATTTTTTGCGATACGTGTTACGGTTATTATACATCCAGTTACTTATATTTTTTTTTGTGAAATAAAAAATTCCTGATCTTCAAATGTCTTTTGATTCTTCGTATAATTAAAATTTTGAATACTTTTTGATATGTTCGGTTTGAAATTGAAAATTCTTAGTATCCTCATTATTTTTATACGGTATTTTTATATATTATTGCATATATTAAAACATATGAAAAAAAAAGGATTGAATATTCGATCGATTTTTCATTATAGATTCTAATATTTTTCTTTGGACCGCACTTTTGCGACGGATGACTTCCCTCGATGAGAAATTGTTGATCAGTTCATTGGCTCGTAAAACATTGATACCAACTACTTTTTGTTCCTTTCTGGGTATATTATTAACTTGATCTTCCTTTCCAGGCATATTATTAACTTATCAGACTTAAGAAAACTTTGTTTTGCGAAAAATATTTTTTTAAAAGGTTAAATGGTAAGAGTTCATCATCGATGTTGCGACATCATCCTACGTTTTACAAAGATGAAAATATAAATATAAAATTACGCTATTTAAAAAATTTTTCAATAAATAAAATTAATATTTTCGTTGTAATAGGGGAAAAAAAACTTCTTTGCAGTTTGCTATTTCTTTATCAAAATTACGTATTATCTATTTTATTCCACACTATAAATTTCGCGATGATTCAATCGCGATGCTTTAAATTTGTTAATTAAATAAAATTTTTCGAAAACGGAATTACTCAAGGAATTGATATTGAACTTTTTAACAAAGGAAGAATTTTTATAGTAAAATTTGAAAAAAAAATGTTCAATGATTTATGATTATTTCCAGGGAGAAAAATGAAAAAAATTCTCTTGTCATTGAATCGATTCGTTTTGTAAATAATGTTTATTAGATAATGCGTGCTTACGAGTATTAGGTAACATAATGTATTCTACGGTCCTTCATAGAAGGCGTACAAATCATTGTTCCAGCAATGTCTTCTAGATTAACATAGATAAAATCATCGTCGTTGTCATCGCTATCGCCTTTGTCCTCGTTCGATTCATTAAATTCTATTTCTCTCGCGTGAATCATTATCACGCGAGACGTGATTACCTTTTGTCCACACATAAAATCGAATCTGTTTGTCAAACTTCGAGACCATTTTCATTTTACTTTTGCTCAATTATTTCAAATTTCCCTCCAAAAGTACGAGATATTTTGACACATTTCGCGTTACGTCTATACAACTTGCTCCAAATGATTATTTTTGACAATAATATTTAAATATTCAGATATTCAGATATATTTTTATCCTGTAATTATATTTTGGAAAAATTCTTGTAATTGAGAAAGTAAATTAATTCGATTCATTGTTAATAATATTGTTGCTTAAAGGAAAGAATATCCCTTATTATTGATATTTCTACTAAATCAGAAATTCAAAATATCATAATAACTCTATAATAAAAAAAAAAATACTCGACAAATTAAGAATAAAAATATTAAATCTTATTGGCGCGAAATATCTAGTCTACATCAAAATCAGCGAGAAAAGTATTTTCGCGAAGTTAATAGAACGGAAATATACTTGCGGGGGAAAAAAAAATATTTTTCTCCATAGTTCCGTATTTGTGTATCTAACCCGGGGTTTAATTTTCATCTGTGCACCATGCTGCACATCAAAGAGTAGGATTCGAGGTGTTTGACTCACGTTCTAAGAAAAGAAAAGGAGAAGAAGAAAAAAAAAAACGATTAAACAAAATCGACTACACATCGCGCAATGATGAATCACTCGCTGTTGAACCGAAATTGCGCGCTTCTCCTCAGAACGGATCCAGATCAAATAAATAATTTCGAATAGGAACGCGATGGCCTCCGATATTCTAATAAACATCATTCGATTTTAGTGGTCTGTTGTGTGTACGAGTCCACGACGATCGATTCAACGTTCTTCCGCGGGTTCTTCAACATCAAACAAACCGAAGTCCCTAAAATTATAATGGTTTATTACACGATCTAAGATTCACCCCATTGGGCCTAACTAAAAATTATCGATAAATAACGTATCACTTTTGGATGTTTCTCTAAAGTCCAGTCGGAGCCCATTCACTTTTTCGAGCCGAATAATCAACTCGCGAGAAATTGGCCCGACGATTTTTTTCTTTTTTATTTATTTTTAAAAAAATCCTCCATTTACTTCCCTTCACGTTCGCTCAATCTCTTCCTCGTTTTCGCATTCTTCATTCATTCCTCACTTCTATATATATATATATTTGTTTTTTTTATTTATATAATATATATATTTTTTATATACGTAATAGCAAGTAACCTTAGTCTTATGTGTCTGTTTCATGTTCGTTAATTGTATCGATCTCGAGTCGAATGGAGATTAACATGTTCGCTGCCACGCATATATTATTATACGACGCTTTAGTTTCTTTTTTTTTTTTTTAATTTCTTACAAACTTTTTACTCGCTTTTATTCGTATTTTTTTTTCGTATTTTTTTTTTTTATTATAATCAAAGCAAAACTCGGGACAGAATTTTCCCTCAAACGTATGGTAGCGAACGTATTAATTCATTTACGCGCGGTATTTTGCATATTTTTCATCCTTTTCTATCTTGTGTATATGTACGTATGTATATATGTATGTATGTATGTATGAGTTTTTAAATTTTTGAATCGATTGTATAGTATTAGGTAGTGTAAATGTTTTGCATACATGCTCGTAAATTTACTATGTTCCTTAGGTAATAGGTATCAATAGTGTCTCTTGCTTGTAGCGTTAATAATTAATTTATTAAAACTTTCTATATCATCTTAATTCTCATAGTCTCTTTAATAATCGCCTATACATTCTTCTCGTATGTCTCTCTCTCTCTCTCATTCTCTCATTCTCTATCTTTCTTCTCATCTCATACATCTTCTTTACAATCTCTCTCTCTCTCTCTCTCTCTCTCTCCGTCGCACAATTTCTCTCGTAAATAGCTGCTCTTTTTACCTCGTAAACTCTTTTTGCTTCATTTATTAATTTAAATTCATCTAAAAAGATTTTTCGCGTGCGTTGTTCGTCGAATAGCTCGAGACAATTCGCATTTTTTTTTTATATTCATTATATTAAAAATATGATCGATCGTAGATGCTAAAAATCCTAGTCCGTTGGAAGATTATACATATTTTATTAAAGCACGAGGTGTGATTTGAATATGTAACGTATAATTAATCGAATTAAAAATAAACGAGATAATAAATAAGAATGATTTATTGATGATTTAAACAGGGTAGGTTATCACAAATTGGAAAAAAGATAAAAATATATCCGTAGGGTGAACTTTTTAATATTATTAAACACGTTAATATATGTTTTCTATCTGGTTTAAATTTCTCTCTCTCTCTCTCTCTCTCTCACTTTCTCTCTCTGTCTCTCTTTCTCTCTCTCTCCCTCTCTCTCTCCCTCTCTCTCTCTCTCTCTCTCGAAACATTATTAAATCATCTAAAATCTTTAATTATTTCACACGCTTTATCTCGAGCGTTCGACTATTTATTTTCATAGTTTGAAAAGATTAACGGACGAAGTTGCAGCATCAAGTTCTGTGAACATATTCGAATAACAATTATTAAAAATCTGCAAAACCAAATAATCTTTTTATCAATCTAAGTGCTCTCACGCTTCTATATAAATACAATAAAATTCTTTTTTAAAAACATTTTACAAACTTTTTTACAATAAATATTCGATCGTTCAACACTAGGTAAAAATTTTATGCGCCCAACGAGATATATAAATCCCATTTTCACCCAATTAAAACACGGAAAACTCGCAATTCTGTAACTTCGTCTATTCACCCCTTCTAACACATTGGCTTACGAATTTTCCATTTCCCACTCCGAATGATCGTAAATGTTAAACACATTCTCTCGAGGAATAAAGTGAAAAATCGTAGCCGTAGATAAGACAGAAAACGAGCTTCGAGTTTCCTCTCCGATTCTCATCAGTTCTCGAAACTGATCCCTCTTCGTTTCCCCTGTTATATACAACTGTGGATTACACCTCTCGATAATATCCTATTTACATGTCTTCTCGTCTTGCCAAACTTGCCCCTTTGTGCGTTTGGACATGTCGGTTGTAATTGTATATAATATAGTAAGTTACAATATTATTAATCTGAGTTTCTAGGCAGTTGTGTGTTGTATGTTTATATGTACGTTAAGATTTATCTCTAAGGTTCTTCTTTCTCTCTCTTTCTCTCTCTTTCTCTCTTTTTCTCTCGAGCACACGCACACACACACACTCTCATACACAGACGCCTCTCTCCCTCATATACGTTCAAACGATATACTTTCGCCCATTACACGAACGATTGATTTTGGCCTCTCGTTTCAATGCTAAATCGGTTCAGAAAAAGAAGGTTCATCTACGCATGCGTGATGAATCGATCGTTTCACTACTCATTAGATTCGTAGGAAATGAACACACGAACGACAACATGATTTCAATTCGATATTTGAACTTAATTTGAGAGAGAGAGAAAAAAAAAACGCTGATATCGACATCGATTTCACGAAAAAGGAAATTGCGACCTGTGATCAAATTTTTAATATCGTAGCTAATATCGTTATACGCGTTCCACAGTGAAATTAAATTGTGAGATTGATATCTTCAATTTTTCGAACATCTCCCTTCCTCGAGAAAGCTCGAGAATATCGAATTGATTCAATTCGTGCTACGTTTTCCTTGATTATTACGATTTACTTTAATCATATTTCTCATTCTTCCATCCCGTATCATCCACACGTATCAGCATGCACCCTCGAAATGATTATCTAGAGTTTCCTCCACCCACGAGTCGATTCGAAATTACTTCATATTTTCGGCATCTCATGCGGCTTCGAGACCTTATATACTTCCGGCGATATTTTTTTTTTTATCTTTTTTTTTCGAATGATTTCGTTTTTTCCCTTCCTTCCTTCCTTCTTCATCCGCTATTTTTTTTTTCTGTTTATACAAAGAATACACCGTTGCGGCTATACGAAACTAGAACGGTATTATTTTTGTCTACACGTGAATGAATAATTCCATGAGTCGTGTGGTTTGTAACGCTATCGTAAACACAAGAGTGAGTCTTGTTTCCATTTCCATGTCCCGATCAATGGTATTGAGCAATGTACTGACATCGAATCGATCGTTTGAGAGATATATCTTTGTCCTTCTCCTTCTCTCCTTTTTTTTTTATATAAGAAAATTAGAGTAATTAAAAATATCAAAGATCATATAGATAGATTATTATAAGTGAGAATAAACCGATTTTAATTAAATCTTGATATTTTTTATCAAGATCAATATTGCGAGTGATCTTACTCATATAACGTATAATTGTTGGTCAATTCTAATTTTGGAGAAAGTAATAACGATACAAATTTTAAATCATATTTCTAAAGTTTAAGGGTATAGTATACCTTTTTACAAATTATTTTTTACCATTCGGAAGAAACTCGTGTATTAATATTTAAAATTAAATATTATTTGAAAATAGAATTGTATCATAATTAAAATTTTCTCTATTATGAAATTACTATCTGATTTACGAATTCAAATCTAATATCAGTCAATTAACAATGCCCGATAGATTTGAATAATTTCGAAAATATTAATTGCCAATTGTTCTGAATTAATCGGTCAAATTACAAATTCGAAATTGCTAATCTGTTAATAATCTGTAATATCACGTGTGTATATATATATATATATTTCCCAACCAATCGATCCAATCAATATATTAACGTGCTAGACTTACTCTTTACGAATTAGAAATCGTAAATATCGTCCTATTGGTCTTTTACACTACTTAATCTTTTTTCACTACGTGGCGGTTATCAGTGTTATTGCTGCTAAAAGTTCATTCAACAGGATCCTGCTGCCTCGCTAAAATGTTATTTTATCGTAGACAATAAATTATGCTCGCCGATCTCTCCATCCTTTGTCAACGTCGAGGAAAACGCAAGCGTACGTATTTTTTTTTATTTCTTTTTTTTTACTTTTACGAGGAAAAAAAAAGCTTCCACTAACGACCTGTGTATCTCAATATCTCTCGTGTCGATCGAATTAACGAATATTCGTATAATGCAGTATCAGATATTTTCATCTAACCCGATATTTCTCCCGATATCCTTTGACACGCGCGTTCACATTTAAAAAAAAAAAGGTTTGACCACGAATCTTCGTTAATCCTCTCTCCTCCACGATCCCCTAACAATCCTCTGTCGAAGGTTCGTACAGAATGGTGGTGCGAGTCGTCGAAGGCGCCTTGGTTTCTTTTATATATATATATAATATATGTATATAATATATATGTATAGTCGTTAACAATGTTAATTACAGGTACCTAAAAATTTCTCGCACGCGTTCTCCACGTCGGAAAAAAGTAAGAAAAGTCGAAATGTTCGTTACAAGCTAGGACAGTCTACGCTAGTTTTCGGTATCATCATTCGCATCTTCTTCTTCGCTGCGCCTCTTTTCCTTCATTATTCTCTCTCTCTCTTTTTTTTTCTTCTTTTTCAACCTTTTGATCAATCGACCGCTCTCTCTTTCTCTCATCTCGCTATCTATTCCGTGATATCGTTACAAAGTCGATAATGGAAAAATGCCGTTTACATAAAAAGAAAGATCGCTTGCGAGAGTTGATCTCTTCGTCGAGTAAACCGCTAGGGAAATCGGTGTAATATTTGATGTATGCGAGCACACGACGCAATATTATTTACAATGTCTTCGAGACAATAGTAATTGATCCGATATTTATATCCCACAACTCGTTTCCTTGTGCAATTATTCTTGCAATTTGTGTATATATATATATATATATACGTTCAGATTTTTTCTCCACTTCTTTTTTTCTTTTTTTCTCGTTGATTGTTCGCTACACCATTTCTTAGTAGATCTTGAATGATTTTAGGACAATGTTCGAGAGCGATTGGCAAACCGGATGAAATTTTCTTTTTCCCCCTCTTTTGTTCTTTTCAAGTATCATCCATTCGAGCATCTAATTTCAGTTACATCCCACAAAGAGTTGCCATTTTCTAGATATGTGGAAGTACGTTCCCTCACATTCCCGAGTTCTTTATTTTTACGACTTTACCGACTAAAAATTGTTTATTGCTACGTCTCGACTACTATATCGAAAAGGGAATTTGGCAATTATAGTTTCACGTGTGTGTCGTAATGGTTCAGTACAAAGTGGCTTGGCAGTGTTTAATATTGGTGAGCGTAATAAACAGATCTGCCAATTTATCCGGATCCTTGATGTTTCATCTAATTGAGACGATATTCGAATATCCAAATTTGATCGAATGTTTAAAATTATATTGTATCGTATATGCGTCTATTGTTATTAATATTATTAATATTTGATAAAAAATTAATTATAAATTTTTATGATAACATAAAAATGCATTTATATATATATATTTATAGTACGTAAATTTATTTAAATAAAGATATATAAATGAAAATAATTTAGCTTATTTTTCCTATTTTCCTATTTTATAAAAAAAAGGAATTTTTAAAAATCTTCAATTATTAAGCTAACTAACGACATCATTTTATCATTGAATCTACTATTTTCCAAAAATGTTTTCTAAAATATTACTACTAATATCAATATAATAAGTTTAAGTACAATTTTAATTATTGAATTATTGTTGAGTTTTCTCATATATAAAATATCAACTCTATTTGTATATATTCGATAAAATTAATTGGATATTCGAATATCAAAAATATCCCGGATACTCGCAGTTCTAATAAAGTGTTCCTTTTACAAATGAACAAGCAGTGGCGTGAAATAATAGCGTCATGCATGTGTAATAGAAGCCTCGTTATAATAAACGCTATAAGAACAGTATTCAAGGATCTCAGTCGAAGGATTGGAAACATTCAATAAGTGACGAACAAGTCTTTCATTTTAATGGTCTTTGGCAACGAGCTCTATACGACAAAATTCTCTCTGCCATTTGTAAATATAGAAACTCTAAAAAGCTTGAAACAATCGAATATACGCAAATATTAGTTTCTGTGATTCTCTGGTTCGAAAAATTTCTAGTTAAATATTACAAAAGTTTCATCATCTCGTCGATTTTTTTTTTCTACTTCTTCGCATCTTCCCTTTTTTTTTTTCTTCTTCTTATTTTCCATCGTTTAATTCCTTGGTCTTAAGCGCACTTGTTAAATTGATATTACTTTAGAAGCAAGCATTCAAATGATCGTTTATATTTTTGTAAGATTGTATTCTACATATGATTACATATAATCTTCGCTAATTTCATTGATCTTAAAATTTTCTTCTACGAGACAAATTTTTAAATCGAGTGTAAATTTATCAGAAAAATAAAAAAGAAAGTATTGATAAAAATTTTTTCATCATTCGATATTTCAATTATTCTCCTTCAAGGAAATTTGATAATTCATTAAGTTAGAAGATAAACAATATAACGTAAAATTTAACAATGTATCATTTGATCGTTGAACGATAGATCTTTTTCTAATCGTCATTTGAATGCATACCACTTAATATAGTATCCATCGCTTCAGATCTTATATAATTATTCCAAGGTAGAAGTATCGAAAAACATTTATTGAAATTCTGTCAGGAGAATATTCTTTTCTTCCTTCTTTACGAATATTCTCGAAATAAATGCTTTTTCCAGCAAGCATTCTTGGCCGCCTCGATTGTCCGCATCATTATAAGTTATTCATTCAGGAACGCTTTTTCTTTCTACGAATTAGAATTCGTTCAGCATGCATTTCTTCAGAACAAGTTCACATTTCCACACAGATGAATACATGCTTAATTAATAAAAATCTCTGCTTCGATCATCACTTACATCCCCACAAAAACTAAATATAAAATATTTCTTAATATATTCTTAATAAATTAGAACTCAGTTTCTCGATCAAAAAAATACATTTTGATCAAGAAAATATCACGAGGTTGATTTCTGAAATGAATGCAATTAATAATAAAGGAAAAATGAAAGTTAAAAAAAAAATTCTCAAAAATAATTCTGTGAGGACATGGACGAACATATCCAGCTATTGAAATAGCAGCAAATAAATGGTTAATTTGTTGCACAGATACGTATACACAGAGGTGAATTGTTCTACAGCTCTTGAAAAATGATCAGAAATATGGAATCGCATAATTTATGAACGGAATGGGAGCGGAACGTCGGCGAGAAAATTGAACTTGTTCTGAAGATGATCGTTCGGCACATGCCCTCGATCTTATCAGTTTTCACGGATGGATCGTGTACGCTCTTTCTCAATTTTTCATCCTTCGTAAGGCGCGATCGAGATCCCCAGGAAAACTCGAAAAGATGTTATCAGGGTGGGGCGATCCGATCCAATTCCCGCACGTTTACAGGCTCCTATAGTTCCACGAGACGTGTCGAATCTTCGGCGATCGTACAAAATCGAGGAATCCTGATGCGAGCGTCCTCAAAGAAGATCAAGACGCTCCGTAGACGCAGGCAGAATTGTCCGGCGGACTGATCTTCTCCTCTGGCAACACTGCCGCTCTGTGCCATTCGTCTCGTACCTGAAATTTATTTTTAACAAATTATAAACTTGATACGAATAGTGAGCGTTGGTTAAAAAGTAGTGATTTTATTTGTTTTAATATACTTCTGATATGAAATAATTTTTCTGGAGTGATAGAATTATAATTTGCCTTTCTTTCGAATAATTAGAAATGGAACGGTGTTGGTAATTCCAATTTTAGTTTTAAACAATATTGGCTGGGAATTTTAGGAAAAAAAAAATAAAAAAATCCCACAAATTATTTGATTTATATGAATAAGTACAATCATTTATAAACATATAATTAGATCACATATCAGAATTCCATTTTCTTTCAAAGATAGCTAAGAATATTGATTTTAAATAGAATAGAAAATTTTTACTCGGAGAACGGTTATAAAGTTTCGTACCTATTTGACCAATGTTCCATTCTACTTGCAAGTACTTTTCTCCATCGTGTTCGAATCCCCACTCTACTTAAAACTTACTACTCCTCTTTCTTGCGAAATATACGTAACAAAGATTCTCCTCAACCGTTATTAAAATGAACGTACTACCGACATAAAAAAAAATTTCCAATTTATTACCCATCCACCTCAATTAATTTAAAGAAGGAAAGAAAAAAAAATATCCAACTCACCTGCTCGACCTTGGCGAACACCCTCAGCAAATTGAGGCCAGCCAACTTCTTGATATCGTCCTCGGTCCACGTCGGGTCCTCGAGCAGTGTTGCCAACAACTGAGGATACCTCGAAACGTCCTCCAACCCGGTAGGAGTGCTGGAAAAGCGCGCATCGATAATCCACCAACTCCAGCACTTTCAATTTCCAATTTCGTGCTGTTCAGAGAACACAGAGAGAAAGAGAGATGCAGAGTTTCCACGACAATAAAACTAAATTCGTCCCTGGGTATCAATTTTACGATTTACGCCTATATAAGTGTCGCCATTGTGCGTACACCGTGTATCCGAGCTCGGTATCCATTAGATTGTAATTGGTTCGTCGAGGTGTCGAGCATCGATAATGATTATTCTCTGAACAGCGCGTTGCGATACTCGAAAAGATAATTACAAATTTATCCCGTCGAAGCCGGCTCCTATTCCAACGTGATCGATCCCCGCCACCTTTCGAATGTGATTGATGTGCGCTGAAACAGCATGGATAACACGCGCCCTAATATTAACCTCTGCCGTGACAAATTTAAAATGTTGATTTTATTATTTTGTAACACGCGCTTTAATGCATTCGCGCTGAATAAAATCCCCTCCTCCGTATTTGATTCGCGTTTAAATTCGAATCAATTTCGAAGAAACGAATCGATCAGCGCGAATACGAAATGTGTTTTTTTTTTATATCCAGAAGTTAATACGCTGGATATATATATAATACATGTTATTTTATTCGGCGTTTCGATATAGGGGAAGGAGATATATAAATTAGCAAGTTTAATGGAAAATATGGGTATATTAAAATCGTTGAATATGTGTATAGCTAATTTATATCGCGTTGCGCGAAGGATAAATTTTGCGGAATTGAAATAAATTCGAGAATATAAAAATTTAGAAAATATTTGTATTTGTATTTGATTTTTATTTATGGATTTTTTATTTAATTGTTAAACTTGTTGTCCATTTTTCTAAAACGTATTCTTTTTTTTTAATTATTTTAATAAGAGAGAATTTTAAATTTTAGTTACGAAAAATAGTTTTTAATTAATTAAATGAATTATATGTATCTCTTAAATAAATACATACATTATAATTTTATTGTATATAGGTATATACGAATATATTCAAAGATATGTATAATGAAATTACTTAAACGAATTTTTATTCTAAATTGAAATTAATTCTAATTAACTTTTAATTATCTCGGTAATTTTGTGTAAAGAGATAATGAGATTCTAAATTGAAATTCTTTTTTCAATAGAATTCCAAGTCAATTCCTTTATTTGGATAATAGAATTTAAAAAGTTTATCGGTCAATTTTAACTCTTCACAACTTTCTACTTCTGATTTTAAACTTTTAAATCTCGATATAATACAATTATACTAGTTTATCACGTTCATTTAATTTCCTTATTTTTTAATCAGAATATCGATACTATTAAATTTGATTATTATCGATAAATATTCGATTAAATGATTACAGAAACTTGGAAATTGACATATTACAAATATTTTTAATAATTTTATCCTAATTTTGTGAAATGAATAATGAATAAAAAAAAGGAAAAAACGAAAGATTTCAAAACTAATAATCGCAAGGCATTCTCCAGAAACGATCATAGCTTTTTTTAGTAAGATAAGAAATAATATATCGATGTTTTACGTACCAATAACGTCCTTTATAGTGGCTGTACTGTTGCACGTTATGAAGTATGTATAAAACGGAACCATTGCCACACCGCCATTTTTAGCCTGTGAACAGATGCATTAACCTCAGACATGCCAAGATTGTACCGGCCCTGAATATTATTCGCGCGAAGAAAAGCGATTGTAAAATTGTGTCGAGTAGAATAAAGCGGGTATTTCATTTCCTGTATAGAAGGAAATGTATAGAAGCATTGAATTTGCGGTTCTATTGTGCCCTCAAAAAATTCTTCTCGTTTCTCTGCATTACATAGGCTACTTCGAAATTATAGAGATAAAAAATTTAATTAACTACCGAAGTTTAATAAAAGAAATCGATAAAAAGATTTCTCTTTCGTGATCTAATTATAGAAGTTTCTTTCCGAAAGATCATATTACTCGAAATTATATTCACTTTTCTTCTTTTTTCAAGTAACGCTTAATAATCAAGTGTCGATAGTATGACAGAGGTGAATCAGTGATGAATCAGTGCATACATATTTCTAGTTTTTTTTTTATATTCTTTATCGCTTAAGATAAATAAGACAAGTATTGGAAATTTCTTGATTATCAGTTTAATTATGCATCTTTTAAAATGACTTTTTTCTTGAATAAATTTATATTATCTTAATATATCGTATTATAATTTCTATTTTATCTTAAATCAATGAGAAAAGAGAGAAATAATAACGAATATTATTTTTTTCTTACATTTACCAATGTAAATACAATTTTTACGTTAAAGTATTTATTTATTCGTGCATTCATAAAAGTAAAAGTATGTATCCCCTTTTCTAATTATTTACCGCCTTTTAAATTATATTTAATATCACGTTTTGAGAAATTGTCATTACGTTCGTGAACATAATGCCTTCGGCTTCGGATAATTTGAATATCAGATTTACGCGGGAAATTTATATTCCGTTGGAAAAGATTTCACGGGAACTAATGATTTATGATTTCCCTCTAATTTCATATTAAAATGTTTCCGAGGAATGATTTGTACAGAAAATACCGGCCGAAAAAATAAATGTAAGACCATAGAAGAAGACTTTTACAAGGAACACAAGTTATTTTCTCTTTTCTACATTCAGGATCGTACATCATAATTATTTCTGAACGTGAATTTAAATAAACCCTTAACTCTTAATTATAATCGTTAAATTATGGTTCCCAAAATGATGCAGCAAGAGCTTATCTTTTCTATTCTAATGTCTTCGCTATTCAGAAAAAAAAAGGATATCTCTATGAAATACGGCTGCATATTTTACCGAGATCATAAAGTAGAAGGAAACCACACAGGTGATTTCGAGCTCAGATATGACGAGGATGAAAATCACGATAGATTTCACAGAAAAATTCGTGATTTCTGTTATTTTCGATGTTGGAAAATTTTTGAACATAATGCAAGAATGAAAAATCATCGATGACTTCTCGAAAAATATTCTTATCAAACTTAGCTTGATTTTGCTGATTTCGAATTTAAAAAGTACGACCTCGTAAAATTTCTCCGATTCAATTTTTATTTATATTATATCTGTCTCTTAAATAAAATATCGCGCACCTTGATTCGATCGAGAATTATTCCATAAATTTAAAAATTTTTAAATTTAAACAAACAAACAGCGATTAAAAGTATTTGTCTACAAGTCGTTTAAAGATGCTTTTACGTTTACACAACAACGGCAGATTTTTCCGCTTTAATTCGTGGCTCGTCCATTCGACATTGTTCAAGCGATATTAAAAAAGTTACGATTCGAAACGGAATACTTTCTCAAATCGCATGCGCGAATGGAAAATGTACATTGAAATTCGATGAGGTTGTTCAAATCTGAGGCGTATTTGTTGCTTCCCATATTGATTTTGTCTTTTTCGAAAGACAAGCAAGAAACGAGAACGATTCTGCCATCAGAATCATCTGCCTCCACTTGTTTTTATATTTGTCTCTTTTACGGGGTTAGCAAAGTTCCTCCTCTCCTTCCTTTGCCACGATTTACCGCCATTGTAAGCATATTTTTGTTTCATGAAAATTTTACTTATCATCCAGTATTTAACAAGGTAGTTTTTAATCTCTCTTTTTTGATCATAATATTAATATTAATTTTATACAAATGCATTATGGGATTTTGAATATTTAAAGTTGGAAATCAATAGCTACGTTCGATTATTCCGTTTGGTTTCAATTATCCTTTATTCCGTATTTTATATATTTTGAAATTAACGAAGATCTTTGATTCTCTTGCCGACGAATGCTTGTTAAATAACTTATCGCGTAACACATTTAAATCATAAGCTTTCTAAACTTTGAAAATACGAAAATTAAGTAATATCATTTTCACGCTGCTATCGAAAATTAAATGATCCAATACTCGATATTCTCTGTCATGAAAAGGAGTGACAGATTTTCAAGTCACGTAAAATGTCATTCTTTTAAAAGACGTGGACTTATTCCCAGGCTCCGGCTCTGAACTACAAATATGCTTTCTTGGACAGATCTTGAAATGTTCGCCAATAAAATTCCAAGGAATCGTAAAGTTACCCCGGAGAAATGCAATTCCGCTTCCACGGGGGACGGTATATACTGCGTTAAAATTTTAATATCGCCAACTGCTGTAAATCATATTTCCCTCTCACCAGGATTTTTCTCAACGATTGATTCGGAATCCCATGAAACATTTAATATCCACGACGTGTCCGGACACCGTTTGAAAAATCTACCCGGTTTTTCGATGGAAAAATTTTTCTTTCGAATTTTCTAAACGATGCGTGGAAAACGCGACACGATGGAGATGTTTCTTCCATCACAACATCGTAAAGAATTAAAGAATTCTCTTTGTTTAAACAATTTTGTCTCGTTCGAAATTGATTTAATATTCGAGTTATCTTCCACTATTCAATTTTTAAGTCGATGGAAATATTTATATTTAGATAAGAAGTTATGACGATTTGTAAGAAAAGAATTTTTAAATTGAAAGATTGACAAATTTTTGGAAATGGAAATTCTCTCGTCGATATAAATTTATAATTTATATTGAAAACATTTTATTATATTTCTTTTTATATTAATGCCACTGACGACGACGAGTCAATCCATCTGTCGGATCTTAAACGTTTTAGAGGAAGGAATATTTTATATGAAATCTAATAATATCAGAATAATCAGAATTTATGCGTATCAGATTTGCGTTATTCGCGTATATTAAGATTAGTATCTATCGTGATAAATTATACAAAGGCATCGAACGGAATTCCCAATTAATTTGCATAATGGAGAGTTCTACGGTACAATACATTCTAATTAGAACGAAAGAGCGATATGGTAGAAATCGGTGAGAAAGGAATAGGGAAAACTAATTTCGTCCATTTATTTACATTGACCTCTATATTTTCTCTTCGATTTTATTTCGATATTCTCCACCTTTCGTTCGACGATGTCAGATTATTAAGTTAATGAGAAGTAGAATAATAATAAAAAAAAATATAAAGAATAATAGAGTGAATATAAAAATTATTCCCAACAATAAATAATTTTAACAAAAGCGAATTTTGTAAAAATTTCGTTTATCTCGATAAAATTTCAATAAATAATAATCTTGAAAAATTAGAAACTGCGATAAACCGTTAAAATGTTAATAAATATAAAAGAAAAATAGGAAAAATTTGCTCAAAATATTATATATGGATCCATACATCATTTATAATTACGAAATAAGATCTAGCTTACTCTGGAACAAAATAAAATTTAGACGTGAACGAATCCATTCCACTATTTTCTAAATTCATTCCGTTACGTCAGATTATTGAATTACTAGAATTCATTACGACGAGGATACGCTTCCTTTTCGATTATTTATCCATATCGAATTCGCGATAAAAATGTAAAGAAAAAACCAAGATTAAGCAAGGATCTTTATCGGTTAGCTCGGAAAATGGCCGAAGTCTTTGGCGCAATGGGTGTATCCAGTTTTATCGGATTTCTTTTTATCTTCGCCCTCCATCGAAAATTACTGAATGTGCCAATCGAGAAGAGACAATGGCCCGCTGTTTCTAGTCGATACCTGACCCGACTTAAACTATGAGGTAGCCAACGTTAATTGGGACAGCAGTGTGGCACGGCTAATAACATGTTACCAGACAGGCCATCGTTCGCCCTCTGATTGGTGTAACTCATCCCCTTGTTGCTTCATCATGATCGAGCTTGGTATTGATTGCGCTGGCGAGACAAATAAGAAACACCTTGATTCGATCTCATTTAATAAAGAAACAATCCGTTGGGATTTTAATCAAGGAGCCATCGAGATATTTCTCGTTATTTGTTTTATTTCGATTAGAAATATTTTAAATATTTGTCCAAGTTTTTGTGTTATATATTTTTACATAACGATACATTCGTAGAAAAAAAATAATTATTGGGGTTTTAATAATCAAGTTAATCGAGGTATCTGTCATATTTCAGAAATCAGGTTATCCTTTCAATCTTTTCTTCGATATATTTATATTTAAAATAAATTTGTTTCGATTGAAATAAAAATTATTACATTTCATATAGTCGAAAATAAAGAAGTTTACATTATAATATACACGAGATTGATAACGATATCGAATGGACAAAGAAAATTTTTCATTTCGATATATTCTACAAGTGGTATTTGTTGATTTTCAATAATTTTGCGACGTTGAAAAGAAAATCAATGAAATTGGAAGCAGGACGACTTGAAACCAAATTATATATCCTGCGATATAATTTATCTTCGTTACGCGAGTCTTAGCACAGCTTCTATTACGATTATTGGATTCATAAGTGATTTCGAATTAACGGCGAAACATTGGGTAAACTAAGTGATCAAGTCCAGGCAAAGCTCGATTAAAATTTAATCCTATCCGTGCCCTGCGCTTGCCAATCACTGACGCTGAAATGACAATTACCTTGCATCGATGCTTCGCTCTAATCTGTGGGATTAAATTTGAGACGAGGACAATGCCTTAAATACCATTTAACCACACGTTCGTGAACTTAGCCCGAACGATTATTAATTTCCATTCGCGCGAGGCTAGTAATTAACAATGGCCTCAAATGCGCAAGTAGGTCTCCAATAGTTCGTAACTTCATTATTCTGTCTCCAATAAATTTAAGAAGATGCCAGATCAGAATTTTATTAACTTCGACCATTTTTTTTAAATCTATATCTAATCTCAATTAAGAAGATTAAGCCATTTTCCTCCGATATTTCCCTACAAATGTTCTTAAATTTTCATTAAAAGTTCTCTTAACTTTCCAAATCTTTTTCTTTAAATTGTTGAACGTTTAAATTACAAAAGGGTAGATAATTGTTTCCCCAATTTCGTTACACTTTTTACCTATTCTGTTCGTTTATATTCAACTTCCAAGACCAAAAAGGCACAGACAAAAACCAGATGAAAGGCTCGTAAATATTCGAATAATTATTTCCCCCAATGAGAATGTTTATCCTTTTAAAAACAGATTATACGTTCTCATTGACCGACCACCGCCATAAATCAACCGTCTATATCCTCTTTGCAATTTACAATTTAATCCAACAACAGGATATCCTCTGCAGAACTATTTTTTCGCGGCCTCATTGACCCATCTCGTATATTATTTTACACGAGTGCAACTTTTTCCCTCCAACCTCGAAATTCCGTCAAACTGCTCCCTCGAATGTACATCCTCCTGGTCGTTTCGAGCTCGTTTCGAATTTTCCTCGTTTTTTTTCACCCACCCTCTTCCTTCTCTCTCTCTCTCTCGATTTCGTTTGTCCACGAATCCAACACGTCCACGTTTCGTTCCCTGATATATCTATCAAATGAATGAATTTTTATTTTTTTTTTCCTAACCAAGAAACAGGATTGGAAGGGTAACGCGTTTTTCATCAAATCGAAAATTTGGAATCTGAACTTTTCGAAAACTTCTCGCTGTTTACTCACCTACGATCAAATAATCCTACGTTGATCAAAACGTAGCAAATTCGATCGAGAAGGATGATAATATTCGCACGCATTCCAAGTTACAACAAGTTGATATACATTGAACGAATCACGGTCTAGAAATTATTAAAAAATGTATAAACGATTTTGGAAAAATTAATATTAGTTTATTGAGATAGGAAGAGAACAATATCGTATCAAAGAACAATATTGATTGAGTTTTGGATTTATGAATTTTGTATTTTAATTATTGAAGAGGATATATAAAATACGTCACAATTAATTATAATAATTAAAAGATGCAAAAGATAAATTTTGATGGTGCAAATTAATCGATTGAAAAGACTTTTTTTATTTTTATATTTTAGAAATTATCTTTCATTGAACGATGAAATCCACATCAAATATCGTAGTCATATCAAACTTGATTGATCGATCCATAATTATGGAACATTCTATCTGCAATTCCACGTTTAAACGTATATAATATCCGTTCTGCACATCGTTCATGTACATCGTACGTGGAATATTGAAAAAAATTCACTTCATTGATCGTATTAAATCTGCGTCCGTGTTTCGAATCCACTTTATACAAAATTTTTACTCGACATTAAACGCAAACGAACTTTTGGTATATTGTCGAAAAGGGATTAAACTCGACTCGCTGTTCCACTAACTTTGAATGTAGCAGTCGGAAAACTGCAACTAAAACGTTAAAATTTATCGACCGACCCAAAAAGCAACGTCGGTAGGTTGTGGGTTAAGCATGGATTACATTATAAATGCTCACTAACAATTTTATCTGCTATGGTATTTATACTCAAAGTAAATTATTTTCTTCCCCAACACTATCATTTTGGGCGGAAATTGCATACGAAATTTTTAACAATTATAAACCTGGAAAATAATACGCGACCGAGAAAAGTTAAGGGCATCGGTTTGCTCTTTGAAAGATTAGTAAATTTTTGAAAGTCACATACCTACGATTATAAAACAAATTTAATCTTCTAAAATAAATGGTCAAATCTTGATCAAATGTTTTGTGGAAAATTTCAAACATTTTTCTTTTTATGGTTTCTTTTATATTAGTAACTATAGAGTTACTTTTCTTATTATAAAGAATTTTTTCTGATTATTTCATGTAGCGTGATAAATTTTTCTAAATCGAAGAAATATTCCAAATAATAGAATTATAATTTTTCCTTTCAATTTTTCTAGAAATCGTGATATTAAATTTTTTTATGTACAATGATAAGAAAAATTTTCAGATTTATACAAGATATTTTCAATCAAGAGCAGGAGATATATCAGTGATCGTATTTTATCCAATTTCGTGCGGAATAAATTCATTGATTTTAGTAAAGTATCTACTTTGCTTCTTCAGCAAGATGCAGAGAAACTCGTAACCATAAAGTCAGAACTTTTACGTTCTTTGCCATCCTATCCGGTTGATAAGGTGCACAGAAGAAATGTGTTTGTACACAAACACATAAAAAGCACAAAAATAATATATGGAGCACTTGTGCAAATTATTAAATTTTCTCACTTTTTTTCAAGAAATTTTTTTAATTCTTCTCGTCTCTTTTTTTTAAATCTGCGTGCTAATGTTATGATTTTTGATCATCGAATAAAGATCAATTAAAATTTTCAACATTTCTCCCCTCAACAGATTTGATAATATAAAATAAAGAAGTTTTAGAAGAATCGAAAATACTTCAAATATTCATTTATAATCTAATGTCTGATGAAACGTCGATGTTCGTGATAAATTTTCTTAGAGACAAAACGCAGATGCGTTTCTTAAGATATAATAAACAAAATTACGCCATTGCGTATTTATATTAATTAATTAATAAATTGAAAAATAAGAAAATAAAAAGTGAGAGAACTTTCTGCCCAACTCCTTCCGTTTCCTCCACCTTTAAACACAATTTTCTGCAGAGACGGTCAAGCCTGTTTCCTTTCTGTATGCAACACTCGTTGCATTGCAACTTGTGCCACCCCTTGACAGATGCACCTCTCCAGATGAACTCGCGAACAGTCGATTTTTCTTCTTTCGTTTTAATTTTTAATTCCCGTTTCCTTCCTTTGATTTTACACACGTCCGATTTTTCCTTTCCTTTTCTTTTCCTTTCCTCTCCCTTCTTTTCTTTTTCGTTTCATCCGCGCTCATTTCCGCAACCGGATACTGTACTGAATTATGTAAGTTTTTGCAACGACCACGTTCCTTTTTCTTCTCTTACATTACGTGAGCTTGTTCGTTTGCTAATTGCACCAGTGTTTCTCCTTCCGTTTAATGTTACCATAGTAAGAGCATTAGGGGGCGCGGTAAGCGAATTTGTCAAGTCGCTGGGTTGTTCGCTTGCGAAGAAATTTGAGAAAAATTTTAAAGTATTTTTTTAGTGGAAAATTCTTTGAATTATTTAGTTTTCAAAAAGTTTTTCAATTTACCTATCATCGATTTATTTTGATATGTGTATTATGTTTGATTAATGAGTGATTCCAAATTTTTTCGATCGTGTACTGCGTTCCAAATCTATCACGATTATCTAACATGGATAAGAATTAAAAGTTTTCGTGAAAATTTATCAACTAGAAATAGATTTCCCTTTTATTGAGATTAAAGTGCGAAAAAGGATTCCGCTTTTAGAAGCGATTATCCTGGAAATATTTACGCAATTTTTCTGAAACGAATAAAGAAACTGTGTAAATTAAAAATAACGTTGAATACAGAATCGGTATGTTTTAAAAAATATGTTGGAAAAATTTCCATTGGGTTGTTATTACTCTTATTCTATTTCGCATCATTTTCTTCCGAGTTTGAAAAAAGGAGGGAAAGGAAAAAAAAGAAGGGTCGAACGGAGGCAGGAAAAAGACATTTGTACGATGTCCAATTCGCGGGGGAGGATGGAATCGCATAATAATGCTCCGATCTGATCGAGTATCGAAATTGGCTTAACCTTGCACTATACCCTCCCATCGCATTTCCATATACCCTTAACTTTCCCACATGGACTTGGTTGCACATCTAAACTCACCAGATTTCTAAGCACGTCGTCTGGCACATTTCTGGTGGAATTGCAGAGTGCCCTGGCAGCACTGTGAGAGAAAATCACCGGCGCTCTCGTCGTTTGCAGGGCTGCCCTCATAGTCCTTGTCGAGACATGAGAGAGATCCACTAGCATTCCCAGTCTGTTTAGCTCCCTGACAACTGCCTGGAAAATAATAAAAAATAATATGCCATATTTCCTCCCTCCTCTCCCCCGCCCATCCATTTTAGACTTCGACCCTTCCTCCCGAGCGAAAAATAGAGATTTTCACCTTGTAAAATATTTAATCTCTTCTTATCCGAAAAAATTAACCCCGTTTCTTAACCCAGCGTCGACACCTTTGTGAGATTTCTTTTCTCGATTATTAATTACAAATACGAAGATAACAAATAATCCTTAAACAAAACATTGATAATAATTCAATTCGCAACACGATTTTAGATTAAAAAACAAACAAACAAATTATTTCTTATTATCGACACACATAAAAAAGAAATAAATCTTTAAATATCGAGGTCGTTGAATCGACAGGGGTTTTAATACGCGAATTCGATCGATTCACGCGTAATTCCGCGAACACGGTTAGAATGCAAATTTTCGTCCACCAGCGGCAAAGAGATTACGTGATTTTACAGTTTGCATTACCTTTAGCCGCGGCAACTTTATTCGGTACGCGGTACGACTGGAATTTCGCTTCGGCGGCCTGCGCAGCCACGTGTCCCTGTTTTGCATTCGCCTCTGCAACCGGCATTATAGAAATTAACTGACATAACGAATTGGCCTGTGCATTCTCCCGTGATGCGTACACGTATATACACGCGGCTCTTTAATTAACAGAACGAAACTCGCGGAGCGCAACATTGACCGTAATCTGCCGCGTTGCTACCAATTCTTTTTCCTTTCTTTCTTTTCTTTTCTTTTCTTTTTTTAATCCCCTCAACCATTTTCTTCGTTTCTGCGTCTTTTTTCCTTTCTCGGCTAGCGCAAATCTCTGAATCGTGGACAACTCGTGGAAAACGGAAATGTACGCTTATATACTCGCCGTTTTGCCGACAATGCGGGTTTTTTGCGAGAAGGAAAGATCGAGGAAGTTGGCGACGATTGGAGGGACAGTGTCGATCAATTTGTGGAATTGCAGTTTGGATTGTTTATTTTATTCCGTTCTTTTTCTTATTAATTAAAATTAAAAATGAAAATTATTCCAATTATATATTTAATTCTGGAACGAGGTAAAGAGAGTTTAGAAGATAATTAGAAATGTTATTTAAGAGCTGGATATATATATATATATATATATATGGAAATTTTTAGAAATGGAAATTGGATTAGAAAGTTTCATGGAAATTGACTTTGCGATTAAATGGACGTATTAGTTTAGGGGTTGATTCGAAGGAAAGGGAATGGTTAGACAGTTCTTCTTTAACGAGATATTTGGCTACAGTTTGGAGTTTCGGTTTAGATAACGTTGATTTTGCGAATTATTTAAATTCGCGAGGGACTTATGAAATTTCATTTTACGTCTCGAATCAAATAATATACAAAATATTTCAAAATATCGAGACAATCGAATTTTAAATCAAATTAACACTCTCCACAGACGTTTCAAAAATTTTTCCCCCTCCTCCTCCTTTAATACCGAATTACTATACAAATAACACCGATCAATCTGGCACAATTACTCGGGAGGCAATTACAGCGAGACGTTGAAAACTCTTACACACACACATAAACGTGTGCTTGTACCGTTAATTCGCCGCGATTCCACAGAGCGTTGATTAAGAAAGATGATCGGGGAACTTGACACGAGGAGAAGGATGGGTCTCGAGGTATTACGCGGCCTCGAAGAATGATCACGGTTGGAGGGTGAGGAATAGAAGAAATCAGAGAGAGAGAGAGAGAAAGAGGGAGAGGTGGATGATGGTGAAGGGTGAAAAATAGCGGCGAGGACGGAGAAAACGTCGGTATTTCGACCGATGAACATTTGTCGATGGCGTAAGCAAGCCGCCTCCTCTATCGCGAGGAAAATAGAAGGAAAAAGCCTGGTGCATAGACCGGAGGGCGTCGATACGGGAGAAAGGAAAGGAAGGAGCGCACAATGGGTGCTGCCTTTTTTCCTCTCTCTTTCTTCTTTTTCTTTCTTTTTTCTTTCTTTCTTCTTTTTTTTTTTTGTAAGAGCACCCCTGCTTTAATAAGAAGCCAGTGATGTTCGTTTTTCCCCCCGGCACGCGCGATTTTGCAGAGACAACGGGGACGAGGTGTTTCCATCGATTTACCACCGCTTTTCCACACACATTCGCCTCCCAACGAATATGTATTTAAAACCGTACGTACGTGTGCGCGTTGATTGACGCGGCAAATAAACGAGATTTTCGTCAACCAGTTGGAATAATTGAATTATTCGCAGAAGAAGAATTTCGATACTAAAAAAATTTTAGAAAAATTTCTCCCCGGGCGAAAGACCGTTCCTTATCTAATCTCTCGGGAATTAATGATATAATAACGTGTCTCCAAGAGCGAAAAATTGCATTCCATTTCGAGAACTACGTCCTCTCGGAACATCCTATAAAGAGACACGTGTGCTTGGTCGGTCGGGGAGGGCAACAAGAGGAAAAATACCAGTATAGGCGATACGAGTGTTGGGTAATCGAAGAACGAAATAGAAAAGGAACAGGGAGGGGAGATATTGTAGATATCGCGTACGAGTGCACATCGAGAGCGAAATCCAAATATACATTTGGTGCATGGAAGATATAGTTTCGAATTTAAATGAGAAAAATGCATCGGGCCGCGAAACTCTGTACGGGGACAAATAAATAGGCGGAGATCGTAGGATTTTCAGGACGTCGATTTCCTTTATTTCTCCGTTCCCGATCATTTTTCAAACCAAACCGTGCAAGTATTCGTTTTCAGTCCCTTTTTCTCTTCTCTCCCCCTTTTACTTCCACGCGGAATCGACAAATTGCGGATACCGGCGTTCAACGAGAGAGTGCCCCACTCTCCGACTCACTTCTCTCTCTGTTTTACTCAAGTTTTCTTCAGATTGTTCTTCCAGATGTATTTCTTTTATATACAGGAAAGGTTGAAAAATAAAGTGGCGGCTGTTTGATCGAGCAAATAAGAGAGACGAGAGATAAAATATATAGCTGAATAATAAACTTATTGAATAATAAACGGAAATAGGAAATAAATTTTTACCCGAACGAGATATATTTTTCAGTATCTGCTACCTGGAGAGAAACTTGTGCATCGATAATAATTTAAACGGGTTTTTACGTTACATTTTTCAACACGTCCTTTTATCGTAAGAATTAATCGTAAATTCGCGAAACTTTTCACATTCTTTCCGACACAATAGAATCGAATTTTTCTTTTCAAATTTCGCAATCAACTCAATGACGATGCTGCTATCGAAATTACCCGATTCCCATCAACGACCGACGCAAACTTCCTGGAAATGAAATAATAGATTAAATCTCAACGATTTATTCGACGAAGGAGTTAGCCTTACGTAATGCGTCTGCACTATTGAAAACCGGTCCAATTCAATATCACAGAGACAAAACGCGATCGGATATAGCATAGAAGAAGGAGAAGAAGGGAAAATCCTTTCGGTGGTGGAACTCGGTTACATCACGAAAATTATTTTTCAACCCCCGTGTATCCCTGTACCGCGGGGTGAGAGGAGGGGGGGAAGGGAGAGAGCGAGAGAAAGGGGAAACAAGACAAACGGAATAGCTTTGGAATCCTCAGATTAGTGGAATTTTGTAGTAAATCGTCTGGCAGGGTTGGTGTGCCTGCACAATAACGATTTTGTACCGACGTTGTTTCGATATAGTCGGTGAAGGGGGGAGGGGGAGGTGCGCGCTCCAACAATCGAGCCGTGTCTGGCGATGTGGTTTTCGTGTGTTTGCGCGCACGAATACACAATTGGAAATTGTGGTGGTCGGCGTGATGCTGGTGGTTGTGCATGTGCATGTAAATGAGAGGAGGAGGGATGGGTGGTCGAGGAGAGAAAGAAACGAGAGGAAGGACGAGTATCCGGAAGAAGGGGGAAGATTAGGGGTGGAGGTGGTGGGAATAGTGGAAGGTGAAAGGGTGGTGGGGGAAGATAGCAGAGATGGCTTATTTGATTTACGTTCTCGTTTGCCTCCCTTGCGTTTCCAACTCTTTTCTTCCTTTTTCTTCCTTCGTCTCTCCCTCTTTCTCTTTAACAATTTTCCTTTTTTTCCCTTTTATCGCGTGGAGAGAGAGAGAGAGGGTGAGAGGGAGGATGAAAATTTTGCAGGATCGATGGAAAAAATTGAGTCCCAGAGATCTGTGTGCTGGAGATGTGAAAGATTCATTCGATATTCATACGGATGCTACATGTCGAAATATGTAAAATATATGCGAGCAATATGTGGTACAGGGGGATGCGTACGTCCATATGTCGTATATCGCATTCACTTTATTGTTTTTTTTTTATTAAGATGTGATCTAAGTTGAAATATTCAAGTACCTCGTTCTTCCACAACGTGTTTTCATTTTCACGATATAGCGTCGCGATAATTAATTAATTTATAACTATAGTTGCGCAAAATTAATTAATTTAACTTAAACGATACAACCTTCTTGCGCAGAGAGCAGAGAGCGACGCGTCCGTTCCGCTCCGTGTCTGGAAAACGACTCCGTTAAATCGATATTTATATATATATATATATTTGTGTGTGTGTGTGTGTGTGTATATAATTTGTGGATATCAATGACGAGCGATGTTGTCATTTCCTGTGCCGCGATTCACGTTTTGTTTCATAACGTTTTATACTGTGCCTGTTATGCAAATTAATTTTGTATTTTGTAAGAAATGTTTATTAAAACATACATCGTTTTTATAGAAGATCTTTGAATATATAATTTAAAATCGATTAATAAAATTCTTTAATTTTTCTACGTAACGAATCCAATAAAAGGGACGTACGTTTTCTTTTCTTTTTTTTTTTAATATAAATGTACGCATTCTGCAAATCTTTTTGAATTATCTAATAACAAAACAAGAATAAGTTCCCCTCAAATTCCATTTCTTTCTTATATATTTCTTTTCTGATTTTTCTTTCTCTTTCTCTCTCTCTCTCTCTCTCTCTCTCTCTCTGGTCTCGTTTCTTTCTCTCTTATCGATATATTGGGATTCGTGTGCTAGAAATTCGGGTGGAAAATCCTGTTCGATTCCATTTTACCAGTGTGAAAGTTTGCGGCGAGATTCCATTCCATAAAATGGGTCACGCGCTCATAAGTTGAGAGAAGAATGAAGAATCGTGGCATAAATAGAGCGCGCATCGTCATTGATCGCTTTTCATTGATTATTATTTATCGCCGTGGGAGTACCACGTTAAGTATAAAAATATATCGTTTATCGATTATCGATCGATCGATCGATCCTTCTTCGATACTTGCCCGTTTATTTTCAACAAGCTGTAGAAAATATTCAAGTGAAACTTTATAAATGGAATATAAATGGAATGAAAGCTTATTAAATATCATATGATATTTTATTTTATATTAAATTCTTGAAATACGTTCAACATTTTTAATTGATATTATTTTTAATTCGTTATTATGCTAATTATAATATATTAGTGTATTATATTAACTCCAAGAAATTATTTTAGAGATTCTTACACTACTCGAACGAAAGAAATCAAATTATTTTCAAAATTAAAAACTTCCATTGAAATAATCCATTCTTCTTTTTTTTTTTTAATCTCGAATAAAATATATTATATATTTTTTACAATAACAAATAATTAAATTAAAATAAAATATGAAAAATTCTTATCTTATCTCGTGATATTTACGTGATAATTTTGTATATTTAACTCACCTTTCCAAACTCACTGAGGCCTGGCGTCGTATCCTGGGTACTGTTCGTCTCGCCAACTGAACAGACTGCCCTGCCAAGAAAATGTCTGTTAAAACTCTTTTCTCCTCTCGCGAAAAACCGGACGGAAAATTCAATAATTTTTCAATACACACGCCTTCGTTTCTCTTCACTCGGTGAAACACCGATAACATTTTTCACGTGTCGATTTCTCTCTACTGTCTGCTCTCTTTCCTTTGTAATGATAGATCTAGATATCTATAAATTTCGACCTGTTCCTTGATAAATCGAAAAACAGGAACACCAAAGGAAAATTTTATTTATAAATTGAATTTAATAATGTACTTTGAAATTATAACGATAATATTTCTTACGAATTTCTTCTGTATCAATCAATGTAATAATAATAATAATAATAATAACAATAATAAGATCTGAAAGAAGAAGAAAAAATCATTTCAAGCAAATAAAAATTCTCTTTCCAAGAATTATAATCATGTCTCGACAAATTATTGAATTACTCGCTTAAACTTTTCACTCTGATCTCAACTTAAAATATCTAAAAAACAAAAACCATACAAATCACTTTTACACCTCACGAAGACTTTTTACTAAACGATAAATATCTCCTTCTTAAATTATCAGAATTAAAATAAATTACCGATCAACGTTTCCTATAATAAATTACACCGTTTTAAAACAGTTCAATAATTCAAGAATGTCCGAGAATCGTTTTAAAAATCGACAATAATAATTTATCATCGCGAATCGAAGAGCGATTCCTGAGCGCAAGGAGACAATTTGGTAGAAGGGGTAGTATTGGGGGGAGGATAAAGAGGAGGATCGAACCCATAGAAAATTTAATCCGACCCGCGTAATCTTTCTTCTCTCGATTCTCACTTCGATGCTTGCCTCGTTCTTAAAGCAACGAGGAAGGGTGAGGAGGAGGAGGAGGGGATGTCGACTCGTCATCGAGAACCGCGGAAAATCCAATCGTCTCCACGGTCTCGGGGGAAACGGTGGACGAAGACAAAAGAAAGGGGAAAAGGAGAGAGAGAAAGAGAGGGGGACACGGCTCTAAGAATTGATGTTAGGCCAATGGAACACATTCTCCAAAGCGATTCGGCCATTGTCGCGATGAAACGAGTGGCTTGGCGATAACTGAGCAGGGGGAGAGATGCAAATGGGTATATCTCTTAGTCTTTCCTTCCCTTTTTCCCCCTTTTCTTTTATTATTCAAGAGAGGAGAAGAATTGGACGGTGTTCTCTTTTTTCTTTTTAATTCAAATAAAATATATAAGAATAAAGGAGAAAAATTGAATTAGCAACGCCAAACAAGCAAACAGAAATTTTTGATCTCGTAAAAAAATACTTTTTTGTTCCCCTTTATATATTTTATTACTTGCTCCAACATCCTGCACAATTTCTAAACGCAACGATCAACGACTTATCGATCGTCGACAAAGGGAAGAAAGAAAGAATCCAATTATCTCCGCGTAAGCCTCGACAAATCCACCTCCGCCGTCGTTGATTCGTCTTCCGAGCACGAGAAACTGAATTCCATTAGATGGAGTTCGCGTTTCCTCGAGATATGATATCCTTACCTATTCCCTTATCCGTGCATTACGCCGATCCGTTTCGAGGGAAAATAAAATACTCGTGGCGTCGAAAGGGAGAGATTTGCTCGGCGAGTTTCTTATTTACGCGGGTGGGATGGGGCGTCGAGGAGCGCATAAACTAGGCAAGGATTGAAAGGCAACGGGCTGTGAATCGGGGTCGTGAGACTCGGGCTATTGTCGTCCCTCGATACTTTCCCCTCGAACCGGTTAGTTACGAGCTTCGAGGATATCGGCCGTGGTGTGTTATACGTTTTGCATCCGCGATACGGGGGGAGAGGGAGGGGGGGTCGTCCCTTTCAGTGGAAACACCGCGGATACGGTATAAATTCCGGCTTCGTGGAATTATATCTCGACTTAATGGCGGGAAGGATGTCGAGTTATGTGGGTCGTGTTGCGCGTGGATATATTTCAAGGAGTTGCCGCTCTTTGTTTTCGAGAAATGTTCCTCTTGCGAAATTGATGCCCGATAGGAGGAAGGGGGTGATATCTAAAAGGAACTTGTTGTCTCGCTCGATTTTCGATATTCTTCTACTCTCCAGTTTCTGTCTATTTTGTATAGCGAAACGTATAATTCACTTGAAAGGAGATTATTTTTCTTGGATTTATTTCTTGCTCTCGTTTATATTGATTATTTTGAGACTGGATAGAGGAAAGTTTAGTGAAAATGTTAATTTAACAAAGATCCGGAATTAAAGACGAAATCAGTTTAAATGATGTACTTGTAATTAATGTACAATTATTATATAAATAATATAATGAATAAAATAGAATTATATTTTGAAATCTATCGATATTTCCGTATTTACATATTTTATATATTTTTATATATATAATGTGAAAAAGAGCAACATCGTTTCGTCAATTTTACAACAATCTAAAACGTTCATTCACGTCTGGAAATATCGAAAATCAAATACGGAACCTCGACCCAATCCAAGCAACAAACTGGACCGAATGATGCGCGTCTCAAAGATTCCTCCTACAACCGATTCCTTTTTTACGAGAAGAGTTGATCCTTCTCAGAAATCTCTTTCATTCGTGTCTCAATCCGTGTTGCATGCAGAAAAAGTTCCCTTCGCTACGGTTTCCTTTTCGCTATATTTCAACGAATTCCCCGGAGATCCCCTCCTTCGCATTTACACGCGCAAAGTTTCTTATTATTTTCTCCCTGCGCGGAAATCGGCCGGTTCTCGAGGACGTCAATTCTCGATGCAAGTTTTATGCGCCCCACGGTGCCCCCTGCAAATCAGACTCTTCCTCGCGCGTCCCTTCGATTCAATTTTTCAATTTTTACACGCCCTTGCTAAAACTCGAACACCGATTGTAAGTTTACCAACGGATTTCAAAAATTTTGAAAAGTCGAAACATTGGAACGGAATCTTCAACAAGATTATTGAAATTTGAATTTTTGGAAGATGGAGAGAAATCATGGCGCGAGGGGATGAGATGGAAACGGAATACTTTTCGTTTCGGTTACGTTTGTTCGGGGACGTGGGTGAAAATTTGCTATAAAATTTTGAAAAGTCATTGGAATCTTCTACACGATTATAGTTTCGCTTGAAATTTGAATCTTTGGAGGATGGAGAGAAACTGTAGTGCGGATGGTGGATCTCGGTGGAAACGGAGTACTTTTCGTTTCCTTTCGAGGAAACAAAGTTCTTTGCCCGGTTACGTTTGTTCGTAACGGAGATGTGGGTTTTGGCAGTGGAAATTTTCTGAGGTTTCGGTTTGCTCCTCGAGCTCTTTCAACCTGATCGAGCATGGGAACGGGTTTTTCTTTCTTCTTAGACGAAAACGGTTACAAAGAGGTTAGAAAAAGTGGCAAAAGCTGCGAGACGATGGAAGTTTCTTCGAATTAATTGAAATGGAAAGGGATCATTTGGTCGAGTCAAATGTTTTTACACGAGACAACGCCACGAGATTTCGGTGCCGATAACGATGCCATTTTTCTTTCGTACGTCTTTTGGTTTTTCTTTTTATTTTTATAAGATGTTTAAGGGAATAGCATAAGGAAGAAATATGTAAAAATAAAATTAATAGTTTGACTCTTTAACGAAGTAAATCTATTTCATATTTTCATTGATCATTGTAGATTTGAACAATGAATATTTAGACTTTATTACAATTTCATCCTACTTAAATTAACAAAATTAATTTATGCAAATGAATAAATTGTTTAATTCGCTGGCTATTAAAGCGTTAAAGAATCTATCTTTTTTAGAAATTTTGCCGATCTATGTCATAGATACTAAAATTAAATTGATCGTCATAATGAGAATAATTCGATATGAAATTGCATTGTATTGTAATTTAATTGCTAATTAAATTATTCTGGAATCTCGAATAGATTATCAATGTATCCGGGTATTCCAAATATATTTTGATAGTTAATTAATGGACCGATATTATGACAGAGAAAGCAATTAAAAAAAATCTACCATATTAGTGAATTTGCTGGTCTATTCACGGAATATTGCAATAAATTTCGATTCCAATTTAGCTTGTCCATTAAGCTTATCCAAACGTCATAATTCGAAACTATAATTGTAGAATATAAAGCTCTGTAAATGACAAGAACGAACTCGATGAGGATATTTTTCGAATAAATAAAAATTTAGAATAAAAAGAAAGTACTTTCTTTACTCTTATAATAACGAGAAAATATGTTAAACATTTTATTGGATCGAAGAAATAAGAACAAAGAAAAAAGAAATAAATTATAAAAAAAATGTAACGTACCTTAAAATTTGTTCATTTTCCATAAAATTTTAGATATCCATAGATATATTTTAATTCCCTCTTTTTAAAATAAGAAATCTTTCGTAAAATATCCACTCACACGGGGTACTTATATCCCCATATAATAAAAAATCATAACGAAATCATTATGCTCCACTTTTATCTAAACAATATTTACGATCGCGTAAATATATTTGTTTTTGGATATTTCAAAAGTGGCATGAAATGTACTCACCAGGAAGTGTCGCAAGCATGCGTCAGGGTAAGGTATCTCGCGCCCAGGCCGTAAAATGTCCTGAGAACACCCAAGGAATTTCCAAGGGAGTGACCACCTTCCACCCCTATAAGACTTGCGATTTTCCCTTCTCGATGAGCCTCGATGAGACCTACAAAAAAAAGAAAAATATCACTCTTCGCGTGTGGTTATTCTCCATTTTTATTCCTTTATATCGTTTCTCTTGTCGCGAAATACAAAGAAATATTTAGAAAACTCCATTCCTTCCAACACGGTAATTCATTTTCAAGAAAGAAAATCTTTCAGAAAAAAAAAGACAAAGAGATCGAGTTTCTTTCCCAATTCGATTTCTCCAGGGAAGAAAATTTCTTTGCGAATGCTTTAAGCCGCGTCTTTTACTTTTACTTTCACGCGATGTCCGACTTGTTCCACTGTATTTTTTCAACCCAAACTCGTAGCAATTTGAAATTTGTCTAATCCTTTCAATCCGTCGCACGAGGAAAGTAATCAGAGAAAAAATAACCCAAGCAAAACTTCCTAATGCCACTCGTTCGATTTTTCCCCAATATTTGCAATAAGATGGTTGAATCGCGGAAAGAATCTTATATTTTCCTCTGGGTGGAACGGGATTCATTCCAAAGCTAATTCAAAGTCCAGGTAATATCTCTGATCAGTATGCAGGTTGGTGCAGATGGCGGCACAGGCAAGATCGTTCGAAGACCACCGATCTCCTCGCCTCCGAATCACGCCTTTTCCATCCACTGCCCTTTCCCTCGACCTCGTTTCGCCCTCCCGGAGTTTCTCAAGCTTATGAAAATGGCCGACAGTTTTCTGGAGCGGGTTTGCTCGTCGCGAGAAGTTTTCACAACGAGGCGCGTGCACCTCGTGGCTCTCCTCCACGGATGTCGCGCTCCCCTCATTTTTCTGCGACGGCGCATGCATAACGCGATCTTTGCTTTACGTTTGCCGCGGCGCGAGCACGCAATGGAATTCGTGCCCAACGAAATTTCCCCAGTTGTCGACGTTTATCCATTTGTAATGAATGTGGAGGGGGTGGAAATGCCGTTTCTCGAACGTGCAGTCGAGATTCCACCCGTATTGGGATGGGATGGAGTAAGAACGAGTATTTAGAGGAATAATGTTCGTGAAATTGAGTAAGATAGATTTTTGCAACGATTCAAAATATTCCATCGCCCTTCCGCGTTTTTATTCGTATCTGAAATGGGGAGAAATAATGGAAATGATAATTATTCTTGAGACAAGTTGGAAATTGTCTCTTTATACATTGTAATTCGAGAATTGTAGTAGAGTTCAAGAAAATTTTTCCCGAATTTGTTGAAACTTTAAATTTTCCATCATCAATCACAAAACAATGTGATACTCTATGAATAGAAAAGTATGTCATGCAAGAAGATATATAAGGAGTATTCGAAAGTGATGAAACAGATTTAAAAATTTTAAATTGTCGATAAATTTTACACCTTTAATCCTATATTTATTTATTTATTTTTTCCATGCATCTTGGAAAATAAATAGTATCTCGCAATTGTTTCGATCAAAGTCGTTTAACAACTGGGGAGGCTAATTACACGGGAAATCAATAATACATTTACAAGTAACCATACATGCATATATATGTATCAATGTCAATAACAAATTGACACTTGTAATTTAGTTAGAAACTTCAACACAAGAGCGGGGCAGAAACGTCCGTTTCCATTCTATTCGGAAGTTCAAATACAAAGTTCAAGATGTAAGTAGGTTATAAACTTCAAATACAAATGTGCGAAATTCCAAGAATCCGCCACTATCTTAAAATGACGCGTAACAGTTTCCAATAATATTATACTGACCCGTTCATCGAAGCTTTTATTGTTAAATTTTATTCGACTTTGTTACCCCCTCCTGAGGGATGATTTAAACTTCTCTTGAAAGATTTGTAAATCACATGATTATCAATATTTACTATAGTTTTATATTTATAGATTGGAATTTTAGCTTTCAAAAAAATTACTGAAGATTATTATGCTTAATTTTCTTCAGAATGAGAAAGAATTGGAAACTTTTAATTCAAGTAACAGGCTGTTTAGCTTTGGTGTAATAATAATTGGAAAGCTGCAAAATTAATACTTATTGATTGTATTTAAAGAATATTTTTACCTAATGTAGCAGAATTTAATAATTTCCACGCACATCGATGATACATCCGTTGGAAGGAAATTATTCCACTTTTGGACTCCTTTTCCAAAACAATTTCATTAAAAATACAAAATCCTTCGTGACGTAAGCAGGAAATTCCCTTCTTTATCCAGCATTGTTCAGTCAAACAATACTCGAGCTCCTCGTTTCTTTCAAGAAACACAAAATGATTCTTTCGCCAAAGAAAGTTTGGAAATTTACCGGGAGAGGGGGTGGAAACAAAAAAGCAAAGAGTCTATAACCTGCGAGGAAACTTGTAAAAGTTTGGGCGACAAGTAACCCCCCTCTCCTCCCCGTTGGAAAGCTGTCAGCCATTTTCATAAGCCGAGGAAACTCTCGCCAACCGAATCGAGGTTGGAAAAAGGAACTTTTCACTTGTCTTTTCGGGCCTCTACGCGCCTTTTCCTTTCGTATTCCGAAGCCGAGAACAGAAATATGGGGAATTAAATAAAACCTGGTCGAATAACGTTTTTGAATAACGATTTTGACGGAATTGGAATTTTAACCAGATAGATTGATGCAACGCGGGGAGCATCGTGGATATAATTTTCTTGACAGCCACTTGTTCCCGTTATTATTCAAATTGGTATCGGTTTGAGGGAAGCTCGTGTCAGAATCGGTTTCTTGCGACGTATGAAATTGAATATGAAATTGATATTATGAATTTCAACGAGTTTGATAAAAAGTTTATCCTGCTATTCTTGCGTTGCGTTGTTTTCTAAATGCGAGGAAGATCATTTTAAAAGAAATCAGAATGGAAAGAACAAGTTTCTTTGATCGATATTTTTATCGATTAATTGTTAACTGTATTAACAAGAACATTTATAATATTTTTTTTTCATTTTACATCTCAAATAAAAAAGAAAAGAATTGCTTGTGATAATCAAGACTACAAATGTCAAGATAACAGCATCTGTGAACGATGGGATATAATAACAGAGGGAGCATCTTAAGCCAAAATTCCAAATTTCTTGGCCAGAGTATCTCGAGTCCTCTTATTTGTATTCTTTTAAAATAGATTTCGAATTTTGAATCGTTCTAAATATTTCATTCGTTTTATTATCGAAGGAAATAACGTTAAAATTTGCATGAAATTTTATCGATTATCAAGAAACCGCCGATAAGCAAACATTTTTCCCAACTGTCGGTAAAGCTACGAATCATGAAACGGTGTCACAAAGTTGGAACCAATAATTACTTTTCTCTTGAATGATACTTGCTCGAGCAATTAATACCAGATCTCCTTTGTCCCCTCGAGTTTCCTCGAGAGCAAACTTTCTGCCTAGTTTCTGTCGTTTCTGTTGCATCCATTGTTATTCACAGTTGGTACACGTTTCTAAGCAATCTAATTATCAATGGGACAAGTAGCAATGTACTCAAACTTGAAAATTCCTTGAACTATTGATTGTTATTACGATCGAGAGTTCCTCGAAATTATTAATTTACACTGGCTATCAAACGATCGCTCCGACATGATTGCTTACCAAGATTTTTACTTTTTATCAATTATCAAGAAACTCTAAATCGACAAAAATCAAAAGTAATAAACGATCAAACGCAAGAAAAATAAATAAATGTACATATGGATCCTTAGTTAGTTGATAGCCAGCAGTATCGAATTATGAATCATAGTAATTCTTTTTCTTTCACGATCTTCTACAAAATTTCTTCCTTCTTGCTAAATTTCTTAACATTATTCAGAGTATACATTCTCACAAATGTACACGTAATCAATGATTAAAGGAACAAGAGGCAATGTTTCGAAGTCCACATCTCGCGATGCAGTTTCCACTTTTGTGAAATAGAGAATTATAAATCTTTCGAAATCCGTGGTAATGCATTGTACGTTCACGGAAACGTAAGTCTCGATCCTTTTTCTGTTTCTTAGCGCTATGAAGCTGCATCTTTTATGTCTACAGCAACCTTAGGGAATCATGGTTGATAAATATTGTCTGAACCATTACGTACACCTTGATCTTTCCGTGTTACAATTTTCCCCGAGACTATCTCCTTCCTAGAAAATTTTAGTTACACTTTATATATACACTTTATACACTTTATCTTCCCACCATACTTTTTACGTGGATGGAATCGAACGTGTCTTAAATCTCTTAGGGTTCATCGCGAAACGAAAATCTCACCGGATTCTCAATCTCTAAAAATATAATTTTAAAGTGTAGTAATAAAAATAGTCGTACAACATCATTATATTCCTTATTTTGCGATTCTATTTACTCACTAAGATCCTGAAAACAATTGTTTAATTAGAAATTATCTTTGGCATATTTACGTACATTAATTCTTTATACTTTTTATTTTATTCAAACACGAAAAATTTAATTTCTTTCCTATAATAAATTTTCCAATTTATCGACTTTACATTTACGATTTTACAGACGTGTATCAATAAACTAATTCACTACACATTTTAAACAGAGAGAGAGAGAGAGAGAAATTAATAAAATAACGTAAACGATTTTATTAATTCGCATTTTAAATCGATAGACGAGAATTGAATCGAAAAATTGTTTCATGATCGAACAAAAAAAAAATAAAATAATAAAAAAGAGGGGGAGAAAAAAGAAACAAACCATGTACCGTTAAAACCAATAAAATTCAACTTTGATTCGAAACCACGCACTTTCCACAATGCAGATTTTCCGAGGCGAAATGGTTTGCAATTAAAAACCGTATCATTGGATCGAAAGTTCGAAACGCTCACCTTTTACGGAGGTAACCAAAGTTAAATGTTGAGCATTCATCTCGGCGAGGCGGCGGATCACGTCGATCTGTTCCAAGGAAAGTTGAACCGCGTTCAACTGTGCCGCACCGCATGGAACGTAGGCGGACCAAAACTGAAAAAAGAAAAGAAAACAAGCAATCGTTAGAAATGGCCTGTAACGATTTCGCTAAAAACTGTGTAAAAAAAAAAAAAAAAACATTGATACAGTTAATTGGATCTCTCGCACATAAACGGATTCTTTTAATCGGTAAATCTTTGAATCTTGATTACATTTGCTCGTTAAAATCAAGTTAATATCGAGTTTATTTGTTGGGAGAGAAGGATTGTTGATTTTTAAATTATATATAAATAATTCATTTCGTTAAATAGATTTATCGAGGTTATTTTACAAATATATATATTTACGTAAGAAATATCCTCGTAATACTGGATTATCATTTCCAAGCGCTGTTAAACCTCGAATTCTTTCACGTTCAATTACAAAATTAGATTCGAGTGATTATCTTCGAGCGTAATCGATGCACGCTTATCTTTGCGGTTCGATAATCATACGTTCCGCTCAAACAAAATAGATGCATTTTTACGCTTCGGTTAATTTAACTGTGAACAGTAACAAGAAGATTATCATATCGTAATGTAATCGTTGCACGGTATATTAATTTCTGGTTGCGAAAGAATTAAATTGCAGTCGCAAATCCGACGATAAGTATTCTTAGAGAATTAAATATTTCTTCTTCCAATTTGTTCTAATCGAAGATAAAACGGGGACCAATGATTCATCAATATTCATCGCGCATTTAAGCGCTTTCATTATTATCGCGTGATGCTAATTAACCACCGATTGTAGCGTCGGTAATATCGTAATCATAACACTTGAGAACACTTAGCAATGGACGAGATAGACCAGTTAATTAACGTCTCTCGCTCTACAAATTGCACTCACGCGAACCGCTCTCCCCTCTATTTTGAAAATAATAATTATTCGCGGATAGTTAATCAGCTTGGTAATAATCAATTCAATCGAAAGTAGAGATTAAAATTTATATAAAGGAAAATAAAGAAAAATCATTGACGTTCTTTTTTTAAAATTTTACCTGACAGCAAATTTATTCGTTATTCGAGTTATAAAAATATAACTCGTCGCTTAAATCTAAATCATTGATAATTCTCTAAAATTCTAGCAGAAAATTTATTTATTTGTCGAATAGTTGCATATTTTTCGTTCCAGATACAACTCGTCGTTTAAACAAAAATTGACATTCTTTCTTTAAAATTTTACCTGACAGCAAATTTATTTATTCGTCAAATAATACAATATTTCAAATATAATGATATTTATTTATCAAATAATATGTTTCTCGTTCGAAAATTATGAAAGAAGAGATCAAGCGTTACGGGAAATATTCTTCAGTGTAAATTTAAACACAACAGACGACTTCGAATCGTCGAATAATGTTAATGGACGCAACAGAAGTTATCGTTTCACGTTTCCAAGATGTTATTAACCGGTGCACGAAAAGAAAGACCGGTCGTGACGAATAGAAAGTTGTCCAGGGGCGATTTTCGAGGGGTTTGGAAGAGGCTATTCGAGCATTTCACTAGCCTTCCTCCCCTTTGAGAAGGGAACGTTACCAATTACTCGGCGGTCTGATTACCGTCGAGTTTCTCTGCCAGTGTAAATATTGAATTTACCCCTCCCCTAACCCGATTGGCATCCCTAATTCTCACGAGGCTGCCGTGACGTCAACGTTATCATACTAATCGCGATGCGTTGAAATTTCCATCCTTTCGAACTCTTTCGGATCCTTGTTTCAAACGACTCGTATTCCCTTTGATTCAAGGAAAAATTTGACTCGACTTTGGTGAAAGTCGCGGGGAGGTGAAAGGAATCGGAAAATTTTTTTTGAAAATAATAAAAGATTCGTTCAAGCTGAAGATAGGCTATGAAGAGATTTCATCTCTCTTAAATCGCGTGTTTAAAAAAAGTAACGTAAAAATTATTAATAACAAAGAGAGATGATAGAGAATTCTCGTGGATGCTTTTTAAAAAGCATCGAATTTGAAACGATCCGGATTGTCAACTATGAATAATATCGTAAAAAGAAAACGAGCAAAATGACTCTCAAAAATGTTCCATATCGCGGAAACATTTTCTCCGTTTAACGTAAATCGATCGCAATTATAACGTTAATGCAGTTTTAACGCGATACGATTTAAACGTAGCCAAAGTTGGGTGTAATAAATGGGGAAGTCGGATAATGGAAACAGCAAATACAGGTTACACGAAGATTCGTTCAAGCTTATAAACCTGTGTACATCTCTGTAATTTAAATCGACCTTAGCTAACTTACGTTAAATCTGCTCGATTTTAACGAGAAGGGAAACTTTTTATCTCGAGTTTTATCGCGAGTTACCTGTTATTAATTACCCTCTCTCGAATTTCTTTTCTTTCTTTGAGGAGGGGAAGGGAGGCCTCAATTCGAGAAAGAACCAAGAAAAATGATTTCTCCAACTCTCTCTCTCTCTCTCCTCCCCCCCTCCTCTCGAAAAATGGATTAAACACGACGCGAGACTCGACGTTTCACGGTTGGCTTTTTACCCCCTCCCCCGCATCAGAGAAAATAATTGAGTTGTTGCCGCGTTGCCTGAAACTTTCACGGTAAATTGGGTATTTTCCCAACTATAAAATGACAGGATCCAGGCTAAAAGGCGTTGGATATTCCGGGAACGACGCACGGTGTACACACGCTTGAAAATGAAAAATTTCGTTTCGGAATTTGCCTCACCGAAACGAAGATTTTTATTCCCTCCCGTGAATCTTTCACGGGATTTTGATTATGCATCGATCGATTATCGATCCAAAAACGTAATATTTTTAATAACCACTTTCGAATCATTGAACAATTGCAACAAACAATTCCCTTTCCCCGATATATTCCTTCCTCGCAAATATATATATATATATAAAAAAAAAAAATAGAAGCAAGATCGGCATCCGAATTAACCGATCGAGTTAACGTCCAAGCTCGACCAAGTTGACGGTTCTATCTTCCCTGTGACACCCGGTACAGTTAAGTAGCGCTAAACGCGCGTACACAGGGCAGTGGAAATGGCGGTTAATAAGCGGACAGGAGATAAACCCGTCCGACTGGAAAGAGACGTGCGTTCTTCCAGAAGAGAGGCAGATAATACCGACCGAGTTCGGCTCGCGTATTTTATTCAAAACACGAAACCATCGTTTCGTGGGAAATGTGCTTTCTGCGATAAAAAAGGGGAGGAGATTAAAAAAAAAAAAAAGAAGAAAAGAGAACAAAGAGGAGGATACGATCAAACACGAGATGGGAGATTTCGAAGGAAAATATCCGATCCGAGAGCTCGCGCTAACGGCTCTTTCTAACGTGGAGTGAAAATAAAAAAAGAAGAGACCAGCCTCTTCGTTCCGTCCAAGTTGAACGAGTTCGGGAACAATTTGCTCGTGGCCAAGCCGCGAAAAAAGGGAGGGGGCGGGGGGCAATTAAAATTCTTCTCGATTTTCATCGCGCGGCCCACGCGAGCTTTCACCACATTTGAGTCGAGGAAAGCAATTTCAACCGTCATAGTCATAGAAAGGAGGGATGAGGGAGGGGGAAAAATCTTGTTGATTCAATTACCCCCCGGCTCGAAAGTTTTCTCCTTGGTCGTGTTAATTAAACGCGAACGAGTCACGCGCGACGATTCTTTCTTCCTTTTCCTGCCGGATCGTGTTTCTCTTCTTTTGTAAAATTAATATTGCGCGAAAGTGAAATTTTTAATTCGCAATTATTATATTAATTGTGTGCCGACAGTTTGTAGTCCATGAATCGTTTTATTATCGTTCGATGCGTGATAAAGAATAGGGGAGGTATAAGTGTATATACCTGGAAATAAAAAGAAGAAAAATGTGAGGATTAATCTTGCATAGAAACTTTCTAAATTAAATCTGAAAGGGGTTCGTAATAATTCGATCGAAACGAAATCTAGAAATTTGAAACAATTTCGAGGTGAAGTTTTCAGTTTCGAATTTTCGCTAAACAAAAGGAAGAAAAAAAAAAAAAGAAAAGGAAAAAAAATTCCACAAAAGGATTAATATTCTTAAGGAGGCCTCTTAACCCGATCTCATTTCTCGGCCAGCGATAACCAACAGAACGAAAAGTTCCTTTGATAACGATACCGAGACTGTAATAATGCCGGTTATTTACGCCATAACGAAATCTTTTATATAAGAATACGAGAGCCTCTCGAAAAGACACGTTTACACCACGATGCCTTTCTTCACGCTTTTATATTTCTTATTTTGCCCCCTGCCTTCTTCTTTCTTCATCCACCCTCTCTCATCATCCCCGAAGAAACGATTCTCTTGCTTCCTAGAGATTTTAACACAGCTAACTCGGCCGTGAAATAATGGAATATGATTCGAGAAGATGTGGCGACGATAGTTGGATCGATTATCGTCGAAGATTTCACGGCTAAATTTACCATCTTTATCGCAATAATCGTTAAACAAGGGATGATTAAAATAACTTGAATCGTCTCGTTTATATCGATACGAACTTTGTGGGTAATAAAATATTTATGTAACAAAAAGAAGCTATTGACGATAGATCTCTGAGATTCAAATGTAGAGTGTCTTTGATTATTTTGATTAATCTCGATCTTCTTTATCTTTATCTCGCTTTCTTTTTCTTTTCTTTCTCTTTTTCGAGGGGAGGAAGAAATCGATATCAGAACGGAGAATTCTACTTCTGTTTTCGTAAACGAGAGGACGGAATTTCGTTGTTTTTCCTAGACCAAAGATCCTCCAATTCGGTAAACAGGATAATTTTCGCGGGATATTTATCGACGTTCAAGCATTTTCTCTGTTATCAGCTTCCCGTGACCGGGACTTTTATTGACTTTCCAGCTTTCCGATTCTCCCCAAGTTTAAGCTGGAAGGAGATCAACTTCTAACTAAGCTGTTGGCTGGAAATGAGAAATTTCTTTCACTTCTTTCCTTACACGGGAAGATTTTTTTCTCCGCGGGCGGAAATTAAATAGTTCAAAAAGACTTCTTCTCGTTATTTCTATTATTTAAATCGAAAACCCGGATTTCCAAGTTTCGCTCATCTTTCGACAAATTGAACACCGCATAGCACGGGTTATTTTTAATTTATTCAATTGTCAAACAGTTGTTTCGAGTATCTCAAAAGAAGATCCTTTCAGAAAATAATCGTACAATTTCTTCGTCTCACCATATATATATATACACACACACAGACACACGTTACATTATTCTATTCTTCCTTCGAACAAACTTTCCTTTCCCCTGATCGATCGAAACAAACTCGAGAGGGCATCGAAAGTGCATTAACACGGGAAGGAGATCTGCATCGTGCAACTTCGGCATGGATAAAAGCTCGAGGTCGAAGAAACAAGGGAGGAGGAGAGGGAGGGAAAACTCGTTTCCCGAATCCCCGATGAAAAACTCCAAGGGAAGCGAGGATAACCGCGAAAAGTGCTCGTGACACGGAATTTCGTCGATGGCTGGTCACTCGCGACCGCCCTTCGAGCAAGCAAACAATCGTGGTGGAAAAGTTTCGTAACGCGGACTTAAGTTGAGGGGAAAACGGGGAGTTAACATAAGGGGAATCGAAAATCGTTAGCGCGGAATAAGTTGTCCAAGTGGGAATGGGTTGTATATATTTTAACAACTTTCAACTTTTAACAGGCGCGAAGAAATTGGATTAAACGGGTTCTTATAATGAAATTCGGAAAGGTTCGTGAGGAGAGTGATCCTGGAATAATTCTTTTATTGCGAAATTAGTCGTAGCTTCGTAGATTTAGATCAGATCAGAAATTTATGCGGAAGACGTGGTTCGATTCGTAAAAATTATACTATTACATGTTGTGTAACACAAGGGATGAAATTTTGCGTTGAAATTAGAAGAAGAAAAAAGAAGAAAAATTTTAAAAACGATTACTTCTGTTTCTTTCTTGATTTATAATTTCTTTCTTTTTTTTTACGCAATCGATCTTTTTACAGAATTTAGATAAAATTTTTCTATTTAAATATTTTTTTTTTTTACATATGCTGGGAATTTAGATACTAACGAATCGAATACAGTGCAATTTCTTTCTTTTTTTGTTTCGTTTTCACACGTAAAAAACTGTTGGAATTTTCACGGGGCCAGAAATTTAGAAATTTACATCGCGGGGGCCATTAATCGCGACGCAAGAAAAGAATGTGTTGCAAATTATCTGTCCCGGAAAAATGTACGTGCGTAATTAATAATTGAATACGAGCAGTTACATAGAAATAGCGAGCAATTGTTAGAGCAATAAGTTAAAAGCTCGTACAATTGCATCAATTAAAAGGATTAGAAATATTCTTACTCTTGTTGCACGTTCTTCGATAAAATTATTCTTGAATATATCTCGAATAAATAATTTTCTACGAAGACAAGCGTAATATTCTAGGGAAAACTTGGACCGACCTTTCAACTGACCTCACATTTAACCTTTTCTCTTTTAAAAAATAGTATCTACTCTCACATTTTTGCGGACCAAGTTTCATTTACCAGAATTAAACGGATAATCGATTTACAAATTATTTAAAAAAATAATATATTTATAGATGCGTTAAATTAAGATTTCGTTAACAATGAAAAATCGTTTAGAAAAAAAACTGTCGAATTAAAAAAGGTAATGGATATAATTTGAATATTATATCTAATCAGAATTTCCAACGTGTAACCACAATAGAAACCAATTATCGATAATGTCCATTGACGTTACGTCTGCAGGTGTCAACTCATTATTATCGATGTCGAACGAGAAAGCCATACAGAGAGGCAGAAGCATAACACCGAGGGAAGGAAAATGATCCTTCAGGAAACCAGTTCGTATCGAATCCTCCCCAGAAGCCGTAAAACATATCGCTCCCCCAATTTCTGTTACCCTCTCGCAAGGGTGAGAATAATCGTTCTTTCACTTCTTCGAAAGTAAAAGGTTCCGTTATTTTTTTTTTTCTCCAATAAAATCACACAATAATTCGCGAACAATTTTAAATTTTCGTCACTCAAAAATTTCAATCGTTCGTTTTCAATTGTAATATCGAATCGATAAAACTTTGCCTTATATATTTATACAAGTCAGATTAGAAGAATTTAAACGATATTCAATTATATATAACGATAAGCATATTCTTAAATATATTATATCGTGTAGGTTATAAAAATATTAATTCACCCAGAAATTAATAATTAATTAAATTAACGTTCTATCTATAATTTTCTTTTCTCTGCAACGATATCCTCGATACCTTTAAGAGCGCACAAATTTCCAGTCCATCGATTCTTCGATACCAAGAACACGTTTGTACATCCGATATTTGCATCATTAATGAAATAATGGATCCTGAAAGCATCTTCTTACGTTCGTTTCATCAGTTGGTTTCAAAGTCTTGCAGTTTTCGAATCGGGGTCAAGGAAATGGTTCCGGATCCTCCCCTTCCCTTCCGATTCCCTTGCTACTTTCTGGGGAGGGTATAGGCTTTTATCTGCACGTAGACACTCGTGAAGAGGAGAGGAAGAGGAAAGTTTTAGTCAGGTATAACAGGATCCCTCCTCCTGCTTCGTTGACCCCCCTCCATCGTTAATACGGTATGGATTCATTTTCAAGTAAGTTGGATCGATTTATCGGCGTGAAAGTGATTCCTCTAAGGGAAACCTTAGAGACGTCGTTTCCATGGGAAAGTGCTCAATTGGATTATCGGATGACCTCGGCTTTAGACCTTTTCCCCACACTTGCCTTCCTTATATTTCACCTTAACGCTATCGCTTTTCTTACTTACTTAATTGTCTCCCTCCCTTCCCAGGTATTTTATACGGTTATTGTTAATTTTCTTCATCATTCTTTCGGCGGAGGTGGAGAGGATAAGTGTGAAATTTTAACGATTTGACAATGGTTAATCAGAATTTACCACCTCGATTAAAATCTTGAAATTGGTTTTTAAAATTAGAAACTTTTTTTCCAGCATTGTATTAACGATGTGATGCGATAACGAAAGTTGATTAAACGTTCTTTATTCTCAATTTTCCACTCGAAATTTCGCTACTGTACAACACGTTGATCACGGTTACTGTCGTGTAACCATTACTCAGTCACTTTGTCCATAGTGTCTCTGAAATTCCAATTTTACGTGTATATATCACAGATATGTTACGTTTTGGAAAGGTTATTTTATCTCACGAAACTTATGAGAATTAAATGTATAGTTGGAAACTACAAAAAAGATTTAAAAATAAGAGCACACGTAGACGAAATGATCGAAGTCCATTGAAATTAAGACAATTTTCAGATGCTTCGAATTTTTGCATGAAAATATAAATCAGTTAAGAAAAGGAATTACAGAGAAGGACTTTCAACGTGCTCTTTCTCTTTTTAGAAGCTAGTTGCATAAAGCAAGGGAAGATAAAACTGGGATGAAATAAGACTTTAAAGCCCTTTTATATTTTGCTACTTAAAAATTAAACAATAAGAGAATACGACTATTCAACAAAGTAATAATAATACCCATTCTGTAAAAATAATTATAAAATAAAATAATCTTATTTCCAAGTCTCGCTGATTAATTAATTAGCCAAAAACCTAAAGAATCTATAAAATACAATCTTGAAACGATAATGTCTCAAGAAAATAAACGACCACCCACTTTGGAAGAGATTTGTATTCGCGTTTACTTTTTATGTTCCCTTTTTCCCCCCTTTAAACAAACCGAAATAAATTTACAGGTTTAGAAAACAACGGGAAGGGAATTCTCGTTTTCACGAAGAAGAATTCTCTCTCGTATGCGGCTCTCGTGTTCGATCAATTTACAGGGCGTTCCGCACTTTTCCGAGTAGTTTCCACGTAACCCTACCTTGTTAGACGTCAAAGTCAATATGCAAACGAGGAAGGGGCGAAGTGGTGCCTTATCGAGTTTTAATATTTATTCGTGCCGCGGGACTGTGCACTTCCCTTCTAGAAGAAACTAAAAAATTGAATTCCAGGCGGAGGGAGTAGGCGGTCGCAGGCCGATGACAATGGAGGAATTGCGCCTCGATAATCGAATTACAAATCGCCAATGGCAGGAGGAGGGGGCTTTCTAGCTTTTCTGAACGAAACGCAATCGGAATTTCAGATCCGGTTTTTTTCTCCTCTTACGTTCCCTTTTCTTTCTACCTTTGTAGCTTCGAGTGTCGAAACAGGAGATGATTCTCGAAACGAGAAAATGGGGAGAGTAATACACAAGAGATTATCTTATCACGATTCGATCACTCGGCAGATGCTTTCATTCGTGGTAGAGTAATAATAGAAAGCAAGAATATAAAGTTGGCAATGTACGTAAAGTTTTCTCTGAATGATAAAATATCAAATGGTTGTATCTTTTGTGTTTTTGGAAGTAGGGTCGATGCCTCTTAAGTAATAATTATAATATGGGCAATTTGACGACGATTCTTCTCAACATTTTTCGAAAATTTCCCATTTTACTTCGCATCGGGTTACACGAAGGACCCGGATCTTCGACTTATAGCCAAACAATTTGCATCTCGCTCCTTTTTCCCGGTATTTATCTTGCCCCTTTTTGCTTGTTTAATCTTTTTCCACCTATCTTTCCCTTTCTTCCCAGTTTCTTCACCATTGTCATAGGAAGACGAGAAAATTTAAAGCTCCCCCGTTGCCCGTGGAACCGCCTCGTCGATTTATCAGCGAAACTCGGGTTAAATAGAGAGGGTGGAAAAACGGGAGGCGAGGGTGAAAAAAAAGGGGAACGAAAAATATTCTGGCGAGAAAAAAATTTTCCCTAGAATTGCGATTGTTAACTTATGAATGTTATTCGCATCGTGAAACTTGTCCAATATTTTCTCTCTCTCAGTGGATTTTAACGAAATTTTCCGAGATTATCGTGAGATTACGAATTTTAAGAATGATCAGCTTATGAAGAGTTAAACGATATTTTTTTTCAAAACATCAGAAACAACTATTACGTCGTGAAATTATCGTGAATATAAAGTCGGGACGATTAGGTTATAGAGATACGAACAGATTTTATCGTGGTTAAGTTGCTCCAACTGTGTTTAAACGAAATGGAGAAAGAAAAATTTGATCCAAATTCGAAACATAATTTCGAAAGTGCATAAAACGATCGATATAGTTTAGACGTAGTTTTAATGAACCTGTTCTCACAAATTGGGTACGTTTGGGAAAATAAACGAGGGGGGAGGGAGAGGAGGATGCATTTATCCTCGGTCTGCTCGAAATGAATCTTCGATACGGCGTGCGGTCTGTTGTTAATTGCTGAAATAACTTTCTGTAGCGCATTTACGAATTCCGCTTAGCCTTTCCGCATAACTATGGTTTCCATACACTTTATCACGCGCGTAGATATTCATTTCGAAGTATCCAGACAGCTCGTGTATTGCATTTTGGATATCTTTGGTTCCTGGATATATTTCAATCCGTGCTGATAATTTCGGTCGTTGAAGATTTTTCTTCGCCTTCGAAGTTTTTATTTCTTCGAGGGAAGAAAATTGGAAATTTTAAGAAAGAGATAAAGGAGATTATTCGAATATTTTCAATTCGATTAGAGATCACAATGATTATCTTTTAATTATTTTTAAAGTAATGGAAAGCTTGTTGTGTAAGAGGAACGAAGTAATAACTCGCTCATTAATTGGCTAAATTAAACAGATGATATTCCAAGAAGTTGAAATACATCATTAAACTCGAATTCTCCAAGCTTTGAGTTTAAACTTCATCCACCCAAGCCATTTCATTACTTGCTCGCACCTTCTTAATTACAACGCACCATCTAAGTTTCCAGACAGACAGACTTTCTTCATTCACGATATATCTCCATAATATTAACCCGAAAAACGGCTTCATTTTCCGCGTTTAACTGCGAGTTTAATATTCAAATCAGGGATCAGGTGTCGATCGAACGAAGCTCACGATTATGTACAACTTGTAGATAAAATTAATTCAAATTTATAAGTTCGATCACGCGTAATTAAGATTCAAGCTCTCTCTCCAACGATAAGTTTCCATCGTCAACTTCCTTGAATTAATCCTTTATTATTCCAACGATTTAGAAAATTACCTAATTTTTATCCAATTTCGATAAATTTTTCAATTCTCTTTACGACGACAATTTAAAATTTCCATAATAATTCCGTATGTTCTCCGTGTTAGAATATTTGTTAGAAAGTCGATACAAGGGGGTTCACGAGAAATAAAAATATCGACTCGAACGTGATCTTCGTCCCCGAAATCTCAGGACAGGAAGTATGGGACACACGTTGGCCGCATAACAAATATCCCCAGAGCGGGGGAGATTTATTAAAATCGGGAAAGCCGGCTTGGCTGGTGAAAAATTTGAGACGCATCTTCCCACCGCGGATGTTTTTCACGGAAATTTCGCGCAACTTTGCCTGGTCTCCAACTTCCCAGACAGGATCATTCGTAATTCAAAGACGCATCCATCTCTTATCTCCGCCTATGCATATATGTACGCGTGAGAATAACCCCAGCATTTGCAAACTTCTCGGCAGTTGCGTTACTTCATTTTCAAGTGTTTGTTTTCTTCGGCGTTAGTTCCTCGGGATTCGCAAACATCGTTCGCGATGCGAGCTGAAAAAAGACCCAGTTCTCTTTCTTTCGCTTCCTCTGTCCCCGAAAGAGATCTATCTTCGTTTTCCTCTTGTTCGATACGTGTGTTGCGAAACAGGATTTGCAAGAGGGGAGGAAGAACTTTCAATTTCGTAAACAACGGGTCGGAGCTTTTTATTATTTCTTTTTGCTGTGCTTTAAGCATTCGTGCGAAGTAGATATCGAAGATGAATCATTAGTAAGATTAAATTTTTGCTTCGACGAATTCGAATATCGATTTTGCTTTTGTCGATGATTATTAATCGGGAATTGTTTCCCTCTTTAATGTAAATTGAATTTTGAATTTAATTTCCTTTATAATAGTTCGTGGAATGAACAATTTGTATTTTTGTAACAAAAGGATCGATAAAATGGTATTCATATTATTCTTAGATTGCAAGTGTTTATTTATTTTGAATATACAAAGAGGTGAAAAAATATCCAAAGTGATATATATATATATTTTCCAACAACGAAGAAGACGAATATTTCTCTCATAAAGTTAAGCCTTTCAGATCGCTTGTTTATCTTTGTCTTATCAAATTACCATTTCCATATCTTAAAAATCAATGGGAGCGAGTCATCCATATTGTAGAACAGGAAATTAAGCTTTTGGCGAACGGCCCGGCCAATCAATACTTCTCATGAGCAGCGCGCAATAAAACACACCTCTCGTTATTAGCACTCGTTGAATTCCGTCGAACCATTTCTTACACGAGAAAAATGGGGCAGAACAGCCGCGATAAATTTTACTCCGAACGCGGATTATTCGAGGAAAAATCCGTTCGAGTAAACTGAATACGTTCATTATTACAAAACTCGCTGTGCAATTTGTCAACCGTTTCGATTCCATTTTCCAACGTAATACCTTATTATTCGTTCAGAAAAATTACACATCGCGCACGAATCATCATCGTGTCGAGTTCCAGTCGACAAACGAAATTTTTAAAAATTCTCCTTCGATCAATTACTGCTCGTTCGTATCGCAAGATCAATAATTCAATCCGCCAAAAAAAGAAACGAAATTTCACGTGCATCCATCCGGTCGTGCTTAATGCGTTCCGCACGAAAGGGTCTCCCTCCTCGCTCAGTAAGCGCTCTGTTTGCTTGTAACCAACACCGGGAGGGGGGGAAAGTCCCGTTCAAATAAAGAACCGAGTGAAATCCACTCGTTAAGTAGCAAGCAGGGGGTTGCGTTCGCTCTTTGAAAATGGCTGCGTGCATCAGGGCTTCGCATGACCTAATTATGATAGCGGCGCGCCACTACACAGCAGAGAGCGAGTGCCGTTCACCTACTATAAATGGATGCCCGTAAACCAGTCCCTGCATCGCGATTATACCCCTCTCGTAATAACAACCGATCCGTCTCGCCAACGTGAATGGCGATAAGGAGAGAGAGAGATGGATGGATGGGTAGAACGAGAGAGGTGCACGTGCGGAAGAAACGTTTTGCGAGGCTCGAGTCTTCCGTAACCTCGGCAAAAGCCGATTGACGTATCGACACCTCCCTCCTCGATTTTATCATCTCCCCTCTTGTAAAACTTCCATTCGCTATTAATCGTTAACGATTAACCACGCTCCACTTTTCACAGAGGCGGTTTTATTTTATTTAAGGGGAAATCTTCCTCCTTTGGGAGAAAATTGGCAAAGATCGTGAAGCGAGGCTGGACGTGTTTCGCTATTATTTAGCTGGAGCTCCTTGCGATTAGAATGATACGATTTTTTCTTCTTCTTCTTCTTTTTTTTAAATAGAACAAGTTCACGGGAGTGACGTTTTCGATAGTTCGGCCGGAATACATAATTGAATAATTTGAACGTTCGATCAGAATTTCGTTCGCGTCGCGTCAGTCGCAGGATACGAGGAGAGGATAGGGAAGGCCGTATGTGATAGCGGTGCTTCTGTTCCTGTAGATGGAACAAGAGGCAAAAAGAGGATGCGCGTTATGCAGGGTGGGTTCCAATGATCTCCAACAGTGATTGACATATCGACACGTGCCATCTCTTTCACCTGGTTTTCTCGTCACTCGCACAATGAAATTTCACCTTTTTTCCCCCTCTTCTTATTTTCAATGTCGAATTAACGAAGCTCCAACGAATTTACGGATCACGGTGTATTACGGAGGCGGAAAATTAGTTTCGTTTCATGGCCCCTGCCGTGGCGAGATTTGGCAGATTTCGCGCGACGCGGTTCCTGCTAAATTTACAAATCGAATTTGCATGTGAAAGTTTATGCAAACGTTTAAACACCGGCCGATAACGTTTGCCACAGACGCCGCTCCCCGATAATTTTATGATAATTTTACGGTAATTTTCCACCCTCTCCCGGTTTCCCTTATCTTTGATCGCGATGTATCGACACATTGGGCGAGGGAGAGAACTTTGCTCATTAGCGATCCGCGTGCTCGGATCGTTTCCAATACGCCGATCCTTTGACTCTCAACGTATAAACAGGTTTGTTCCAGGTATGAATCTGGTGATTAGAAACTATTGATTACAGCCTGGCAATTACGCTCGAATCGTGCGGCGCTGGAATTTTGATGCGGACCCTGTGCTCGTTCCGAATTCACGATCGATTCGGAGAAAGAGAGAGCACGGAAAGAATCAATTCTGAATCCTTGATCGAACACCTTGGATACGATCAATGTTTAAAGAGTGACGATACATCGTATTGTCGTAGAAAAGTTATATCTTTCAAAAGTTTCTGATAAATTTCCAATAAACGGCGATGAAATTCGAATCCATCCAAGCGGAATGGAACATTTCTAAATTTATTATCGATCTAAAATTTCAAATTACGACGAGTCCTCCCGCTCGATAGGCTTGGAGATTCGAATGGTTAAAGGATGGAGCGCGAGGTAACCGAGCCCGCGTAATTATCGCGTCGATAATCGAAGGGCAAAGTTTCTCTTAAACGTTGCCGGCCCATTGACACTGGCAGAGTCGTTAGGAGCCGTCGTCCAACCCTTCCCAAGTCTAAATAGTACCGGTGCAAACTCGTCCAAGTTTCGAATGCCCAACCCGAATACGTAATGAGTACGTGGCCTGTTGGGTTTCGGCGGCATTACGCGAGCCGGACTATTATGACTAATCGTTTGGAATGCTTCGCTATTTGGGCCAACATTTCCCGTGCAGAATAAAAATCTCCCCGATAACCTTCCATTTAATATCTTTCTCATACACACCTTGTGTTATCGGCGCCGATTAATAACTTTCTTAAAAGTTTAACGAAAGAATACGTACTCCTCCAGTCGCACCGAATTTTCCAAAATTTCTGAGGATCCTAATTGAGCGTTGTAGTCAAATCGAGTGTTCTTATTATTGTTATACGGGAGTTTTCCATTAATTTTCTTTCCTTCGCTATCGTATCATTCGATATTTTTGGTTCTTTACCCATTGAAAAATTTTAAAAATTTTCTCTGGTGTCTCTAGATAAATTTCTTCCATCCAAACGGAATAAATATCATTTTCCAACAAATATATATGTTTCTTAACAAAATTTCCTCGGTTCACGACTCAGGTTCCCCAGGGTGTACACTCACTCGACGTCATCTAATCTATGACCTAATCTGAAACGTAAGTACAGTTCAACAGCCCCAGTGGAATAGATAGAGAGAGGAAGATGGAGTGCGATATACAGGGTGTTTTATCCAAATACAAGGAAATATCTCGTAAGAAAGAAACATCGTAACATTCTTATTTAAAATTACACGCAAGAAGATACATTATTATATAAAGATAAGATTCCTTAAAAACAATATTTCGCGATATTTAAACGAAAGAGACACCCTGTATACGCGTACATGTCGCCGCAAGAGGGACAGAGATGGATCAGGGAAGCAATGGGGCCGAGACTGAGAGGGACAGTGATAAATACACGTACAAAGAGATGGCGCGAGGAAGAGGGGAACAAGATGGCGGAATAGAGATGGAAAATGGACGTAGCCGGGCATTGGACGTATTAGTGCAACGATTGCCCGCAGCAGGTCTGGGTTAAGTGAATGGCTCTGCCGAGGGCTTTGCTGATTATGGTGTCGTCATTGATCCAGATCGAAATTGGCTTGCTTCTGTCATGGAACGCGCTCAGAGGACCATTAATATCCTCCTGGGTGCTTCGATGGAACGAGAGAAATGGCCAAAAGGGGAAAGGGGTGGCCGGTCACAAATTTTACCATGTACGAAGATCTCGTGGCGATCCTGCAACGAAATTATTGGATTCGATAATTCGGTTATTTAATTTTCTGGCTTCGAATTTCATCGTTGATACGATTTTCTTTCTTCTTCTTCTTTTTTTTTGAGATTCTCGTAAAATATATCGTTCCAATAATTTTGCACTTTTATTATTCATTAAAAAAGGAATTGAAGGAAAAGATGGAATTAAGGGAAATTTTATATATTAATGGCATAATCGTTTATTGATGATAAATCTAAAATGATAAATCGAATTGATAAAAAAGGAAGGAGAAAAAGAAAAAGGTTCTCTTAGCAACACCGATTCGAGAAAATTTTCTATAGAATCATACGCAAATAGGATTTTATATAGTTGGAGGAGAAAGCAGGATAAGGAAGAATGAAAAGAAAAGGAATGAGGGGGAAAAAGGAATGATTACAATGGTGAATCCATTGAGTGGTCTGCATTCAATTCGTGTGATTGAATTGGTTTTCTGCAACGGGGTTTTCTGCGCGAGATATACTGGCTCGATAATGCACGTTGACGGACTTTATAATTAGGGGAGAAGTCAATTACACGAGCAGCTTTCTTTTATCGAATGCTTTTACAATTCTTGCATCTTGTATCGAACGTTTTAAAAAAACCTGTCGAAAATTATCATTTACACATCTTGGATTAGTCAATTGTCAATTAATTAATCGTTCCTCCAATTAAAAATGAATTTATTAATTTCCAATATTTACTCCTTATCATTGTTCGTTACTTCTGAAGGCAAAATTCTTTTGAAGAATTTCATAGTTCGATTAACGATCGTTCTTAACCTCCAATTTCGACAAACAACCTGTCTGCAACCAAAAGAAACAATTTTCCACATTTCTAAAACTACCAAAAGCAACATCTCCCCCCTTTCTCCCTCCCCTTACCCATGTCAAATATCGAGATCAAAGAATTAATTACAAGCCTGTCCAATTTCCAATCCAGCCCGATAGAAAGGCCCGTAATTTCGAATTGCCATCGTGTCACGCCAATTCGAGAACAAAGGCCTATAACTGATAACACGACCGTCGAAGATACGTACCGTCCACCCTCTCCAATCTGTGAACAACCATCGTACTTAGAGAGAGAGAGAGAGAGAGGTAACTGGAAAAAGGCAGAGAGAGAGAAAAAGAGAGAGTTACTTTCACCGACAGACTTTTCGACAATCGTTCAAAGATAGACCCTCTGTATTCCGGCTTATTCACTAATCGAAGATTCCAAGGCAGATAAATATCCCTGGAATCAGATTAAAACTCCGTTACGCGAGATCAAAGGAATCAATTCTCTAATGGCCGGTTAAAAATACTGGTATTGTTGCGTCATCGTGTTCCGATTGAATGTGAACAGGAAGTGGAAGGTGGAAGTGGAAGATCGTTTCTCTCTCTCCCCTATCCATATCTGTCGATTGCCAATATCTTGGCAAGATGGGAAGGAACGAACGGGATCTCTGGGTCAGATAAGAGTTAGTGCTCACTTGTTGACCCGTTTCAACCGATCGTAATTTATAGAGATATACCGGGTGTCGTCATCGATTTCAAGATTGCGATTAATTTTTCATTGAAATATTTTTTTCAAGATCGATAACGTTCTACAAATATGTATATAACTGTTTATTGAAACATCTTGATTTATTTATAACTTTTGAATTTTTGAATTTAGTTAGTTTTAATTTCGCTATATTCAATTCAATTACATAAAGCCGATTAATTTGCTCACGTCATAATGCGCAAAATTATATATATATATATATATATAAAAATATCATTTTTCATCGGTCGCAAACATTTCCCATTTAAATTAATTTACACTTGTCAATCGAGACAATACATCAATCATCAACAATCAACTTGATTAAATTCCTTCTTCATAATAATATACTCTTAACAACAAACAACACGATTATCAATTACACTCGATTCCTTGTGTGCAGTTACCAGAACAATATGTACACATATATACAACAAAATCTCCCTAATTAATTAGAAACACGAGATTTAATCACGGAATATTTTCATCAAATTATATCATCCGTATGCGGGACGAATATTTACCCGTCCGTTTTAATTAAACGCGCGATCATTCGAGGGGGATTTTTCGATTGTCACTATCTTAATTATGCGCACGATTCGTTACATTAATATTCCGCGTCCCCGGCAAATGTTCCTCGAACAATTTCCGCTTCCACCGATTCGACAGGTCCTCTTCGAATTTAATTGAGCGCTCTTCGATTACTGCCCTCCCCTCGAGGGTTTAGGCATAAACTTGCTCGGGATTTACCGATACGTTCCCCTCTGAGGCCGGCCGAATAGTTTCGATCGAAAGTTTGCGGGTCCCGCCGCCATTAAACGGTAACCAATCCCGCCAATATAATTCTCGGAGCGAAATTCGAATGATTAGAAATCGTAGTGAAATATCGAGGGGTGGCCGAGTTTCCAACTGATAATCATGATTGGGAATCGAGTTTCGTTTCGTTTCGTTTCGAGTTCGATCGAAGAAGGAATCCTCGAGTAATAATAATAACGAAGATCGAGTAAGATTTTTGGATTTACAATATTTAAAAGTTGTAATAAGAAAGTTTTACTTTGTAGAAATTTCTTTAATCGTTCGAAATATCTGATTCAAATAAATTCTACTTTTTTATGTACAAAATAAATTCTACTTTTTTATATTTTAAAATATTCATTTACATTACTTTAAATTATAAATTAAATAATTATTTCTAAAATAGTTAATTAAACATAAATTTTTTATAAACTTTTAAAAATTATAAAATTAATTTTGACAAATAAAAAAATTAAATAAATCAATTTAAAATTTTAAACAATTGTTTTAATCTTTTCAATGTAAAAGAAATGTTTTACTTAAACTAAAATTTTTAAATCTAAAAACACTTTCCAGTACTTTTACTATGTTATGACTTATTTCAACTTTTAAATGAAATTGACGGGCGATTTGTACACTTTTTAAAACTACCTTCAATTAAAGAAATTACTTTAATTTACTTTTAAATTCTCTTTCATATTTATATTAAAATAAATATTCCAAAAATTAAATTTATCGAAACTCATCTAAATCTTGAATATACTACATTTTGATTTGAATTATTATTATCTAAAATATTTCTAATTCAAATTCATTCAAGCCAGTTAAAACAACAATAAAAACTCAAGTATTTCTTATCGTGGATCATCAAATTAATCGACAAGTTTCTCTAATTAGATATAAAATAGGAATGAATTTAATTTTATATTCGATTAATTATGCGTTGATTATTTTCATAAAAAGGAAAGATGATTACGGCCTTACAATAAATTGGCCCTATTCAATTAAAAGTCTTTTCAAACGCCACGTCAAAAACAGTTATTCAAATAGAAGCGGGACTATTAGGGGTTGACAAGGGGTTGGAAAGTTTGTTTAAAACAGCGGAACAATTAAGTTTGGATTGAAGTAATTAAAACGCGGAGGAGGTCCTCGCGTTCGAAACTTGTAATTAGAAATGAGCGAAAAAGCGAACAAAGTTAAAGCGTTTGTATATTATTTTCATCCTCACCTGTGCACCGACCAGACCAGCTCGTAATCTAGGAATGTCCGTGTGACTCCAGTCTGATCTGGCCCAAGGATCAACCCTTCCGAGATCGCTGCTCAGATTCACCTCGCCGAGTTGATTGTGTACGAACTTTCTGACGTTCCAGGGCAAATCGTTGTGCCTGGTCAGGGAAACGAAGGGAACGTTACAAACAAATCTTTCCATTTAATCTTTTCTACAATCGAGCAATGCAACTCATTGTGATCAAACTCAATACTCAATTGCGAATAGACGAGCAGAGTGAGACAGTTTGGCGTAAATCAATCATAGCGTTTCCAATTTCGATACGATTCTTCTGCACGAGCTTACCCGTCGATCAGAGGCACTTCAGTGAGGATCCTCCTGATCACGTCCAGCCTCTGCTGATGCGTGACAGGCGCGGATTGTAGAAGCAATGGTAGACAAAGCCCCCCGAGGAGGAGAGCCGCGACTAGGAGCAAGATGGGCGCCAATACTCGGCACCTCCTGCGAGGACTCTCTTCCCTCCGATCTTTGCTGCTACCGCTGCTCGGCGAATCCTCGCACGGTGGTGGCAGTCGCACTGTGCCGTTGCACGGTGCCACGTCTGGCAGTTCTGTTAGGCACGTCGTCTGCAACGGAAACACACCCTCTAAATTATTATCGTCACGCGTGTCCTTTCATTTCGTGCATTACGATTACCATCATTTCTATAGGCAGAATCTGGATTTATTTCTAAACTAAGTATCGAATGACGGAGAAGTAGAATTGATATTAGTAGAGTTTAATAAGTTTTGAATCATCTTGATCTTTTAAAAGAGTGAAACGTGAAAATAGAACTGTTAAAAATAATGTAATAGTAATCGAGGAGATGTTCTCGAGAGTCGCATTGCAGACACTGTGCAACTTTTCTTCGCACTTATTCCAACTCCTATAAAGTAGAGTAACATCGAGACGGGTTCACCACGCGTGTCCTCAAATCCTTCCACCATTTACCAACACTCCGAGGAAACTTTTATCTGGCTGACACGAAGCAGTGCATTCTTTCTCTCGATATAGCAAGCAAGTTGGAAACGATCTCGTGCCAATCTTGTGTAAACGATGATACACAATCGTCGTGATTGTGATATCTCGCTTCGAGATAATCCTGAGTTATTTGTAACAAAATTTTTAGAATATCATAATTTCATACTTTTACTCGAGGGATGATCATTTTGAAATTTTTATCAATCATTTATCAGTCATTGTCTTTGAAGAAAATTTTAAAATTGGAACGATTCTATTGATTATTTATGATTTTTTTGTAAATTGAATTAAAAAGATTCGATCCATCTTGTACGATATTCCTTGGTAGACACTATTCACTAGTTTCATACACTACGATCCAATATCAATTTCGGGAACAAGTAAACGAAGCATCACTGCTGACAGCAAACCAATTCACGCACGACTCTATTTTTCTATTTCCAACCATAACGGTTTTATTTCCCAGCCAAATTCCATTTACATATCACATACAGGGAACGATACGTATCCGCGAAAAATAAATTTTCAAGATTCCGTATGGATAACTGTTTGCATTTCACTTTTATATACGCTGTTAATACATGATCAAACTCTATTAATCGCTTCGCTTTATTTTTAATGTTACGTATCGAATGTTTGTTTTCAACAGAATTTAACATACTTTTTCCAGATAAACGCATTTTTTTCTTTATCATCCACGCAATTTCGAACGAAATAACGAATCATCGAGTTTCACGCACAATCGTCGGTCCTTTCGCCGCATTGCTAATTTGGCGGATAGCAGTTTAGGGCAACATTGGGTAGCGTGCAAGTGAGAGGGAATCCCAGTCTCATTCCGTAGTTCTCTTCTCTTTCTCTATCTCTCTCTATATATATATACTTATACACACACGCTGCGCCCACTAGAAACTTGGTATCTCCGTGCATCCGCATTATTGTGCTCTATAAATACAGGAAACTCGGCTGTGCCGAGTCTACACACGGCCAAAGAGAGAGAGGGAGAAATTGTACGTCAGCCAGATAAAAGTTTCGTCGAAGTGCCAGCTTCTTTCGACTTTCTCGCTTCCGCAGTATAAAAACGTTGTATCCAACGACAACAGAGAGGATTGCGGATATTCACGTTGCGAAACTGCGAAATTCGCTCGAGGTTATGCGGAAGCGTTACGGATGATATTTGCCGTGCACATCCGAGGATAAATTGCGATTTTCGAATTGGTGTTATAATCGTTCCAGCTGGACACCGGCTTGAGCTTTGTAACTTTTTTACGATTCGATTTTCTTCTTCTTTAAAAAGAAGTTAGCCAGTATTTGTATTCGTAAAGGAAGTAAATGGAGAAGTTTAGAAATTTCGAAAGATTCTCGCCAATTAAATCGATCTTCTTAATATCGGTGAAATAGGTTTTTGTTGAACACACGTTTCACTCGAAACATTTTTAAATCTCCAAACAATTAAGTATATATATATCGTCAAATGAATTATCTCTTGGAGCAATCTCCGTTGTAACGTGTTCTTGGGTTAAACAGTCGATAAAGGAGGACGTAAATCGAGGTTTTACACGGGTTTACCGTGTACAACGGTATAAAATTGGATTCATTTAGGCGAAACACAAACGGCGGCCACCGAACGCGGGCCCGTGAAATTTAATTTTCCCTTTTAATTGATCGATACTATCCGGAATTCGAATTCCAATTTTAATTAGAATAGATCTACGATGCGTCGGTGTAACGCCCGTACAAACTATAACGGGCAACGTCACGGTACGTTAACAAGGAATTTGCCGTGGCGGATAAATGTTATTAATGTTACACGCGGCCCGCTCCTCGTAAATAATCGTTTAATTACACCCGATCGTTGTTTGATATGCGCGGTTTTCGAACATGCTCGCAACCGATCCCCATCTTCCGCCTCGATGGATTTCCAGTTTGCGGCTTGCATTAATCGACCAATTCGGTATTATTTCTTTCGATCCTCTACTTTTATTCGATTCATATCGTTTATCATATCTCTCTTTCTCTTTTCAAATCACGTTGCTCGTTATTTTCCTTCCTTGGAAATTTAAAATACTTGCAATATCGTTCGAAGATATTCCCCAGCGTGAAACGAATGCGCCATAAGATGGATTCTTCCGCATTCTATTATTCCTTTTTATCGTCTACGTAAAATTCCAAACGAATTGGCATTGGTTTCACTGGAAAACGCAGCTATATATCCCAAAATTACTTATCCACGGAGCTTCCTTACTCGATTAAATTTCACCGCAGTGCGATAAAATATTAATCGAGCCTGCCACCGTATTCGTTTCGCCTGAAACACGCATCATCATTCTCCCGTTCACCACCACCACGATAAATCACCCCCCAATCATCCCCAATACGCGCCCATTCGTTCCATTTACGATCTTAAAATTTCCCACCTCCTCTCCCCGATTCACGATCCCAAACAACCGATTCCACGATACACGATAGCAAGAGAGGGCGATAACGCGCTCACTCTTCCTCCAAATCTTTCCAAACGAGGTCCAAAGCCGCGAACTTTCGACTTTCGAACTTCCTCGCGCGATTGTCTCCGCCCCCCTCCACAGATTCCTCCTTTCTCGTTACTGGCACACCGCCACGCGTTAACGAGGGAACAAGATGAAACTTCGCCCACAGATATTCCCGAGCCGCGGAATTCCTCCATTCCTCCTCGAATATTGACGCGACATCACGTACGTCCCGGGCTTTCCGCGCGATTGAACAACCATGGATCCCCTCATCATGGCCTGATGAAGGCCAATGAAGGCCGATGAAGATGGGTAGAGATCCTGTTCTTGGCGAGACTCGCTTGTTTCGCTGCACGATTCTGATAAATCGGCTGATAAGTGCTATTCTAAGTGCGACGGAATTTGTATTATTAATAGAAATTAATAGAGTTTAATGATAGTATATATTTTGTATTGGAAAGTTTTAAGTAACTTTTGAATTTTGTCGGATTCTCAAATTCAATAAAAATATGGTAGAGATCCTGTTCTTGGCGCTTGTTTCGTTGCACGATTCTGATAAATCGGCTGATAAGTGGTATTCTACAGAATTTGTATTATTAATAGAAATTAATAGAGTTTAATGATCGTATATATTTTGTATTGGAAAGTTTTAAGTAACTTTTGAATTTTGTCGGATTCTCAAATTCGTGATATTCGTTTTGGGACGAATTCATCGAAAGTGGGATAAAAATGTTCAACGTATTGCCCGGATGTATCGTCGTTGAAAAAGAAATTTCGCGAAAAAATACGATAAAAGCGAGCGGCCGACATCCATCAAGTTTAGAAGAACCACCCTTGATATCTTCCAACATCGTACACTCGAGGGGAGCCCCAGAATTCCATTTTAACGGTTCGCTTCAACAAAGTGTGTCAACATTTCCTATCCATCCGTGCCAGAGACAAAATAATTGCGGCACAATAATTGTTCACAATTATAACTTCGCCTCGTTTGCCATAGCGATTCACTCTTCTAGAGTGAAATAAACGCGCTGCACCCGTCAGAAAGTTTCTACAACCGTCACATCGAATTCGTCCCCTGGTTAATAATCGAGAAATTTTGAAAGAAAATTTCCAAGAATCGAGAGAGGGCCTTATTCTTCTTCCCTATTGAAAAAAAGGAATTGTCATTCGATAAATTTTTATGGTTATCGAAATTTAAAAATTTACAAATTATCGCGTAAACAAAATTGAAACAACATTTGCAGTTTAAATTTTTAATCAACGAAAAAATCAACTTCGTGGAAGAGAATTGGACGAAGGATTGGATTGAAAAAATGACTTTAATACACGTAATGTTGGAAAACGAAAAAAGAAAGAAAAAAGGAGAAGTTTTTTATTTTCTTCGATACTTGAATACTCGAATATTTCAAGCATCGATGAAGCACGGTTAATTGTTTCGGGGATATAGGGATAATTTTGTCACAGGGGAGGGGGAGGAAACGTGCACATTTTATTGCAGTTTCTTTCTCGACACGAGCCCGGGCCTCGATAAATCAGAATTATTACGCAATGCGGAACCAATTTCGATATCTATCCTCGGGGAGAAATTGCCAATTCGTTCCACGATCTCCTCGAAAAATTACGATCGGGATAAAAAGTAATTGAAATTTTTGGGAACTCCGTCGCTATAAGGCGTCGTCGAAAATCGAGTTTCGAGTTTTATTCGAATCGAGTTCCTCGAGTATTCCTCGGGAGACTTAGAGATTCCAATATCAAAAACGCAGGGTTACTCGCTTTCAAAATCAAATCGTTGCCTGTTAAAATTCTTTCTTACCAAAGATTGTCCAAAAAAAAGTCTTTCCCAGAGCGGGAAGCGAAAATCGTCCATCCCTCGAGTTCGTTTTCCCACCCTCGAATTATTTCCACCATTCGAATTGGACGATTAAAATATCGGAGCCCCTTTCAAACGGGGGCGTTCATTGGAATCGAGCATTACCAGCTGGTTCGACATAATTATTCGGAGGGGGCGGGCTTGCTTAAGGCGGTGTTGCTCGATCGCAAAATCGATCGCCGCCGTAATTCTCCGTTGTTCTGTCGTCTTCCGTTTACGCGGCCTTTCCTCTCCTTCGTTTTTTGGCCATCGTCTGTTCCAGTAATTAAGGGAACGGTCGACGCCGGAGTCGTAAATGGTTATTAAAGGCCGCGTGTTACGCTCGTTATAGAGTTTCCACGAAGGTGGGTTCATTAATTAAAAATTCTTTAAAACTAGTTCCTACGGTTCAGCTTGCGCGATACCCACGGGACATCTTCCGTGGACTTTGCCGTGGAAAGAAAAGAAATGAAAGAAAAAAAAAAATGCTCGACGCACACAAAGTGACTCTTCCTCTCTTTTCTTTTTTTCTTTTTTTTCCAGGGAGAAAACTCGACGGCCAACGAACTTTGACTCTTCTCCGATTTTGTTTCTCTCTTCTTTTTCTTTTTCGACGAGTTTCTTAATTTTTTTTCCACGCGAAAATCGCTCTCCCATCCTTCAGGGATATACCTTCGGATTGGATTTAATTTTAATTAATTTCCTTGACACCGAATTGAAAATTGAAATCCCCAGGAAGGAGAGATCGGCACGGTTTGATGTAAACACGCGTGCGCGTGTTTCGTGATCTGCTTTGTAATTACCCAGGCTGCGTATAATTACACGCTTTGTGCCCGGCTCGCGGGATTTTCAAGGTATTAAAATCTTTGCGAAAATGCACGGTATAATTGTTATAACGACCGACCGTATTGAAAACGAGACCAATTAGAAAAGTAGTTGTTGCGAATGAGTTTCTCGCGAGATAAATAAAAACAACGCTGTTATTATTATAATTTAGTACAAGAGGTACGATGCAACTTTTTATAAACGCTGCATAAACACGGATGATTTCGAGGATCAATCAAAATTAATTCTTATCCTCTCATCTTTCTATATCACGTTTTCATAACGGGCTAATCTAACCTAATTTAGTCAAATTCGACTCGAGGCTACGTACAACGCTCCTCCCATCGGAAGAAAGCAATACAATTAGGCAATTTTTACAACAAGACTTTACATTTCACAGCTGACACACCGAAGAACACAACAACCCGAACTTATTTATCGAATTAGCGAGCATCGTTAGCGAGATCCCCTCCGTAATTTGCATTGCCCTCTCACGCGAACTTGCAAATCCACGAGTTTCAATTCGGATTCCCTGCTTAGAAGGAAGGCAATATTATGGAAAGCAGGGGAAAGATTAAAGTGTCCGGGGGTTTGGAGGAGGATATAGAGAGAAGGGGCGATCTTATTCGAGAGTGTCTGCGATTCGCGGGAAAGAAAGAGATGGGTCAAAAAGCAGGGTGGCGGAAGGTGGCTGCCAGTTAATGGAACTAAGAACCATGCGAATCTGTTAAGCCTGGGAAAGGCTTTTCGCTTTGATCCAGCCAGCTGCCACGTACCCTTCCATCTTTACCCGTCTGAATGCCTCGGCTGGCACTTGATGCACACTCGTATCTGCATCCGTTCTCTGTTGTTCATTTGTCGTTATCTTCTTTGCTTGCTGTGATATTAAAATCCCAAAGGTAACGGACGCTGTTGAACTACTTTCAACGGGAGGGATAAAGCTTTGAAACTGCACGCCGCGTGTGTCTGTATCGTATCGGTTTAGCTGGGAGCAACGGAAATATTACAGTTATGGTGGCGACCTACTACTATTCGGATTTTATTATTTTTATCGGGGGAGGAATTAGGAGTTACGCGATGATAACGTACCATCAGTCTATATCCCCATTATATAAAATCGATTTTATTAAATTCATCTTTAGAATCGAGGAGCACGTACATTGAAGAAAAGGGGAAAGAATTATTCGCGCGAAATCCCTATAAATAATTTTTTCACGTTATCTTCAAAGAGAAGACTCTATCCCAAAGGGCATATTAATACCCCTCTACATCCACTATACTTTGGAACTCATATCCGTCGTCGAACTTTATCTTTAATTACACTTTCGTATCTGGAAAGCGCATATCTCTGCAGTAAAACAGCCCCGTCGAACACGGTAGACCTCACCCCGAGAAATACTAAATCAAACGCGCTCCGCCCTGGCAAAAGTTTCGAGGGCCGCGCAAACTGTTCCAAACTATCGACACTCAGCGCGATAGTTTTCATTGGAGGCCAGCTCCTGCTAGACGGATCCAACCCCAGAAACCTCGACGTATCCCGAATGACATCGGCCCTCTCCCACAACGCCTTCCACGGCCATAATTCACGCGTCCACGATCGCTCCACACGATTTTCGACCTCTTTTATTCTTTTATGTATTGGTGTCTTCCCATACTTTCTTCCTATTTTTTTTTTAATAATATCTCCTTTATATTTTGCATTCCGTTTTTTAACGAAGCGAAAGAGAATTGAATTATCGATCATTTACGATTGATAATCAGATTTAAATTTTTCCTGCGCAATTCTAGCACGAACGCGTATATGCAAAAGAGAGGGATGGAAAGGTCAGGAGAGGACTTGAAAGCCGGCGAAAGCTCGGTCCGAGCATTGTCGAGTTTTCGTATAAATTTCTCCTCGACGTAAATTCAAAGGCCGCATCCGGTGGTGCACAAAGCTGGCTCGAAGGGGTGACGTAGTCGGGGAGGGTGTATCCAGAAGGGGTTGAAAAGAGAGAGAAAGGAGGACGCAACTGGGGGTAAACTCCCTTTCCTTCTCCTACTTTTCTTTCTCATCCGTCTCCTCCATCTCTTCCGCCATCGTCTTTATCCACGGTTGTCTGCTCGTCCTCTTAATTCTGCACCGATTAACGACCCACGCCAGCGAGAAATTAGTCCTGCTTGTTTTCGTCCCCACCTTCTCTTAAACATCTTCCTTCTCTTTTCCCTGCTTCTCATTATTCTCTTTTCGTTTCACGTAATACGAGAAATTTGGCTTTGGCTTTGGACCGGCGAAAAAATTATTACACTTACAGAAGAAATTTTTATCATCGACATTGTATTTGACGATTATTGGGTGATTTCAGTCCAACTTGTTATTAAGAAGTTTGAGAAAATAGTGTCGTATCATAATTTAGTTTAACTTAACGCTATTACTTCGAAATAAATCTCGGGGATGCACGTGAGAAACGAGGAAGAAAAGGAGATAATGAAAATAACTTGCATCGAGAGAAATGTTCTTGAACGGAGAGTATATTAAAAAAATGAGCCAATGAATTGTACTTTCAATAATTCTTTCCAAAACCGACATCTTGCTTATCAAACAATCTAATAAAAAAAAAAAATTGTCCTTAAAAAAATCACAAAAAAGAGAATCGAATCTGTGTATACCATGATACGCACACATCACGAAACATTATAAAACAAAACTTAATTACAGCCCAGTTTGCAGCAGCGATCCGGTGGGAATATTCTGGCATGTATTATTTTATAATTCAAACGGTTGTGCACACGATTGATGCGAAATATTTCCCTGCTGGTAGCCGGGTAATGAGACAAATCGCGTTCGGTTGCTCGTCGATGTTTTATTTCGACGGTTGTTTGCCCTGGCCACGGAGCACCGCCAGTACCCGTGTTTCACGTTAATTAGCTCAGTTTCGAACGACGTTTGCGCGATGGTGTATCACCGATTCGTTCCAACCATTTTCTGCACGTTAAACAATGCGAAATCCTTCTCTATTTACGCATAAAATAAGTTTAAACACGGTCGAAAACTCGACCGAGCCGGCCTCGTTTGAAATCGTTTTCGATTTACATAGGAGCACGATGTCGCGATTTGTAAACAAGCTTTCGGCCGATTTTCCAAGATTATTCTCGGCCGCATAATTTTCCGCTATATTGGCATCAATCCGGCCCAAATTTATATATTTTTGCACCGTGTTTTCTCCACCGGTTTGAATAATTCGAGGAACAATGTGACTGGCGCAGTGTTTCGCGAGATGGATTCCGATGGCAGAGAATGTGTACAGAGTTATGATCATTTGATTGATGTGATTATCTTCGTCGAGTAATTTTCCATGTTCTATAATCTAATTTTAACGAAACATTGATTTGTGGAAAATATTTGCTGTAAAATAGTTTGTGTCTCGAGAAGAAAATTTCCACATCATTCGTATAATTCTTTTCCTCAAGAATGAAAAATATTATGTATTTTTGGAGCACACGTTATATATTTTATTACAGTCAATCTACAACGTTGCATTCTACCAGGATTGTAAAACTCTCGTTCTTATTTAATATGAGAATAGTATATATATATAATAATCTAGCAATCTACCCAACCATATTGTACAATATTGCGGTAACTAAAGCAACTGTGTTGGATTACTATCTCTAAACTCTGCCACGCATCTTCCAATCCTTTGACGTTCGATAATTACGTGACTTGGATCACAATCTATGCTTCGAATGCGTTTAAATTGTTCATTCTCACGACTACTTCCTCTCGTGTATCTATGATTTCAGCTATTAATTGTCTATACAGTTACTAGTACATAAGACTAATTATACGAAAATTTTTCAAATAACTCACGACATCACTAATAAAATTTGTTAAATTTAACGAAAAACACGTCCCTAAAATATTACCTTGTTAATCGAACGAATTTTTTGAAAAAGTGAAAAAGAAATATCCCCCTTTTACACGAAATCCTATCGAAATAAAAATCGTATTTCATTGTGAAGTATAATAATATTGGTTAATCAAAAGGGGAAGAAAAAAATCTGAACGAATTGAAATCGAAAAATGGAGCACGAGAGAGACACTCTTCTATGCGAAATCCTATCGAGATAAATCGCGTTTTATTAATATTATTTCGTTGATCAAAAAGATATCTCGAACGAAATTGGAGAAGCGTTTTACAACGAAACGAGAGACGAACGTCGTCCCACTCTTTTATAAAAGGAAAAGTGTCATCGTGTCGAAACACGAGAGTCGTGTTTCGAGGGGGTAAATATTTCAACGGCCGTCTAAGTGGACCACGGTTCGCGACGCAACAAACAACAACGTGCCTCGTGCCCTAACTTCTCGTCGTCCAGACTTTAATTTAAATGCGTTCGCGGCGAATTTTACAAAAGTATGACGGCGTGTTTGGCGCAGGAGGCATCCTGCCCTAAGTAAAAAGTTGGCAGGCAAAGTTGGCCGCGTGCACAGGGATGCCCTATTTTTATTTGTACGAGGTGGAAATATGCTTGAAGAACTTGTCGCGGATGTAATTGTTACCGTTGCTACGAGAAACAATTAGGAGAGGGGGTGTTTTTCAACGATACAGTCGGTCGCAAGAGTATTCGTTTGTTTTTTTTTGAGCAAATTGTGTCGTCAAAATTGGGGATAATTTTGTTTCGTGTGTTTATCGTGAAATTTTTAAATTAAGAATTTATCAAACTCGTCGAAATGGAAGATTTTTGTTTACAATTACTATTTTTTAATAATTAAAATGTAATTAATTTTATCAAGATCTATTTTACACAATGCTCTTAACTCTTCAATTGCAATTATTTATATATAAAATATTGGATTGTTAAATATAATTTGTATATATAAATTATATTATATATAATCCATAATACATAAAAATTTGTATTAAAATTGGATTCTTTAAAAATTTCCTTATAAAATGTGTGAATACTTTTGCGACTGACTGTTGTATGGAAGAAAGAGGACGAGATGTAATGATGTTTTCTGATCTTTTTTGGTTCATGTTTTTTTCATAGTGTGAAGAATTAACGAGGTGTAGATTTTAAAGGGAAAAATTTTTTCCGAGGTATGTTTCTACATTTCGAAATGTTAAAAGAATAATATTTTATAATATAATAATTATTCTTAAGACTCGAAAAAAGTTTCGAAACAATACAAATAATACAATAATTTTATTTATTTTACACCAATTAGAGAGAATTACGTTATATATGAATATTTGAAAATTTTGGAAAATTAAAAAAATTTTTTATCGTCCACTCGTTCTCCCATAATGTATTTTTTATTAATAATTTTCACACTTAGTTACAATAATTAATTAATTATTAATCACACAAAATTAATTTACTAAATATAATATAATATTCTTACGAGGAGCGAAGAGAAACACGTCCGTCCTTCTCGGCGTTCGAAAACCGACTGCGTAAAATCGATAATTTCGATACCAATAACAACCAATGTTTTCGTTTCTTGTGTCGTGATTTCACATTGCCACTCATAACAGTATTATTTCTTATAACAAATCCATACATTATACGATATATTACAACAATATATATTTATAACAAATTTAAAAATTTGTAAAATAAGAATTTTTCACAATAAAAGTAAACGAAAAAAATGAAAAAAAAAAAGAAATAAAATTTCTTGTATCCAACGAACTACTCCATTAACGAGACGAATAATTTAATTTACAACGATTAATATTAATCTTACACTTACGTCCAAGACAGATTATCCTTAATAATATATCACAGGATTTTCACCGATCCCTTAACAAATCATTTTAATTATTTTATCCCCGATTATCTCACAGGAGGGACTGTCACACCGAATATATATATATATATTTCAACGATAATAATTGTTTCCACCGTTAAAACGGTATCGCGTTCGCTACCTTACACCGATCATTATATTTTCACGTTGATCACGTTTAAAACGGGCGATAATTTATAGGCGGGCGGGTAACGATGACGGTATGCAATTATAAACAAACGGTATTTCACAGGCACAGTTCACGAGATTAAAGGGCTATTCATGATCTGATCGTATAATTTAACGATGCGGTTATTTTCGCCACGCTAATGGCACCGGTGGAGTCATATTTACAGTAATGAGAGAAAGCTATTATCACTTTCGAGTATGCATTAGAACGGACGTATCTGTATCGCGAACGCGCTCTCTCTCTCTCTCTCTTTCCCCATCAAATGGTAGGAATGCAATATGTTCTATACCACTGTTCCATATATGCGATCCGTGGAATGCAAATAAAGTTTACGGGCAGTGCACTTCATTATCTTTCCATTTCGCGTTACGGGCCCCCGTTATTTAAGTGAACGTTATGAAAGTTTCCAGCGCAGAGGAGGGTAAAGGATCGTTCCTCTGTCTGTTTAGGTGTAATAATAGTTTGGAACGGGAAGGGAATTCGAAAGAAATTTTGTACCAAGTTCTCCATTTAGATTTTCGTAGATTTTATGTGTTTCGCTGTTGGAAGAAGTTGGTGAGAAAGATTTGATTCCTTTTTGTACGTTGATTAAGCGTGTACTTCACTTTTATCGAAGATCTTTATTCTATGTATATAACATTTTACGATATTTATTTTCTTATATCGTATCGTTAATCTGTAAATTTAATTACATTTCGTTTTACGAATTTTAGAAATATAAATACTCGCTTATTGTATTTTAAAAGACTTGTTATCGATGGCAATCCGATATCCAAAAATTCTCGTGCTCGAAATCAAAAATTAATTCCAATGGAACGACCGAGGCTTTTGTATTAAAATTTTCGCGCGCATTTTAACCACTGCTAAAATTTCTTTATCGGCGATCAATAAAGTAGAATAATTTCCCGGGGATATAAACATATTCGACGATCGAGGGATAGGATTAAAACCGCGTTCGAAGGTACATCGTGAAAATGGAAGCGAGGATTAAGGTGATTAAACGGCGGCCATCGTGATTGCATTCGAAAGTTGGGTTTAATAACATTTTTGATTATCCGTGTCCAGTTTTTCTGCTTATTCCACGGAAGTGACGGCGTTAATCAACGATATCCGATTAAGCCGTGGTGGATGTCTTTGCATTTGCGAAATTTAATAAACAAAAAAAAAAAAAAAACCACCGTTGCTGCACTATAAAATAAAATAAAACTATTATGCCGATCGGATAACGTCGCGATATGGTTTCTTTTGCATCTCGAGGCTTGATTCGAAGGAATATCGATCGATCGTTTTTAAGCTGATGCTTGCAAAAATATTCTGAGATACACTCCTGTTTTCTTTCGTCTCGATTAATCGCTTGATTCTTTGGCGATTTAATTTGTAAAACTAGAAAAAAAAAAGGTAAGCGAGGATAAGAAATTATTTTTAAATTATTTTTATAAGTGTTTTAGTAGATTTTGCATCAAAAATATCAGAAAAATTATAAGTCTATTAATCTTAAAATTTGCTTGGGAAACTGTGGTTAGTTACCACGAACTGACCACAAAGTGGACATCATCCACGTCAGTAGAGGATATTTGTAGGAATTAATTCGAATCTCTCTCGACAAATGTGTGGTTGGCCATCATCTTGGAATATAATATCCGCTTAATTCTCACAATGAAAATATAAAATTTTCAAAAAATATCCAATCTCTTCTTTTATGTTTTGCTATAAAAAAAAACAATTATGTGAATTTTTCATTAAAGTTACACACATTATATTAGAATATTCAATTCCTCTAATGGAAACAAATTACAAACACGGTTCATTTTACTGAATAAATTTAAATTGATACTTGAACATCATTTAACCGTACATTTAATTCGTCTTAATACCATTTATCAACAAAGTATTCTCGAACTTGATTGACCAATTGAACTTCGAACGACATTCGAAGATCTTACAAATTACATTTCGAGCTAATGACTCGCCAAAACTTCTTTCATCCGACGATACGTATCAGTACGAACGAGTTTCTTGCTTTACTTCGAAACAAAGTGTGTCCGTTTCGTTTATTTTTTAAAAAAGGGACCCGTTTTCCTTGTCACGACTCGCGGAAAGAAGCTTCTTATGGTCGGTAATCAATCAATTTATTTCCAGATAGAGTTCCCGTTCCGGCAAAAATTTCGAACCGGATTAAAAAGCGAAAATTACATTTACCTTTGACAGGAATTTTTATGTTCGATCGAGTTTCATTGAAATAAATTCGATCGCGGAATTTGCATTGAGAGATTAAAAAGTTAAATTTAATTTTTTGCAATGTTTGTATTTTATATCATATTATTGGTAAACGGAATTTTTAGAATTTTTGGGATTAAAAAAAAAGGAAACATAGTTTTTAAATTATTTTAGGAAAATGATTAATATGTAGACAATGCTTTTATTATAATTTTAATTTATAATAGTGTATTTTTTGGTATCGTGAACGATGAATGATGTTTTGCATATAAAACGGTATAAAAATTCTTCAAGAGTGATAAGCAAATAAGCTGAATGTGATGAATAAAGTAAACTCAATGTTTTCATTCGATCTAGTTTCTACGTGTGTACATAGACTTAATACATAGACATTAAAGGATTTCATTGGATTAAAGTAGAAATAAGAAATCTGATTCAACTGAAAGCTTTACACAAGAAGTAAATATCCGAATTGCAATTTAAATTCCATTAATCTCATTGCATTATAGAGGGTATCTCAGAGAGAAAGAGAGAGAAAAAGAGAGAGTAAAAGAGACATTGAAAAATTATTTGTCATTTTGTTATTTTTAATAAAAGATATACACATTTTTAGAACTCGATAATTTTAAATTTAATTTTTCTAAAATTCTATAGTAAAAAGCCATGCACGTAATTCCATTCTATTAATCGATAATTATCTAATTTATTATCACGAAATACCACGTTCCCACTAACCACAATTGTTATCGATCTCATTTGTTCTATTATAAATTCTTTAAATCTACAGGGAGTCATAAAAGTTTCATCGATTTTATAATAAATGACATTTCGAATTCAAATAACGCGTAGATTAAATCCATTCAAACAAGATCGGACAATTTTTTTGCTATTTCCACCAAAAAATATTTAAAAAATATACGTTTTAGGTTTCTCCAAATAATTTACTTCTTTAATTGGCCTCAAAAATACAAATTAACATTAATGAAATGAAAACTCGACGTAGATATAAATAAATATTCAATTCCTCGAATCCTAACCTCAAAATCTTCAGAAATTTTTCTCTCTCAACATTATTATTACGTTTAAATCACATTTCCTCGAGATTACTAGAGAATAATTACGAATATTACACATTTGTGATAGCCAATTTAAATGTAATTAATGTAGTGGTAGTTAAAATTCTTATCCAACTATTCGAGACATCACGAAAACTATTTTCTCACTTATCGTTTCCTTTATATAACATTCCTAGGTAGAAGAGACAAATTAGATCCGATCCCCATTGAATAACGTAGAACCTAACCTAAAATATTTCAACATATATATATATATATATTCTATGAAAATAAAAGATAAGAAATTTTAACCGAGGGAAAATTATCGCCAAGGTGAGTTTTATCGCCGTTCCAAGCATAAATCACTGCAACGGGTCGAGTTTTCGAGAGATAATGCAGAGCACCGCCCTATGAAATGGCGGGAGATTCAAAGGGCGTAGCACAAAGTTCGCGTGAATTCTCCCCCGGCCTCTACCTCTGTTTTCAGCCGAGGTTGTAATACCGACGAGCCACAGCCGTGACTTTTGTTCCCGTATAATAAAAGGAGAGAAGTTCGATCTGGTCGAGGATCAACCAGCGGGGAGGAAACTTGAACAGCAGCGCGAAACCTCGTGGCGCGGATGAAAAATGCATAAAACATTATCGGCCTTCTATTAGAGTTCGCCTTGAGAACTCGTCTCCTATTGAAAACCTATCTTCGTCCAGTTTCCGGTGTTTTATGCGATGGCGTTTACTTCCGTGAGCCACGTTGCAACCGTTCATGAAAAATGGCTATCGGGAATGAATCGATACCTGATCTCTCTAGGAAAATTCGTCACGTTCGAAGACCGTAATCATTGATACGTTCGAGGATAAAATAATGGTGATTGTTACGTTTAAATATTATGGTGCAAGGTTCAGCGAATTTTCTTGCGATCTTATGAAACAAGATAGTTGTATAATATAACAATACTGATATGTAAAAACAATATAATATTTAAAAGAACAAGCGTGGAAAAGAATATATAATTTGTGCAAGAGATTATTTGAGATATCGATCAAGTATTATATATGGCGTTATTTCACTTGTAGCATCAGTTTCATGCAATATAGTTCATAACAGTAGACCGCGATAAATGCACGTGAATATATAATGAACATCGCAATTCATGACAACGTTATCTAGGTACGTGTATTCTCTTGTGTAATAGCTTATATCGGAAGTCGAGTTTCGAAATTTTAATTGTCGCTACCTCAATTACGAACTTTCTAATTGCAAAATTGTGAAAAGAGCTTTCATTTCTTTCCTTGCGAGTATTTTTATTAAAAATCGCCTAATCTAATTTTTCGAAAGTAATTTTCTTTAATCTATAAATTCTAAATCGTACAATTCTATTCACGTATTCATATTATCGAAAAGTTTCGTCGCTCCCTGAAAAATGTTTCAAATTTCAAAAAGAATTCATTCACGAGAATCTTCTCTTTAGAAATGTAAAAAAAGAATTTCAATTTCCTCGTTTCTTTTTTTCCTTTTCTTCCTTTTACATTGAAATTTTAATTCCAATTTTTCTATTTTCCTCAACCTCTCGTATTACCATATATTATGTTATTCAAATTACCGCATATTCTCTAAAAAAGAAAAAAAAGTTTAAACATCAAAACCCTTTCATCCACCATCCCAATTTCAAAACATACCAAAAACTAAAATAAAATTCCACCTCATCCCTCTTTTGAATCCCCCTTTAAATACACGCATAAAATGTATTAGCACACAATCTTTCCGCGTATCAACAAATTTCTAATGCATCTCCCAATTCATCTGTTTATTCTAAACCATGGACACGAATCGATAATTCAAACGCTCCCTGTTACCTTCATCAATTCTCTTTCTCTCTCCCCTTTAATTCCTCCAGTTCCCTCGATTTCGCCCACTCATTTCTTTCCACCGCCCCATTTTCCCACTTTTATCAGTCTCACTTGATATTACATTTTCCAATTCTTCTTCCCACTTTAAACTCTCATCCTACACGACTTTTTTCCCCTTTCGATGAACCCCTGGCTCGGGTTACCTCCATTTTCGGTCCATTGTTCCACATTCCCCCTCTCCCCCTACCCCATCACATTCCTCTCTCGCTAAGTTAAACTTTCTCGAGGTTTTTTTTAACCTCGATTATATTATCGATTCCTTTATCTCCGTCTTTATCACAGCCACTTCCGCCTCTATTATCTCTTTCGCCCCTCGCTTGGATCTTTCAGGTCTAGGCCGGCGTCGTTGCACACCTCTCTCCTCCGAGGGGGTGGTGAAACTTCAACGTCTGGGTAACGTTTAACTTTGCCCCGCAAACACGCTCGTATCGAACCGTTCCCTCGATATATTTTCTCTATTTGCATTTTCTCCTCGGTGGAGGATGAGGAAGGATAAATGAAAATCGTCAGGATATGTTTCTTCTCGAAATGACGTTGTTTCAACGTTCACAGGTGTTCAAATAACGATATTGTTTTTTTTTTTAAATCATTGACGATTAAAAATCGGTAAAAATGAACGTTTGTCGCACACATTTGAAACTCGTTATTGAATAAATCGAAAAGGGAAAATTTGAAGAGCTGTAAGTTTGAAGACGAGGTGATTTCACGATGGTTAATGAACGAAAGAAAAAGGGTGGAATCTTTTCCTTTAATTATGATTTTCTAAGAATTATTTTTTTAGAACCTAAAAGAAGATTCGAATATGTTGATCTTCATATTTACTTTCATATTCTGTTTTGAATATGATTCGCATTTCATAGTTGCAAAATTCTTTGATAATATTGTATCGATGATTTGTTGTAGCAACACGCAGAATCGTGATCGATACTGTTAATTAATTTCGTTGAAATAGCGAATCAAACCGGCTTGTCCGATTTATGCCCGAGAGGAAAGTGTTACAGGATGAATTATTATTGGAATACAATTACCAGGATAATTACTGACCCGATTTAAAAATGAGTCGAATTATTATAAGAAAGGGATCGTTTAATCATCGCGTGAGATTTATTAATAACAAATTATATTATTCTTTAAAGAAATACGTACATATACATTTGCTCTTATAAGAAATCATTTATTCTATCTTGAACACAAATTATTCTTGCATAATAATTTACGTTTAATCGATTTCAATTTATTACCATAATTGAAATTGATTCAAAACATTAACCGTTTCCCCATATTTTGCGAATTGGATCGAACAATTAAATTACGATTCAATTAAATTATATACTCTGTATGATAATTTGCAATAATTTACAATGTCAATTATTAGCGAGATCGATTACATTTTGTTTCAAAATGTAAAACTTCTAATTTGATATTACTAAAAAAGAAAAAAAAAAGGAAAATTAATTATATAAATTAATTAAATAACCAGCCAATAGTTATTTTCCTATACGTTACACTTGACAAATTGGAACAAGTTTCATCCATGCGTTAAAAATACTCCGCTTCGTACATGGATTTCTTGACAAAAGTTTGCACACGCAAACGATAATATTGACATTAGAGGGGATCGATTTTTGCAGCCGACCGACCGCCCGATTGATTGATTCCCTTTTTATTTTTTTATTTCTAATTTTGAGAGGGAAAATTGGCATTCATTGTTACTGTTATTCATTGGAATCCCATCGCCAAGGCAATTTGCGGAACGTGTAACGCTATTGTGATTAATTTCGACTGGTTCTGGCTGTCAGGGAATTCAATTGGAACGTAAAAGTATGAAACTGATACTAAATCAATGAAATGGCAACGGCGAAATTCGCGGAGCCCCTGTTTTATCGGTGATTTTATCGTTGAATTTCTCTGAATTTTATTGCGCGTGTATGCACGTATACACGATTACCCTTTTCAGGACTAATTAGACCGTTGTCTTTTTTTGCTCTGTTGTTTCGATCGATTGAACGCGTAATAGGATCATTGCGTCGCGTATTTGTGTAGTTTTTATAAATTGCTCTTCATCGTTGTCGAGTTAAAACGTTCTAGCAATTTTTTTTGTATAAATTGTAAACGATTTATTTGTTGGAAATTGTTTTTGCAGCGTGAAAATATGTTTGATTAGAGATGGTTACAATTTTCCAGCGATTCTTCCTTTTTTTTTTTAGTTGTGTAAAAAAAATTAAAAATTATTACAAATATCGCATTACTTGTATTCTTATTTGATCATTTAATTCTTCGAGTAGCATTTATTTTTCTCTCATTCGAGTAACAAAATATAATAATTCATTTTCTAGATATTTATTTTTCAATATTTCAATAATATACGTAATCTAAAAAATATATCGAATTCGAAACCGAATACTCTTACATTCCCCATCAACATTTCATATATTTTGTCAATACTTGCATCAATAATAATAAGATTAATATCGTGACGATTAAAAATTGAATTAAAAATTAAAAATCAAGAAGCTCCATTACGGAAGCGTATATATCCTACGTTATCGGGCTTTTACAATTTTTATTTCGATTTAGTCCGCCGTTATCGTTTTATACGAGATCGATATTCCGGTGTTTTCGTGCTCGCAACGAGCACCGGCTCGAGTATTCGGCCAGCAATGAACCGTGGAACGATGTCCAGATGACTGACTTTTCCTGGAATTGCGCGCATTCAAGGGTTCCAGTTTAGTGGCACCCAGGCGTCGTGATAGTACGAAACGTCCTCGTAAAACAAGCAATTTTCCACGAAACTGTGAACGAGCCTACACAAGACGATGCGAAATATCAATCCTTTCGATCGTTTTGTATTCCTATCGTCCTGCCTCCAAAGTGTATCGAGATTCGTAGATTTCTTTTCTTCTTTTTGTTATTTTTTCAACACACTTGTATATTCGATACGATAAAATATTTGTTCTCGAACGAGCGATGGAAAAATGTTTGGACAGCGAAATGCAAGTATGGGATAGTTTAGAAAGGGTACAATGTTTATCCAAGTTTCTAAAAACACCTCGGATCTTAATTTTTTTCCTTCCATTAAGATGTACAATTATATATAATTTTTATGAACGATGAAATGAAATCTATAAATTTATATCTTTGACGAAAAGTCAATAAAAGATATACATTTTAGTTTATGATAATTTCTAACATACATCTCCTTCCACTTTCCAGGATAAACATAATTTTACGTACGTTCGATAAATGTTTTTTCCCCCTCCTATTTCGATTAAATCCCAAATGGATATTGCAAAACTATTCAGCCTGGTATTGCAAAAGCTTGTTCCACGAACGATTCTCCGCTTGTATAAATAATCTAATAGCATAAACTCACCGCGGTACATCTGTGGCTGGTTTGTGTGTAGTCTGAGGATAGTTATCCCCGCGGGAATCTCCCTTTACGTGTTCAATCCTATATAAACAGGCTCGCAGTTCCCATGTAAGCGTAAATCTCGTATAAACAAAGCCTTTGTAATACTTTTTAACATCGTTTGCTCAGTTAAATACTTCCCCCTTTTTTTTTTTTTTATTTCGTACAATCTGGCAAACGGTCGATTTTTTCACAGGGAAAGAATGTTTCGCGCTAAAATGAGAAAAACAACAAGTGAGAAGTGTTTTCAACTGCCAATTTCATTATTTCGCGGGAAAAGATATATTTCAAATGCGTTAATTTTATTTAAGTATTCTACACAATGTAGAATTTCATTATTCAATCATATTATAATATTGTAATATAATGATTGTGCTATATTATATCCGAGAAACGTTCCATTGTTGGTTTTTCTAATATCAATACGGTAATTTTTTTAATTAATCTTCGTTTGAATATCGATCTGGAAATTTATGATGTGAATTTATTTGTTGAATGTAGTAAAGGGATGTTTTTTCTTACACCTAATCATTAAAATCTCAAAAATTTTATTCAATATATACTAAACATCAAAGGATTGTATCACCGAATTTCCCTCTCAAAGAGCACAACGAAAGACCTAAACAAGTAAGAAAATAATTATACATATCAAAAATTTCACACGGAAAAATTCCCTCTATCAAAAATACAAAAAGATATACAAGATCTCTGTTAGAAAAATAATTCCAACCGAGGAAAAATAGATCGCTTTTAAGAAAATAATTTCGAGGATCGAAAATTGCACGCAAAAAAAAAAAAATTCTTCCGTCGAACACACAAAGAGAGGGATACAAAGAGCGACGTTCCCCCCTCTGCCTCCCTTTCTTCGTCTCTTCTCGCCCAACCTTGGAGACGCGCGTCCCTCTCCAACGGCGGATCCGCGCCTTTTTTTCCACAGGGCAATAAGACGACAAAGGAATTAAAAGCGGGCCACATTACGTAACCACCACCGTCACACCGCTGTTTGCTTCGTTATGAAACTAAGCGGCATGCTTTAGAGAGACTCTCGCCCTTAAATAGCCTCCCGGGTACCGCGAGATCGACAGAGATGTACAGGGCGAGGGAACGAGAGGGGAGGTGGAGAACGGTGGCGCACTTTACGAGTTAGGACGCTCCTGTTTGCCGTCTTTCCACTCTCTCTCTTTTTATTCCTCTCTTCTACCTACTTTTCGACTCTCTCGTTCTTTTCGTTCATCTCGCCCGCCCATGTGAACATTATCGCGTATTCTTCCATTCGTCTTCTGGTTCTTTTGTGTAAGCTCGAAGGGTGTATTTGGATACCTTTTGATCGACTCGGAGAGAAAAATGAACGGGGGGAGTTATATTTAATTCGTAAACTTTTTGGGTTAAATTTCAACGTTTGATTAGATTCACGAGAAATTTGTTCGATTAATTTGGTCAATTGTTTTTGATTCTCCGTTTATTTCCTTGCAATATTAACTTTAATATTTTTATTCTCTTGTAATTGCCAATAAACTAATTGTCAAAAGATTTCTTCTTTCGAACGGACGAGATATTATTTGCTTCCACTACTGATCTCAAGTTTTAAATAGTGACGTTTCTTCAAAGATTTAAATTCCAATATCTAAATTCCAAAATAACTTCGACTTGGCTCGAAAAACAGAAACGAAAATCCCATCGACGATTGAAATCACCCTGCAAATCCTTCGCAATTCTAATAATTGCTAAACTAAATCGAACCCTCGTGCCTTTAAAATACTTTTAACGGACAGTGTATTTCAACTTATCATCCCCTCTTTCTCCAACTTCTCCATTTCCCCCTCCACCTTTCCCTTTCCACGAGTTAATTCGCGAGATAATCCCCCGGATTAACCCGGATGCGATTTCGGCGAAGTGTTTAATCGCGTCCCTTATTTTAATTTCCCTTTTACCCTCCCACCCCTCCCTTTCCTTACTTCTTCCCTCTCGCTCGCTCTCGAAAACTGGACGTTCGCACGGCAGCCGAATTAACTCGAGCACCTCCGCGGCATTAACGTAAATAATGCTGTTCACCGGATGTATGCAAATTAAACGCGGCAGATTTAATTCCGTAATTGCTTCATTAAGATTTATGCGTGCGCCCCCGGCTCAAGAGTGCTTCCGGCGTATCGGGACGGGGACAATTTGTCCGAGGATGGGTTCCATTTGTTTCTTGGAAAAAAAAAGAAAGAAAGAAAGAATCAGCAATGGTTAAGAAGAGGGTTGTTATGTAAACCTGCGGTGGGAATCGTGTTTTAAAAATGTTCGAGGGGAAGGAAAAAGAAAGGATTCTTCTCGTTTCGATAATTTTCGCTGACTGAAAATTGATTTGCGATTTTCTGTTTCTTGGATTGATAGTCGAAAATTGTAAAAAAATTTCGAGTGAAATGGAAATATTTCGAATGGATAAAAATGTAATTGTAATTTCTTCTTTTTTCTTTTATTTCAATAAAACTCTACTTATTATTCGTTATATCCAATTCTTCTTCTTTTTTGGATCGAACGATTCGAGAGGAATCTCTAAGAGTTATTGTAAATAGTCAGTGTGAATGTGTAAGCCGCGACTTCAGTTTCGCACAATAGACTTCACGGAGGATTTGTAATAGAATAGGATTATTGGAAATCGATAAATTTGGCCCGTCACTGGACCGATATCTATGGAATATAGTTATTTGCAAGTTTGCACCCCTAAATGCAACCGAGTCTTTAATAAATCCTGACTCCTATATCACGATAGAATTAATCGAGCTTCTTAGTTATCTATGTTCAAAGTTTCAGAAACGCGTCATCTGTTTAATGTTCGAATCCTTTGATATTTCATTATAGAATTCCATTTATCATCGATAAATAATACGTATATATACATTCAATTTTCGAATTAATTCTAAACGAATGAATGTTTCGCGATATTCCAACGAATAATAAATATCACTATATAGAAAAAAAAATAGTCAAGATTATTTCTTGTCTCTAATGATATTTAGAACTATCTACGTGAAAAATTCTTCTGCAAATTCAACCCCTTCGTTTCGAACAACCTATGAATACAAATGGAACCTGATGCACCAAGCTAAACAGTTGATCTACATACAAAAAAGGTTTAAGCGTAATCTAGATTCTTTACCGTAGCACTCTTTAATTTATAGATCGCCGACAGTCTCTAAAACGTGACGCGAAACGAAGCGTAAAGTTGATTCTAAACATAATAAAAAAAAAAAAATATACTTGAATTAATCCCTCGTCCGTTTAAGTAACACTCATTAGTTAAGAACATCCTTCGAATCTCAATGATTCTCAATTCTTTTACAACATACGAATTCGTTCTTCCATAAATTTTACAAATTGGACGAAAAATAAATTGGAAATTGTAAAATTTGATGGAACAAAATTTACAAAATCGCCAGATCTGTAGCGAGTCAAGAATTAATTATGATTATCTTCAAACAAGCTAACCTTTCACCCTCCCCTCCCCCCCCATCTCATCGATAGCTGGATCCCTTTTAGACCTATCGCTCGTTCCACAGACGAGCGATTTCTCGTTAAATCGATCGCCAAGGCAAACTTGAATGAGAACGAATTTTCGACGGCGTGCAATAGGGTCGCCTTCTTTCCTTCGTCCCCCGGCAGAAGAGCCCCTATCATCCGGATTAACGGAGGGTAATGGACATTGGAAGACTCCTCCTCAGAGGCCTTCCTCCTCTCGCTTTTTCCCCTCCATTTTTGCCTCACCCGTCTTATTGAAGTATCATCTAGTTGTGCATAAAGGCACGACTATCCGTGGGCAAAGCGACCTATCGACACGTAACTACGTTCAAGCCTGACGAGGCGTGAAGCGTGACCCTTCCACGTAGCTCCTGGGTCACTTCGACCGATTCTAACGTTGGATTTAATGGAGTCACAGAGGTGAGATACGTGTGAGAGTAGTAGGTTGTCGTGGCAAGGCTAGACTTCCAACGATACCGCCTCGAAGGTCGACGATCTTTCCATCAACGCGACCGTCTCTGTGAGACGCCCTCGGGTGTGGCTAAAGCTTGTCTGAGCGCCTTAAGCGTTTGGGTTGTGGATCGCTGAATGCACTTGGCTCAACTTGGGCTGAAATTTCGCTGGATCTTGTTTATTAGTGTTATTCCACTCGATACCATGTTTTTGTCTTGAAATTTCAAATCGTGTCGATTGGAAAATATTCGTTATTACTAAAAAGGAATTTGATAAGACAAATTGATAAATTCAAATTAAAATGCGAATAAATTATTGAGGTACTTTATGTATATGTGTCTTATAATTTAGATTCAGATATTCGTTCGATAGAAAGAACGTATATCGTTGTATATCAAGAGAGTTATATACTCTTATAGAGAAAGCTTCTCATTAAAATTGTTCCAAATATAGCGAAGAAGCATGGCTAAATTTCTATCAAAAAAAAAAAAAAAAATGCCACGAGTTCTAATTTAAGAAAATAGGGGTCACAGTCGTTACTTCAGGGCTCATGGTCACGTGTAAGATTCAAAAGAACTTAAATAAAGGAGGGAAAAAGGAAAACGTGGAAAAGAAAAAAATTCAGTGAATCATATACTCACTTTCTTAACAGAAATTTCTCCCTTGAAATTTTCTTAATTCTATTCTCTTAATTACAAAACCCTCGACACTTCTTTTTCGCTTCTTCGAATTTTTTTCGATGCTGCGAAGTTTCCTTTTTCGTCAAAATCTCATCCACGTTAATCGGAAAAATAAATGAATCCACAATTCCTGAAAAATTTCCTCGAAAAAAGGAAACTTTCTCTCGAAAATGAAATTCTCTCGAGGTGCGCAAAGATGGATCGAAGTATTTTATTTCCCCTTATTCGTACAACGATAATTCGACGAAGGAGAAGAAATGAAAAAAAAAAAAAGAAGAAGAAGAAAAGATTTTGGCAATTCGTTGGAAGCGAGGTCCGGGGAATTAAATGCTTGGAGGGAACGTGGCTCGAGTTTCCGGTTGTTTAAGTTATGAATAGGTTCCGTAGGAAATCTCATCAGAAAAGTTTTCATAGAAAAATGCAATCCTGTTTCCGCCTCGATCTTACCTTTCGTGTCGCGGCTACGAATTTCGCACGCTGGGGGAGGAGAAAGAGAGTCGAGTTTCCATCCGGGAAACAAATAAGTAAGACGTATCTTCCTCAAAATAGAGTCTTATTATTAATGTGCGTTGCAGCTCAAGGGTTTGGAAAGAACGGGGCAGTTTGTATTCTAAGAGGATTACGCGTTTTCCTCGGGTATATAACCTTGGGGAACGGTCGCGATAAATAGGAAAATACGGTGATTTCGTGTTTTAATATTTTACGTGTATCCGATCTCCTTCCTTTCCTTACTACTTTTTCTTAAATTTTGTAGTTAGACTTTTTTCCTTCTTTCTTTTTTTTCAGGATACGATAATTTGAAAACTAGAATGAACATTTTAATAATTTTCCCATGAATTTCATTATCGCGTCCTTTTCGACGTTATTCAACATTATATATTTTTCAACGTTATTGCATATTTTACATTATCACATCTTCATAATGTGAAACTTATCTATCATCATTATTTTGGAATTTCTCATTAAAATTCAGTAAAATTCCGATTTTATCGATGCCCCAATCGCGAAAATCTCGCAATCATCTTTAATTTATAGCGGGTTAATTAATATTTCCATCTAATTAAAGCCCACCTGAATTAGCTATTTTCCAATTTTCATCTAATTTTGCTTACAGAATCGGTGATAATGTTGTTTCCAGACAGAATGCATTCAAAATACGCTCGTAATATTTCATTTTTCGATTAATTGCTTCGTTGGCCGGTCACGTATTGTTTTGTAAATCGAGAAAGAGAGAGATCTAACGATAATGCACGGCCAATATCCGGTTCTGAAAACTTGCCGACAGGAAATTAAAATGTGACGTAGATGACTACGATATTCCACATTATTTTTCGTTTTGCGCGATCAGCTGGTTGCAAATATCGTTATTATGAATGGATTTTAATTTTTATTTTGTTGTTTATTTTTCTGAAGAGGGTTGAAATAATTGAGGCGTATAATAAGAAATTTTTTTAATTTCTTTTATCGCAAATTTTAATTCTTTCTTTAAATTCGAGAAAAGAAAATCGAAGAATTAAAATTATCGCACTAGAAAAAGGAAAGATGGAGAAAATTTAAAAAAACAGGATCCTAGAATTTAAATTCTTAAAAAAAGAAAATTTGAGTAAAAATTTAAAAACAAAACTTCACGTTTTCGAGGAAAGGAAAATTTAAAGTTTAAAAAAGAAGAAATATTTAAAAATAGTATCTACTCGAATTAATTGAAAATCGCTAGTCTACGGTTCCAATTGGTTATAGCAGCCATATTCCATCAGCTTTTGACGAAAAACGAGTGAAATTTTCCAGATTTACGAGAAATTCGAAATTACGTGGCTTTATATTTTTCATTTTTTTCTCTTTTCGTCATCCTCTCGTCTCTTTTTCCATTGCGTCGAATTTTCTATGAAATGTTTTTAATTAAAATTCCTGCGTACGAATATTGTTCCAAGCAGAGGATGCAGAAATTAAATTACAGCGTTTTAATAGATATGTCCACCCTATTTACAGCCATACAGGATTAAGGCTACTATACTTAAAAAAGATTTTCTTCTCCACTATCTTTCTACCCAAATACAAATTTGTTGAAATACAATTATTCCTTCTTTTTTTCAAATAAAATCATATATCTCTTCGACGTACATGTTCTCTGCAAAGAAAAGAGTTCGTATAAATTAAAAAATATATATTAAAAATTAAGTATCAACTATTATTATCGATATATACATATATACGACAATTACACAAACAATAAGATATTAAAAGTCAAAATCATTTTCCCTTTTAAATGATCCCAACCACCAATAATTATCGCTGAACGAAACACGAGGCCAGCACCACAACCACCCATAACAAATCGTTCCGAAATAATCTTCATCCCTCACCATCGAGCCCATTAAAGACGCTCTTCAACGCGCTTCAGGTTAATAAATCATCTTCTCGCCCAAGGCGAAGGCGGAGAGAAACTTTAAAAGAAATATCTCTCGAAAGGAGAAACGCGTCTGAAGGAGGGAGAGGGTGGTCGTTGAGGGAAGGGTGAAAAATCGCGCACGATCCAGCCAATAGGCTTACACAATAGCGTCCTCCTCGAGATGCGAGAAGTTCGAGTGCCATGATTTCCCGCGCACAAAGAGCCTTACCCACAATTTCCCTCTCCCCGTCTTTTCCATCTCCACGGGAGAAATGCCCTAACTACTTGAAAAACCCTTCCTTCCACGCGAATGCCGCGCTAACGAGGTGATTGCCACGTGTCGCCCACCTTTTGTCACATTTTCGTTTTCCATTCTGCCCCCTCCCTCCTTCTATACATACACATACAACGTTTCTCCTCCCCGCTGATTTAACCTTACGATCTTTTGTACGTTTCAAGAAAGTTTTTTAGGGGGAGGGAAAGGGAGAGAAGAAGATTGTGTATAATTCGTTCGAATTTTACAACGAATTTTGTAAGAGAGGGGGATAAATTAGAGAAATTTTGTAATCGATAAAAGTATGTATATATATCGTAGAAAGGGTAAATCGTGAGCGCGGTAAACGTAAAGGCTGAAAAAATTAAAATCCAATCTTCTAATGAGCAATTTCTAAAAAACACTATTTTATATTACGCAAGATTAAATTGTAGTCGAGAAATGGAATGGAAACAACAGCGTCGCAGAAAGAATGCAATAATAATAAGAGGATAACTTTTCGCATTACGTTCCATATTTGTTTTAATATATTAATCATGCGCGTTTCTCTTTATGGAAATTCTGGATCTCTCTCGTCCTCGTAAATTTTTTAACGTAAACATGTAATTGAAACGATCATTTATACCTCGTCTGAAAATATTTAAAATTCTTTCTTCGCGCTTTTTAAAACATGTCTTGTACGATACATTAAATTGTATAATAAAATATAGCTTTCATCCAGTCTGTACACGTTTAATTCAATGTAATTATTTCCAATCTGAATGATGCTTTTTCCCTTCGTTCGAGAATTGATCGCGTTTTAAATAATGTTCACAGGAAACGCTCTAATTTACATCAGAGATGTAGAGTTTCGCCTATTCCCTCTCGATACTCCATTTTCCGAGCAATCTTAAATCAATGTGCACTCTGCCGTGTAAATTCCCTTTATAACTGCAATTTAACACCAAATTCTTGGTAACCTGATAAAAGCTGATCAGACATATCCGTGCGAGAGGGGAGCGAAGGAGGAAAATTCGTCGATTCATCGCTTCGACGGTGAGGTATCTGCTACGTGTTCCATTTAGGAAATTTCCTTCCCCGGCATTAAATTTGTTGTTTCCACGGAGAATAATGAAAGAGCAACAAAATCTTTGACCGACACCGAGCAATCGTGCTTTTTCTCTTGGAAAATTATTTCAAGCTTGATTTAAAAATTAAATTCCGTGTGAACGTATTTATAATTTTTTTTCCCCTAATTTTTTACGTATATTTTAACCGTTTCAACGTTATACTTATTCGTATAAATTATGGTACAATACAATTTTTGGGAGGAGCAGAGAGAAACACGTCTGTTCTCCTCCGTGTTCGAAAACCGACTGAATTAAATCGATATATTCGATATCAATAACAAACGATCGTCCTCGTTCCTTGTGCCGCTGTTTACGTTCGTATTCGTATGATTATCGACGCTCGTAATATACTTTTATTTCGATACGATGAATTATTGGATTTTCTTTCTTTAATAAAATAAAAAATATAATTTTTGAAATTATTATTATATACGGAGCTTAGATTTTTAATATTTTTAATTTTTAAATTTATGAAATTTATAAAAATACGATGAATTATTGGATTTTCTTTCTTTAATAAAATAAAAAATATAATTTTTGAAATTATTATTATATACGGAGCTTAGATTTTTAATATTTTTAATTTTTAAATTTATGAAATTTATGAAAATAGTTTTAACAATATAAAATAATAATATTTTAGATTCATTTTTATATCGAGAAAATTCATTTAATTTTTTTAAATTTTATTTTTAATTATTCTTATTTTAAGTAAAAAAAAAAAAAAATTGTCGATCCTATTTCATATCATCGTCTTACTTCATCGATATATTTTGCAATACAGAATGTGATACAGAGAAGAATTAATGTAATTATCGACTTTGCTGGACGGTCTCGTGAAATTCACTTGCTTGTTGATTCGTCGAGTGTCTCCTTGAGATGAAATAGAGGGCGAGGGGTATTCAGGTGTTAAGAGAGGTCAAAGTGCCTGGTTGATGAGTTGCAGAAAGGTTCACAGGATGAAAAGTCAGGGTGGCACTTCGTCAATTGATCGACCCTCCACGAAATAACAGTACGAAATAAGTTTCCTCATTTGTACTTTGTCGATTCAAAAATTACTTCCCACGAGATTTCCACGCTTTAATTAAAAGAAGTTTTTCAATTTGTTCACTTTGTTCACCTCGAGATTCGCATTATTTATTTAGATTATATAGAAAGGAATATTGATTTACATCGGACAAAAATTCGAAGAGCTTTTAGTTCAATTCAAAATGGAAAAATTTATAATATATATGAATTATAAATTATTAAAATATACAAAAATCCTTTATAAAAATAAATTCAAAATATTATCAAATATATCAAAAACACAAAATATAACAATAAATTATATCTTTTCATATGAAATGTAAAATTGAGAAATAAATTTTAATCTTATCAATAAATAATAATATGATAATTAAAAATTCTATCGTCGAGAACAAAAGAGAATCAAATTCTCCATGTTTCAAGCATATAATAACAACAGTCCCTTCTTAATTCTTTATCAAAACTGTGCAACCCATAATAATAATTTAATAAAACATATACACAATTGTAGATTCCATGTCCAGAAAAAAGTGGTGAAAGTTTTTTTTTTTTATTTATTAAGCCTTCAATCTGAAGCTCGAGATAAATCGAGGGGTGAGCATGTTACTACCCTCTATTCCGTTTCCTTTCATCCCTTTTGCATCCGCTATATATATATATCGCTGCACAGTTTTGGTAAGCGGATAAATTACTCGGAATAAATTTTCTCTTCAAGGAAATCAGCCGATCTGGAGGATTTCCAACGAAATCGATCAGTTTCGATATCTTCGAGTAGTCCGGAAATTAGAGACACCCGGTATAGCATAGTATCGAAGGAGGACACACAATAGATTCGAAAAGGAAAATGACGGAGGGGTTGAGTGAAATTGTATTCCAATTTTTATGCTATGTATTTATTCGTATGCAAATAATGTATCGTTGGTGTTATATTGAACGAGGTATTTTGAAGATCAATTTCCTTAGAAAGATACTTTTCTTTAATATTTAGAGAACATTGATTATAAATTTCGTTTTTCTTGATCTGAGTTAATATAAGTTTATTAAAGAAATTTTTACTAAAAATATTCCATGCATAGAGCGAAAATAAATTTTTAATATCTATTCAATTACGATTAATAAGTAATCTTATTGCAGAACAGCAATAATTCTAAAAATTTAGGAAAGTACAAATCAATTATCCGAGCAATAAGAAGATAAATTCAATGTAATTATACTGTTAACGACAAAAATTCTATCCAAAATAATCTTTCACTTTCGTGAACAATTAAATTAAAAACAATCGAAGAAATCGTGGATGGATTTCGTTCGTTGAAAATACGTGTTGTTAACGAAATAAAGCGTTGTTATGCACAGTGTTATGCACGTAGATTATGCGTCCTCTATGCACACTGGTGTTGTTGCAATGAACTATAATGAATAATAAAATTTATTATCCAACCGTCGCGTTGTTGAATCTCCCATCTCATCTGCAACATCTCGCGATGTCGTTACAACAGTCCAAAGTGAAACTGGCGTTGGTGAATATATCGAGATACAGTCAAATATCGTGTAAAGTGTTTCCTCAAATTTATTAATATCTCATACATTAATAGTTTTAATTATACTAATATAATTATGCTTAAAGAATGTTCTTCGATTGAGAATCAAACGAAATTTCCGTACACTCTTTGTATCCTTACGATAAAATTCGAATTCATGAAACGAATATATTTATCCATTTCTTACCATAAGTGGCAATAAATCCTGAAAATAAATTACTTCTTTTAATTAATTTTAACTTGACGCGTTATTTCAACGAGATAATTTGAACAATTTTATCGTAAATTTCGTTAGAAGAAGAACGTTAGACATAAAATAGAATTCTTTAAAATACGATTAATAATAATAATGACAGCAGAACAAGATATAACGTATCAGGGAAACGATATTTCATTCGCATTAACTTAATGGGTTGTTGCAATATTTGTATCTCGCGTGTGTTGTATATTCAACCACGGATAGATATTTTATCGAAGAATTCTAATTACGTTTAAATGCGTTGGATAATTGCTCGTATGAAATAATTGGTTCTCGTTTGATATGGCTGCAGTTCATATATTAATTTTATTATCCCGTATCATCGAGACAATTTTCAAGTTACGCGTTTCCTTTATTCCAATTGTGACGAACGAGCAACTTTCGCCATATCCAAGAAAATATTCGCAATTGTGAACGAATGAACGAAGTTTGAAGAAGATTAAAAAGGTTCGAGAAAGAATCTTTAGAAATAAAATTTTAATCTGTGCGCGTATTGTACAGGCTTTGGATAATTCTGCACTTTTTAATATGGGTTAAACCTTGGTTTCGAAATGTCCAAGTTAAAGAATCGTGTTTATGTTATTATATAAGAGATGAATTGCTTGTTTTTTTATCATTAATTTAATCGCAATTTTCTTGTTCGAAATACAATTCCAATAGCCGAACAATTAATAATGCCTTGCTTGTGAACGAATTTGCTTCAATTATAAATAACTATGGACGTTGATGTGCGTGTACAATACGTTACGAATTCAGGTCGAAAAGACAATGAAAAACATTCCTATAGAATTGGCTGTCCTAATTAATTTCCCTTTTAATAATAAATCATCCATTGTTTACGGTTAAAAATATAATCCAAAGTTTTGATGTATCATTTTAACACGTTTCATTCGAAAGAGTATGATAAAAACATCCTTAAATTAAATTTAATTCGCACTTTGACAAATTTCAATCCTTTACTATTACTTTTAAAACAGATAATATTCTTTCACTCAACAACCCTCTTTCATCCCTTCACTTTCATTTCCAAAATACTCTGTACTAAATACCCGAATAACAAACACTTTAATTCTACTCTGATACCGGAATTTTCACATCTCTCAACTCGCGAATAAATTGTTAACATTATCAGGAAACAAGAGCATAACGAAACACTCGAAAGAATTCTCGCACGATCACGCACTGGAAAGAGCGATTAAAACGTGTTTCCAAACGCGCGTTTTTCGCTTTTCTTTTCTTCTCTTTTTTTTCCTTTCCTTTTTTTTTCACGATCGGCCGTATATTCAGAGGGATGGTGGTCTCCATTACCAGAGATACCGTGCCTCTATGTGCGAGGGGGTAAACGAGAGTCGAATGGAAATTCGATAATAATTATTGCGAGGCTCCTAAGCGTCGAAAAGCTGTGTGGTGGAGCGCGGGTCGCGGCTGTACCAGCCATAAATTCCGGGCCGAGCCACGGTTATACGGCGCTGCGCCGTGCTCAGATTGGCCAAGGTAGCACAGCCAGACGAATGTGCGCATTTATCAGGGGCGAGCCTCGGCTGATAATTCGATTAAAAAATCGTCGACCGCTCGCGAAAAGACGTATTCCATCCTTGTCTTTTTCCCCCGAATATTTATCCCGCTAATCCTCGTCGTTTCCGCTCGAGCAAATTGCTCATGGCGGGGGCGGCATCATGTCTTGATCGCCTGTGAGAAATATCGTGATTCATGCTCGAGTTTCGTTTTCTTTCCTATCGTTCTTCGAGTTCCATCAAATTTTGTTCACGATTGTTCGTGTGAAATTAATATGATTATTGTTGTTAAGTTCGTGGAAGGTTTTGATTTTTAAGAAGGGAATTTTTTTTACTGATTATTAATTATTGATTTGTTGTCTTAGTTGATCTGATCGCATGATCGTTCTATTCTTATTTGACTGCGTACAGTTCGTCTGACCATAGTTAGTTTGTTCTACTCGTACGATGCGACTTGTTCAAATACGATTCTTCTACTTGTCTGAATTATGATCGAGCTACTTTACTTGTTTACGACTATGCCTATCGTGGATTAGTTTTTCTTTTCTTTCTTCTTTTTTCTTTCATATCTTTTTGTATATTTTAGATGATCTTTGCCCGAGGAGATTACTATGGAAAGTTACCGACGATACATCCTTCTTCGAACTTGTTTCAATAGAACTTTTTAGTTTTCGAAAAGTTGTTTTAACTTGAAGAGAGATTGAAGTTATTATTAGGGCATGTATACTTCGTCTCGTAACATTATAGTGAAAGTTTTGCAAGGAGTAAAAGTTTTTCTGCAAATCGAGAAGAGTGTAAGGGATCTGTAACTAAAGTTTATTATTTCGATGGAAGTTTTATAATACAAAGGAGAATTATTACTTCGGCTTGTCAATCAATATCAATATTTTTCTATCATGAATATATATCTTCGTTATACTTTTCCAAGATTTTACTTTATATTTTTTCCTTTCCTTATCATAACGAGATGATATAAAGTACTTATAGATCGCTTATTAATAGAAATTTGATTCAATTAATTAAAAATTCAATAACTCGTTTTAATTTTAATTTTAATTTCCATAAAATCTATCGCTTCTTTGGAAATTTCTCTACAAAAGAAATTATCCATGATAAACCATAGGAAACATTCAATATTCATAGAACGTAAGTCCTTGGAATTCTATACAGGATATTTCACTGATTCCATTACAACGACTTAATATTAATTCCTCTCTGAATTTATGCACGATTATTGTATTATCATTTGATATTAATCAGGAGGAAGAATAATTCGAGGTTAAGCGATAAAATATCGCGTTAATCAGATATTCTCCTTTAAATCCTTTATTAATCGTTAATTTAATATAGTCGATATTAAGTTCCTAATAATGAAGCAGGAATTGATCAATATCTCAAACATAGACAACGTCCATAAACTATTCTCTTCAGGATGTCGAAATGATGCACATTTCCGGTTTATGGGAATACCTGGGATAATGGAATCAGTCGGTTATTAGATGTAAGACAATATGAACTTATGGCAGAATCATTGCTATTGAAAAATTGAAATTAATTCTCTAACAATGCCTAACGAGTGATGAATAAATTTCACGAATTATAACTTTGAAAAATTTTAAATATTGTATCTGATATTTTTTTTAATAATTTTCACTTATACATCAATTATAATCACTCGAATAAAATTGATAATAAATCAATTCGCTCATTTATCATTTCATCAAGTCGGCTTATTCATTCTTAAAAAGTAAAATTATTCCATTAATCCTCAGAATTAAAGATATAACGAGAAAAAAAAAATTAAAAAGAAAGATGCCACGACCACTCGTTCGTTCACAATTCCATTAATATAAACTACAAACAAGAAAATGCCTACGTAACTGAACGACCACCTCATTTCGTCTATCGATCGATCCCTTTCCGTTCAAATGTAGCGATACCGCTTCCAATAATGCGCCGGAATATGCGTACATTCGAGTAGGCATTACGGAATGTTATTATAACCGAGTGGAATTCTGTTGCGTGTATTACAGTGGATCACTATTCCGACTAAACGCCACTTCCGAACGATGCTAACATGAAAATGTTCGGTTAATGAGCTGCATGTAATCATGATTTCACTCTGTGTACGAAGACTGGTTGCCATTAAATTTTGGCAAACTTGTTCGATCCCTCTTGTAATCCATTAATCCCCAACTTGAATTAAAACAAATCTTAAAAAGGGCACAATACGAATAATTCCATTTTTTTATCAAGTATATAAAGATAATTCGATCGAGAAAATTTTTAATTTTGGTATATAGATTAAATTTTATAAAAGTCTAAAAGGATTCGAAAATTTCGAAGCTGTAACTTCGCGTCGATTTCTAAAACTTTAATGAGATATGGAGCAAAGCTCTCTAACCTTCTTTCATATACACGTTGTACACCAAGCAGCGTGTACAAATCGAGTTGGGAATACTTTCTCATTTATTAGACAAGCGATTAAACGAGACTTTATCAGGGGAGAGCATTATATCGTACAAGAGTTTTTATCCTCTCCGCTCTTTGATGCGACTTTCATGGATTTCTCAAAACGATAATTCTAAGTCATTAAACGTGTCGCACGATTTTCAATTCATGGGGATAAATTCGAAATTCGTGTAGAGTAAATTTCGTACGAATCTCGTCTAATGAATTAGATCGCATAATCAACGATATTACATCCATAAAATACTTTCATAATTTATGACGGCACAAAAAGGACGAATCTCGAGAACCATTGAAGAATATATTCGAATAAAATCCCTCCTATTAACAACCCTATTAATTAAGAGAATAACTTTGAAGCCGCGGCATATACGCTCCAAGAGAAAAATCTCCTATTAAATTGAACAATGCCGAGGCGAAATACATTATAACAGGTCTTTGTTTCTTTCATTATACCTATACTTAGCGCTTAAACACTCCTTTGAAGGAAAGAGCCGCTTGCACCCTCCCGAGAGGGTTGCACGCCGTACACAAGTATCACGTAAGGAATTACATCGAAAGAGCGGGATGGCAAAGGAGGTGGAAATATGGAACGGAGGTCGGCACGAGGTGTGAGTGTAATTATTTAAATATACGTCGCCGTCGGCGAGTTTCGAGCGGGAATATTTCACAGCTCGCGCCATATTACGCCAGTAACTTACGTCCGGCCATCCGGGCCAGATGTTTCTGGGAGGTTGAGACGGACGAATATTTACGAGAGGAGCCGACCTCGGCCGATTCCTCCCCTCCACGACTCCGACTCGGTCACGTGGTCGCCTTTGGTCGCGGAGTGGGGGAGAAATCGGCGGTAGTGGGGGAATTATATCGCGCTGTGGTGGGGCAAATCGTCTAGGGTGGGGGAAAACGGTAGGTGGCTGTTGTGCCCGATATTGATGTCAAGGTCTTCCATCTCGGTTGTACTCTCTTCTCGCGTGGGTCGCGCGAAATCAATAGGATAAAATCGTTGCCGACAGGCATCTCGCCTCTTCCCGTTTCCCGCAGATTCTGATTCTGGTTCCCACCGATGCAACTAGCGGCGATTAAAGCGTAACACGTTGCGGAATTTATTTGCAGGTTTCATCCCCTAGTCTCTTTGACTTTGAAGAATGGATCCGAAATATTCAGTTAGCGAATTTTCTTGAATAATTTAGATTCCTCTTTTTTATTCCTTTTTGATTGAGGAATTTTTTAATTATTATTTTTTTAATATCATTTCGTCCAATTCAATTTTTCCTAAAAATTACATTACTTAAAAATATAATCCTCACGAAAAGTTGAGAATTCAGGATCTAGAATACTTTTTTATCCCTCTGTAAAATATGATAATAGTCAAATATAGGGGTCTTTCACTTTAATCTTTAATGTATCGGTATCGCGCATTTTTTTCTCTCGACTCGCAAGCATTTTTTTTTCTTTTTACGATACTTCTTGCTTCATAGTTCATAAAATTTTACAACTTCTCGCAAGAAAGAAGAGTTTCGATACTTTTCTCTCTCTCTCTCTCTCTCTCTCTCTCTCTCTCTCTCTCTCTCTTTCTCTTTCTTCTTTTTCCCGTAAACGCAGAAACTTTGCAACTTCTTAGCCTCGTTGGTTTATATTCGTGCATCGTAGAGGCAGTTAATCACCATGACTTTAATTCCAGTGTTATCACATGCAGCCTCCATCCCGAAGGACCAAGTTGTCGCGTGTAATAAATTATGCGCCCCCTCCCCCTGCTTTGTTTCTCCGTCCGATTGTTTCCTTTCTTCTACCAACTAAACTTTATCAAAGCTATTTCTTGCTCTTCCGTCTTCGTTTCGCTCCTCTTCGAGCAGGAATTCGAGTTTCCACGATTGTTTACGCCTTCGTTATTGTTATTACTTGCACGTTTTTATCGTTTAATGATCTTTTTATTCATAGGGGGAGGGGGGAAGAAAAAGAGAAAGATACTTCATATTTGAGATTCATCGAGAGACGGAAAATAATTTATAATTATGAATTTGAATGTCATTTAATAATGATATAAATTGTTACGATATTTTATAGTTAATTACATTTGTACAATCGTGGGGAATTTCGTGTCTGTATGAATCCATTTGAAAAGGTCCAAAATAGAATTGTTCTGCAAATATTCCCATAATACGTGTGCCCCTTTATAATGTCCGATTGCAAAACTCGATATCTACTTTGACAAGTTCGAATCTGCCTACACTATTTCGACGATTGACGTCAGTGAATGCACAATCATCGATTTACTTCCAATGTCTCTTATTACCGGTTAATGTCGAAGGTCCATTTCATTCTCGATACTCGAAATTATTTGTTCTTTTTTTAATTATAATTAAAAAACCTACGAAAATAAATACGTTCCAGATTCAAAAATATTTTTGTTTATACGACAGCAAGTAAAGATTTATTATTTATCCAAAAAAAAATTGATCATGAAAAAAATATTAAAATAATGAAACATAAATTGAATATTATTTTTTATTTAAGAAATTTTAGAAACTTTTTTATTTGATATTTATAAAAGTAGGAATTACAAGTTTAAAAGTTATCCCTGCAATTTACAGGAAGTAGATGTTGTGACGTAAATGTTTATAAAAAGTTTTCCTTGATATTAATACAACGATGTACATCAATAAATATGAATAACTTTTAAGTGACATACGAACCGTGAAAAGTATTGCACTCTTTCACCTTTTGCATATCTCATCCAGCTATTAATATTTTAAATAGAATGAAAATAACTGCTTAAAATAATACACATAGATTATTTCTTATAATTATTTAATAGGAAATAATTATTCTTTATAAAAAATATAAATGAGAAATTATATTTCATTAAAAAGAAAATATATAATTCCTTCTATCATAGAAATTTCTATTAAATATAATTTAAAATTATTTTTATTTTTAATCATTTTTAATCTCATACAAAACCGCTCAACGAATATTTCTTCTATCCATTTCATTAAAATTTTTCCAGAAAAAGAGATTTCCAAATATTTTTAAAAATTTCTAAAAAGTGAACAATATTTATCCGCAAACAATAATCGTCCGCGATATCGTTGGTCGCAGAAAAAAATGTCGATGCCAACAAGTTTTAAAGTTTTTATTTAACCAGATTCAGCGACGCGTTCTTTATTCCATCGTTTACTTTAGATACAACGATACAACAGATTCATCCAAAAAACTATTTGTTCATCGATGCGGGGAAAATAGTTCGGTACAATTTTTTAATTGTTCGGCTATCAAAACTTTTTTTGTTTTTTTTTTTTTTTTGTTTTCCATCAGGATGACCATAGACGAATGAAAAAGTCGGGCTAGATGGAGCCAGCGTAGGTGCTTTTAAATAAATAACGTCCTCTTTCCTCATCGATCAGTCTCGTAAAGCGATTTAGATGGCAACAGGTGCAGTCGGTGAAAAAAAAAAAAAAAAAAAGGAAGGAAGAGAAGGTTATATCAACCCGACGAGGATTTCAGATTAATGGGATAACCTGGGTGGAGAGGTTGTGGAGGAGTGGAACGGAATAGAAGGAAACGATCCGGTAACACGATGCAAATTGCAAATGAAATTTTGAAAGGAGAGGGTGGTTTCGAGGCCATTGCTGTCTTCCTTCTCCTTCAGGATATCATTTAAGGGTATCACTTTGATTTCGTTATCTCTTAGAAAATTAGAAAATTTATTTCTAGGAATGACAGATTTTGTTACTTTCTTAGATTTCTTAGAAAATTAAATAATACAATTTCTTAAGCATGATATATACCGCTCAATGAATTTTAAGATAAACGTCGAGATATTATTATCAAAGATCTTAGAAATGATCAATTTATAGCTACGTGAACAATTAAAAAAAAAAAAAGAATTACATGCAAAATTTGAATATTGCCTTACCTTCTAAATATATAATGCAATGTCGCGTATTCATTGGCCATTTATATTAAACATCAATATATAATATTAATGGTCATTTCAATCGTACAAATTCGTCAAATAAGTCCAGTTTCCGCAACGATAAACGATAAAACGAAATTGAATCGAACGTGAACGATGATAGGAGACGTATGGCTCTGGAAAGCATGAACGGATGGAATGATTTCAAAACAAGGAACGAACGAGCGTATATTGTGTCACATTCGGATTAAATACTCAATAATCGCGTATCAACAAGAAAGCGTGAGAAATCATGTTCCATCCGATGGTTACGATATACATCGATTAACAATTGTTAACAACGTTAAACGATTTTATGTGACGTTTTGGTAAACGTTTCTGCACTGATAATTCTTGAATTAATTACCGTGGAACCTTATTCGAGTGGGTGCAGAAGGTATCGAACGAGGGGAGAAGAGAAATTATCAGATAACTGTCACCGAAATTCTGACAGTTATTTTCATTCCGCTAAATTTATATTTACGATATATGCAAATTTATTTTATTTAGTTAACGTATTGTTGACTAAAATATATTTCGACGTGCTAAATTTCGATAATAATTGTTCTGTTATCCGAATAATAATCGTTTATGATGTTTGTAAAGTGTGGAAAAATATTCAATTTTATACAGTGCACAAGTGGAAATTTTCTTACGCATTGCGTTAAGTCAAACACAAAAAAACAATCAGAGAAAATAAAAAGATATTGAGATTAATTGATCTTTCGAATGTTCGTTGTTTAAATAATATCATAACGGTGAAGTAACAGAGAAAATAAAAAAAATAAGAATATTAAATGGGAATCAACGTTATCTGACTAAACAATGTTCGCGTAATCGGATGTTGGATCAAGAAATGTTTGGATAACGTTCGTTAAATAATATTCCAGTAATCGAACATTTGGATAATCTGTTAAATATTGTTTAGACGAACGCAATAATGTGTTTAATTTTTACAAGAAAAAAAAAACGTTCACAGTTTTTTCAATAATATCAACAATACTCACAATTCGTTAAACAAAATTCAACGAAAAAGAAACAGCAGAAACATCCAATTATTCAATTCAAATTCGTACTCGAGCAGGATTTCCTTTTTTCCTTTTGATTTTTCACCTGGAAACGCTCTAATTGCATTCAGCAGTTTTCCAGTTAATTTCCAGACCATAGTAACCTAATTAAAACTTGATCAAGAGGGGATGGGAAAAGAATGGAGGAGAAGGAAGGCAAGAAAGAAGTAAAAGATCCTGATTACGAAAATGCGACACTGTCTAATGAAATAAGGGGCGAAGTCAATTTTGAAAAATTCGATTAGCGAACCACAATGGCTGGTGCCACCCCCGCAAGTCTTCGAACAAGTAATCTCTCGCTCATTTCCTGATCTATCTCTTTTTTCTTTTCCTATCGAACACCTTTTCTTTTCTTTCTTTCTTTCTTTCTCTTCGATTACAAGCTCTTGTTGTGATTGTATCGGATAAAACGATACTCATTTAAGATTAAAAACAATTGGCAGTAATTGAATATTTAAGTAATTGTTATCTCAAAATTATAAATCGTGGAAGCATTTGAATATCCTTGTATTTGATATCTCTGACGCGAAACATCAAAATAATCAATCCAAACATCATTTGACGCAACATGTTATGCCATAACTGCACAAACTCTCGAATTATACTATAATTAATGATTCAATTATAATTCTTCCCAATAATTCTCACATTTCTACACGCACAACTCCTATGTATTAATTAATAATTCACGGATTGTTTTGTTGTAATATCTCCACAAATTCTCTACGTATGCATAACACTCAAATATATAAGTCGATGACAATCAGCGTTAAATTTTACATAATTTTATTCGTCTCCATAGAACGAGAAATACTATGCCAGGGAGCAGAAATGGTAGACCGATTTCACCGACTGTTACTGGTGCGAACAAAAGGCGCAACCATCGCACCTGGAAGGCAGCCATGTAGAAAGGCAGAGTCAGAGTTGAAACATGGAAAGAACAGAATAGATTCTCTCTCTGCTGTTTCGAAATTTTTCTCTGTGCCGTTTTGTCTGTACATTGTACATCAGAATTACGCGACACCGTGGATAATTGCAAAACAGCCGACTATGCCGCGTAATGCCCTATTTAAACGCTGTACAAGGGTGGCTGGAAGTTTCTCTATTCTAACTTTTAGGTTAGGTTGGGTCGAATGGGAGTTCTACCGGTAAGGTAGATCAACAACCTATATGGAACTGATGTTCCACCTCTTGTAATGTTTATTGTTGGTAGTGTGCGAAACTTTAGTTAAGTGGAGAATGTGGCCAAATCTAGTCAACTCGCGTTCTTGTGGTGTCAGCTAGGATTTGAATGGTTTCCCTGAAACGAACCCAGTTCAATTGGGTTAGCCTGTATTAAGTTATTTAACGACAGAGATCAAAGGAATGCTCTTTGGCGTTTGGAGAATCTCAAGGTATTCAACAGTGAATTTTCTGGTTTCTAATATTGTGAATATTTTTTTTAAATACTATAAGAGGACAAAATTTGAATTGTTCTTTTAAAAAGAAGAGCCTTGATTCACTTGGAATCCATATTCTGAACTTCATCTTATCTATGAGGATTATTTCATATTCTTGATTGAGACCAGAAAAATCTTTTGTTGAAATATGGTATAAAAGAAGAATTTGAAGAACATGAATACAAAGAAAGATAATTTTGGAATTCATTATTGTCTGCATACTTTTTATTTTAACAAAGATACTTGCAATTTTTAATCAAGATTTCAATCCATGTTTAGTTTTAATTTTAATCAGAAAAATTTTATATTGGAAATTTGAAATATATATTTTATTAATATATTTGTATCAATTTCAAAGAAAAAAAATATATATATTTAATTATTGAAATCAAATTATTTAATATGTAATATTTATCTTTCTCACAATTACTTTGATCATGTTTCAACTAAAATTTATCTCAGTCTTGCTTCTTTATATTAGGATTAAAAGAATTTTCAAAGAAGATTTCAGTCGACTTCTTTTAAAAAATCTTTAACTTTAATCATTTCCTTTAAAAGTAGTTCCATCCATTAAAACACCTGCATATCACTTATAAAATATTACACATAAACTTCTACTTAACTTTATTACTCGAAATATTACTCTCACTTTTTTATTTTAAAAAAAAACTGTATCACATTATCCATATATAAAAAATTATCTTAAATTATATTTTCAAAATATTTTCGTAAAATAGACAGAAAAGATTTCTTAAAATATTAAAAAATAGAATAAATAATGAAATTAATTATTAATGACATATTTATATACATTCTTTCTTCTACGTAATTTTGAAAAATGAATTTCTTTTTATTTTATATTAAAAAAGAAAATTTCAATTCTATATATATAATTCTTTCATTTCTTTTTTCACAAATATATATATCTATGTTTTGTGTTATCCATAAAATGGACAATTATTTTATTTTGCAATCAAATGCATTCAATAAATCGTTATATTTATCCGATTGGTCCTGATATCGTTGTAAAATAAATACACCAGCTATCCGCAAATCAAACTATCAAACTAATTTCAATTCACATTAAGTAAATTCAAAGCACCGCGTTCCCATTATGAACACGAAGCTTCCAATCGTTCCTCTCTTGACTCGAGTCCAAACTTTCAACTCTATATCACTCCCTGAGTTAATTTAGGAAATTCTATTATATGGGTATCGTTTATGGCGAGTGAACATATGCAACGATCCTTTTGATCACTCATAAAATTATTATATTGTATGCATTGTAAATTATTATAAATTACTTGGGGTTCCTATGATTATTTGATCGTTTTATTTCACTTGTCTGATCAGTATTAAAATATTCTACTCCCATTGTGCGAGAATAACTGTTTTATTCTACTTGTGTATCTATGAATCTTTTTATACTCCGATCATTACTGAACTTTTTTATTCGTCTGATTATCTGATTCTCTTTTTCCATTGGTCTGACAAATATAAAGTTATTTTATTTGTCTGTCTATCACTTTTTTATTCCATTCCACTTGCCATGACTGTCATATTCCATTTGATTGTTCAATGATAAATTTCTTCATTTGTTTAGATACAACTGTCTCACTTTATGGTTTTTATTTTACTTCAATAAATTTATATATTTTTGAACAAAATATTCATTTCATACTGTTGTAAAATTATTATGGATATTATTTTTAATTATACTGCAGAAAAATTATATCCAATCCAATTACGAAACAAATGTTATTTTTGTTTCGTAATTCTTCACTAAAGCTTCTCAATTTATATTGAAAATAATTAATTTAAATTTAAGTAGTTTTCACTTTAATTCTTATTTTTATTACGTATATTTCTTTATTTCATTTTACATTTGTAATGGCATATATTACGATACACGTGTTTCTTTATCGAAATTTCAAACAATTTTAAACAGTCGCACGTAACACAGAACTAATTCCAGTCTTCCTTTGCGACACGACAGGCTGAACGAGAACCCCAAAGAAGTTTGAACGCGGAAACTTCGATTAGCTTCCACTCGGGTGAAGAAGAAACTTCATCTAATATCCGGGGTTCATCGTGTTTCAAAAATAATTTTATTTCTTCGCCGTGAAACACATTACACAATTCGAAATTTCTCGTTTCCTTTAAATTGCACGACGATTATTAAAATTGCCATCATAAGAAATATTTATTCACGCGAATATATGTGTTGTATCGTGAATTAAGTTGAGAAAATTCCAGGATTTGATCCAACAACGGGAAATTAATTGTAAATTGTGATTCCACCGATAGTTTAATTCGATATTCCCCGGGCTAAGTGAAATTTTTATAGCTTAAATATACTATTTTATACCTAACCTAATCTCGTTCCTGGATCACGTCTTTCACCGGGACTTAATTTAATATAGTTAACGATGAAAACGCGAGGCGCGTGCGACGAAACGCGTGTGTGCATCGCCGCTTAAGTTAACACCGTCCCTTAATAAGCCCAAACAAGCCACCGCATGTGAAGATCGATCTATATGGACGTCGTTACTTGGTTCGGTAAACAGAAAATAGATTGACCAACCAAATATCATTAGTTTGCGTACGCGATAAGCTAGCGCCAGAAATACAGTGCAGCGGCTGGTTGAGAAACTACAAAGAAAATGGTGAATTATCAATGAGTGGCTTTTTTCCCCCTTTTTTTTTTTTAAAGATGATTCATTGGATAAAAATAACGATTGGTACATATTTGAGGAGAAGGTTTCCCTCCCCCTTTTTTTAATTGATCATTGGTTAAATGCTGGATTGGTCGAACGCAATACACGAAGAAGAGAAATGTTCATGATAGGATACGTTGCGAAAAATTTTTTGTTAAAATATAAAAATGAATATGATATATGTAACTATTATTTTTATACTTATATTAAGGATGAAAGAAAAATGTAGATATAAATCGTGCAGTGATTAACAATTGGAATATAATTAAAATTTTATCAAAATTACGTGACATTATAGCGGGAGGATGAAGAAATAACAATATATTTTATACGAAATATATATGAATACATCATATAAATTCAATACGTTCGTGGAATAATAAAAGAGATAAAATTGCAAATCAATTTTTAAACGCATTACATTTCCTCGACAATTGAAATAAATACGAGACAATTTAAACTATAAATTGATATTTTTCATTTTCTTTTTCTTACTCACCCTCCCCCATTTTGGTGCACGCATTTCTTAATGTTTCAAACGGAACGGATTTATAGATACAATTTGGATAAATTTCACTCGGTGTGATGCAAGATTAAACACGGGATTGCGGGTATAATATTTAACGCAAAGAAGATAGGGACGATGAGCGTCGAGGGAAATATATTTATCCGCGGTTCTGTTTCAACACGTTGGGATATTAAAGCTGGAAAACGTATGCAGATTCAGAGCTCAGATGTTCCATTAACTTCTACGATTTGTGCACACGCTCGTAAAGTAGGGGGGAAACCTTTATATCGGGCGGATGAAAGTGTAATCTTAACATCTGTGAACTTTAACCGTGTTTCGTGTTATCGTTTGTCATGCTCACGTAAAACTGAATGAGCACCTGTTAACCTGAAATGGTTGTTGCTCGCCCTTTACGGAAACGAGACGCGATAAATTTTTATCCTTGGGAATAGAATTTATTTTCTGGAAGAATATTCGAAACAGGGAGGAGAGATTTCTCCATTTCTTATATTATTATTATTATTATTATTTATCTACATTGTAAAATATCTCTTATTACGCTGATCTTTTTCCCAATTTATTTTATTGTTTTCACGAAAAATTACTTAAAAACTGAAATTATGCTTTCTGTTGTTGCACATCTACTTCTGCTAATTTTCTTTATGATTCAAAATTATGAATAATAATGATAATAACGAAGTCACATTCATCATAATAATAATAAATCGAATATCCGAGATTCACTACGATGGAACGCACGCGGTTTGTTCAGTAGTATGTATCAACGTATAGCAATACTCACGTCCCTTTAACAATGCGTTAAACTCCTCACGAATTCAAGAGAATTCAACAACCGATCTTCATCCGCGATTTCCCTTTTTACCCCGTTGGGATAAAAACATCTATTCTTAAACAGAATTAATAAATTGAAATAGATAACATTTGAATCGTTCCACAAGCGAAATTATATTCGTTGACTCGAAAATAGAGAAAGAGAGGAACGCGCCAGTGTGCAGCAAGGTTAATGACAAAGAGACAGCACGATAAAAATTCCAAGCGGAATATTAAAGTCGCCTTAAACAGTCACTGGATATGAGCCACAATAACGTTGCATATTTTCTGTCATCCGTGGTTGCCAGCTAGAGCGGGGGAGGGAGTGAATAAAAAGGAGGGTAGTTTGTGTCGCGCACTTATGTCAACAAGCGAGGTTCGGGGTCAACTCTCGGATTCAACACGCGGAAACAGAGAAAATCCAATATCCGTGGTGAAACGAAAACGGCAGGGAAGATGAAGATCTGGTCGTGAAACTCGCGGATCGAATCAGGATTTATTGAAGTTTTCGTGAAACGGGGAATAAATAAGATTTTGATTTTATATTGTTTTAATTTAAATAATATTTTTTTAATGGAAATGTAACTATATATAAGAAGATAAATTAGTGTAATTTAATACACAGTGTATTATAAGTAATAATTACTTTTTAAAGTATTTTTGACGATATTAAAGTAACAGGTTAATAATTATTTTGTAAATTTTTTTTTTTGATTTTGTACTAATAGACAACAATTTGCCTCACGTAATTATTAATATGCACTTAATATTAATGGTTCTATATCCATGACAAAGGATAGAGGATAAAATGGAGGGAATTTAATTTTCTTGTTATTGTTTTATAAATTTTAATGGATATTAATTGATCAAGTATAATTTTAAGATTGATGAATATGTATTTGCATTAAGGCAATATTTATAGATAAAATAATGAAATGATAAAAATATTTCTGATTCCTCTATTTCTGTTAATTGTATTTAGATTTATAATAAATTCTAGATGAATTGTAAATATCTCATAGATTTAAAAGAAAAATTTCTTTAATAATGTTGCAATAAGAAAAATTTGAAAATATCTATCTATGAGATATGATATGCATTATATAGTATATTGCATTATAATCATATCGAATTACATTTTCATCGAAATAAAATTTCACTTCTCCACTATTCCCATTATTGTATAAATATTTATATATCGATATTTACGCAATACACGGATATTAATATATAATCCATATTGTCTAAACAACAGAGGTCCAATCGTGCTACAATGTTAATTTGTTCCATGTTACACGACAATTTGACACGTAATATTGATACTGCAGTGGTGCAAGCATGAACGTCACTCCCGTGTAATTTAGTAACGGGAATGATAAATACCTTGGATCCAAACCCGATGTCTTTTCAACGCTTATTAATTGATTAATGTTGAAATAAATTAAATTCAACATGGATCTAATAACAGGCTGCTGTTTATCCGGTTGATGAAAGTAACGAAAGATCTGTTTATCGTTTACATTATTAACTTGCCGCTTTTGCAAACGAATCGAATCGATTAATAGGAGGGCGTGAAGAGAAATATTTACGTGTATATAAGTTATGCGAAATTATAACAAGGGGATCGATGTGTGCACGTATTACGCCTTCTTTTTCGTGATATTAATTTCTGAAATATCTGGGAATTTTGAGAGAAATTCGTAATTTCTCTTTTTACAATCTCACTTTCAATCGCTTTGAAAAAAAGTACGAAGAATAGAATTTGTAGATTGTGGCATATTCATGATTTATAATTTTCCCGGTAATTTTATTTTATAACAAATAATAAATAAAATTAGGTAAGGATATGAGTCATTATTCTGATTGCTTTTAATTTATTTAATAAGTTGATTTGATTGGGAATCCCTCGTGGCTAGCACTAGATTTTACAACGATTCCATAGTGGTCTCCAGTGACCGACCATACCAGAAATAACTAGAAATTATTGGAATAGGAATTAATCAGAATATTTGAACGTCTCGTGTTAATAAAATTTTCATTTCATTCGTTATTAACGTAATAACGGATAATCTCTACTTATTAAAAATTCATCCATTCGTCATATTAAAAAATACGAAATTTAAAATTTGCATAAACACAGCCTTGCTTCACTTTTTAATCCAAAAAGAATTTATACTTTCACCCTTGATAAAATCACTTTCGCAATAATTAAAAATTAAATTAAAAGAAGAAATTTATCTTAAAACTTTTAAAAAAAAGGTAAACAAATTTCCCAAAAGTAAAAAATTCGATCTCCTGTTTTTAATATCTGTCGAAGAGGAGCAACGACCAAAAAAAAAAAGTCGCAAACGTTGAATATTCTGAGATGGAGCTATTCAGATCGTTTAAAAAACAAGTGCAGAGGTTGTTGACTTCCAAGATGGCTCGAGCTGCTCGAAATTAACCCGATTTATAATCATGCAGAGTGACTTTTTAACGAGAATAACGCGATCTATCGTGGCGTGCATCCATCTCCACTCTCTCTCTCCTCTCCTCTCCTCTCCTCTCCTCTCCTCTCCTCCTCTTCTCTTTCGACATAATTATACCGAGTCGAGTTCTTGAGGAACTCGAGGAGCCACGATTTGCCCGAAATCCTCCGACGGCATGAAATTCCTGGATATAATCCGTGGAATCCCTTTTACGTAGTTCTCAAACACTCACAAGTACATAGAAAACTATTATTCCGTCAAATATTTCGAATCCAATCAAGTGCTTGTCTATGACCGTAATATATAACGCGTTTCCATCCGATCTCGATAGATTTCGATTTGAAAATATCGGGGAAAAATCTCGAATTATAAGGATATCGACTGTGAAATTTATTACGTTATAATTGAATGCGATAAACCGTTGTGAAAGATGATACATTGAAGTAAAATATATAGTAGAGATTAATTGTTTGAAATACTGTAAGAGCTTCGTCCACGTTAATTGGAAGATATGAGTATTGAGATTGTAATCTCTTCTCTCGTGTGTAACGATTTTTACGCACATTTTTGAGAAAGGAAATTATTAATTTAGAATTTTTAAAAAAATATTTTTTTAAGATACTTTATTTTCATGATTATCGATATTGTTTATTGATTAGAGTCAAAATTGCTCTAAAATTAATTAATTTAAATCTAAACTGTTGTGATCATCTGTGACCCAGATAGATACCGATAGAGAATTAATAGATTTAGAATCTTCTGGGATTATATTTAAATATAGATATACATATATATATTTAGCGTTTAATTAATATATAACGTAATACTTAGACTCATTAAATTTTTCATAGAACAATGACAGGAAAAAAATTCAAACAGTAATTAGAAGCCTTTAGAATTATTTTTCTCGACCGAATATAATGTCTTCAAATGTATGTCTCAATTTTATCTCAACGAGATTTCCAATCTATTCATCTCATATTATAATCGTATTATTAAAATAGAATTTCTATTTATTTTACAAAAGTTTCCCCCGTGGAACATTATTTCTCATTTATTTTTTCGAGATAAATGAAATATATGTTGAAATTTACCACGAGATCGATCGATCGTGTAAAATAAAATAAAACCACAGTGCCTTTGAAACCACGCTTGTAGTGCAGTATTTGCATCCTTTCGTCACGAGCGGCAAAAATCAACGTGAACGTAGCCAAAAAACCAAACACGGAAGAGCGAAAAGAAAACAAAAGGTGTGAGACTCGCAGGTAAAAGAGTACCTGGAGCTCGATAAAACGGTATGTAAATCAGAAGCGGATAGAGGAAGACAACGATAAAAAAAAAGGAAGAAAACATACGAGTTCCATCGAAGGACCTGACCATGTGGATTTCGCTTACATATCCGCAAATCCACGCAAGAATCGATATACAGGGTGTTCCACGAAAAACTATTCCAAAATAAACACGTCTTACTTGATCTCGATCGTGATTTATAATAAAACAAATAGAAGTCATTTATATAAGTGATACTAAGTAGTTACGAGCATTTTTAATCTGACAAATATTCCAGCTGGATAATCATAACTGGATAAATAAAAAGAGACAATTCCCTTCAAACAAGTAGTATAAGTTAGTCAATATTCTATAGTTCAATATAAGAAGTAAGGGTCAATTATGTGTCAGATAAGCAGAATAAGTACAAAAAAACTATGAGAAGACAAGTGGAAGAAAAATAATAAATAAGAAAATAATAATCACTTTTATTACCAGACTTACGCAATTCGTTGTATTTAATGAAAAAGCAAGGCTTAAATTCATTCTAGAATCGTTACACGTTTCCAAAGATCAAAATAGAATGCTAGTATGATCTTCCAACGTTGATTTTTAACCTTTGTACGTGATTTAAACCAACTTCCTTCGGAATCGCTCCCTAAAAATATATTTTCTCCTCGTTACTGGACACCCCGTACATATGTATATCGCCGAAGTTTACTTGCTGCACTGCAGTAGTAACCTAGTCGCCCCTTCATCCCCCCTGTGCCAGTACCATGTACCCTCTGTGCATCTCTCTCTCTCCCTCTCCTCTTCACTTTCTGCCTTCCATGTGCATGCACATGGTTTCATCTTTCTCTCTCTCTCTCTCTCTCTCCTCCTCGTTCTCCACCCTATATCTCCGTCTCCCTCCCATCCCTCTCCATCCCGCAACTGCCATCCCCCCATCCCCCTTTTCACTCCGCACCAACGTCCGAAAATGGATTCCCTACCTGGACCTGGAATGGTTTTCGAAAAGTTTTGCTCACATGCGGCCACCCACGCAAACACACACCACACACGTGACCGCACAGTGTACGCGTATCCACACTGATCCGCGCGCGCCCCGGACACAGCCGCACACAGCCACACACCTGACAGGTATTACGATGATAGATACGCGCGTACCACTTTTTTCCTTCCTCCCCTCTCCCCCTCTTTCTCTCTTCTCGCGCTCCACCCCGGATCTCTTCCGGTCCTTTTGCAACTGGCTGGCAGCCAGCCAGAATTCACTGGTGCTACCACGAACCAGGACACCAGAGTTCGACGTGTAGCATCTCCGTGGGCAGCGCCATTTCAAAATGAATTTTTCTTTCCTCTTCTTCGTGCCTTTCTCTCCTCTGTGTGTGTGCGTGTTTTTTTTTACTGTAACCACGCGGCTTACACGGTCAAACGAGGGCATGATAGGGAAGTTGGAGCCAGAGGACCGCGCGGTTTGTTCAAAAGGATTCGTTTTCACGAGAGAGCATTTTTTCTCTCCCTCTCTCTCTTTCTCTCTCTCTCCCTTGGATGGTTCTTTTTCTTTCTTCCCCCTTTTTCTTCTTTCTCACCTTTTGTTTCTCTCACTTCCTTCTCTCCTTCCTCCTATTTTCGCCTTCCTGTTTTCTTCTTCGTCGCTTTCTCTCCTCCTTGTTCTTTCGTTTCGTTTTTCCGAACGATCGCTCGCTTTCGATGTTATTGAAGGGAGTGGATGGATATCGGTGAAACGGTTGTTTGTGAGAGGTTCCTGTATTGGAGGGATACGGTTTCCTGTTACGGTGCAACCGCTTGATTGGGGTAGTTAAAGAAGTTTGATTAATATCGAGGCTTCGGTTGATTAATCTCGAGGTGGATTTGAATTAAGCCAGTTACTAATGGTTATTGATAGTGTCCTCGATTTACGGGTAATTTTGATAAGCTGATTTTGATGGTGTCAAAGTGGAGAAAAAAGGATGGGAGGGGGTTTTCTTTATTGTTTGTTGTGTTTTATAAATTATTAAATGATATAATTAAAATAAATTGTAAAATAAGTTTTCATTAAGAATTTTCTGTTACACAAATGGATGAAAAGTATTGGATTGAAAAGAAATTATCAAATAATTCTCGATCTTATATCCTTTTGTACATGTTTTAAAAAATTAAAACTTATATCTTTTTTGTACGAGAAGCTTGTGATCGAATTTCCCTTCTATTTTGAAACTGTCAAATAAATAAAATATTTTTCAACGTGAATTCATTTTTAGAATTTTACCAATTAAAAAACTTCTAATTAAACTCTCTGCACATAGTTCATTCCAATTTTCATAAAAATTGAATTTTAATTCTTTTTTAATAAAGTGGAATATTTAAAATAGAATTCAAAAAAATATAATAGAAATTAATGAATTTTTTGAAAAGATTTACAAAATGTAGATTACTTTTTCATAAAAGTTCGAAATTTGAAACAAAAATAAATTTTAAACAACATCAAAAAAATCATATACCATCCAACAGTTAATAAATCTTCAATAATCTAAAAGAATCGATTCAAAAATTTGCACAGTATCTGAAAAAAATTTTTATTGTAGTTGTAATACCTAAAAAGAAAAAAAAAACGATAAAACATATATTCTACATACCCAAGGATTAATAATAAAATTCCTTCACCAATAATTTCACCAAAAAAAAAGAAAAAAAACTGTTAGAGTACTAAAATTTGCATTACCCTGTACCATTCGTGCAAAAGAGGGGAGCGATCGCGCGATAGAGCCATCGTTTCGAGTGTTCCATAACGAGCCTTGAAATTCTTTTCGGTGCAAGGGATGCTCTCGAGCTTTACCGCTCCGGTCGTGTGTAAAAGATACGTTCCAACACCGCCCCACCCGTTAAAGGGAAAGTTCGCTCAGCGGTTCCGTGCATAATCGTAAAGAAACAATGTTGCTAGAATCGCAACACGAGGGGGAGAGCACTAGGTCCACCGCCCATTTCGCCTCGTCGCTTCCGCTTTTCGTGTTCCTTCCTCCCTTGCGGCCAGGGACCAGCTTTAAAGCGTTTCAAATTAGCACGGGGGAGAGTGAGACAAGGAAATTTAAATGGTTCACTTTGGAATGAATTAATTCGTGGATTTTGGAATAATAATTAAAGTTTGTTATAATGAAGGAAAGAATTTGCGAGTGATCTTTAATTTTCCATTGTTGTATAAGATAGATTTCCATAAATATCCAACACGATCCATTTAATCATACGATTAATGCGATAATTAATAAACTGATTCAATTGTTTATCTAATTTTTAATAAGAACATTTAATAAACATCGCGGATTAATATTCTATTACGTATCTATCTTATGAAATATTCTTGAAAATTTTACAAGTATAACGTTTAAGAATAATAGATCAATTAATCAAGCTTTAATCCTTTAAAAATACTCCACAAATTACTCATTCCGCAGTTAAAATCCACACCAATTCCAAACTTCTTTCGACCATCGACTCATTAAACTAAAATCCTCTCCCCTTTCCCCTCAAAAAAAAAACACCAAAAAGAAAAAAAACCAGCGAGAACAAACGTTATTCCCCAGATCCTTTTCCACTATCCGACCCGGACAAAGGTTGTCCAAACCTCGAGCTACATTTTCCTCCCTGAATCGACAAAAGAACAATCGATCTTTCTCATCGCAGTTGGACGCGTTCCCGTGGCATCAGGCTACCTTCAAATTTCCCCCCCAAAGCGTTCAGCCGCGCCACTGAAAGCGAGAGAGAGAGAGAGAGAGAGAGAGAGAGAGAGAAAGCACGGCGACAACAAACGCCCACCATAGCCCTCTATAAGAGGAGAAGCCTTTTGTCGAGGTTCCATAGAGAGGCTCGTACGTTATCGCAAGTACGTAATCGTAAAGACTTAAAGTATAACGCCGTCGGGTCCTTTCTTTCGCCGGAAACTGAGTGCCGCCTCATCATCCTTTCCCTTCTTTATCCTTTCTCCCTCCTTTCTTTCTTTCTTTCTTTCTTTCGTTCTCTCCCTCCGTATCCCATTCCATTCTATCGCGGCCACGATGGCGACCCCTCTTGCTCCGACCCACGAGAGGGAGAGAAAGAGAATTTTCAGGGTCCGATATAAAAGACAAGAAGACGGTCCGCCAGAAGCCAGGAAGCGTGGAGGCAGACGAGAAATTCTTTGTGAATTTTTCAGACTGCAATGAATTACTCGCGATAGTAAGGTTGAACGAGCTCGTGGAAAAGGAGGGGAGGTTGGGGGGAAAGGAGGGAGGGGAGGGGGAAAGCTTGAGAAAAATTGGAGCACGTGATAGATTTGAACCGTGGAGTTGGTCGTGCGTTTGGTTTGTTTATTTATTTCGCAGTCGAGACAGAATTGATTCATTCGATCTCGAAAGAATTCCAAATATTATCGTTAAGTGTCGATTTTCGATTCTTTTTGTCGTTTTAACGGTGGTTTATTCCTTGTTTGTGGCTCGAGAAGAATCGTGAGTCTTTTTGAATTTTTTTTAGAGGTCTTCCTCGAGTAAAGAAGGAAAACCAGGAAAAAGAAGAATCGCTTTCTGCTTTTTTTAATACGAAAGACTCTTTTGAAATTCGATTTAGGAATTCAAAGATAAATAATTCTGTTCTCTTTTCTCAAAATTTAACGATCCATTAATTCTGGTTTTTTTTTTTTTACTAATTTTTTATTTATTTTTTTTCGTGCAATTCGGTAAGAAATATGCAATGAGCGAGGTTAAAAAATTTCAATTAAATAATAATATCGATGTAAAATTATATTATCAATAATTATTCACACACGATAGAAAATATTTCAGGAATATTCAAAAAATTAGCGAAGCATCGTATTAATTTTATGCCGGGTCAATAATTTTCTCCAAGCGCTCTTCTCAAAATTTTCAAACTTGCTAACTCAGCACAAAAATGTTACTATAGTTGGTAAAATAGAAAAAGTGATGTATAATAGGTCAAGTGGAGTGTTCTGGTTAACTGATCATACATTAAAGTTAATAGTATGTACTTTAAATTTACGTTCTTTGAACAAAGTGAATGGAGAACAAACGTGGGATGATCGATTTCACTAAACATATGAATATTTCCCATAAAAAGGAAACAGTATGGCACGAAAATCTCTTGGAATTTTATTTCGCGAGTGTCAAGAGAAAGAATCATTTTCAAAATGTTTAAAAAATTTAAAAAAATTTACTTTTTCTTTCACAAATCTAATTCAGTAATTAAAATAAAAATTATAAATTAAAAATTTGTACAACTTATTGTATATACAAAACAATTTTTTATAAATATATTACACTGATGATTAAGATATACGAATTATGTAATTTCTCAATGTAATAACATATTTTCAAACTTAATTTTTAATCACAATATTTTATAGACTAGATCACACTTTATTATATTAGAATCTTTTTTGAATATTAACCATTCTATTTATCATTCATATATAAAAACTTCATTCACTTCACAATTAATATTAAACAAAATTCAAAGTACACTACTATATCCACTTATCTGTCTATAACTATTCTTCAATGATAAATATTATGAATATTAACTACTTTATTTAGCAATTCACGATCAATAAAATAACTTTTACAATATGATAACCTTCCTCTTCGAAACTTCTCTCTGAAATTATATTGGAAAGATCGACGACCCAAAGATTCCTTCAAAACATTCAAACGACATCGAGGCCTTCTCCGCATGTCCTCAAAAACTCTCAGACTCTTGTTAGAGCGCAACGTCACAGTTTCATGAGGATCCAGTTTCAGAGTCAAGGACTTAAAAGCAGGTTCGTACACGATGAAGTTCGAACACGTTGAAAGTTGGACATTTAACCGCCGTTTGTCGAGTCAGTCCAGGTTTTCTTATGCAAGGATCGAACCGTGCCATTAACGTTAAAACGTTTACTTTCGACGGTTGGGAAAGCGATCAAAAAGTGGGTGTTCTCGGCTCATAAATGGAACAAACAATCTTAGAATCGTACTCGCAAATTCGTACGAAACCCTGATCGAAGTGCGAGGAAGTAAAGTCGTCAATGGATCAATTTTTTGATCTTCATAATTCCAAATTACCACTCTTCTTCTCGTGCTAAAATCAATATCAGCCTCGAAATTGTCAAGAATTCACAATTCGTGGAACGTTTCAAATTTTTCTCAAAATGATTTGAAAAAATTTTTATCAAATATCTATCATTCTAAAAAATGAACAAAAGAAAAGAGAGATACGAAGAATTAAAGAATTAAAATCTCTCGAGAAGAAAATTGTTATAGTCGATGCAATTCCAAAAGTGATTTTGCAGTAGAAATTGCAAATTCTGAGAAGGACTTGCACAGCTAATACTTGAATATTTTATTCGGTTCAATTTTCTCGCGTTTAATGCGCCACTTTCGCACGGAACGCGACCACGGAAACAATTTAATTCCCGCCGACCGATAATCCGGCCCGAAACAAAGGCGCGAACGCTAAATTTCATTTTGCACCCGTGACATCACCCGCCTCCACCACGAATAATACCTCTGATGAACGTACCACAAACACCGGGAACGAAATGTTTGAACATGCCGAAATGTTTGAACGTGTTCGTCACAGGTCGAAATTATTGCACAATAGTTGGCAGTGATCTCGACCCCAACAGTGGCTAGAATAAATTTTATTTTTCCTTTGTGGATACGTATAAACGTACACAACCATCCACGAAACGAGGCGATTTTTATTATATCGTGTTTCCAATACGACCAAACATGTACAAAGAGAGTTTTTAATATTCCTTCTTCGTATAGATATTATACAAACGATCGAATCTTAAAAATTACAACCTGAATCGAATATTGTATGAATATTCTTATACAACCACCATATTACTATAACCTGACAACGTTAATTAAATAGCAATTAGAAAAAGCCAATTCCATAACAATCGCGAACAAAATCCTTAAGCGGCCTAATCAAATAATCTTCGTAGATCCTAGATTAAAGTCCACGTTTCCCATTGCGATGTCATTATTACACCGATTAGAACCCATAAAGCGAACGATACGAATTGGAAATTCAGGGCAATTTACCTGATAGTCCATGTAGTTCCCGTAGCCCATGTGGTTGCAGGTGCAGGCACACGCCTGGATGTGCCTCCTCATGTCCAACTCGACCTCCTCCCCGCAGACACCCCTGCTCGCCGCCATCATTGTATCGCCCATGCAGTAACCACTGGTGCAATACATCCTGGGATCGGTCTGGTCCAGGTATCCGCCACCGGTGTCGTCGTATCCGAGCCCGCTGGCGCACCTGGAATCCGAGGTGTATCCCACGCGAGATTGGGGACGCTCCTCGTATCCCAGCCTGGACTGGGGCCGATGGAAGCTCGGAGGTACGTCCTGCGACACGAGCAAGATTTTGCTGTAAGCTGGTGCCCCTTCACCTGGTGAATTATTGAGGAGGAAGTTTGGAAGGAAGTTTGAGCGCGGAGTGAAAGGTTTGGTTGGTTGAAAGGGGTGGTTGGATTGCTTTAACTACGTGGTTCCGTGGTATTATTGAGCGAGGGGGTTAAGAATTGCCGGAGAGACGAATATTCGAACGAGAGAATTTTAATTAAATTAAACAGGTTCGTCGAACATTATTTATTTTGTCGAAACGAAACGAGGAATTCGGAATTTTAAATATTCGAGGACAAATATATAATAATAGAGTATAACGATTTTTAAGTATTCTAAATAAGATTTGATTGAACTTTTAAATGAACTGATATTTCATATCTGGATTGGAGAAAGTCTCAATGAAAAAGATAATCCTGGGTTAAACGCAGTGGAGAAGGAAAAAGATATATCTTTTGCTTTTTTTTTTACAGATATTACAAGAGAAGAAAATTGATTCTAAATGAAAAGAAATTGGCGAATAATCGATGAACGAAATTTATCTTACGAAACTTTTAGTTAAGTAATATCAATATTTTAATATATAAATTTGATAAACTTTAATGCAATCTTCCAGAACAAAAGACATCTGTTACTTCCCAGAATCAGAATCTCTTCATCATCAAAAATATTCTATTTTTCATTTGACACCGTCCACTTTTAATTCGATTAACCAACTCAACACCTTGATAAAGGATACCTCCAAGAAATGTCTTAGCGAGACGATAGTAACGGCGCACATTCCATTGACCTACATCGTTCGAATTCTAATCAGCCCTCATTCCGTATGAGTAATCTGCTACCCTATAATTCTTCGCGTTGAAAAGCGTCCGGGGAGACAACGGATATCGATTTCAATTTGAAAATGGTCTCGATCCGTGAATCCGGCGAAACACACCACGGGGAACTTTTGGCCACCAGGCTTTGTTCTTGGGAAGTGGACGATGAACACGATTCTTGACAAAAGAAAGTCGTCTTATCTTGTCGGAGAGGATATTGTTCGTTCATTGTTTATTTCTCTCTAAGCTATTTTTATGAATTCATTTTTTTTTTTACCATATGGAAGAAAACCATATATTTCAAGAGACGGAAGGAGGAACGTTGAACTCTTGAAACGAAGGAAAAGTCGAATCGAAGATCTGGCCTGTATGTATTCGAAGTAATACTTCCATTTTGCCTTCGTAAACGACGCATTGATTTGTCATTTGCCGAGATAAAGGTAGACAGTTTCCCTCTTTGGAGAGTGGCTTTTAAGAATGGCAATAGAGAAGGAGGAGAAAAAGGGAAATCGGTTCGATGACCGCCCGCTTCGACACCGACTGACAATGAAACACTTCAGAGAAACATTATCGATCCCTCGCGATTCTTTCGTCATCGATGTTCCCTCTTCTCTCTCTCTCTCTTTCCCTCTTTCTCTCTTTGTGTTGCAGAATCTCGTAAACGTTACGAGTATCGAGAATCGTTACGATCCATTGTTCCACGATGTATTTTCAGATGCACTTTTTTAATTTTTTGAATTAGCATTTCTATTTTAAATGCAACCGGTTTTTTTTGGAATCTCTCAAATGATTAATACGAAATGATTAAACGATTAAAATACCGAAACGATCGAAGAAAAATTGAATGAAATTAAATTTAAATCGTTTTATATCTTATTATTTTCAAAATTTATTCGAGAAATAGAGGGAACAATCGAAGTGCTTTTTCATTTTATTCCAATATTGCCGAGATGCAAGGAATATCCAAAGTGTCCATAACGTTTAAGACGGTACGGAAATTATGAATGGCCTTGCAACCCAGTGACCTATATTTTTTCTTGGAAAAAATGTGCGCTACGTTCTTCCAGGAATCTGTCTGGAATTTGAGATAGGTCAGTGAGACAAGAGATCCGAATAAGCAGCGAGAAGAGAATCAATGTCGAAAGTTATATATCGAGATGAATCGAAAAAGCAGGTTAAAGGGGATGATTTCTAATAACTTTTCACTGAAAGTAATGTTCCTTAATGTTAAGATATATTTGAAATAAACGAAAAGGCAACATTTTAAAGGGCAACGTCCCTTCCTTCTACCCATTAATAATAATCCTGGATATCCTCCACCCTTATTACACCCACTTTAATTTCAACGCGATTCATCTTGAGGCTCGCCTCATCTTTAAATCGCATACAATTCGATTCATCGAATTAATTAAAATACGCAGAAAAAGAAAGAGAAAAAGAGAAAGAGAGAGAGAGAAAAGAAAAATATTCTCCTCGTTCCGCGCGCATTGAAAATTGCAAAGCAATGGCTGGACAGGTGGCTGCATTCCCGGGCTTATTGCCGGGAAGAATAAACGTTGATTTATTTCTAACAGGATAGCATTTCCCCCTCCCCCGTCCTCAACTCGTTGCACGTTGCCCGAATTTCTAAAATATGGGGGGAGGAACGGAAACGCGCGGGACGGGGAAACTGGGCCAAATCGATACCGGGCCAAATATACGTACGTGCAGGCACAAAAGTTCGAACTTGAAGCGTGCATACCCTCTTCTCCCCACCCCCACTCGCCCCGTGGTCGAATCAATTTTCGGCAACCGAAAGGCTGTAATGGTCGACGGGGGGAAGGGAAGATTTCGAGGCCGGTGGCCAGCGGCCAACCGTGCCTATTTCTGCCCGAGAGCCCGTGCCTTTCCACCTGATGAACACGCAGGTTTGCTCTTCGATATCGCAGCCGCGATACGTGGAGCAGTTGGAGGGAGAGGGGGTGTGGAGATGGGCGAGCCTGTGTGTTATTACTGTACGTAGATGCGTGATGGTCGTCGTTAATGACACGTGTTCGATTCGATGGTGACGGGTCGATGAATAATTGGATTGGGCAAGGGGACGTATGAGGGGGAGAAGGGGGAGGTGGTGACAATTTGATCGGAGGATGGGATGGATACGGATGAGGATACATGGAGTATTGGCAAAGTTTTGCAGTTTTAAGGAAGATGAACGAAGAGTTTGCAAGGTTTATATATTATTGTTATTTTCTTTTTTCTTCTTCTTGCAGAGAGAATGCGTGGGAAAATAGTTTTTAGTGTATTATTGTAGGAAATTGTATTGTAGGAATCGAATCGAAATGTGTATCTGTTCAAATTTGTAATTTATTTTTTGGTAATGCGGTTCTCCTCGATATTTGAAAATTGTTTAATTTATGGTTCGTTTTAAAACCTATATTTCAGAGATTTGGTTCCTCCTAACGGATTAAATTCGGGACGAATTTGCGTCGCCAATTAATTCTGGTAATTCTATTATATTATTGTATTATCAACACTTTTGCACTTGGAATACCAGTTTTTATTGACCACGTTTATTCATCCCCTAATACGCAATTATACGAGGCTATATTTATTTGTATTTGTAGAGATTTTAATCGATGATAATTATCGATTATCAATTGTACTTTTGCGATAGGAAATCTGGATTTCATCCGGAAAATTGTTTCGAAGAAATTACTCAAAATGTATAAATTAATGAATTAAACCACGATATAATTGTATAATTTTTATCTTTGACGGTATCAAATTATATTCAAAATATATATTTCATGGTTGAAGTACAATTTTTATTAGTGATAACCAATTTCATTTCTCAAATTAACAATTTCAACATTTTTCAACTTGCACACGCAACTATCTCGCGTTAAACACTTCAACTTCTCGAATCAGCGCAACGTACTTCGCGAAAAGAATACTTGAAAAATTCTCTTCGAGGAGAGTTTGGAAAATCAACAGAAATCGAATCGAACTCAACAGCTGTTCAACAATCAGCTTTCTGACTGAATTCGAATTCTCAAAGTTGAAACACTGGAATAGACGTCAGTAATATTCGCAATTCGTTATTGTCAATGACAAATCTTTCTGCCGTTGAACGAAACGATACACTTCACTTGACAACTAGGTCGTGAAATGGGAAGAGTATGGGGAGAAAAACAATTTTTTTCACTCCCTTTTGAAATATATTTTTCCCCCTTTATTTCTATTTTCCCTTTTTTTCTTTTTCTTTTTTCTTTTTTTTTTTTTTTTTTTCTAAATCGGTACAACGTTACGATTCACGATGAATATTGTTGACAGTGATGAATATTCCTCTGATATGTAACACTTCGACTGACAATTGGGTCGTAAAGTGAAAACGGTAAGGAAGGATCGTGATTCGTTTCGTTTAGATATTTTAGAACGAGTAGAAAATGTATCTGTTTCCAATAAAATGAAATATTATCGCATATACTTGTTCTATGTTACTATGTTGTATTGTGTTGAGTACGATATAAGTTCTCTTTTGATAATGCAATATATTCTGTGGTTACATTTATTTTTGTGATATTTTTTTTTTTTTTTTTCTAATTGAAAGAATTCTGCAAAAACGTATAGATTTTATTTCCTTATTACGGATCCAAAGACGGTTCCAAATTTCAATACATTGCACTCAAATAATCCAAATAAGATAATGTCTGATTATGTTTTATTATTCATTAAGAAATACAATTTAAGTTATCAATAAAATAATCATCATCATTTAATAAAATTTGATTGAATTTCTATACTCTATCTTCTATACTCATATTATCAACATAATAAAATGTAACGTAAAACAATTATAGATTAATAAATGATTTATCTTTGATCTGCTATATAGATGATATAAGATGATATAAATATGTGCAAAATATTTGAGGAATATAGCTTGTTATTTCATGTCCAATTGACTTTTAAAAGCCACTCGTTTATGAATAACGTTACAAGTGGCCTTTTCTTTTGTATTTTCAATACATACTTCAACTATTATTTGATAAATTTCAGACAAAGAATAAATACTTCTCCAAATTTAAGATTTTAGATACTAATTAAAGTATTGAGTATGTTTAGTAGAAAAAAAGCAACAGTTAATCGTTATAAAAATTAGAATAATTAATTTTTGTAATTTTTTATGAAAGTTAATTGAGTGAAATGAAAATTTTAATATATATTTTAGAATATATATCTTTCATATGAAGTACATTTGAATGGATTATTTAATTTATAATTGTTTACCTTGCACAATCTTAATTATAATAATCTACAAGATTATTTCATCAAAGAATCATAATAAACTTAATTAAACTTAATTCGTTATTTTATTTATCCTTTATTTATTTTTAATTAAAAATGAAACGATTATCACGTTTTAACCTCATATCCATTCAAACCAACCAACCAGAAGATTATTTCAATTCGTTTTAACTATTTTTTATTTTAATCCATCACTTTTTCATCAAAGAGAAAGAGCGAGTTTTATTTGTATTCTTTTATATTAACATATTTCATCGCTCAATGTTTGATCAATTTAAAATTATTAACACTTTCTAATTGCATCTATTTGAAGAATTTCGTCTCATCTCGTTTCACCATCGATTTTCACCACAAAATTTTCAATAATCATTCAAAGAATGCGTAAAAGAAAGAAAAGACAGAAATAAAAAAGAAAATAGAAATAAGAAAAATATATTCTCTTAAATAATACGACGACAAAGCGAAAGTACAACGCGTAACTCGTTGTTCTTGGCAATCATAATTTCGGTTTCACAAAACCTTTCTGTTCATTAACAACTGTTACTTGGAGACTCGGCGGAGGGCGAACGAGTAACAGCCGGAAAATATGTATAACAGTGGGAATAGTTTAAGGCGTAACGACGCGTTTCCATGAAACGCAGCCGCGTTAATATTACTCAAGCTCAAAGCAATATGCGCATATCGTTAATTTTAGGTGCAACGAAGTAGTAATGCTCGCTGAAGCGAGGATCAAAGTAAAATACGTGGCTCGCGCGTTGCTTAGGAATTTTAAAAACGAGAAGTTTCATTGAAACGGAGATGGCACCACGTTGTGCTTACGCGCAGAAGAAAGAAGAACGTGGAAATCGATGACTTAGGAAATAGACAGATTACTATCACGAATTTTTCATTCGTTTTCTTCCACTTCATTGCCGTCGATATATTCGATAAACACATTTTTTAATCAATTGATTGTCTGTTCGCGATTATACGCATATTTCTTCCGTCTGACTATGACTGGTATATATGGCTAGTCTATTCCACTTGATCACTTGGCTTGCGTGGCTGGCTAATACTGATCTGAATACGAGGCCATATTCCATCGGCTCGCCTATAATTGCCCTATTCTACTTGTAGGACAAAGCCAGATCTGTATCACTTATCTTGCAATAACTGTATCACTCTATTGCCCCAACATATTTTATTTGACCGTCTTATTTTTATTCATCTCTAACCATTATTATTATTATTATTCTTTCCGGCAAAAAAGTAATTCAACTTATTCTCAACTTCTCGATTAACAAGAGATATCAGCAGGCATTGTAATAACATTTACATCCCGTCTAAATCTCTGGCCAGATTCCATAAAATCGCCAACGACCGTCGACACTGAACAATAATCGTCCGAGAAATTAGCCCCAGGTGCTCCGAATTAATGCCCCAATTAGAAGCGTTTCAGGGCCGCGTAAGGTCGATGTAAGTCTTTAACGTTGCACCAACTACTCCCCAACCCCCGTACCACACGAAGAGGGGAGCAGGTCTTGGAATTAGTTAAGCCGAAATGGCTCATATTGCCTGGCGTCAGACTATCGAACAAAGTTTCCACCCCGCTGAATCATCAGCGGCTTTAAAGTTTCCCCTCTCCCCGCCGCTAATTAACCCCTCCCCCTCCTCCAACGCGGGAAATTTAATTTCCAGCGCGCAATAATCGTAAATATCAGGATCGAGAGGAGTGCGCGACGAACTCGTCCAATTCTATCCCGCCCGATCAAAGAAAAAGGCACTCTCTACCCCTCCCTCCCCTCTCTTTCTCTCTCTAAACCAAAATTAAACTTAATTTCAACGCGACAGTACGATGTTAACGAAGAGGAGGGAATACTCGAGGCAAGAACGAAGAATCTCGCGATTCCAATCAAATTCCTCGAATCTTTTTGATCATCGATGACTACTCGACGATTCGAAGACGCTACGTACCTGAGGATAGGCGTCCTCCTGGTAAGGGGTCCTGCGATGACACTCGTCGTAGCACCTGCCATCATATCCGCTGGGCGGGCGTGGGTACGGGTCCTGGACCGCGGCTGCGGCCGCACAGCAGTCGGGTATCTGCGCCTGGTAGGTCTCGTACGGGCACTTGTCAGGTTGGCCGGCTGCTCGCGGCGCCTGGTGCACCCTCTCCTGGGGACCGGTCCCGTAACCGGTTCCGCCGGAGTGATGCATCGTACCTCCCGTCCTTTCACTTCTCCACGGGAACCACGATCACTGCATCGTCGAGCGAACCAACGATCGACGCCGCGCACCACGTCTTTGCTGGCTGCCGCGCCTCGCGCGGGCCCATCGTCACTTTTCACCGCACCCCGCCGCGTGCACCATCCCCGCCGCCCCGATCTAACCAGGGCCCAACGTGGTCCTGGATGGATGATGGACAGGGTGAGACAGGGCAGAACTGTCTCACCCCCGTCTGGTCAACTGTCTCGAACCCTTCTTCTCTCGCCCTCGGTTGTCGTTGCGAGAGAATTGAGAAATGTATACGTTTCTTTTATCTCCTGTCCGGAGGTGTTTCTTTGAACAAGGAAGTGGATTTTATTGCCTCTTATTTTCTTTTTTTTTGAACAAAGATTCAATTAGGTTCAGATGAAGTAAAGAATGACAACCGAGGGTTAAAGTTGAGGTTCGATATTTTGGAGGATAGAGAGAGAGAAACTCGATTAAAGATTGGATAATGATTTTGAAATAGATATATAGAAATAGATATTCGTGATTCAATATCTGGGATGGATGTTTGTATGATTTTTTTTTATTTGGAAAAACAATCCTACGTTAAATATGTGGTTTCATTTTGACAGAAGAAACTTTTTCCAGCATTAGCTGCAAGAAGAGAATGTTTAAGGTGAACAGAAGAAGAAGAGACACGAAATTGGACAGCAAATCTATAGTAATCCTTCGTTGTTGAATTTCAGTATGGTCAAAATATAAAAAAATGGAAAGAGAGATAATAAATTTCGGGGTAGTTTGTTAAAATAAATAAGAAGAAAAAAACAAAAGATAAAAAAATTCATGCACGAGAGGAGAAAGATATTTCTCGATTGATTTTAGCGTAGATTGTATAAGAATTGGCAAAGTTTAACAGGATGTAGGGATAGGAAGTTTCGAAGTTCGTAAAAGGGAAGACTTGGTGGTGCTCCTCTGATCTTGGATTTTCCTACTTTTTGTAAAGTTCGATAAGTCGAGATTAAGCTTTCAACTGATTTCACAAGTTGAAGAAATTCGTTGTAGAAATTGCAACAATAAATCGGCAACTTTTCTTATTTTCGTTTCAAATTTAATATTTGAACATTTGTCAATCGATTAGAAAGAAGATAAATCTTCTTCCTCTGCACAAAAAAAAAGAATCTTCTACAATCGAAAGAAAAATTCTCTATAAAGTAGATTCCTTCCCTTCTTCAAATTTCTTACGTTCAAATTCCTGACTAACTTCAGATCGATCAATTTTCATGCCAATCAAGAAAAAAATCGATCAATCGATTAATATTATTATTACGAGAGGTAATAAAACCCGATCTAATTTCCCACACAGAGAAGAAGATATTCTTCATTATTCCACGGATATCCAAATATCATCGGATATCAACAAGAAGAAAACAAATAGATTCGAGGAAAATCTCTCCAATTATAGGTTCGTATAATGCGAAAGTATCGGCTTCCATCGAATTGGGCACGATCGTGCGATTCCAATTTACCACAGGTTATTCCTCGTACGAGGCCATTATTTTCTTCCACATTTCTTACACACAGAATGTTCTGGAAATACTCTCTTCCACCCTCCTCCCTCCTCTTCCCTATCTCGAATCTGAAAAACTCGTCTCGATGAAGTGATATCGATGGATAAAAGGTTGATTCGTCCAATGGAACGATTTCCTGGCGCAAATACTTCGAAAAAGATATCCGCGCTAACGTGAAAAAAAAAAAAAAAGAAAAAAGGAAGACTCCGGATTTCTAACAGAACACCAGCCACTCGAGAAATTCATTGGTTTCGAAGCAATTATCGTGGCCAATGTCGTGTTTCGAATACCGCTTTAAAATTTCAATCCGTCTTTAATTACGAGAAGATTCTCGTGTCTCGTTTCACCGGGCTACTGTTTCGCCACGAAAATCCGACAAGGAAAGGTACTTAAGGGGAAATACGTGTGTTCAACGAGCGTGATATTTCTTCGTTTCATTTAAGAGAAGAATATGTTTCATTTAAATCTCTATTGATTTGGAATTTTCCTCGTTTCTCGGGGAAAATTAAAATTAATTTTAAAATTTAATTCGAAACTTTAAAAGTTATAAGAGACAATGGTAAAATGGATAAATAAAATAGAATTTTTAGAATTTATCTTCCGATAAATCATTTTCCTTTTAATTAAGGAAACAATTTTCAAACAATGTTTATTAGGATGATGTAGTTCGAAAAGTAAAAATCTCTAATGTCCAGCCCCATCGAAGATAAAGTCTCTTCAATTTCTTAAAGAACAACATCATTATCCTCTCTCACTATTACCCAGCCAATCGTCGTGAAACTTTCGAAAAGAAAACCCTCGTGGAATAGAAAGTATCCACTTTTGGAGAGGGAAGAAATCGACGACGTGCAGGATGGTATAGAAAGTAGAATTGATGGAATAAAGGCACGTACACCGGAAGTAGAGCTCCAAGGACCTCCGCTTGTGTGGAAACGCGAGAACTGGTTTGAAACAAAAGGGTCTGAACAGGGGAATTCGTGGTCGAATTGGGGTCAGAAACGATCCCAGGTAGATAGACGTGGACAATACACGTGTGTGTACGCGTGTCTGGCCGGAGAGAAAGAGAAAAAGAAAGAGAGAGAAGAGAAGCGTGCAGAGATTTCGCCTCTTTCCTTCGATGTTCGAAGATTGATGATTCGAATTGATAAGGATTGATCGCCCTGGAATAATTCGAGATGAATTTCTGTTCAACGCGACGAATATATTTCTCGACATTGTGGATGTTTTTTTATTTTATTTTAAATAATATTATTCGAATGTAAAGATAAATTATTATGTTGTTTTGGCAATGCAAATAATTCTTAAATGATATTATTTGAAATATAAATTATTTTAATATATTTGTTTAATCTGTAAATATGTTGTATTTCTGATGGAATTTTAATTTAATTTAATTCCTCGAGGGCCGTTTTTTAAAAGATTTATCGGACCGGCGAAATCATCGTGGCAATTTATAGCAAAAAGTTTAAATCGTATATGTTCCTTTATCTGTTTCGTTGGACGTGAAGAGTAGGTTTCGAAGTTTGGGATATCGATCTCAACTGAAACTTTTGGGGCACGTAGCAGGATTCTTCCGCTTTACAAATCACGTATACGTGTATAAGGGCAAATACTGGAAACTTTTTGAATTATTCGTTTTCAAAGTTCAGAGAATTCTTCGTGACTCAAATACAAGTCACTTGATTAAATTATTAAAATCAATTTGCGTTGCGAGAATAGAGCTCGACATATTTCTAAACTCTTCGAATTTGTATCAAAGATGAACCGAATTTTAAAACTTTGCCCTCAAAATTCTCAAAATAACTCAAAATTGTTGTGCCAAAGATTAAGAGGAGCATCCATCATCAAACATCGTTTCGAAACTGCAACGAGGTTCATATTGCTGACAATTTTAATTAAACCTGCCTAAAGCGTTCACAAAGAGGCAACCTGCAACCCTGTTAAATCCATAATTCCGAGAGAAGGTCTCCTTCCCCTCTCTTCTTCCCCTATTTCCTCTTTGCCGTTGCTCCTCCTTGATCAGAAGGCTTGCCACGAAGGAAAAAGCTCTTCCTTGCTTTCAGCGATCAGAAAGTTCGAATGTAGAGAAATGTAAGAAACAAGAAGAGAAAGAAAGATGGTACGAGAGAAGACGAAGAGGAGAAATATGAAACGAATTGGAGAAAGAGAGAGAGAGAGAGAGAAAGAGTGGAGGTAAGAATCTCGTCGGTATGATTTCCTTGGCGTTACCATCCTGTTTTATTCATCACCATAGTCATCGGGATAAGATAGGATTGGTCAGTTTCAGTTCCCTTGGTAGCTTATACCGTGGACACTCGATGAACTCGAAGGAAATCTTGTTTTCGTTTCATTATAACCTATGTGTGCGCGCGCGCCGTCGAAAACGAATTTTCTTGGAACAGTCGAGTCTCGTTTCCTTCTCACTGAATTCGTGTTTCATTTCATATTCTTATGTTAATTGTAAACCGTGGTCTCGTTACATTTTATATTAATTAGAATTTAAGACTTCTAAAAAAAAAAATGATGGATCGTAAGAGATATTGATATTATAATTTGTAAAATTAGAAAATAATTATAATAATATTGGATAATTTTTTTAGTTTATATTTCTTATTTTATTTCAATTCTTTATATATTTCATTTATATAATTTAATTAATTAATGTCATTAGTTTCGGTAAATTATTATCTATCGTTAAAAACTTATTTTTAATTTTATTATTTTCCAGGTAAATATAATAAATTTAATTTTAAACGAGAGTGGATGAATACAATTATTGATATTTCTCTCCCTGAAGATATTTTTTCACTGTTTATTTTTCCCAGGGAAATTCTTTTTCACCGAGTAATTTTCATTTCAAAAGTATTTCTATCCGAATAATTTATTCTTGGAGAAAAGTAGTTTTACACGAAGATGTAAGTAGAATGGAGCTTGTTGTAAATAAACAATACTTTGTTCGTCTTATTTTAATCCAAAATGCAAATTGAATAATAAATATAAAGAGGTAAAACTGAGATAATTAAAAGGTGACAAAATTGTGCTTCTAAATTCGTCTAAAATAATGGTTCCTCTTCTAAGTTTAATTTTCCTTGATTTTCATAATTTTTATTTGAATTTATTCATACACTTCTCGAAGATTCTATCCGATTACGTTTAATTATAACGATAATTGTATTTACTTCGTCATTTCCTTTTCATCGAATTACGCAAGTTTTCAATTTTCAAAATATTTCTCCATTTAAGAGTTAGTTGAAATTAAGATCTTACTCCATTCTATAGAGTTTCTCACTACGTTCATTCGCAAAATATCTACTTCAATTGGTGTAGGAACAAATTATGAACAAAGGAACATTGAACGTCCGTTTATTAAAGAAACATTAATTTCCATCCAAATATTATTCAGAAACATAATATTCTAAGGCATCTTTTCTCGTTTCCAATTATCGTTATCCATTTTCCTCTTCGCTATCAAAACTTTTGTTTTAATGTTATTTCGACAATTGATCCTTGATAGAGGAACATTAATTAATTGTTTGTTGAAAAATATTATCTATCTTTCTATTATTATACTATCAATTTCCATCTTTTCAACTTTTGTGACTCTAGAAGTTGATGAAAGAACATTTATTATTCCTGGTATTAAATTCGTGAAACAAAAAATTTCCAAAATTCCATCGAAATACATTTATTTATCGAGTACTTGTACTTTTCATAAGAAAATATCTTTCATTTTGATATTATTTTAAAACATCCATTTTGATAAACAGACAAAAAAAATACTTATCATCTATTCGTTACAAACATTTTTCCAAATTCTTTCGTATTTTTCTACACTCCTTCAAAGCTTGAAAATCTTTCAACCTTCAGTTTCAATTTATTTAATTCATCTTCGACAAAGGAATCCTCCCTATTTATGTACACATTACACAAAATATTAGTCCTCAAAACAATCAATCCCCCGCAATAAAACCTCAATACTCAAAACTCCTCTTCGGTTTATCCAGCAGCTCCCCATAAAAAAGACACGCACTATTTACCCTCTTCAAAGCGCCAAGCCCCATTTAAATATCCCCAGGAATACCGCGCAAGCATTTCTCCCTTCCCCTCTCATATCGAACGACTTCGAAACACGCAATTTCTCGCATTGCCGCCGCGTTGAACCGCGAATAATTCGCCTCCGGATTCCCGGAGGCCGTTTACACGCAGGAATTATCATCCATTGGCGCGAAATAAAGGCGACGTTGATCTTCGAACGCGTAAAACTCTTCCTTCTTGTTTTCGATTTTTCTTTAAATTCATCCATAACGATTCGACATTAATATCACGACAATCGAATACAACTTTTTTAACAAGCGGAGAATTTAACAAAATATGTTTGTTTTTGGAAAATAATTCGAAAGGTAGAAGTAAACGAATGATTGAATAGATGCAGAAATAGATCAATCGAGGATAAATAAATATATTTAAGTAATTAACGGTCACGTGGCGCTAGTGTCACGTCACGTGATAGACTTAATAATACTTGAATACTATGATATATGATATATTTTTCTCTTTACACGATTACGTAAATATAACAACATTTATTATTTCAATGTATTAAAAAAAATCGGCTCGAACGAATATATTTAACAATTATAAATTAATAATTTTCCACACATCATAATATCCAAATAATTAATTGTAATCAGATAATTTTCTCTCCTTGTTGGATGGGAAAATCCGTTTCGTTGGAGCCAGAGGCTTCCTCTTTTACGTCGAGCTTCCTCGAGACGCGGTGGCATTCGTCTTTTCGCCGGGATGGCGATCATCAATCTTGGACAGCGAGGGTAACACGTTCATCTCCCAATTACGTGGTCCTTCCTTCCAAGGAAGAAGATTTGCATCCCGAGATCACTCTTCGATAAATCGACTTCTTGGACGTGCATCTTCTCGGCATCTCCTTCGCTTCGAAATGGGGGATAAACTTGCTGACGGGGCTTTGTGAAGAGAGCGCTTCTTTCTATTTTTCTTCGTTGCTTTTTGGAACTTCCTTCCTTGGTGGAAGGATTATTATCGCGAATTTTCATTCGTTTCACAGATTTGGACCGGTTTTGCTATTCCGATCAGCGAAGCACATGCGAAAAGAGATGCTTTGGGGATCAGAAAACACACTTTATTTAATTTCTTTCGTTTGACGATTCTTTGATATAATTTATAATAGATTTTTGATACTTTCGATCATCGAAGATTACGATATGTATATTTTCCATTCGAGAATTATTATGTATTCGATATGTTCTATATAAAATTTCACGTATGTCATATTTATAAAAGAAACAATGTCCAACGATGTATATATAATATAGTTTTGAAATTGGTTTCTCTCTCGCGAAATGTTATTGATCCATTTTACCGTTTAATTAAAATATCGCGCCTGTATTTTTGCCTGAAATGGAAAGATATCTAAACGAACGTAGCACGATAGATACTGTAATAATATAAGGTTTTCAATTGATACAATTGTAGTAATCCCATTTTCATTTAATGTTTTAATATGAAATTCGATATACTTGTACGATCATCTAATTTATATTAATTTCTGAGACTGTTATAAAGGCCATTATAAAGGATTCAGTGAATTCGGGCACCAGACGCGTTTTACGATATCCAGGTGTCGAGCAGTCATGTGCAACAAATTTTCGTTTCTAAAGGTGGAAAAATCCAGACCCCTGGTTTCCCTGATAATTTCCATTCATCTTTCAGAGAACTAATCGTATGGAACATTAATTTTGCCCTACGAAATATAAGAAAAATAATTTATAACTATTAGAGGGATATTCTTTAAATGGAAAAAAAAGTTCTAATACACGTAGATTGAACAATTATTATCTCTAAAGTTATTAAAGTTATTAATTTTTTGTGATATTTCAACTGAAATATTATTCTATAATGTTCTCAACAATGTATACAATATTTTATAATTAACAAAAGTAATAATGAAAAATTCTTTTAATCCACTTATAAAATTCTTTTTAGAAAATTCAATAATAATTTTTCAATTGAATATTGCTCTCTTGCGACCAAGAGAAGCTACAATAATAATAAAAAAAATCCAATTACTTCTCAATTATACTGATTCAATGATTCTTATCCTCTTCCTATTATAAAATTCATTGATAAATTTCCAATTGGATCTATCTATAATTCTTTTTCAATCAACAAAGATTGCAATCAATTTCCTTTTTAATTCTTCCTTATCCTTCCTTTTCTTTTCATTTGAATAATCTATTAATTACTTTTTCTCAAAAATAATTAAGAATAACAATAATTAAGAAAAAGAAATAATTTCCAAAAATTTCTTTCCTCCAAAATCATCCTTACATAGCAATAAGTTTCAATAAAAGTCAGATATAATTTTATTCCTATGCATATACATATTCGTATATCCTTATAATAAACAATTCTTTCTCCATCCACGATCTAGTAAAAGAAAAATTCATCTCGACACGAATCTGTCGTCTTTAACGTTCGATCCTCCGAGTAATCGATAACACGTACACTCTAAAAGTTGAACGGTTAATAGAAAGCTCAGATTACGACGTAGAAGATTCAATGGAAAAACCCTTTCTCCCCTCCCAGATATTTCCTCGTCATCGATAGTTGCTTCTTTGAAAATGCGAGGCGCGCATCCCGCGATGCTTAAGGTGGTCCTCTCCATCAAAGAATTACGACCCGGTTCGTAGCACAAACGTATACTTGACTGTGGAAAATCCTCGATTTCAAAGGGACAGAGGTGTTGGAGAATAGAAAGAAAGGGAGAGGAGGGAGTTGTCTTGTCTCTCTTGATCTCGAGAGGGGATGATAAGGATGGAGAAACGAGAAAACTCTCCCTCCAAGGATCATCTTCCAGTTTTCACCTGTACGAGCAAGATCGTTCCATCGTCGTGTCAAAATTTTGGAATTTCTTTGGAATTCGATAGAAAGGAACGATCTTTTGAAGACATCTTCTATTTCGATACAGTTTCTTCTCTTCCTCCAGTTTAGTAATTAAATTCCAATTAATTATTTTAATTGGCAAGACTTTCGGAGCAAATATACGATCTGTACACGATTCTCTTACTTTGAAAAGAGTTGGTTCGCGAAAGCCACGAGAACTTGTGCAACGATCGGTCACCCATAAACACACGTTTTGGACAAAGAGCCAGTTCCATTTCTCGTAATCGAGCGTAGTTGTAGCTCGTGTCTCCTCTTAATCCCACCAACTCTCTGAAAGTCAATTAAATCACAGCTCTGCATCCTCGATTTCGAGCACCATCCTTTACCAGAAGATCCACAAGGATCCTCGATTTCCAAGACACTGTGTGCAAGCTATTACGTTTTCTTATCCCTCCTTCCTGTCTTCCTTCCACACACGTGAAAAAAAGATTACATTTTTGGAAGTTCATGGATAACTTTCTCGTTTCCCTTCAGATTCCATGTTTCTGGCATGCCATAGTTGATTGAAATGTAGAAAAACGTGACGAAGTTTAAGATTTCTTTATCTTTATTATCTGTGAATATATTATTGTTTGTAAATAAAAAATTATAGGAAAAGAAATTATTAATTGTTGAATAAACGTATTTTTTAATTTATTTAACTCAGAATTATTTAGAAATTATATTCGTTGTTAACATTCAACAATAGTTTGTAATAATAAAAATATAATTATAGAAAAGAAAAGTTGTATATAAACGTAGGAATAATTTATAATAATGAAAAAATTGAATATTTTAGATTTCTATTTATCTCGTAATGCAATCATCATTTCGTCTCATGGCACGTGCCAACGTGGAAACTTTTCTTCGAACTATCTTCACGCGGACGTATTCGAGGTGTGTATTTTCTTTCTTTCATTCTATTTTTTCTCTTCTTCCTCAATGGATGATAACTGCGAAACCGACGAGGAAAAGTTTCTTCGAAACTTTGGAACGGGTTGACGTTTTTTTTTTTTTTTCTTTTTTCTATCCCAGTGCAAGGGTGGTTTGAGTGGGTAAATGGGGTGGATATTAAAGTTTAGCGTTCTATGTTTCTATCGAATTTTTATGTTTCAATTTAATACTTTGGCTACGTGCTTCGAATGTTTTGAGTTGGAAAATTTAGAAGAAACATGGATGGAGAATGAAAAAAGAAAAAAAAAAGTGGATTTTTCGAAAGAAGAGTTTTTTTCGCGATATTCCAATCAGTATATCAAATTTAATTTTTTAATTTAATTTTTATTAATCGGTATATAACTTCTTTAATTATAATAATAAATAATTATACGAAAAATAAATAATTATACAATTTTATTAACGAATCTTAAATATTCAGATATTTCAAATATTTTAAATGTAAAATAAAGTACTCTGTTTCGTTTATTTTACATATTATTCAAGTTTATTATTTTTATTTGATCAATTATAATTTTTTATTTAACATTTATGATAATAATAATAAAAAAAAATTCTCGAAAAACAAGAGAGGAAAAAGAAATTTGAGGGGAAAAATATCCAATCTAGCATCTTTATACGCTTTTGCATAAGAGAGCGTATTATTTGGAGAAGCATTTTTTGTTATATTTCAAGAGGGCATACGGATAAAAATTCGAAATAATAAAATATTCGAATGCCAGAGGGAAATATCCCCGATATTTCGAGACGCATGTGGAAACAAATTTTCAAATTTTTCGTGCATCTTCAACGTATTCTCGTGGATTCATCAGATCCTTGGTTCCCTAAGTATAACGGAAATTGTAGCTCGAATATACGTGCGAAACGTGTTTCGATATCCTTACAAGATCTTTACGAGCTTTTTACGAGTTTCTCGGTAGAGAAGTAGCTCTCACGGAGATACATATTCAAATCTGCCGTTTATTGAATTTACCTTTTCACTATAACCGTCATTTTCAACGTGTGTGAAAGAATTTTCTTTACTCGTATCATTCTTCGACTGTATTACAATTATTTTTCTGCTCCGTATACCTTTTACTTATTACGTTTTCTCGTTTTAAATTTCGAAGATTTTTAATCAGATTAATTTAATCTATATTTTAAATGCATTTTGATATTTGATGATAATAAGCTCTTTGTGAACTATCTGAATATTAATTAAAATTCGTTGTCTTCATTGCACGTTACAATATTATTGCTATTATTGGTCAGAGATATCTAATCCTACATCAATTGGAACCTCATATTTTCATAAAATTCGTATCATATTCTCTTTCCTCCATCTGTTGCATCATCGATATAAAGAAAAAGAAAAACGTAATACAACGTAAATATATCATCAAATTATTAAAATTATTTTTTATTATGAAATTTATTGGAGTATCATTGCAAAATATAATTAATTTTATTAAATTCTCTTTTTCTGATCGGAGAAAGATCTTCTCCACAGACGAATATCTTAATAAATTATATATCATTACTAATTACTTAATCAATATTAATTATAACAAAAAAGATTTTTAATTCAATTTTTCGATTTCACCAAGCATCGATCTTAATAAAAGATTATTCAAAATTTCTCTTCTTCTTCCTTCTTCTCATAGAAATTTTTCACAGATACGAATACTCTTTCCATCTCCGTGGTCGATAATGAAAAAAATCGCTGAGGGTAGAGGATTTTTAGCGGGGAAACTCCTTCGTAAAATTCTAAGAGGCGGATTTAGCTTAACGAAGCCTCGCGATATTCAGACCGTGGCCGCTCGTAAATTTCTCCCTGAGACAGATAAAGCTTGCCGGACGGCTTAACCACGAGAGGTAACTCGAATGTTTATCTCGTTGGATTCTACGAATTTTTTGGGGAGCCATGAATTTCTAAGTGTCGACCATCACGTGTGTCGTTCATCGATTTATCCGATTATCTCTTGTCGCCCTCGTAAATTTGTTTCCTCTTGAGGAAAAGGAAATGGGGATTTTCGTTTTTCTTTTTCTTGGAAATCTTATGATTTTTATCTCTCTTTAAAGAGCGAGGAAGAGTAGTGCATTGAATTTTTGATCGGTGAATCAAAGATTGCAGGAGTGAAATGAAATTTTATTTTTCTATATTTTTAGTGGACGATGAACGAGTAAAAATTGAATTATCCTTTGAATTCTTTTTAAAGTAGCTGCAGAAAGGATTCTATTTTATCGATTATTAATAGTGGAACTTGAATTAAATTTGGAAAAGTTAAAGATAATAATTTCAAATTAAAAGAGATATGTTGCAAAAGATGTTTGATTTAACAAAAATAATTAATATTTTTTTATCACTCCATTTTTTTCATTATACTTTAATTTATATTAGAGAATGTAAAATGTGAGTTTCCTTTCTTTGATATTTTAAAATAAATATACACAAAAGCAACGATCAGAGATATGGAAAATTTATTTTTTCTTGTTTCGTTTGATGAATAAATATTCAAATATTTGTTCGAGAAAGCCATGAATATATATCATATGTATATATTTTATTGTTCCAAATTTTTTTATTTTATATTTATTATTTAGTTTATTTCATTTTTTTTTATTTTGAATCGTTTATCTTTTTGTTATAACGAAGTGCAATCGATGGAAATAAATAATTCACGATGCTATAAAGAATGAATCAAAATCCTTTTTAAAAATTGTGCGTGCATTATAAATATCAAGAATTAAAATACTATTGTAAGTACTTTTAATTATTTAAAAATTAATATTATAATTATTATATCCATATTCCAGTGTAAAAGTTTGTAATGTATAACAAGATGAACTGAAGGAAAACAATTTAATAATTAAATAAAATATATCGAATAAAAATAGATTATAATTATAATTACTGATTTATCTATTTTTCCTCTTCCTAAATTTTTAGAAATAATCATTACAATATCATCAATCCATCTTATCATTCCAATTCTTAAAGCAATAACTATAAAATCCCAAAACTACAGTTGTAAAAACACGAATCAACAGACTAGAAAGAAATACTACCAACAAACTACCCCTTTCTTTAATTAACACTCGACTTAAAATCGACGACAACCTCAATCTTTAAAAAAAACTTCTAACTGTCAACGAATTTAACTCATCCAAAATTCATTGGGAGGGATAGATCGTCGTCTCACGGTAAAACAGGCAATGAAAGACGCAGTCGAGAGTTTCTTTCGAGTTTCTTCCAGGATAAAAAAATAAAATTACTTTTACGAGCGACACTCCCCATAGGCCGACCATAAACGCGGATGCTCGACTCATCTTAGTCGAATCCCCGTGAAATTTTTTAATAAAAGAAATCTTGCCAACAGTCTGGAGAGAAATTTATCGCCTTGGAAAATAATTTTTGCCTCAGATCCGGCCGAGATGAAGTATCCCACAAGTGATGCTGCGTTGGAGAAGTATTATAAATTTCTCGACCGTGATGTTGTTTCTTTTTCTTCCTTTTTCTTCCTTTTTTTGCCACAACTATTCGTTACCTTTTTACTTATTTATCAAGTCCAGTGTGCGATCGTTAGAATTTAGTTTTTTCTTTTTTTTCGATTCGTATTCCAAAGCTCGTTTTCGAGAATTCGTTGGCCGATTGCTTTTGGGTGCATTGACTCGTCGTGAGAGAGACGGTTGTCAGTAGAATGACGAGTGTTCCTTTATCTCTTTGGTATGATGTTTTGTTTTGTATTGGTGAAGTAGTGAGCATTGATGCGGTTTTAAAAAATATACGTATGTGTGTGTGTTCTATGATGTGAAGTGTGGAAGTATTTTTGTTTTTATCGAGGTTATTTTATAAATAATGAATAAAGTGATTTATTTATGTTCTATGTCTAAGTAAATATTTTTTCTTGATGTATTTATCAATATTTTCAAATAGGTATTGTTTTATTTTGTAAATAATTAAGAATTCTCTTCAAATATCGAAGAAAATCTACGATACCATGACAAACATGTCATATATCGCGTTACTCATAATAATTGAATATTATGAGAAAATTTTAATCACTTATCTAATGTGAATCGTATATATTCGTTTTGATCTTTGAAATCGATCTATAAAAATGTTCATCTTTTCAAAACACGATTTGTACACTCCATTGGTCTTCGTTTTTCTTTTTTTTTTTTTTTTTTTACGTGTTTACGCTTTTCACGCTTTTTAATTTCTCTTTACCTCACGATTTCTTTTTTCTATTTTTTCCTTTTTCAACCTCTGCACCCACTTCTTCTAAGCTATTCATCGAATTGCTCAATAAGGTTTCGCAGTTGAACCTTCAGGTCAGAGGTATTTGTTGAAGACTTCATAGTACAACGACCTCACTTTAGACTCTGCTTGGACTTAGATTTATTCTTCTTATTTTCTTTTTTTTCAATGTTTCAATGGAATCAGTTGAAGGCAATTGTTCTCTTTTTCATTAGATAGTAAAGTTGATATTCCTCTTGAAAATGCAACTCGATGTTTTTTTCGTTGGATTTGTATCAATTGCACAATCATCTTATTTTTATTTTACATGTAACGTAAAGAAATAAAACTCCATAATATTAAAATTAGTTTTATCACTTTTTTCAATCGATTCCACAAAACTTTCCTCCAAAATAATTAAAGTACAATTATACTCTTTTAATCTACAAATATCATATAATACGACGCATATAATTTTACCTTCAACTTTTCTACTCTTTTATTACTCGAAGTAATTGCATCATCAAATAGATAAAAATAAATTATCAAAGCTTTCATCGCTCCAAATTCCTTCCCCATACAATTATCCCTTAATTCCATCCCGACAAATTTCCCCTTCTCTCGTTATTCATAAAACAATTTCTATCGGTTCCAGATCGATAGGAAAAAATAAAAAAAAAAACCCCTCCATTTCCTTGAAATTTATTCGAATATTACAATCAACGTGGCGCAGAACGATGGTCGGGGAATCTCGTCAGAGTCGGTGATGGCTCGGTGCAGCTCGTTCCATTTCCTGATATAACGACCTCGAGAGCTCTATCAGAGCTGGCGTCGTCGATGTTCGACGAGCTTCCGACGAGCTTCCACGTTCTCGTGGAACGAGGAAGGGGTGTATTTCCGCGTGACCTACACCGAATCTTCTCGCGTCGACTCGATACCGATCTCGCGAGCGGATTTTCCGCCTGATAACCTTGAATTTCGCATTCAAAGGTCAATGATATTTCTCCCTCCTGCTTTCCACGGGATTCATCCGCCTTGTCTCTCGACGTTTCAGAATTTGTTTCGAATTGCAACCAATTTTACGCGATGTACTATAAAGAAAAGAATGACGGAATTCCTTTCGCTTAGTTCCAAATTTTTTTGGATCGATTTTTAGATATTTCATTTTTTCTCTCGCGTGATTTAATTGTATATTAATTTTATTTATCGTTAAAAAAATATATAAGATTTTTACATCTTCGTCCAAGATGAGTGGAGCGAGGTATGTATGTACATTTACAACCAGATTATATTAAATTATTGTCTCCTGGACAAAATCCAAATTGCGCACACTATCTGACGCGTAAAATCGTATTTAGAGAAGATTGACAAAGGATTCGTATTGATGGATCGTCAAATTGAATCGTTCAATGACAGATTATTAGGTGTCGGATTATCGAGATTCCATTGTTTAGGTTATAATAAGCGCCACAAATGAATAGAGATTTAGACGATCTGAACGCCAATGCGTACGTCTATTCAAGATAAGTTATGGCATATTCCATTAGGGATCTGAATTATCCGAATTAATTGGAAGCTCTTGCTCCATCCAGATTGCTAAGCAATAATATTTCTCTTCAAATGGAAATATTATTTGCCATAGAAAAATTACAATGTAATATTTATCACGCGTATAATATTACATGCATAATTTTGTTTACGATCGAAATAATATATTTGCTGTTACGAATGATTAATTTTATTTAAAATTAGATGAGGAATGGAATTATTATGGCTACGATTTTATCTAATGTAATTGGTTTTCGTTCTTTCGAGGAGGAGGCAAGATATTCGACGAAGAAAATCCATCGAGTTTCTCTTAGTGTATTTACATGCTTAAGAAAGATTCGAAGCGTGTAATACCATTCCTTTTTTTTCTTTTGCTCGAAGAGGTTCCAATCACTTGAACAACTGAAACATGCTAATTCGATAAGTATTTACGAGTATAACAAGAGAATATTACGCTTCTCACAATTCAACTTCTTGCTTCGAGTATATTTTACAAAATGAGATAAAATGTAATTGATTTGTGTCAGTGTTTATTTTACTTAATTTAATTGTAATTTATTTAAAGAAAATTGTCAAGAAAAAACGAATGTTCCAGTTTTTCTTCCTTGTCAAATTTAATTTAACGAGTTTATTAATTGATTAATCGAAATTTCGACGAGAAATTACTTAAACTTCATTTTCATCATCTCAAATTTATCCTCAAATTCTTCCTTTCCTTCCTTTTTAATAATTCCATACTTTTACTTCGAGTTTCTATTGGTTTCTTCCTGTTTCGTAACTTGAAAATAAATATATACTTTTTATATAAGTATATATTAAGATATCATTAAATATATTCATTAAATATTAGATTATTTGATATTTCATCCTCTTAATTTCTCTCTCAAACAGAATTAAGTATATTTTGATTATCTTTCAAGAAACTTTGTTTCAAGATAGTTACATAATTGAAGAAAATTTAATCACTTCATTTCCCTGTTGATTTTTCATCTTAAATAATTTAAACTTGATGATATATTTATTCGTTCTTATTTATATATTTACACATTCTTTCAATTAAAATTATTCCAATATGTACAAAATTACTTTTATCGATCAATAATAAATATCCTTCAATTTCAACAATAACCGCTAATAACGATACTTTATTATATTATAAATTTTCTCGTTAAATTATTAATTATAAATCATCTTTAATATAAATCATCGAGTTAATATGTTAAACAGATGAATGGACATCTTTCCAATATTTTTCGATAAATAAGAATCCACAAAAAAAAATTATAAAAATCAATCGTTCCTCTCCACCTTCCTCTAACGATCGCACACGACTTTTTCATCAGCTCTATCCTCCCACCCCCTCTTTCTCGAGCCATAGTATCGGCGAGTCGGTCGATTTTTCCACGATTTCCACGCGTTAACGAGCCACGAATCTCGAGTTTCCCCGGCAAAACTTGAAGAAATATCGCGGTGGTGGGTGTGCTTGAGCGTGAGTGGAAAAGTCTGTAGGCCATTTCCTCGGGCGTTTCGACTTTTTCTTTTTTTCTTTTTCGCCCCCCTTTTCTTTCTCCTCGCCGCGTTTGCTGCATCTTAGCTTCGCATCTCCTTCTCTTCTTCTTTCTTCTGTCGTCTATGCTCGGACTTCTCTTTCTTTGGAACTTGCTCGTATTTAATGAAATATTAATTTGGCATGGAGCTGGTAAATGATATAATAATATAAGCCTTCTTATTCTTTTATTTTCACATGTATATGTTTAAGACGAGTTTTACCAAAGCTTTCACTTCAAGCTTTCGAGCTTTATGATTTCGGTAGGGTAATACAATGGGCTGAATTTTTGACAAGAAAAGTTTCCTTGTCGAAGGTTTTGCTAGAAAGTAAGCTTCAGAATTAAAAGAACTCTAAGATATTGTTGGGATCTGGATGAAAAGAGTGCAAAACTCTGCTTTAGAAACATTTCTCAACCAATCTTTATTTCCTACATTAAACAGTTGTTTTCTTCCCTTACAGTTTTCATTATTATATTATTGATATTTTTTAATCTCGTATCATAACACTGCGTTTATCGAAATTTAATTAATCGAAGTTTAATTAAATCAATTAAATTACTCGATCTTCTGTTAATGCAATAGAAATTAATTTCATATTTTCAGGAAATTATCTCATTGTTATGTAATTATAATAATATTTCATAAATCACAGAATAAAATAAATTGAAATTAAAATATATTATGTTATTAATTTTAATTTCTTATATCTTCTCTCTCAGAAATTTTCAAATATGTGGATGATCTGTATTCCTTTTAATGAATTATTTTTAAATTCTGAAAATATATATATATATATTCGATTTCATTAACGAATAATAATTAAATAACTGACTCTTTGAAATTTTAGAATCATAGATAATTAATTTCGTCCAAATAGTAGATAATTAATTAATAAGCAGATGATTACTTCTTCGATATAATTTTTCTTTCTGCTTTATTTTCTTCTCTTATTATTAATTCGAATATTCGTTAAGTGTGGCAAATAAAATTCCAGAAATTCTTTTATGCATAGTTTTAAAACATATCTAATTTTAAACGAGAAATATCAGAAAAGCATATCTCTTGAATTTCCCTTAAAATTATTTCACAGATCCATTTAATCAAATCCAATTAATTAAACAATTAACTCTTCATTATTATCCAATATAATTCTTCGATACAAATTAAATCGTTTAAAATCACAGATGTAATTAATTCCTCGATAAAATCTATCCATTTAAAATCATTTCTTCTTTTTTCATCTCTTTGTTATTAATTCAAATATCCAATCAACAAATTACCATGATAGCTTGATAGAAATTTTTATAACGTGGAGGAATTTTTTCATGAAAAATAAATTGATTCGAAAAAAGAAAATTTAATTTCTCATTGACAGACATCAATAGAGTTTTTCTTTTTAATACAGTTGAAACGAATTATAAATTTATTTGCTAGAGAAATAAGAAGAAAGGACTCCTTTGAGAAATCATGTAACTATTATTTCAATAGGCTTGGACAACTTTAAAGTTTACAGTTCAGAAACTTGGTTGTAATTTGACCTAAATTCACCAGAGACGAACCCCTTTTGCACATAATATCCGATAATCTCGAACTCATATAATTAATAGGTTCTATGAAGCATTCACTTCGCTATTGATCGTAACTTAAATATGGTTAATTTTCCTGGATAATTAATTTGTCGTTTTAAAAATTGATTAAACTCCATTCACATGATGGATCGATCGTTGCTAAGATTCATCGCATAATGTAAAAATTACATTACAGTTTTGCAATTTTTATTTTATTCACTTCAGAATCAGAAAGTTTTAAAGGACTTAAAATCACAGAAAATTTTATAGGTTTTTTTTTCAAACGAATTTTTGTTACACAATGACTTCCCTTTGTAAGATTTTGCCACATCTTCCCTCTGATGAATTGTTTCCACTCTTTCATTAAGAATGAAATTTACATTTCATTTCACTTAGTCCATTACCAATACTTTTTTTATTACATCGTGTCGAATTAAAATGTCTTCATCATATCAAAGTTGTTTTTAAAACTTCGCTTGGAAAATGTATCAAAACTTTTCTAATTTTGCCTTTCCAAGAATTGTCAGGGGAGTGAGTTCCTTATCTTAAAGTTCCACTTCTTATAAATGTGTCTTTTTAGTATCTTTGTGGTTCTCTTTCAGGTTCTCTTTTACTCGAATTTCTCTTCTTTTTTTTTTTGTGTGTTTATCAAATTTTGCAACGAAATATAAGGAATGAAAGTCTGGATTAAATTTTTGTTGGATCGATTTGGATACAAAAATGTATTCACGTTGTGTGTTACTAATATGCGCGATCGTGAATGATAAAGGGAAGAGAGAAAAAATTAATTAAAAAAGAAACCTCATCAAGGTTAATTATTCTATACATCGTCTATTTCTAGCAAAAGGCAGACGCCCACGTGTACAAGACCAATCCATTCAACCCCTAAGTTTATAAATAATAAAACTCTATAAATAATGATTACAAATAACGAAAAAAAAATTAAAAGAAAACCAGATTAATTAAATCTACTTCCAGTCCAATAAATCTTCTTCTATTAAAAATAGAATGGTGAACAAAATTTAATAATTACGAATAAAGTTACTTCAATATTACAATTTATTGTTCAAATTAATTTATTATTTCTAATCTAAACTTACTCTTTCAATGCTCGTTTCTCTTTTGAAACAACGAATAAAAAAAAAAGAAATTAGCAAGATTAATCATCCTTTACATACAATCTGTCGATAACAAAACAAATACAAGAATCGATATACGGTCCAAAATATCCATTTCCCTCCATCTCTATACTTCTCCTAATCAACATCTCTCTTTTAACCAACTTTATTTTCTAGAATCCCATTTCTTATCATTCCACGAAATATACTTTCCCCATTGGAAACACAACCCTTAAATTCTCGCAAGAGTCACAAGAATTCTTTTTCCTCCTCTCGCGAGGTTGCCTCGCATTCTATTAACGCTCGGCATCGGGTCAAAGGGCATGGTAATCGAAGATGGAGGGAATAGGGGAGTGGAGGATCGATCCTAATCGAATCACGCCAACCAGGGGCGGATTATATCCTTCTCACGAGATTGGTCGCGGTCAAAGGACATATCGACAATCACTTAAGGCCCACTGGTCGGTTGGGGGAAGGGGGGGCCCTTATCCATCGGTCAAATCGATCCGTCGAACTCTTGGGACCGTAAGAGCGCCCCCCTCCTCTGTCCAACTTCGATTCAATCTTCTGGGCGAGCATTCGTCAAAGGAATTATCATTCTCCCTCGATCGATCGAAACTCTTTGAAAGACGAATACTTTGACGATGCCGGCCGACCACGCTGTCGATTTGGTTCACTCTGATGAAATTCCAAAATGTCTCAATGTTTCGAAATTATTGTTGGTTAATTGTTTGAACTGCTTGAAACTATTTGGAAGTTATAGAAAGATTCGTTCTTTAATCGTTTTATCTGGATTTTTAAATTGGAAGTTAAATTTTTTGATATAATTTTTCACAACGTGTATAAATGTTTCTATGGTTTATGTTGTACGTATTTGCACCACGTTGTCGATATCGAGGCGAAAATGGAAAAGTAAAGAATCGATGCCAGAATTTTAGGGCACGTGTGAACTTTTATGGGAAAACGTGTCCAAATGCACGTTGAAAGAAGACGGTGGGAGACAAATGGAAGGTTTGCTTAGAGAAAAAGAATTATTTTATATCCATTATAAAATTATTTTTTATTCATTCTTCTTAATATTTTTTTTTCAATTAGATATATTTTTGTTGATGTTTATAATTGTGTCGAGAGAATAACATATCCTGTAGCTTGAAAAGATTTAATTAAAAATTACAGTTAAAATTTATTATTTTCATTTTAAAATTGTTAATATGGCTAACTTAATCTTAACTTAATATTTAATGTTTAATATTAAATTTGTATTCCAATATCGTTCAATTTGAAAATAAATATAACTAAAGTTTGAATATGAAACTGAATATAATTCCTTTCACGAGTGTGAATATAAAATAAATATTCAATATTATAATGTCTGATAAATAATACTTTTGATCAAAATTGTTGAATAAATATATTTAAATTTTCCAATAATCATTCCAAATAATAATATTTAATAAAAACTTTTAATCTCAACTGCAACATTTTGTAATGATTAATTTCTACACATTTTCACTTTTTAAAAGTTAACAATATTAATCTACGTATTAAAATAAATCCTGTTCAAAGAGTATATATTAAAATTTATTTCTTTCATCACCACCTTTAAGCTTCGATCTTCGAAAACTTTTCACTTAATTATTAAATACTTAATACTTTCGAGTTTTATATTATAAAAAAAAAAGAAAAAGCTATTTTCCAGCCAAATTACACCCAATCTTCAATTATCATAAATTATTATAATAATCGCACGAATTAATTGTCTTCCGAATTTAATCTCTCCCACTTCTTCCTCAACAATAAAAAAAAAAATCTCCAACAATCCTCTTCCTCCACGAAATTTCAACATATCGCTCTCGAGACCGGTTATCAAACATTATTTCCATAATTTTTAATCCAACTTTCCCGTCGAGAGATAATTCGCGCGGATAAAAAATCGCCGCCTCTTCGAGGATTCTTATCAAACTTTTTTTATCAAAGGCCCTCGCCCTCAAAAAAAAAAAGAAACCTCCCTCCTCCCTCCCTCTTTCGAAAAAACTTTCCCTGAAAATTCAATTCCGTATTACCGGCCGGATTAATTATTCGAACGGACAGATTCTAAGGATGCGGAGGGGGACGTATTGCTCGTCAAAGATCGATTAAATCCACCTCCTCCCCCTCCCTCCCCCTCCCTATTCCGCTGAATATTCCCTCTTCATAAATATGCTAATGTAGGACCGAGCACGGATGCAATCCGGCCGCATTTCGTCTGGCAATCGTTTTAACCTCTCTTGTTAGTTGGAGGAAGCAATCGGGGCTTGGATACACCTGTCTCCATCTATCACGGCCACCTTTCGTTATTTAGCGTGGCCTGTCTGTAATTGAGCGTACCACGAATCTGTCTCACCGGGAATTTCGCATAAATCATATCTCGCCCCAACTTGAAGGGGATCTGCATAAATCAATATCGATTGTTGTTTTATGCGGGACGAATCTTTTCTTTCCTTTATTTTTTTTTTCTTTCTTTCTTTCTTTTTTTTTATACGGTTTCAATCGGAAGGAGAAGTCGATGATTCGATCGATGATTCTTGCTTGGTTCGAAAGAAAGATGTTGCTGGATTTTTTTTTGAAAATTCAATATACAACAAGGATTCGATTATTCTCGAGTTGTTGGGATTTTTTGAATAGTGGATCCATCCAAGAAGCGAGATTATTAATTTATTATAATATACATTTATTATTGTATTTAAAGAAAAATCTCAAAAGGGTTGAATGAATTTTTAAAACGTCAATTTAGCGGTGTAATTTAAGGATAAAAAGTTAGATCGAATTGTTGTCGTTTCATAAATAACAATATCATTAGATTTCCTCTCAAAATTCGTTCAATTGGCGTAATTTAATTCGATTTTCCTAGCACGCGATCGATCTACAAATCAAATGAAATTTCCCATTATTAAAAGCTAAATTTATCGTCAACTTTATTTCCATATATCGTAGCTATTCGCGAAAATATCTAATTCGAGAAACAATTATTCTCATCGAATGAAAAATTGGAACGTCGATTTTTGCAATTATTTTCAATATCTTTTCCCTCGAAAATTGATCAGCCCGCTTCGTCGAATTATTGCTTTTTTCGACACTGACAAAAATCGCCAGGGAGAGAAACTCGATCGAAAATTTCGCAGCCTGTGTGCGGTTGTCTGACCACAAATAACTCACTCCATTCTGCTCTCTCTCTCTCTCTCTCTCTCTCTCTCTCTCTCTCTCTCTCTCTCTCTCTCTCTCTCTCTCTCTCTCTCTCTCTCTCTCTCGCCTCTCGCCATACAAAATTCGTAACAGTCCTCCACCCGTATTTACGCTTCATCAAACCACTTAGGCCGTATTATGACGAACAACAGCCGGGAATGGATTATCGAATTCTCTGGTTATTCGAAGATTACAGCTCTCCATCACTCCGTGAAACGATTGTTGGGGGGAAACGAGAAGAAATTTTTATCTTGTTAATTTAAAATCACGTTCCTACGTAGGAAATTTTGATAAACTTCACTCATATTTCTTCAAATTATCCAACTCTCGGAAGAAGAAACAACAGAAGGATATTAAAATAGAGCGAAACTTGGAAAAATTCGATCCGACGAAATTAGAAATTAATATTATCGCTACGTATTCATTCCTTCCGAATGGTAAACGTTTTCCATATACGAGATATGGTCCATCGAGCCGAAAATATCTCCGCCATATTGTCCAGGGAACGGTGGAAGAAGGGGTTAGGCTGTCTTTGTCGGGGGCAAGTGGACCGATAAAAATCTCCACGCGATAATATCGTTTCGAGATACTTTCACGGTGGATTCACGGATGGGCAGAGAGAAAAGAATACCGGCGACAAAAATACGATCGAGCCAGGGATCTTTCCAACTAGTTTCTCCGCGCGTTTTTCATTCAGGCCGCCAAACCTTTCGATTCGATGAAAAACTCACATGGATAGATATCCGAATCTGGAACTATCCCTTGCGAAAGTGAAACCAGAGATTCCTTCCCTTCCTTTCGTTGCAACAATAACAATGGCACTGTGTCGTAAATTAATCCGAACGTGTTTTTAATAAAGAGTAGTTTGTACCTCTTCTGTAAAGAAACGAGATGAAGGGAAGAAAAAGAGAGGAACAGGGAAGATAACGAGAGATACGAGAATGCATGGAAGTAAGTGGAATAGGGGCGCGAATGGCCAGACATTCCAGTGACACCGTCACGAAACAAAAGGAGTGCATCAATTTCGCGTAAGCATGAGCTGTCCCTCGAATCACGACGTGTAATCACCGAACCGGTTTATTGTCCACCGTGATGAGAATGCAATCGTTTACTCTCTAACGAGATGAAACTGTAATTACGCGTTCTAATCACGAATGCCATGGTATCGTGCGATACCACCGGTTCCATCAACCAGAAGATTTCCACCAATAATCCATTCGCCTTCTAGACGAATCTTTCTATACGAATTGTGTTATTTTGAAATCAATGTTAGTTTTATCGATAAACATTTAAGAACGGTATATTATTTATTTTTCTATAATTTTTGAAGAGGATTTGATTTGAAAAGAAATAAATTCGAGTTGGAAGTATTCAAATCGTTATAGCACTTTCTCCTTAAAAAAAAGAAAAAAGGGAAATTTCTCAGGAAGCGGGAAAATCACTTTAAGACCAACCAAGGAAGAAATTAAGAAACTTAATATTTCCACGTAATACAATATCGAGAATTAAACTTTGATTCCTTAAAGTTTCTTTTAAAATTCCATAAAACTTTGTTGCGCATCAAACAGGGATATTGCATATTGAATTGAATGAGGAAAATAAACGGACGCTTTTAACTTTCGAGTTAAATAAGTTAATAACGAAAAGCAACAAAACTTAACGTAACAACAATACGATTATAATTGTAATTTCTTTATTCCATAATATGTCCGTGATATAATTAACGCAAACTCAACCAAACAATCAAGAAAAATCTCATCGATTATTTCATTCGTCAACAATAACCCATCCGAGTGGATCCATCCTCGTTATTCGAACGAATAATAATCACAAATAATACAAATAAAACCACGATTATCAAATTTTTGGTAAAATTCGAACTCGATTCGACGGTGGAGAAATCGGTTTGGAAAGCGATTCCTCGCCGTCGATTTAATTATCGAGAATCTATAAAAAGGTTGGGAACGATCTTGTTTGAGGAGAATGAAATTGCGGCGCTGCGTAAAAATCAGCCGAGCACCCAGATCCCCGGGTGGTATCGGCGAGGAAACGCGGCTATTTGCTTTCGAATCTGTCGGATTAATCACCCTGGATATCAGTCTTGTCGTGCTCGATTGCCGATCCGCTCTAACGTGATCGAAACGCGTTGAAATGAGTGAGTCATTTGCGAGAATATTTGATCGAACGTTTTTATTTATTTGTCTATTTCTCTTGGAGATAGAACAACCTTTCTTATTTTCTCGTGTGTTTAGATTGGTGAATTCGAGATTTGTACTGCGTTGATGTTTATATAGATTTTAGGTTGGTCATTACGATTAAAATATATCGTTTATATACGAATTTCACTGGGAAATTTATTCGTTGAATTGAAAATAAGAAGAAACATTCTATAAATATTTGTAAAAAAAAATACCATATATATATCGATAGATAAGATTGTGGAAATATTTGCAAATTTTTGTGCAATTCTAAATAATAATCTTCTTTGAAATTTCATTTAACCACAGACGATAAGTCGTCGAATTCACTCGAGAATACTCTACCTGCGTTTTCCACACGAACTTACTTCTCGCTCTTGTTTGGGCAAACAATTTTCCAAATATCCTCATAAATACTCATCAGAATTTGCAATCGTCACTGCTCATTATCACGGGGTACAACATCACGCGCAACATCACCCACTTATTTTCCTTTTCCAACGAAAACATGGCGAAGAGGGAACGAAAATAACATAACATCGTCACTCGTCGTTCATTTATATTTATTCTTCTTTTTCTTCTTCTTCTTCGTCGAATCCCTCTCGATTCATCTCACTGGCGATATCACTGCACACGTACTTCATCGGTGGAAATATCACTGCCGGTCGTTAATCGAAGTCTTTAACACGAGTTCAATTTCAATTAGTGGTTGATATCGGTCACGATCGTTTGAAAGATCAGAGATACCCGCGTTCAAACGTCGGCCACAGTGTTCAGAAACAGAAATTATTCCAGCTGTTTCGTCAAACACTTCCGCACGATTAACAGGCACCTGTGATTGGGACAACGTGAATTGGCTGATATTGGACTTTGTAATTCCTCTACCTCTGCCAGACAATTTACAAACGATTGCTTTTTGTTGCTTTGTGGACGATACACGTGCATACTTGTTCGTTCAAAAGAGAACTCGTACGAAATGTAATTTTGAAGATTGCATTTTTTCTTTTTATATGTGATTTTGTGGAAAATCCTATGCATCGTAAGAAAATGATGTACCCTGTCTATATAAATATTAAATTTATGAAAGTTATTGGAGATGAAAGTGTTACATTTTGTCACAAATGTGATAGTATATTTCATAAAATAATTATGTTTATTGTTTGCACAGTTGGATAGTTGCAACTGTGAAGATTGAGAAGCTTGAAATTTTGTTTGAGATAAGAATAATCTTTAAAAAGTAAAGTGCATACTATTTATTTTTGATTAATTAAAAAGCAAATTTAAAATATTATTCTGATTGAAACTATTATTTTTAAATATTCTGTAATTATGGATAATATGTGTATCTTTATATTACTTTGAACATTCCAAAACTGAATATTTCAAAAGCAACTAACTAACAATATTTAAATCTCCCCAATTAAAAACCCATTTTAATTCAATATTTCACAATCTGAACATGCCATTTTCTCAAAATACCTTTAAATACTTATCTAAACTATTCATCTTATGTATTTCATTACACAATCTTTCTTCACATATTTATGAATACCAAAAAATAATAGAAAAAAGAAACGTAAAATTCCCCCTTTGAAAAATATACAATGTCTTAAATATATCTTCCTCAACAATCACTTTTCCCAAATATCCTCTAGAGAGGATATTCCACAGAACCAACATCCCTCCAATCGTCCTTCCTGTTGCAAAATTCAGAGAAACCTTCGAAACTTCGATGTCCCTCCTCTTTTCTTGAATAATAAAAAAAAAGAAAAAAAGAAGGAAAAGAGAATGGCGGATGAAAAAAAAAAGAAATCGCACAGGAAACGTCTGGAAAAGATAACAAGAGGTCGCTATTTATCGAGACATCGGTAGCGACTGGGTGGCACGTACGTTTTATTTACGACGCGATTGAACCGTTGCCAATCAATCCATCGACTTCACGTGTTTCCTGCGAGGGCGGGACGAAAGCCGCGTCGGCTGATCGATATCGAGCGGATATCAGGACGATATCGAGACGATCGTCGCGTGGAAATCTCCACCGTGGGAATGGAAAAAAAGTCCAGAGAACGTCTTCCAGCGGAAGAATTACGATCGACTGGCGGGTATTGGATATGTGTGCGCTCTCGATGGAGACAGTTTCATCCTTTCGAAGACAGATGTTTCTTTTAAGGAACGCGATAATTCAATAATTATTGTACTTAATGCGGTGGATGGATCTGATTCGTAAAATTAATATATTAATAAGTAATTCAATTTTATGTGTGGAATATATTGTTCTGTATTAGCTTTTATTTATAAGAAGAAACTTGGAAACATTTTGCAATTTGTTATAGTGTAATGAATGGAAGAAGTAATTGAAGGGCACGCAATAAATTGAGAAGAGATAAATAAATAACGTGTCTTTTGAAATATTATTCCAGCCTGAAGATTGTTATTAATTTCTAAAAATTGTATCAATATTATTCGTTCAGATTCATTTCTGTGAAATTTAAATTGACTAATTTGAAGACGATCAATTGTTAATGATGTCATCAATCTCTAAGATTTTTCTCACTGATGACGCATAATTTTTTCCAATTTTATTATATATTTTATATCGCAAAAAGAAATAAAAATTCTGAATAAAAATCAGATCAAAATCAGAGTTGAAAGACAAGTCATGACAAAGTAGTAACGTCATGTGTCATCGTGAACAAATCGAGTAACTAACTGTACTCGTCCAACATTCACACTTAATTTACGAATTCTAACGCGAGATCTCGAAAAAAGGAGGAGAAAAAAAAAGAAAAACGAAACTTGAAGCAACTGGTTGCGAAAACGAGGAGAACAGGGTCTCCTTGGAATATTCGGTGCGGAGAAAGAGTTCCTCAGAGGTGGCGTTACGCCGAATTCTTTTCGAGGCTGGTGGAGAAGGGGTGGTGGAGGATGATCTCGTATTTGCGAAGTTTTCGAGGGTGAGATAGGAACTATGAGTGGGTGTTGCGTTGCTTTCAGCGATTTAAGCGAGTAAGGATCTTTCCGTTATTCGTATATTGTGTGTTATTGATGTTGGCAATCTTTTAAATACTTTAAACAAAAAATAGTAAGTATTAATATTAACAAGTAAAGAATATAAATGTTAAAATGCGACTAAATATTGGATCAAATGTGCGTTAGAAGAATCATCTTCGGAATAAAATTTCTTTGGCGAGAGATTTCTAGTTCTGTGCTTCATCGGGACATTTGTATTAGAAGAAGTCTTGTTATTTAGAAAAAGAAGTAGTCGTGTGTTTCTCCATTGCTAAGAAGTCAAGTGAAATTTTAATTGGACAGTTGAGAAATAAACAGAAACTTGAGAAAAGGAATTCATGTTCTTTGAGTTATTTTTCTATTTTGAATCATGTTTGTTCATATTTTTTCAAGAAATAATCATTATTTCTTGTTATAATAGTGTAACAGTGATATAATTAGTGTGAATAATACACTGTGAGCACAGAAAACTTTAATTGTAAAAAACCTAATGTTTAGAGTGGTCAAGATTATATTGACAGAAAAAAATGGTTTGAATATTTTGTTACCTCGCAATTTGAAAACAATACAACGTGATTGCTTTAGGGAAAATTCATTCGAAAAGTTTTATTTTATCGTCTATTATTTATTTTACCGAAAGAAATAATAAACTGAAACATTTTTTTAACGAAACAATAAACAAAAACGAAAACAATTGTCAAACGTTTATCATTATTATTAAAATAATTGGAAACAAGACTCACAAAGGGATATTTATTATACAATAATTAATAGTCTATTTCTTTCTATTACATACACATGTATAAACAATTGTTGATAAAATTCTGCTATAAAAACTACGTTATTATGATATATTACTATATTTTATTATATTTTATACTATAATTCATATTATTGTATTATTATTGCAATAACGAATTATTACATCAATTATACATAAAATATACATTCGATGACACGTTTGATGTATCACGAACAAATATCTGCAGACGTGTTCAAACGAAAAAAAAGAAGGACCAGGTTAAATTTCTTTGTATAAAGACACGTAAAGACTTCAGCCTACTCATCGATGGACAGAAAATGCACACGATACGAATACTTGAAAATGTATGAACAAATACAAAAGGAATACTTGAAAACTTCTTTCGCCGATCCATAACCTTTAGACATCAATCGAAATGGAAATAAGAAATATCGAATGTTTCAATCTCTTGAAAGGATTTTGCTTTTTTAAAAGAATGAAGAAATGAAAAAGTTTCAATCAATCATTTTAATTAAAACTTCAAATTAACTATTAAAATATTCCGAAAATTTTTCACTTCTATCCATAAGTAATATATCTATTATTTTTCTGACAAAATAACAATAATAGAAAATTTTATATTATTTAAAAAAAAATAAAATAAAATCTAATTTGCATATTTGCACATGTATATTTGCATTTTATCAATATAATATTAAAAAAAAATTGAATCATTTTCAGAATACACTGTAAAGTAAATTTCATCCAAAAATTTATAATAATTAGATATTTTTCCTTAGAAAGTTTATAAAAAAAATATAACATCCAATTAAAACTGGACATCACACTGGAGAATATCTAAATAATCTTTTAATCTTTCTCTTGATCCTTAAACATCACGAATATTCCCCTCGCGCTTCCTTAAAAAGAAAAAAAAAAAAGAAATCAATTCTCAATTCCTTAAAAACTAATAAACTTATTTACACTGCGACCATCCGACGAAATAAACTCTCTAAAAATTTTACATCCCTCCACCGTGCAATTTTCTCGCCCTCCTCCACTCGATCGTCAACAAAAAAACACAACCCGCGAATGTTTGAAAGTGTTGAGGTCGGCCTTATAAAACTGACGAAGAACGATCAGAAGTGTGCCTTCTTGATCCTTCGAGATCAACAGAGAGAAACGAGGCGAGAAGAGAAAGAGGGAGAGACGGCAAGAAGGCAGACAGAGGCGAGAAGTTCTCAATTTTGAAAATTACGTTCCTTCGCTTATCTCGCAGCCAGCCAAGGATCTCGCATCTCGTCGTCTCGACCCGGCGTGGAGAACGCGGGCGTGAACCTGTTAAGTAGGAAGTAAACGAGCCGTCATCACGGATGGAAAATTGTTTGTCGAGGGAAGGGGCGATTCAGGTGGACGAGGTATCGGGAAGCCGCGGGTTGAAAATCGTGGACGAGAGGGAAAGTGAGCCTGGTTTATTTACCTATACGGCCGACGTTGCGGTGAAACGTGTTTCCACCGCGCTCGATAATTTTATATACACGCGTGAAGGGAGGAGAGGGGAGGGGAGGGAAAGGATGTGAAATTTTTACAGCATCCGAAGAACGTGAGGGTATATCGGAGGAATCGGTGGTGTTTTTGTACGGAATTTCGATATTTTTGGTAGGGGAAGACGAGTTGATGCTTGAGAGATTTTGGTGACAGAGTTTTGGAAAGAGATAACGAATAGAGTAAACGAATTTTAGGAGATAGGTAAAATTAAGGTAGAAAGTAATAACAGAGATTGAAAATATTATTGGACATTGTGGAGATACAGATGAACGATAACAAGCTTTACAAGTTGAAAAATATTGAAAAAACATTTTTAGTAGATTCGAAGTTGGAAATCATTCAGAAATTACGATTCACGGAGAATATAAACAAATTCCAAATATAGATTTCGACAAGTAAAATTATCCAAAAAACGATATTTGAGTTTGCAACTTGAAAATTGATTATTCCTTCGTTGAATACTCTCAATATACAGTAGTTAAAGTAAATCTTATATCCTCCTTCGAGTCATCTTCGAGCACATTAAAAAATCGAATTTCTTTTGATTATGAAGACACGAGAAAATATTTAGTTATTAAAAATACAACGTCAAGAAGAATATGAAATATTCTTCTTGAAAATTGAGCTTGAGAAAAAGAATACTATGCATCGTTCATAAATGCAAGAAACGAGATCCTATCACTTATCTTCGTCGTCGTACGATTCCAGGTCAATCGTCGATTCTTTATACAGATCCTTCGTGTTTTAAGGACACGAAAATAAAATAGTCGCATAAAACGCGAAACGAACGAACAGCAAATAAAAAACAAAAAAAAATCCCTTTCCTTCTTTAAAGTACGATTTAAAACTCTTGTAAAACTATCAGACAGCTTAACGAAAACAAGGATCGAAGATTTGAAGTACTCTGCGAAGTTTAATCCTCCCAAATCCTGACAAACAAACTTTCTATAAAACGAGTTATACTCCCAACTTCGGAGAGTAAAACTGATGCCACTTAAACTGTAAAACTATAAAATATTTAATCACGAAAAAAAAGACATAACACGCGTGTATCGCTCCAAGATTTTTCAAAATAAAGAAATTTTTACGCGTCTTTTCATCTTTCATCTTTTCTTATGTAAAAATAAAAGTGATGAGATAACATTGGATAGTTAGATCATGAAACAGAAGATTTTTTTTGAATTCTATCTATCTATATTACTCTAAAATTTTCAAAAAGGGAAATTTATTAATGTAATGAATTTCCATTGAATGAAATAGTACAAAGTCTATATCGACAAAACCGAGAAATAAAATCTTGCAAACTTTATATTATTAATGATCGTTTTAATCTCTATAAAATAAATATATAATTAATAGAAACTGATAATACGATCATGAATACAAATGCTCCTATTCTATTTCAATTTTTCAGAATGATCAAGTTTTACACTAATGTCACTAATCATAATTCATTTGTACCATGCAACCAGCATAGTAGAATTGATAACATAAGTACATCTTCAATATACTTAAATATATTAAATCAGGAAATTTATAGAAGAAACTGACACTGACAGAATTTACATTACAAAAATATTATCTTCAAAATTTCTCATTATCACTTGTAATAAAACTAACAAGTTTTGCTTTTCAAGAATACTCAACAAAATTTTTATATCACTATGAATTAAAAAAATAAAATTAGTGTCTAAATTCCTTGATAGAAAATTTTTCATATAAATTATAAAATGAAGAGTGGAATCATGGCTAAACGATATAACTACTACAAAAGAAACTACGAAAAAGGAGTCTAAAACGCGGACTTTTGCACATATATGTCCACGAATTCCAAGGAGAGCGAAGGATTGACCATCCCTTAAAATCCCACACTCGATAACTTTCGAAAACACTTATCTCAGTTTCCCCACAGCCACGCGTTTCCACGACTTTATGATCTAAAATCCCGCAATCTTCTTCCCCCGACCTTTTCATCCCACCCTAGATCCACGAAGAAATATATTCACCGCCGCAAAATCTTAATCAACCTCCGAAAATCCCCGTTGCGATGCGTAATCCATCCGACACTTCAACACTACAACTCCTATTTAAAATCACCGTGTGTATCCGTGTGTAAGCTTTATCGTTCCGGGAAGGAGCGACAAAGATAGGGAAGAAAGACAGAAAGAGAAAGAAAGAAAGAGAGAGAGAAAGAGAAAGAGAGAAATCTGCGTCGATCGGACACCTGGCGCGGCCAGGTATTCACGCGTGGCGATTTCATCACTGGAGCGAAAACAAGCAGCAAAAGAATTACATTCTACTGGATGTCGTTGGATCACGGTTGGCATCCAGTTAACTCGGTCGCGCGCACTTGCCAGCCTCCTCCGTTGATCACTTATAGACTTATTCACCAGAACCGGGTTAGAACCGAGCCACGAGCAAAACCGGGCATATATCACCGAGTATATCACCGATCAGACGAACGAGAAGCGGACAAGGAATGGAGCCGTGCGCACTCGGCGACCGCCGCGGCAAGACTGGGGTCTGCTACCCGGCCGGGGCAGCTGCCATGGCAACCCGACCACCCCCGAAACCCACGATCGGCTCTTCTCGCTCTTTCCTCGGCCTTCCGCAATCGTCGCGTCCCTTTCCAACCCGCTGCACCTTTCGCTGCACACACTCGCTCCTCCGTCCTCCTCTGTCCGCCGAGCTTTCACGCCTGCTTCTTTGTCTGTTGTACGTTGTTGTCCCGCTCGCACCTGCGACTTCTCTCACTCTCTCTATTTCTCTCTCTATCTATCTATCTCTCTTCTTTTCTCCTCCCCTCGCACGATGTTTCTCTCTGGAGCAGAGAGCAGAGCTGGCCTCGCGCAAGCTCCGATCGCTGCCGGAGGAAAAGTCGCAGAAGCTCGTGGCCTCCAGGAGAATCTCTGTCTTCAAGGATGATATTCTGTGTCTTTCTCTATATAGAGTGGAGCGCGCGAGCGCGCGTGCATGCTTTACCGCGCGATTCTTATGATTCTTATGACGACACGTTAGAGTTTTCTGACGATTTTATATATATTTTGTTGTATTGTAACGTAATGATTCAGATTTTAAAATATGGGATATCGTATCGTAAAAATTGGTATTTATTTTTTTTTAGAAATGTGCATATCGAAGGACAATATATTGGATTATTCGTAGACAGTTTTTCGTTCCTCTGTAAAAATTACGAGTCTCCTCTTCTTTTTAATTCTTCATAAATAATTTCGTTCATTGTTCTGCATCGAATATTCTTTAATTGCTTGATAGCGTCGAATATTAAGGAATAAGAGTGTGCAACGCCAAAACTCGATTAAACGTTTAAAACTTACTTTCTCGGAGAGAAACTTTTGCTTGCGAGAAGAACTTAACTTGAAACAACTGTTGCTAATAAAGAATTTGCCAGAGGTTCCCTAGTTACTTGTATATCCCACTATAACGTGTTAAGTATAAGATAAGCTAAAGTATAAAATTGATTTGTCATTGAATATTTGAATATTTTCGCTTATAACCTTGTTCCATCGATTTTTGATCGATTTAAAAATTTTGATTAGATTTGCTGTTATTAATTATCAATTTAATATTGAATATTCATAAGAAAAAATAGAATAACGATTCTATATAAATTGTTTCTATTAGTAAAATAAATAAAGTTAAAATCTATTTTCATAATTTATAAAAATAAGTATTTTTTTAATCTTCATAGTCGTTCTACACGAAGAGAACAATAAGAATTCGAAAATGGAAAATATGGACAGATAAAAAGCTTTTTATTTATTCATATTTTCCATTTTTAATGGAAACTATCTATAAATCAATATACGCAAGATTTGAATCGCAGTTCTTTTCACGTTCCATCAACTTTCTTCGATGGGGAATATTCCCTAAAGCAGGACACAAATCTGGCTTTACCTTTTTTTAAATCCAGAAAAATATGTTTGATTGACGCACATTTCTAAAGAATGTTCCGTACATATACGAATATCCGACATTCAATTTATACGTTCCAAAAAGATTTTAAAATGAATAAAAATTCTACTCGTTTTATCACCCTTTCTACGCGTATAAAAATTATCCGTGTATCCGTATACAGAAAATAATGTGCATATTTAATATTACATCCGTGTAATATAATTTAATTTTCATCATATATTATGAAATTTATAATTATATTTTATAAATTAAAATTTTAATTAATACCGAATCACAAAATTTTTTGATATACAACTTTTAATTCAATATCTGCCACTGTTAAATTCGATGGATCAATTTTTCGAAATCCATTTTATACTCCAATCAGAGATTGAATTCCTATGTATTTTAAGGTTTCGATGTTGTACCAGTATTTGTTATTGTTATTATACATTTGATAAAATTTTTTTTTAATCCAATATCACATACATATATTGATATTTTTATATTTATATATGTCGTTATTTGATATCTATACTTATATGAATAAATCTTATCGATATGATTCAATCAGAAAAATGTAAAGAAAAAAATAATAAATTCATTTTTGTATCGAATGAAAAGAAACGTTTCAAAAATAATAGAAAAATTATATTATTAATTACTAATTATTGTTATTTTTTCAATAAAATTTCATAATTTTTTAAATCAATACTACTTAATTTAATTTATTAATTGATTGACAAATATTCTTCACTTATTATTCAGATAAAATTTATTACCTTCTTATCACAAGAATTTTGAATCCAATTGCTTGCTACATCCACCATCAATTTACATTCCAAACGAAAGAATTTTATTTTCTTCGAACATTCTTCCACACTTCCATTTCAAACAGAAAATGTGCAACTTTGAAACGTCTCGTATTGAAATAATATTTTTGCTCAAAAGTGAAGAACATATAATTTCTTGCAACAATATTCGAATGTCACTTTTCCAAATTTGATCTTGCTAGAAATATATAACAATGAATATATTAACATCTTTTACGTATCAAGCAAAGATCAAGCTTCTAAGAAAAAATTAGAGGAGAGAGAGAAAGAGAGAGAGAGAGAGAAGAAAAAGAATCAGAGACGATCATAAATCCAACGATTATTCGTCGTCCGTCTTAGAAAAGGGAATAAAACGAGCATCGCCTTTGTCATTCTTTGGAATGCACTCGAAACTATCGTTTTATCCCAGATGAATGCTAGGGTTGAAAAAAGACGCAAGCTTCTGATGGATTCTCTCGCTCCACTGTCTTCCTCCTAAGGCGACCGGTATAGATTACAAAGGAACAGCTTGTAGGAATGTCGAGCTGGTTCCTCACCGGGTGAGAAATACCAACTCTTGAATTTCTTCTTCCTGTATCCGTGCATCGGTTTCCCGTGGAATAAACGACTTCATTTTCACGCGCTTCACAAGAGAGTATTGTTCATCCATTTTGCAACAATTGTCGTTAACAACATTTTTATTTTTCCATACGCCAATTAAACGTATGTATGTACATACATTTTATAAAATCGATTTTATCCTCTGTTACCTTTCGTCCTAGTCGAGTTTCAGATTTCAAAAAAGCGTTGAAGTTATATTTCATGACGAAATCATGAATTTGTACCAATTTCTTTCTCGTTTAAATAGAATAATCTCCGATGATAATTTCGTTGAACGAGTATAAATATCGATAAAATTCTACTTTATCATTAAACGTATGTTATTCTACATGTAAAACAATTTGTGTTACATTCATAATAATGATAATATTAATATTACATTACGTAACACGTTTCAATATCAATATTACAACTGTAATACAATATTCCCCGATAATGTTATTTCAAGTGATGTGCAAGTGATAATAAGTCCCTCCCATACGATTTTCGACAGAACAATAACAACGTAACTTCGTCATAAAGAAAGTCAAACATTTCAAAGGGGCGATGCATGTACAGCGGCTAAAAAGGAAAAAGGAACATATGAAGTAAAACTATGCGAATATTTAACGTGCAAGACAAAGAGGAATAAAAACAAGAAGGAGGGAAGAAATAGCGGAGGAGAGGAAATTCTAAAATTCTGGAGAAAGAAACTTAAGAGAAGCAAGATGGACAAGAGTAAGAAAAATAGAGTTCCTGTTGAAGAAGAGAAGAGGTTAAAGCAGATTTATCGTTAATAATTATCTTATAAGAACGAAGGATATGGTTTAAGTTAATTGCGGTCTGGACAACTATTTTGCACGATAAATTCGAGAAATGGATTCTCTAATTTTTGATCTGCATTCATTTCATGATATTCATTTTATGAATATTTCTTAGAAATATATATATATTTATTTAGTAATAAATTACCTCATTTTTATATTTACAAGTATCAAAAAAGTAATTTTAATTGAAAGAACTAGCTTCTCCAATATTATTGTTTCATATCCAAACTGAACCAAATACAAAATGTCTTCTTAGATTTATCTTCTTTAATATAACCAATAACAACAGAAGATGATTTTAAAAATTCAAGCGGAAACATTTCGTTCGTACATATTCCCAATCCAAATACACTTAAAACAGCAATAGGGCCGGTAATGCATTCTTCTCTCTTGAAACGAGAGAATTCCTTTCGAATCATCGAACAAAATAACTCTCGACTACCCTAACTACACCCTCCCCTCCTCTCCCCCCATTGACATCCACCCTCTGCAGAAACATTTTCCAGAAATGTTACCGGAAAACGAAACCGAACTTTCCGCCCGAACCATTCATTCGACGGTACAAAAATTAGCATCCCGTGTTTCCACGTGGAACACGTTCGCGCCAGTAACCCAGTTTCATCCCGAAATCCTGGCTGGTTGTACTAAACGAAAGCAACCAGAGAAGGGAGAAACAGGGAGAGAGAGAGAGAGTTTTTAAAAACCATCAACCCAACGACAAACCACGAAGACGAATCGGCTGGTGGCCAACGTTAATTACCCTTTAATTATCCTTGGTCGAGCATGGTCATTAAGTTATACAGAAATAGAGGATAAGGTGGGTGGGTCGGTCTCTCGGTTTTTCTCTCCTCTTTCCTCTCTCTTTCTCTCTCTCTCTGCGGACACGTCCCTCCGCATTTTCTTGGCTCGAGGAAACCTGGGGGTTGACAGCGTTCGGGGGGAAAGGGATGGGGGATTTTAAACGGTTCTTAATTTAATTTTAAGTAGATTCGGATCCCTTTCCAGCGGTGGTAATGGCGCCTACCGGGATTTAATCGTGCCGCCTCAAGGAAATAATTGTGGAAACTGAAGTTTTGCCCTTGCTCGAAATCGATCTTGTTCCGATTGGAGTACAGGGGTGTGCGAATTGTTGCGGTATTGGTGGTGAAGAGTAGGAGAAAATGTCAAGTTGAATCGAAGGTAAATTTATATACTCGTTACACATTCGATCGGGAGTGTGTTAGGGATTAAAGGGGAAAGTGTCAAGCTGAACATTTAGTTTTATTCTTTTTTAATGTAAAATTATACAGGATTTTTCGAATATAAATTTAATATTCATTGAAACGGGGACGTGTAAATTATTACCAACGTCGATGAAAAGAAGAAAAGAATGTTTTTGAATTTGATATTTTTAAATATAAAATTGAAATATGGTGAAGCCAGAGTTTTCTTGCCGAATATAACGTTTTGGGTATATTTTTTGAATGTTAAAATTTAAATATTTTTCAATGTTTGAAACACAGGGATGTGTAAATTATTATCGTTCTTATTATAAAGAGAAATAGAATAATGGCAAGCCTGAATGTAACGCTTCAAATTGTTCTTGAAACGTGAATTTAATTAACTTTTAAAAATTAATTCGAAGATGATGATCGCGTTATATTAATCAAAGGTAGACGAGCTTACGTTAAAAGATAATGCAATTAGAACGCAGTAATGTCGTTGATAGATATTAATGACGCGGTTGAATTAATTACACGCGTTTCTGCGTAACTTTATCCGAGTTCGAATTATCGACGACCCATTCTAAACGATATCGTACTCGATATTTCTTTCTAGCTATTTCTTTCGACATTTACCAACTTCTTCGGATAAGTATATCGGAAATTAATTTCGATTTTAAATTGGATTAAATCGATATTCTTTATTATTACAGTCTATTTCAAAGAGGAAGCTATATGAAATGTAAAAGTAATCGTAACATCGATCGAATCGTTTATGGAATTTTGATTGTACAATGTGTCTTCTCTCTTAAATTCCTATTTATGGTTATTTAAGAATAAGTATCCTTTGAAATTAAAAAATACTAGAATAATTTTTACAATATATCTAGATATACACGTATGATTATCCTTTCATCTGAATAAAAACTATATATTAACTTTATCAAAATTTACTTTACTATTATCTTCGATAATTGGAGAATAAACAATTTGATTTTGTCGAGCAATTTTAGCGTTAAAGTTTTAGATAATATTTGAAACGTGATACGTTCGATGGAATTTCCTTAACATCCTCGACACGGTAGATCAAATTCTAATATATATTTGAGGTTAAGATCCATCGAATTTTTCCACGTTGAATAATTGAAGAGGTCGGCATGTTATCCCATTCCGTTTTAATTATTTTCACGCCTAATTTGTAAGAGAATTGACGCTTGTCTCTCGATATTTCCTGCTGAAGAAACGAGTGTATAATTAGGGATCAGGTGGTGAAAAACTGGAACACGGGGCGAGTGCAATATCAGACAGGGTGACAGGGTTATTAAAAAATTCCAAATTTTCATATAAATTCCACTTTGACGATCGCAATATTTTGTTCCGACGCGCGAACACGTAAAGGCAAACTATATCGTTTGTACAACAAAAGTGATTCAATTTTAAACGAATATAAAATATATATATATATATACATGTACATTTGATTGGTAAATTTAAAAGAGATGAATTATTTTAAATTTTTTAAAATTTAATTTTTAGCACTTTTCCTAAACTTTATAATGAATAAAATGAAGCTATCAAATATGTCAAAATAATGAATCTTAGATATTCTGTTTTTACTGAAAAAGTAGATATTTTTGAAAATCTGAATATTGCATTTCATTAAAATATAAATACAATTATGTATACTTATTATGGATAAAAAAATGGATAAAAGAAAGATTGATCGAAAATTTCAAAATGATTGCATTATCCGTGGTAAAAAATTTGAAATAGTCCACTAATAAAATAAATGATTGAAGTTATGATAAATGATGTACATCCACGATAAATAGCAAAATTTCCGATTGGAAAATAAATGATTTCCAATTCGTTTGCCACGTAAAATCAATTCGAGCAGATTTTTATAGAATTGTTTTTTTTTATTTTTTAAATGATTTTTTACGTAAAAATTCATTCGTCAAGCTGAAAAATGAAAGCTCGTAATTGATATAAAAATTTGTTTTCTTTTTTGTCTTGCTTTCTTGTTTCTTTTTTTTTTTCCTCCAAAAAAATTTATCAAACTACAATTTTTAATATGCACGTTTAATTCATCGATTGATTTGACGAATATTATTAAGAATATAGTCTATTTTCAGAAATATAATGGGATTATTTTTACATTCATAACATTTGATTCACAGTTTACATATCATCCATATTACACGATAAATTCCAAATAATAAATTCATTAGAAATGAATCTTAACAATGAATAAATTTCTTTTGTAAAAAGAAACTATCCACCGCAATAATGAATTTACATTTTCAGAATTTAAAAGATTTAACAATGGATCAAATTTTTTTTTGTTCGCAAAAAAGAAATCATCTATTTTCTTCGTTTGCAAAAACAAGAATTTCGAAAGGAAGAAAGAAAAAAACAAAGTATTTTCACTCTGTAGCCCGAAATTTTTACAATGCTATCCCGTTACAACTCCCGCGCAATTTCTTCCACGGACACAAAGGACTCGTATCACTGGTTATACATTGCACAGAATATAATTTCACAGAAGCGTGATGCTTTTCCATCTCGTTTCGACTGCTACGCGTACATATTAAAATCGAATTCCTCCGTTTCGATTCATCCCCGACGAGACAAGAAGCGCAGATAATAGAAACGGGGGTGTCCCAATGACGAGCATGAAAAATCTAAAGGACAATAATCGAAACTGGAATGATAAACGAGCGACGACCGATCAATTATCGGGGTGAAATTATTTTTACGGAGGAAAGAGGGTGAAAGGAATCGATGCTCATCGAAATCTCCAATTAATAATCCGTTCTCTCAACTGTCGCACGCACTTGAATGTTTATCCGTTATTACTAAACGTGAATTCTCGTCTCGATTTCTCGTCGAAATTTCACATCGTTGAAGTGTTTTTCTTTTTTCTTTTATTATTATTATTACTTTTCAGTCGAAATTTATTTTTCATTTCGATTAAATACTTGATCCTTCGCGAATAAAAGATTTTATTTTCCAATTCCTTTCGAAGGGATTTTTATTTTATTTTAGATGTCTTTTAAATATTTGATCGAAATAGAAGCTTTGATATAAATATTCCATAAATTGTTCCGGTTTTTTCAAGGAACAAGTTTTCGAGACTGATAAATGTATTTCAGAGAAAGATTTTTTTTTTTTTAACAAGAGATGTGTTATAGGAATTTACTTAAAATATTTATTTACTTGAAATATGCAGTATAATTCCATAAACTTTTTTTATAAAAATTCATTAATGTCAAATAAAGAATAATAAATATTTGCACTACTATCACTTCGCAACGATATTAGAACTAATTAAAATCATGTACAATTTCTATTATAAAAATCTTTTTAAAAAATTCCCCCGCAGATTAATTCCTCTCAAATTCTTAATTCCTTAAAAAAAAAATCGATTACAATCCAAATCGTCGTTGCAAAACACTCCGAGTACAAAGGAAACGTACTGAAAGCATTCAATCGTCAAGAAACGTTTCATCACACGCACACGTGGAACAGTTCTAAGTTCCCTACATCGATCTACTTCACTCATCCTTTCAAAAAAAAGCACGCATCCCGAGGATCGATTAATTAAAAACCGTCTGCCGGTATTATCTAACACCGCCGTATTATCGAGAGCTCGAATCTGTAAAATAAACCTTGGAGAGCCCGCTTGGAGCAGAAAGGAACAAGAATGGATAGATAAGATTGGGGAAAGAGAGAGAGAGAGAAGAAAAAGAAACGAGAAATTCGTTCCACCGATTGAATCGAGGAGTGCAGCGGCGATTTATCGACGACTCGAGGGAGGGACAAGTAAATGAGGATGGCGTGGTGCGGGAAAAAGAGGGAGGAATAAGAGAAAGAGAGAGAGAGAGAGAAAGTAGAGGTGTAACGAAACGATAATAACGCTAATTGATGCGTCGACTGAATCGATAAAAATCGGATGAAGGATTGGGCGCAGAGGCGAGAATCGTTGTTTGTTCGAGCGACGAGATACAATTTATGGTCGCTGGTTATTCGTCTCGTAATCACGCGACCCGTGCACGCGACTTGTTTTCCTTTTCGAGTTTCGAGAGGTGCCGTCGAGTTTCGAAATTTCTGTTTGTCGATTGGGCTGCTCGTTGATTTTATTTCTTTTCTTTTTTTTTTTTTGCCGCGTGTAGGGTCGAAGCAAAATTTTGAAGGTTCGATGGTTTTTGAAGATTTTTTTTTCTCTCGCGAGTTTTTCTTTCGTAAGTTTTTTTTTTTACGTGTGATTAATTCGTTAAATTTTCAATTATAAATTAATAAAAATTATATATATTAGGATTGAAAAGAAAATTTGAGACAGTATTATTCAGTTAATTTGACAGTAAAAAGAATGAATATTTCCTATAATAATAAAGTGTAATATAACGTATTTTGTTAAAAACACGTGCGATTATTACGAAAGTGTATTTCTACCGTCTCCAAACCAAGATAACATATAAATCCAACCACCGTCAATCTCGTAACAATTATCCTCGATAGTTTTCCAATCGTCACAACTAATAAAACTAAAACTAATACCGAGAAACCGATGAGAAAATATAGAAGGGATTAAAAATCTTAAAATCCTTCGAGAAACTATCGAAATTGAACGGTCAGCACCGGTGGGTTGGCGTGTCGAGAACTCGTTTCTCCGTGTCGATCGAGGTGAAATTTCGTGACGACTTTTCGTCCAAAGGGGTTTCGAAAACCTCTGTGATCCACGTGGCCGCCACGCTCGGGTTAAGCTGTGTGGAAAAGCTTCCGAAAACGCGGCTTCCCGTGGCAATAAATAAACCTGATAAGCCGTTCACCGTGTTTGCCAACGTTTTACTATTACTTTTCCATCCCGCCGCCATTATTCTTCATCGTTTCCGTGTCACGATGAACGAATCTCCTAGATCCCAAGATCCTAGCCTCCTTTTTCGAAAACTAATATGTCCACGACAATGGATCGAATCCTTTTGATCGAATCCCTGGATCGATTTTCTACAAAAGTAATTGGAAGAATGGGAGAAATTTTTATCGTGTTCCTCGATTAGATTTTGACGAGGGCTGTATCGATTAACGCATTATAATATAATATTTATAATTATAGGATTTTTCGATCATTAATGAATAACAAAATTATTAACAAATTAAAAAACTTGTCGATTACACACTTGTGTATCTGTAAGGAAAAATCTTAACTGGATACAATTGTGGAAATTGTTTGAAATTTGCTCAACAGGTAGAAAACAAAGAGGGGAAACCGTATTAGAAAAATGAGTAGAGGGTTCTTAACCGAATCACACGGTAAATAAAATTGATAAACCCGCAATATTGACTGACAGTATCCTATTATTCCTCCTCGATTCCGCTATTAGTCTTCATCGTTCCTCCCGAGGAACGAACGTTTACGCGAGCTCTTGATCTTCATGACTCGGTATCATTAATAATGATCCCTTTTATCGAAACCTGCCCCACTTGCTAGATGCCATTATTCTTTTTCTCTTTATACTACTTCCCCTGAGTGAAATCTGCTTAATAATATTCTTTAAAGGATTTAAATTAAGATGTAGTGATAATTTTACAAAAAGAAAAGAGTTTAAAAAATTGACTTCATATAAAAATTAAAACAACAGAAATTTTAAATTTACAAATTCAATGATTTGATAAATTCCAAATTTTTATTGTTTCCTCCAATCTAGAATTAAATTACAGTGCAAATTTATGGCACTGTAACATACATACAATTCGTTACAACTGCATTAGCATAAAATATTAACGAATGATATTTTGGATATAGAAACATAGTGTACGTATAATTAGAAAGAATTCCTTTTTCGTAAAATACGTTGATTAAAAAATGTTAGGCTATACTCAAGTTACAAGGGTAAAAATTATCTTATGAACAGAAAATGTTGCTACGAGACAAATGAAATGCTACTGTCACAACGATGAACGTGTCATAAAGCCATAACAAGGAGCAATTCGTGAAGGTGAAGACCATATCCCCTTGGGACTATTTCACACGTTGACCTACACCACCTACCTAATCTCCTGGTTACCAACGTGGATGAGATATTAGAGCTCCTAGCAGAATTAAATATCGAATGTGAGAAAAACTATAAATGATATTTCAAAAATAAAGGAAACTTAACGATTTTCAAAATTATACTTCTACAAGTATCTACTATAATCTTTATTCGATAATTGTAACTGCACTTTGAAATTCATTATATATCTAATATTTCATTGATCGATAAAAAAAATTGTTTTGTCTCTTTCTCTTTCTTACTAAATGATAGCCACAACGAAATAATATTTGGAAAAATTTATAAAATACTATTTCTAGCACTGCTATAAAAAATTATTATTCCAATCATACGTATAATTTCCATTTTGTTTCCAAATATATATATTCACCGCTATCGGATAAATCTTCAATACTTTTACTACGTTCTAGAAAAATCTACATTCACCATTACATGAAATAATATTATCTTCGAATATTATTTCTAATAGCTATTTTCCAATATCTTTCACTTGGAATCGAACGAATCGAATTCGACGTCTCTTTGCCTCCGTTCTTTCTTATTATCCCTTCAACGAAAAAAAAAAAAAGAAAAAAGAAAAAAAAGAAAGGAAACACTCGCAACAAATAAAGACCCATTTGCAAACGACGATGACGACGTTAACGTGGCTCCACCGGTTTTCCGCAGCGCGTGTATCAAAAGCACGTGCTCTGTTGCGCGACGAGCAAAAACAACGTGGCGCATAAAAGCGAGGGAACGAGGTTTTGTTTCACCGGGGCGCAACAATTCGCGGCTCGTTGCGAGATTTTTCGAAACGCGTTTCCGCACTCTCGAAACGATTTTTCTTTTTTCTTTTTTTTTTTTTTTTTTTCTCTTTTCTTTTTTGGCAATTTACGGCACTGGAGGAACCGCGTTCCGGTCGAGAGCTTTCAGCTCGGCTGTGTTCCTATAATGAGGTGTCAAAAAATTTCGAACGTATTTCGTTTGGATTAATTGTGTATTAAAAAAGGAGAGGGGGAGGGAGAAAATTTATAAATGTTTGGAACGAAATTTGTTTGATCAAAAGTGAAATTGATGCTGGAAGATGATGTGAAAATAAGTAGGTGTACGTATCAATAAGTTTCTATCACAATAAATTACGATTTTAATTTTGTCAAAAATTATTTTCATGTTCTGAACAATCATAAAACGAAAAATATCAAAAATAAATCATTTCATCGAGTTTGATTGTTTCAGTGTTAATAAATTTTTTGTTAAGTGGAGTTTGAATTAGAAATTATTGTTACATTTGTGATTGTTAATTTCGAATTAATATACACGTTTACAATAATTATGATATGTAAAGGAATTGCAGTGTTCGAATGGAATGAATTTAAATGAATTGTATGATCAATGAGAAATTCTAAAATTCTAATATGCAACTTGGAAAAGATACAATATTATTTATACTGGAATATTATATGCAAATCAATCAAGATATTGCTTCCTCAAAAAAATTTTTCATTGTAAAAAGTAAATGAATCTATAAGAATTAAAAAAAAATCAATTTCGATTCACTTTTTATATTTATACATTATAATTAAACTTCAAGATAAATAATCATATAATTTCAAGTCAAATCTCATAGATCTGAATCTCTGAAATAAATAGAACTAAACAAAATAATTTACGACACTTTATGAATTAATATATGCTAAAGAGTTTCAATAAAAATTTGTTACAAAAATTAAATCAAAATTACCAGGAAAAAAAGAAAAAGAAAAGAAAAGAAAAGAAACAAGGAATACTTTAATGTCTTCGTAATATTAAAATTCATCCCATAAGGTTGCAAATTAAAATTTTTCAACTTCGAAATCTAACTATTCGAACGTCTTTCCACGGATAAAGAAGAACGAAGGGATATCAAACACTTTGGGTGGTACTTTTTTAAGGAAATGTCATCGTTTATTCGTCTCTCGACTCGACGAGAAGAAATGGAATAGAATTAAACGAGCCGCGGATCTCTCAGACGTGGAAGTTCGACGGCTTATATCATACGCGGCGACAATTCAAGAGAAGCACTTTAAACTTCGTCAATTTTTTACCCTACGGAAATTGAACGCCCTTTTCCTCCCCCTCTTTTTGCGTTCCTCCTTGACATGTCGATGAGACTTTTCTTCTTTTTTTTTTATCCGATGAAAATCAAAATTAAAACGGGATTCATTGCACTCTTTTGTACGTAAAAAAGTCCTACATTAAATATTCAATGAAATTTTCTTTTCATATTGTTCTCAGAATTTCGATTCGAGATGCTAGCAAGAGTAATTTAAGAAATAATTTTAAAGTACTAGTTCATTTTAATTTTTCTTTTATTTCGTTATTATATATTATTGGAAAAATATTTTTAATACCAATTAAACGATAAACGAAATTAAAAATAATAATGCAATTTTTTTTTGAATGGAAAATTGTGCGAATATAAAACGGATGGGAATAATAATTTAAACTTTTGATTTCGAGAAGAAAGTAGTTGAAACAATTAATAATTTCAATATCGATTGAACGTACAGTTAATAACTCTAATAATGCAGTAATAAAAGCAATTATATGTGCATATATATGGAAATATTACAAAATATCAGTACATAATTTATCGATTCTTTTTTATAATTACATTCAAAAAAGTAATATTACCTTGAATGTTAAGAAAAATTGGAGATAGAAAAATATTTATTCAATATTAATTTTATATGTTTATAATGATTCTAAGAGATAGAAAAAATAATTACTTTTTAAAATTTTAATAATCATTCGATGATGTAAATTTTGAAATTATTAACTCTTGTAGCTATTAGATGCTTAAATTTTGAATATTTCCATAAAAGTGAAAAAATTCATTATATAATTTTAATGTTAAATTTTGAGCTTTGAGAATTTGAGGATAGATTAGAGTAATTTGAATTTTGGAGTTTCGAAGCTACTTCAATTACAATTTTCTACTCTAACATTATTCAAATTAGAATCTACAAGCTTTGGAACTATTTACATTCAAATTTCCAAATTTTCCAACGATCGAATATTAAAATTTGCAAACTTCTCTGCAGATTTTCAAACTTCAATTCTAACGCTATGAAGCTCGATATTTTTGAATTGTAAAAAAAGCTATTGAACTCCATCCATAAAATTAGCAATTTTTATGGTAAAATTATTTCGCGGAGATATTATTTAAATTCAAATTTCTAAATTTTTAAATCATCGAGCAATTATTTTGTAATTATTAAATAATTGTAATATCATAAAACGAAAAATTTTCAAGCTATTAAACTGTGCACGTCCATATTCGATTAAAAATTTCAAATTTTAACATCATCGTCATTTTTTCCCCACCAAACTTTTTATAAAACTAAAAACAAAATATTTCGAAACGAAAAAATTCGCATGCCACGAAATCATTTTCCAAAATTTTCAAAAAACAAACGAATATCAAAATCTCGAAATTTTTTCACTATCAAATATTCAAACCGCAATTTTAATATCGCAAAATTCAATATTTTTCAGTTTCTAAACCTGTTCAACTCCGCAACTCGCCACCTATAAAACTAGCGATTTTTCCACTCAAAAACTCATTCGTACCCTCAATTCATCGCGCAAAAAAAATTTTTTTTTTTCGTTTTTTTTAGTTTCCATAAAATCCGCAGTAAAATGTCGATTTTCAAGGCCTTCGAAACAAAAAAAAAAAAAAAAGAAGAGAGAGGAACGAGCGAAAAATATCGATTATGAAATCGAATGGGCGAAGTAGAGCATTTCCTATGACACCGACATAAATAATTAACCCCATTAATGAGCATATGTAAATGCCATAATGTTGAATACTCCTATGATACGCCATGTGTTTGCCATTTCGGTTTGGTTAATTTGCCAGAAATATGCACCCGTTTCGTGTCTTAATTACATTCGAAATATGGAGTTGAAAAACATTGGGAATGAAACGTTTAATTACAAATACTTTGGATGGAGGAATAATTTTTAAAAAATTATTTTTGATTCAATTTTTTCGTGATGAATTGCTAATGAAATTGATTTCTTAAGGTACACGATAAATCATCACAAACGCATTTTCTGATTAAATGTGATTGCTTGGCGTTTTATCGATATTGAAGCAATCAAATAGTATATAAAGTATAGTAATATATATTTGCTGAGAAATATTAATGATTTATATGATAATTAAATGATTATTACGTAACTGTGTTTCTATGTTCGATATTGAAATATATTTTGATATTGAAATTGATTGCTTTCGTTGCTAATTGTAGGATAATTGTAATAACGAAGAAAGGGAATATATAATTTTTGTTAATTACCCGAATTCTAATTTTAGCGATCGAAAAAAAATTGGATAATAATATTTCATTAATATTGGATATTTTTAAATATTTTATTACTGTATCGTGATATTTTTTAAAACAGATCTCTATTTTAAGTTTTAAATTCTCTCTCTAAATTTTAATTTGCATAAACATCCGCAGTCTGGCAATAACATTAACAGTTCTCTGCTTATTAATAAAATCCATTTCTCGATATAACTTTGTCATACACGATAAATGAAATTTCGCTTTCTCGAGACGAGGATTTATTAAATTCAACAGTTATCTCATTGTAGATCCATTAAAATGGCTTAATTTTCATTCCTGTTTAATTCTTTTTAATACTCGAACCAGGGATAAAGAATTTTCTTAAAAAAAAAACTAAATTATTTTCGAAAAATAAAATTCTGAAATTCACAACAATCAATGAAATAAGAAACCTTTGACTTATATATAAAAATAATACAAACAATAATTAAAGTGCAATTAATAATAACTTTGTACAATACACTTTGCTCATGAATTATTATTATCATATTATTATAGTATACGTTGACTTTAGTTGCTCTAACATAAATTATGCTCGTAAACAAACTATGCGATGCTATATATACGGAATATTTTACATTTATCCTGTGGTGTTTATAATTTTTGTCACTCAAATAAGACGAGATATTCCGCGTTTAACTTTGTTCGCAATTATAGTTTGTACGATAATTATAGCATAGCTTGACAGGAAGTGTATAATTTACACAAACACAATGGATAACGGATGGAAACTAGATATTTTACGACGTCCCGCTATAATGCAGTTGCAGCGCATTTTCAAGCATCTCATCTCGACTGAAATACGAAAATTATTTTATAACAAATGTAGAGTTTTACAGAAATCTATATTAACGAGATTCTCTCTTCAACAACAAACGCATTAATTATTAATTACTATTTCTCGAATCTCGTGATATTCGAAACGATATCAATAACCAACTGGATATTTTACAAATGATATAAATAACCTTCGATCGATCGAGGGAAGAATATCGATTACCAATCTACCATTCCTACAAATCGAGTCTCCCGTCATTCCAGCCGCGATCCTGGTCTTGGAAACAAGTCGTGTGCCAGCTTATAATTGCTACGTGTCGAACCAACACCGATATAATCCCGGATACACCGACTCGAGGAATGTTTGGTTTTGGCTCGCACCGCAGACCTGTCCCGCCTTCTTGGCCCGCAGCGCTGCAGCGGCATTAATTACCACGCGTACACATCCACAACCCTTTCGTTGATCCCCCGCCAAACCCATCCTCCCTCTCTTTATCCGCGAAACTCGTGCTCTCGTCTCGTGAAAATCGCTGACAAGGTAACATTCCTTCACCCATCTCTGAAATTACGTGGACGAAATTTTTGCACGCTGTATGGAACACGATATATATTTTTGTTACATTCGAATCGTCAATTTTCGATAGGGAGTAAGAAAAATTCGATTTTTTTTTAATTAAAAAATGAACGAGTTGCAATACGAGGATACTTTTTTTTTTAAATACGAATTTTGAACAAATAATTTTATCATGTATAATATCTACGTGTGAAACAAACGAGGAGATATTTATTATCGATTAATCTGGTATAATTTGGCACTCGAAAGTAGGGATCAAATTGTTTCACAGATGGATGGAAGCTTGGCTCCAAAATTACCCTTGCGAAATATCTAATGAGACATGATGAACTTTGTTATAATTGTTTGTTACATATATGTGTTATACCGAATATCCTGCAAAGTCGTCAATTATTAATATAAGATATAAATTGAAAAATTCCTGTCTCAGATTTTTTAAGAATTTTATACGTCGCTGCAGTTTTTTCTATCTTATTCATTTATCGAATAATTAAATAGAGAAACTTCGATTAATTTCTTCACAAATAACAAGGATGATACGTCAAACTCGGACGAAACAAAATCGAAATAGGACAAGAACGAATTACAGAAATAATTATAATGCAACGCAAAACTTAATTTTCCACTGTTCCGTATCGTTTAACTTAAAATTAACTCAACGTGAAACTACGAACCGTGTCACATTAGCTCCCATCTTGCCGGAGCCTATCTTCGATCTTACAACCCATTTCCTTTTAATCTTGCCACGTTCCCTTTGTCAAAGTCCCTTCCCCGAATCTGTCGAGCATTCTAATAACTTAATAACCTGCTGACTAAATAAGCCACATCGGGGAAAATGCGTAGGTGTCACGGTACGGAACAATACTGTAGGTGAAACTTGGCGATTACAGACAGTATCTGATTCACCCAGTTTATCCAGTCTTGTTGTTCCCCAAATCTTACATAAGCTTCCGTTCAAGCTTGCCCCCTTCCCCTCCTGTTCGAATTGCGAATACACAATAGGCAGTGAGGCGAGTTTGCAACGCGAATCAATCTAATTAGTATGTCGAGACAATGACGAGTTGTCGATTCGCACGAGGCAAAGTGAATTCTGCGGAACTTTTTCATCTTTTCAGCGTCCTTGAAATCTTTTGATTCAAAAATCTATCGCTATTTTGGAATTAAATATTTATTAATAAATTCATAAATTTATTTTATTATTATATTTATTTCTTAATAAATAATAATTTTAGAAATTAGACGAAATTTGTCTTTTTTGTTAAAAAGAAAAATATCAAATTTTACGTACGCAATACGAAGACAAAAGAAGAGCAAAGGATCCTCGTTATAAGAATAAAAGAAAAAAAAGTCTGTTCATTGATACAGCTTGAACAATTGAAACATTGTTCGTGCCAAATCGGTCATTTATTTGTCGCTGGTTACACACGGGCACACTCTGTTTGAAAGAGTAATTCTGACTATATAATACTCATTGAAAGAGGAAACGGAGAAAGAAATCGAATATAGACTGTCTGCCAACTCGTTGAGATGAACAAGTTCGCTTTGTAGATGAACTTCGTCCGACGTTGAATATCAAGTTGGATATAAGCGGAACAGATGTACATTTTTATTTCTGTATTTCCAAGTAAGGATAATTCGAAATTTCACGTACTTTCGTCCTATTAAATTTCACATAACTTTCAAGAAAAATTTATTATATCGTGATATATTTGACTATAGTGTGGATCGCTTATCTCGTTCTTCGAACAAATGTTAATTGTTTTTTTAATTGCAAAAGAATTTCTCTCAAGATTAAATTTTCTTGAAATAAAATTAATTTCTAATCTAATCACTTCAAATTTGAAATCGTTTATAAATACAATTTAAAAATTAATTGAGACATAACTTTATTGTTATTCTCAATTAGATAAAAAAAATGAAATTCTTCCTAATTTACATATAATTTACGAAAATAAAATATATATATATATTTTTTAGAAACTATTTTTCCAGCTTTATTTTCCTATTACAATTATAAATCTTGAAATGAATGGGAAAATTATACGTATCAAAATTTGCAGAATATCTCATTAAAATAATTATAAAAATTTCTTTAAAATATTTTACCAGAGATAAAAGGGAGCTATTCTATTTGATAAAATTTTAATCGTTGTACGTCAAATTTTCATTCAATTTTACAATAAAAAGTGGCATCGATGTCCGTTCTTTTTTTTTTATATATATATTTTCATTCCAATAATAAATCGTTCAAATTTCTTCGTTATAACGTTCTATCCATTTTCATCGATTCCGCATATTTTTTCACTCAACTTCGTCGAAAGCGGTGATATGAGGCAAATAATTCATATTTATTTTGCGTTTTATTTACGGTTTCATGAACATTTATAAATTATGACGCGTGTCTCGGTGTGTATCGTCCTTTTCAAATTTCGTCTGTATATTTTTAAATTTTTCTTTCGAAGAATTTTACTCTTTGAAACTATACATATATATATTTTTTTCAATTAATTAAAAATCTTTTCACATTATGAAGACAGAATATTACGAATAATAATGAATCTGAAAATTATTTATCGATATAAGAGTTATTTAATATCTCCATAATTTTTAAAATTAGAAATTAAAATTACACTGTACGTACTTGAAAACTTCAAATTTATGTTAAACTTTTCTAAATGCAAAATATCCTAACTTTAGAATTTCGTGTTTTAATATATCTCAATATATTCGTGGAGAAAATTATATAAAAAATATTATGATCGAATAAAAATTGGTACAAATTTACAGGAAAATAAAATATATATATATATATACTGTATTAATAAATATAATATACACGTAATAAATAATAACATTTCTTGTCCTGTTATCGAAAATTCACTCAATCAAAGGATCAAAGATTATAAATCAGTGTTTTCCAAACATCTCATAAATCCCATCTCATAAATTCACGTGTCAATTGTCTTTTTTTAATCAAAATAAATAAAATACTTATAAGAGATAAAGAGAAATAAAGCACGACATGGTACTGGTGAAAAGAACATGGTAAAATAATTATAGCTACCGGTGAAGAGGATTTTAATCGCGTAACAGTTTCACTGAGAGTGTTCACCGAGCCAAGATCTTTGTTCGAGTCAGAGAAAGGGGACGCGTGTTCCATAATTGCAGGGAATTTTTCCTAATGAAAGGCCGCGCCGGTCAAAAAGATCCTCGAGCCGAAAAGGGAGGCGATAATTATAGAGTGAATCGCTCGCGAGTTTGATGGAAAGCTCAAAGTGTCGAGAATCACGCCATACGCGACGCAATATTCTCTACGAGCACGTTAAACAATGTAGGATCGAATATTATTAATCTACAACTATAATTAATATCGTATATTCCTATAAAAATTTTATTAATTCTTAAAAGAAAAATATATAGAAGATAGAAAAGTGTTAACTTTTAACTATAAAGTATTAATGGAAACAAATATATTTAGCTTGGCATATTTAACTACTCGATTAAACCATACTGAAATTACGAAAAACTTTAAATCGCTATAATTTCGAGCATAGTTGCTTTTAGTCAACGATTGAACAATCATTAGAAGCTTTCTTCTTTAACGTATTTGAATTATCTCGATACGGTTCCCGAAATAAAATCGTCGTGTAAAGAAAAGGATAATTTTGATCGTTTACTCCGTTTTTGTCATCTACTCGGATCTCTCGCTCGCACCTTGTCTCGCTGACCTATCTCAAATTCCAGACAAGCGACAGACGCGATTCCTGGAAGAACGGATTTCCAGGAAAAAATATAGGGTCACTGGGACGCGTAGAGAACTCGTAACTCTATCAAGTAGAGTTATTGGACACTTTGAGTCCTTATATCTCGACAACGAATTGAGATATCGGGATAAAACGAAAAGTGACTTCAATGGCATGGTTTTCTCTATTTCCTGAACGGCTTTTGATAAAATTTTCCGTTTGTTCTCGTGTTTTTTGAACGAAAAATCAAAGTTTCGTTTGTAACGTAATTGTGAATGTAATGGTTTGTTGTTGTAACGTAATTTAACATATATTTGAACATGTTTTAGTTAAATAAAAATTTACTACTAAGTTCAATACCAACGAAGAGTTTAATTCATTTTACACATAATTGAAATACGATTCTTTCGTAAGCTAATTTCATAGCATTTTTGTGATCTCTAGGATTTTATGATTTTTCATAATTTTCTCTAATAATACTTTTCAGAATTTTTAGAAACTATATTATGATTTTTTCTTCATATAATACTTTTAATACTACTAGTTATTGAATGATAAAATTTTGAACTTTTAATGTTTCGTTAAATTATTGATTAACAAACTTTTTATCATCTCATCATTATTTTCTATATTAAAAAAAAAAAAAGTAAAAAATTGTATATAATAATGTTCGTTTTTATATGAAAACAAAATTCTGTTTAACAAAAAGCTATATTTTTCCAATGCTTTAATTAATATTTTTACAAATTATTTTTATATTTTTTTTTACCGCCAATTATTTTTATAAATAATAATCAGTTCATTCCACTACATAAAAAATATTACAAAAAAAAAAAGAATTGAAATAATTAAAATGATTCTACAATTTTTTACAAAAAAGTAAAAAACCCGTAACATGATGTATCTCTTACTAAATTCATTCAATTAAAAAAAACAAAACAAGAAAACAAAACAAAAAAAGAAAAAAAAAGAAGTAAAATAAAATATTCAGTTTTTCAAAAATATATTCGATCATAATATTATTCCTCAAATATTGTACTTGTATTTTTATTCAGCATCAATAAATGCAATTACAAATAACAAATCAAAAATCCTTCAATTGAACATTACCGAACAAACTTTAAACAAAAACAACTTATAAATTACGTTCAAACGTATTATTATCCGTACCATTGTAATAAACTTATTAATAACTGATAAAGGAGAAAAGAGGGAGAGAAAAATTTTTATCCTGTTCAAAAAAAAAAAAAAAAGAAAAAAAAGAAAGAGAGAAAAATCGAGGAATAAAAAGTTAAGCCAGGGAAAGCAAAAAGGAGCAAAAAGGAGAAAAGAAAAAAATCCCATCGTGTACACGCGACATGTGGAATAGCTTTTTATTTAGCGAGTCGATTTAAACGGGGGCGAAGGGTCGAGGTTCGATCGGTTTTTCCCGTGGCTAAATCCCTGTCGCGATGCTATTGAGAATGGCCGGGATTCAGGAATGGATTTCAATGGAGCTACACCGCCTCTCTCTCCCATGGGTATCGCGTTTTGCGGATCCGCCTTAACGAACCGTGCACCCGGTTTACCGTTCGCGTGTAGTTAGGCGTGAACCCATCCACTGAGGATCATTACACCGCGGCAAATAAAAAGGAGTCGGCCTCTTGCCCTTCTTTTTTTCTTTCTGTCTCTCTTCCTCTCTCTCTTTTCAAGGACAAGTGGGAAATCCTGCTGGAGGATAGGGATGGAAGAGATTGATTCCCAGACCCTTCTGAAGAGTACTTTCGAGCTAACTCATGGAAACTGAGTTCTCTTTGTAACAGAGCTGAAAATGCACGTGATGCCGTGCGTGCGCCGATCGCAAAAGTAAATGGATTGAGCGAAGAGTGTGATTGAGAAGTGTTCAATGAAAATAAAGAGTTGTAGAATTAACCTTGTTTTTTTTTCTAAATTAAAATTATTCTAAATAGAAAAAAAAGAAAATCCGTTGAAGAACTTTTCTTATATTCACGGAATCTTTTTAATAAAAACTCGAAGCACTGATAATATTTTATTTTACAATCAATCGTTTAAAAGTCTTTTGTAGATTTTGTAAAATGGATTTTAATATGTTATTAGAATTAGAAATAACAGTATTAAATTATTAGTAGATTGTAAAAATATACTATTTTAATTAGAACTATAAATTTATACATTGAAAGTAGAATATGATGTTGGATTAGATCAATAGATTCTGATGGAAAATTAAATTATTAGATTAAAATATTACTTCAATTTATTATTCTACTAAAATTAGAATTTTCAGATTAGAATTTAATTCTTGCAACAATATTATATCAAAAAACTTTGTTTTACTGTATATGGACTTAGAATATGAGTATACGTAGAAATGGAAATTGTTAGTAAGAATATACAGTTGAAACGGTTAATAGTCGATAAGGTGAAACGATACCCGGCGGGACTAATACGATTCGATTGGATTGAAACGTTTATAGCGAATGGGTTGACCAGGGAATTGACAAATTGGATTATTATAGGTTTCTAATTTCTTTAAGACCGGAGGTGAAAAGAAGTTGAAAAATAAATTGAAATTTAATAACATACGTACGATTTTTCTTTCTTTTTCTAACCGATTATCCTTTATTGGACACATGATAAAAACAAGAATAACCTCAAAACGTATTAATAAAACAAACGAGTAATATTTATTAAAATCCCAAAACTTTTTCGAAACCTATCGTTTCCAAATTAATCTTCGATCAAACTACACCACAAAAATCTTCCCCTTTAAAACATATCTCGTTTCATATCGATACAACTTCTCGTTATCGAGATATTATCGTTCAAACCGAACCGTAGTTTCTAATGTTTCTCTATCGTCGTCTCGCTCCTAGTCTCGGACCTCTTGCTCGCTCTCCTTCATCGACCTATTCAGCGTGACGCACCAGTGGAATAGGTCAGTGACAGAGACTGAGTCTACACTTTTCTTCTTTTTTTTACTACTACTACCACTACTAGTATTACTACTACTATTACTATTACTATTACTACTACTACTACTATCGCTGCTATTAGACTTACGCGTTTTTCCAGAAAAGAATTTGGGTCATGGCGCGTTCAATCCGCGTTCAGTGATCTGTACACAGTGTGCGTGCTTTGAAGTCCAATTTGCGAGATATTGATTTGAAACAAACTTTGCCTTTCGCTGGACAATTTTCCCCTATCCGTTTGAGTACGAGATTAAAATTTGATCAACGAACTGGATACTCCTGGTTTTTATCACGAAATATTATGTTACATGATAGGGGGAGAGAAGAAAGAGAGAGAAAGAGAGAGTTTTATGATTTTTGATTTGTTGCTTATGGTAAATGATTTGTTAGGGAATATTAGTACGAATGTAATATATAAATATATGAATGTATGAAATTGAATTGTAGATGAATTAATAGAAATTTAAAAAAAAAATTGATTGTTTAAGGAGGCAGAAACAAAAATAAATGACTTGGAAGTAGAAGTGAAATTCACGTTGAAATTAATTAGACGTTAATTTGGTTTCTAACGATCTTTTTGTTGAAAAAATGAATGACGAAGCACTGTATATGCTCTATAATATAAATAATTTGTAAACATTATTCTTATTGTTAAATCAATATCAAATAATTGGAATATAATATTTCCAAGTTAATTAATAAAAAATTACATCAACATATATTTTTAACAATCAAGAAATATATTTGGTTGATTATCTTCCGATCGATCCAATGTACAAAATCACGTTTTAATCTGTCTTCCATGCCATTTAAATAGTCTCCTAAATTCATTTTTAGCAAGTTGGCACCATCCGTGGTACCCGACCATGCAAAGTTCCACGCGGATCTCTTTGTTGGCTCGCCTCTTCTTAACCCTTCCCCTCCACGAAAGAGTGGTACATGCACTTTTAATCCTTGGTTCTCTGCACTTGCCACGCTTTGTCGAGATCATCGTCGAGGATTAAACGAGAGGATGGGGCAACGTGCGTCTCGTTCAAGTTTCTGAGATTATCGAAGCTGCGAGTTTTCAGCTTGCAACGAGGCTTTTTTTCGAAGTTAGCGAGCTTAAAGGGGTCTCTACGCGTGTAGAAGAATCTCGGAATATTAGCAGGGACTATGTGCAATTTATTTGCAAGTACGAGGGCTTTAAAATGCTGAATGATAAATTAAAAATTGCACGGGAGAAGAATTTTTCTTCGCGTAGATTAAATTATAAACAGACAGAGGAATACGAAAGGGATGACGACTCGTTTTGACGTAGAATTTTCTTTTTTTATGGAAGTTGTTTGGGTTAATGGAAGAGTGATGATAAAGAACGAAGGTGGTTAATTTGTGAGGAAATTAGTTTGAAAGAGAATAATTAATTATTCTTAATCGTTTGGAAATAATGAAATTTCTTCTTTAATTTATAATAGTTAAAGTTAAGTAAATTCTTTTTATTTTGAATTATTTCATTATATTATTCCAATTCTTACGTAATTTAAGAATTATTTTGAATACTTTTGAAATTTTATTCTCTTTCATTGATTATATATATATATATATATTTATATTTAAAATTATATTTATGCATTTTTTTTTCATTTATGTGTTATATTTATTCATTGATTTACATTTGGAAGCTATTTAAATACAATGTTGGTAAATTTTTGTTCATTTCATTGATCGACTATCCATGTGTTTCCAATAATATTTATAAATATTAATAAACGTTGGATATTTTTATGTTTAATATAAAATTTTAATATAATTCTCGTGACACATTGATGCGACGTGTCGATCGAGAACATTGATGTACACTATCATCAATTATTGATTTATTCAAACGTGAATTATTAAAAATTTTATCGATATGCATATATTTTTTTACGAAATTTTAAACGTGCCTGTTGATTCAGTCGTGAAAATACAATAAATGAATAGAAAGCGTGCAACAGAAAATGATTTTAATTAAAGTAACCACATTGATTAAAATTTTAAATGATTATAGTGCCTTGAAATAATATTGAAAACATTGAAAATACAATGTAAAATCGCAATCAGAAAAAACAAAGGATTTCTGTAATATAATTAATCCAATATAACATTATCATTTCAACTCCCTTTGTGTAATTATTCAAATTCAAGGAAGAATCTATATTTTTGAATGTGTATCTCGTAATAATAATCACAAAATCATTTTAATAATTAATAATTAATAAAGAAACAACGTCCAAGATATTATACCTCGACTTTTATATTCTGGATCTTCTTAAATTCATTAGAAATTAAATAAATTATTTTAGAATAAGAAAAATCGTATTTTCTTTTTCTATATTTAAAAAAAAATTTTAGTTAGTCACACAGTTTCTTATATTTCACGTTTTGAATATACAAAAATTGTATTTTCTTTTTTCCAACTTTAATAATCATGATTTAATTTTTTTTAATTATAGGGAGAAAAAAGGAAATAAACTTTACTTAAGAATCAAAATGAAAAGATAATTGGGAAGAATATTTTATTTTTGATTTAAGAAAGGTAAAGAAAACTATGTCGAATGATTTTTTCACAACTTTGAAACATTTCTATCATTTGTAGTAAGCTAGAAAACATTTCGTTCATAACTTTTTATTTTATATCCCAACGCGTGCTATTTGTGTAACAAAGGAAAAACACGAGAAAAAAAAAAGAAGGAAATACATTGTTATGAAAACAAATGGAGAAAATGTTACGATCAATAGCACAATCAAAGTGGACGCAGGATGCAATATTTTTTTCTAGCGAAATTCGTCGAAAAAAAAGATTCTAACGAAGAAAAAAGTTAGTTCATAAAAAAAAAAAATACCGAGGAGATTTTGTTTGAAAAAGTCTAACGGTGTACGAAAATTTCATATTGGATTTAATTTTCCGTATTCGCAGGATACAAAGCATCAAAATATCTTTTTCATTTAGATTTTCAACTAAGATAGGTCTATTATAAAAAAGAAATAAAAATTAAACGTTTAATTAAATTTATATTTAATTTTAAAAATTCATATTCATCTAACATAGTATTTAAGAAACATTTATTGATTCTTAATCTATATAATAACATTTCTAATAATATCAAACAACTTTACTATGGAATCTCTTTTTTATATCAAAATCTTTCTAACGATTGATTTTAACAAATAATCTAAACAAATCTTTAAATTAGCATTGAAAATAATATTTGAAGATCTTATGAATCTAGATATAATATACACCTTCTTAACAATGTATAACTACTCGCACTTGTGTAAGGAAACTTCCTAATAGCAGCAAAGTTTACCTAAGCAAGTAACTCAAAGTCGATCCGACATCTCTCACAGAAGATACATCGTCAACATTACAATATCTATTAGTGATTAAGCGATAGATAAACTTGAAAATTTTATATAATATAAATATTACAATGTTATTACATTATTAGTTAGATTTTATTCTATTACCAGTGAAAAAGCTATGTTATTGTTCAGCCATAAGACTTTGTTCCATTAGTAGTGAAATAGCTATCTTTTTGATCAACCATGAGACATTATTGCGTTACAAGTGAAATAATTACGTTATTGATCAGCCAAGAGACTTTATTCTGTTAGATAGTGAAATAGCTAGTCTCTTTGGTCAACTATGAAACTTTATTATCTGTACTAGTGAAATGGTAGTTATTGGTTAGCCGTGAGACTTTAATCAATATTGACAGGTATTGACAATATAATTGATCGTAAAACGAAAGATTAAAAGAAAAATGATCAAAATGGATTGAAAACATTGTAATACAGTTCAATATTGTTTATATTTTTGAAAATATTTTTAATAATGTTGCTGTCAATATTGTTAATCATGTAGATTTTGAATATTGGATTCATTAAACGTGAAATATTCCATTTTCTTTGGATGATATAAATCATTTTAGAAATGGCCAATATTAAATATAACTAATAACGTAATTATAAATATTATTGATACCTATATCTCTATAAATATAACAAATAAAAAATACTAAATTGAAATAATTATTGAAAATTCTTTCATGCGTTTCTGTTATTTTGTTCGTGTGAATTCAAATGATTTTATACATTTGAACAGAAAATTACTTCCATTGGAATTTAATTACGACTCGTGAATATTCACAAATCGGTATTTAACAATCCCTTCAATTACGTATCTTTAATAAACCGAGGAATTAAAATTAGTTTTAATTAAAATCTCGAAAAAAATAAAAATCTTTTATTATTTTTAGAAGAGGATGAAAAAACTTTTCGTGAAATTGACTTTAATGAAGCGTTATGTTCAATCTTGCATTGCAAAAATAACGCGATGAAAACGCAGAAGCGAATAAAAATCGATTCCCAAGTTACATAATCGAAAATAAAATAAATAAATAAATAAATAAAATATTTGCGAATAAAAATTTGCAAAATCTTTTTATTAAAAAATAATAATTATAGTTTTCACAAAAAGGGAACAGAATATTTAAAAAAAAAAATTATTGTATACCTCCAATACTCTACACGAACAAAATATTGACTTGTTAATCATAATCAATCGTCGATTCATCCCCTTTAATTGATGTTTATTTACATTTTAAAATTAATACAAACAAAAATACGAAATTCTGAATAAATTTCAATAAAATTTATCCTCATCGAATTGAAATATTTGGCATGAAAATCTGACCAAAAAAAAAAAAAAAAAAATGTTCAAAAATCTGTTATTCGATTAAGTTACCAATTTCAATATTTATGCGAAATGCGAAAGTGGATACGAGATTATGGTTAATGACTTTGTCCATAGCTATTAAACATCAGATACTGTCCTTATTTTGTCCCTCGTGACAGAGTTGATTCAGGATGATAAAATGACGGGTCAATTTCGAAACAGTGCCTGGCTTTATGGCCTCCGTTCATTTTATCACTGCAATTAGGCTACCGTGTCACGCAACACTTAAACCCCTTACATCGACTCTCGACACATATTTCATAAGGATACATGTTTAAGCATGACTGAACGATAGCTATAATTAGCTACGCATCACCATCTTTTATCTTTCATTAAAAATAAAACTGGATATCTAATTCCAAAATCGGTTTTACTTAAAAAACAAATGTAATCGAACAGGTTCGATATTTCAATAATTTTTTTAAATCCGTAATTCAACATTTATAAGAATCGTGAATTCTTCTTGATGAAATTCAAATCAATTTGCGAACACGATTCTCACAAATAATTTACCAAACAATTATCTACTCGAATTGAACTATTAAATAAAACTAACACAAGTTTCATTGTGCGAATCTACTTATTCTTACTTATTCTACAACACAAAGACCTTTGTCTCCCAATTAATTCCGCCATGCAAATTTTGCGACAAAATATACCGTAAGGAATGGAATGTTCTGAATAATAAATAAATAAATGATCTATCTCGTCCAAAAAATTGGAAGCCAATCCACGATTCAATCGAGCTTCCCTTCTTCTTCTTCTTCTTCTTCCTCTTATTCCAGCCATTTCAATTAGCCCCGATTCGAAAGGGAGGTTCGTTTCACGATTTCTCGCAACTAGTTCGAGGCTCGAAGTGACGAGAAGCGACTACCGGTAAAGCGCAGTAAATTGGTCAGCGGTAGAAAAGCAGTACAGCGCGGTGCAGTGACGTGGCACCGCGTCAAGCCCCCGAGCGGATTAATTTAAGGGTCGGATAAATCATTCCCCTATCTGGCTGGTGTATACGGCAAAAACATTTATCTTCCTGCTACGTTTCGCCCCTACGAAATACACGCGGTTATAATCGGCAACCGGTTCGCGTTGATCATTATCCTTGGGATTTTTCACAGACCCAACAATGATGGTGGTGGAAGTGGTGCCGCTTTTGTCGTCTCGTTTTGGGTCATTAGTTGATCTTGCGGATGATTAAATTTTCTATTTCCTTTTTCCTCTTAACTCGTTTTGAAAATGTCACTATTTGAGTCATTCAGGGAAGAGGAAAAATATTATAGGATCCATGATAATTATCACATGCATCGTTAACACGATATAAACGTAGATTAAATTCCTTGAAAATATATGAATTTAAGAATTTTGAAAATCTCTTTAACGCGTTTCACGAATTTTATTTAGAAATTAAAACAAAAGATAGAATAATAATTCCTGATATATATAAACGCATCTCAAAAATTCTTCATTCGAGTAATAAAAATAAAACATTCCAATATGGATGCCAATTCGTAGACAGGAAGGAACTAATTACGATCAATCTATCCCATAAAGCAAACTTATGCACGTGACTTTTGCACGATACAATTTGTTTCTGCATACAATGTAATTGATTGTTCATATCCTCCTCTCCTTTTTCTGTCTGTGAACGTGATTCGTTAGCATGAACTTGAAGGAAATCTCATAGTTAACGCACGAGAAATTCTCAAGCTAATTCGACTAAATTGGAGAATGCTGAATACCTGCACATCCTTGTATCTTTGGATCCGCTATTTACAAGATATTCCCCATTCTCGTTTACCTTTGCTCCATTGAAGAGGAGGGGTTCTCGTTTGATACACGACGAACGATTATGTACACGCGAAGGAACGTTTCAATTGGTTCAATGTTTCAATAGTATAGAATAGAAGTTTATAAAAGAAGTCTCAAGTTCAATAAAAACTTAATTTCAATAGAAAAATTTATAATATATATTCTTTTCTAATCTCCTTTCAATTTTCTCTCCAAATTTAAAATTTCCCCAATAAATCGAAAATTAGGAAAAAAGATAAATAAATAAATTGAAAAATAAGAGAAATCCACTCTTTACAATCTTCACTTTAACTCGCTCGATTAACAAATCGTTCTTTATTAATCCAATTAACCACTCGATCCTACGAAACACACAATAGGACAATTTCGTTGCTCGCGAATACTTGCAATTAGGAAAAAATATTTCTCGTGGAAACTTTTTACAATGGAAGAAAATTCCAACGAGGTCTTTCTCCCCCGTTGGAGCGAAATTCGCGAAAAAAAAAAGAACTGTCAAGGTTGTCAAGGGCTTAAACCTGGCTCTAACCCGGCACAGTTCACAGTATTAAACGTAACAAGCCGATCCGCGTGCGAGGCCGCCACCACGACTACGTAATTATGTGTAAGGCTTAATTACGGAAAGCGGTCGCTAACTGAGATAATAGAATGCCGTGTAGCAGAATTAAACTGAATTAACGGAAACTGCACACAGCGCGAAATAAATCAAAATGCAAATGCGAGGACGTAAGCTGCCCGTATTGCGTCAGCAATGCGTATATATATATGTATATATCACGGGGAAGAAAAAGAATTTTTTCCAACGAATTTTGACAGAATTCGTAAAAATTTTTGCTTTAAGAAGTTGCATGTTACTTTGTGAAATAGAACGATGAGTGTTTGAAGTAGTGGAATACTTTTCGAGGGTTGATTCTAAACGGAAGAAAATTCAGTTGTACGAGGGATTTAAGTTTGAATAAATTAAAACTTTGATTCTTTAAATCTGTGGCGAAAGGAGAATATATTAACACTCTGTATAGAAGTTTTTGTAAGGAAACTTGGAAGAAAGGTTGTTTAAAGTGAAAATTGAACATTCGCATCGAATACACCGACATGGTGGACAGTTAATAGACGCGTGTTAAACTCATGACAGAGGATACAGAGGATACGCAGCGTCATCTTGCTAGCACTCTGTTGAATTAATTAAAAAATTGCAAATCGAATTAGAGAATGATGAAGACGCGAATGGAGCGAATTATATCAATGATGATTTATAAATTAATTAATTAAAAAACGAAAGTGTGACGATGATGAGACGAGCGCGATTGAAAAGTGAGAATTAAACTAGAGAGAATCGAAAATTGATTTAGGATAATGAACTGGATAATGAACTGGAGAAATGGATTCAGATGGTATTTATAATCGAGAAGATTCGTTAAAGAGTTATGGGTGTTATGATGAATTCTACAATTGATTCCTTAATATCGTTCTGCCTTCCTCGAAGAAAACTTAAATTTGTTTTCAAACATTATTCGAAGAAATGTACATCATTTCTTTAATGTTCTCATTTCATAACTTGTTTTATTACAATGGTGCGGAATTCAAACAAATCTCGAACAAAATTCTGATGGTCGAGTATAAAAGAAACTGAATTGACAGTTCAGGAATACGTAGAAAGATTGAAATTACACTAAAATATCTAATCCTTTGGACATAAAATCAGTCGTGTATATTAAAATTCACGACTAGAATAAGTTCATATCTGATCAAATATAAATCCATAAAAATGAAACGAAAGAAAATTACCAAAAAATTTTGTTATATTACTGATAAAAGAAAAATTTCTTTTAACTCGAGCCGGATATAATCAATCTTCACTAGGCAAAAGTTAAACTAATATTTATATGTAATAATATAGATAAAAGACATAAAACCGTTCGATGGAAAACTTTCTAGCCGAAGCAAATTAATAAAGTACCTATAGACTTTTAAGAGCAGAGTTTCCTGTGATAGACGAATATGTGCATTGAAAATGCAACTTACCTCTCTCTGTTTCTATTTGACATGGTTGCATTCCATGCATTAAATGTAATACGGAAGAGCGTGTATGCATGCATGAATAGTTCATGGGAAGCTGAACAAGTCGCCGTTACCTACCCCCTCCCCCCTTCCCTCGATGAATCGACCTCTCCATCGGCTGGGAAAGAATTTCAAGTGAGCAAAGCCACCAACGGCAACGGTCCACGTTTCTTTTTCCCTGCGTCGAATGTTTACAGTTATCGATGCACCAGCAACTTGTGTGCACTTGCTCCTTTCGTTTCATGGGTATACGTACTGCTTGCGAAATGTCGCGTAAATATGTAATACTTTCGGCTTATCTGGATCCGTATTAAGCTTTATTCCGCCATTCCAGGATGGAGGAGGGTAAATTTTTATCGATCTTTTCGTTCGATACGGTTCAATGGATAATGAATTTTGATCGTGTTCGAGTATGTTTTAATAAGCGTGAATTTTTCAGCTACCAATCGTACAGATTCGTTGAATTTTCGCATTCAAGGGATTACGTTCTCGTTATTTGTCTTGGGAATTGACAATTGAGAATCGAAGATTGAAGAATTGAGAATAAAAGCAGTGAATATTAAGAATATTGATCGACTAAAACGATTGAGCGCCAATTATTAATAATAAACATTGAAAAGTGAGCATCAAATATTGAGAAGATATCGAGAAAATATCAAATAGAAATACGATTAATCTAACTGAATCAAATTGGAAATGTAGAAACAAAATTGAAGAAGATTTTCAGTTGAAAAATATCTTTCTATATATTTCGTTAAATCGCTTCGTTCACTGTATTACGAGATCTTAAAAAATTTATAGCTAAATCGAGAGTGAGCGTGCAAGAATTTTTACCAACGTTCCTCGATCATAAATACTTGGCAGACCGGTAGTTCCTCGTCACAGTACTCCATTTTACACCGAAACGGTCGATTCGATACCGTTCCCGACAGCGGATCATTAATTCAATCGTATATCCCGAAACGTTGGTGTAAAGTCCGGCTACACCACTATATCAATTTCGAGCAACTGTCGCCAACTTTGCAGCCTTTATATAACGTATCTTGTCGATCAACCACAACTTTAATCCAATATTCTATTTCGATTATTGGCGATGAAGAATTCATAGATAGATTCATTTCTGTGATTTTTGGAAATTTTGAATATTCCCAATTTTTTCGAATAAAAACTTTAATCTTTAATTTTTAATTATTTATACGACAGATAAATTTTCCTTCCTTTTTATTCTATAAATATATTCGTGTATTTTCCTATATTTCTTTCCTATTGAATCCAAAATATAATGTTAAAATTAAAATAATCTTAGAGATTAAAAGATATTATCGATCTTTTTAACACTGAAACAATTTAAATGACAATTTAAACGCGAGAAAAAATTTTATATAAATTACACAATCGTATAAATTTTATCAAGAAAAAATTATTATTAAATCCAAGTATTCGATTCGTAATAAATCCAGGTCGTTTGAAGTTTTAAGGGTTCGTTACATAATAATTAATAACCTCGTTGGCAAGATATATCGAGACAGTAGAATTACTACTTTGATTGAGACCATTTCCAATAAAGCTAGTGACTATTATTTTAAATATTCAACCAATTCTATCTACAATGACATTTTAAATTTTTAAAAAATTTTGATTCAAGTATAATTCAAGTTTCTTTTTTTTTTTTTTTTATAACAAAGTATTGTAATTCAAATAAAAATTTAAAGAATGAAAACATATCAATCTTCTCTGCACATATGAATATTTATAACGAATATAAATAGTAGCTCGTATTCCGCTCTAACTCTAACTCTAAAAACGAAGCTACAAAATTGAGAGCCATATTTAATCGGACAACGCATTTTCATCAAACTGTCCAGCAAAACTTCTAAAAATGGTGGAGCGACGAGCAATTTTTGCGACCCGCGTTTTCTGCCTTTGCCTCGTTCCCCAAACTCTCTCATTTCATTTTTTTTTTTTTCCTCCCCATTCTTTATACCTCACAGACTGCTATATCACTGCTAATCAACAGGAATGTCTGTGACCGGCATGATTTATGCAGCAGAACCGTCTGCCAATAATCGGCTGACTGCACAGCATTCTCTACCTACCACTTAACCACACTTAGGTAGTCCTTTGTAATCTTTGTGCAAAGTTGAAAGAAAATTTCTGCCCTGAACTAAAATCAATACGTACAACATTTGATATACTTTGAGGGTTATCACGAGAATACAGAGATGATGATCAGTAGAATAAAATATAGAATTTAATTCTTTTCAAACGTTTGAGTGGTACAATTTAAAAGAGAAACATTTGAAACTTGATTTTTTGAATTCGAAAAATTTAATATTAATCTGTCTCGATTGATTCGTTCGTTGCGAATTATCTGCTACGATTTTCTCATCCTCTAAACCCGATCAAATATACGATTAATGGATGAGGATTCTCTATCAATGTAACATGCGTGCACGAGGCAATAAGTAAGTTGATTGAAATTGAGACAGACCAACGAAATTTATATCGGAATCAAACATCTAATTCAATGCCTTTTTAAGATAAAGTTATAATTTATTTGGAAGGAACCATTATTCTTCGAAATATTCGATTTCGATGACTCGAGCAATTTTGAACAAATAATCGACCGACGTTTATATGAATCTAATTAACCGTTTAAAAAATATTTTACAGGAAAATGTACTTCAAGAAGAAGAAGAACAAGAAGAAGAAAAATTCCTCAACGTCGTTACACGATCCTTCTCCTGTTAAGCAAGCTCTACGAAAACGAAAAGAACGATAGAGGAAACGAAGAGCGGTGTCGTTAAATTCCATTTGCTCGTCTACGAAAATAACACGAAAATAGCGGATGGCCGTTCGGTGGCCGCCTTTACGATCCAAGTGTGTTGTATCGTTTTTTTTTTTTTTTTCCCCTCTTTCCACGAGAGTTAAAGCTTCTGGTGGTATCTAAGTGAAACGTAGATGCACGCTAAGGGCTAAGGACGATGAAGCTACGACGTTGTTCGTATCTATAAACGGGAGCGTAAAGTTCACTAAGGTGAACGAGACTTCGCGTTTCCGGTAATAAGATCTTAACACGCAACTGTTCGTAAAATGCAATTCTAGTTCAAACGAGAATTTAATAACGAATCATCTTGTTCCATTCGATTATTCTTCCATATTTGATCCACTTCTCTTATTTGATTCTAACCTAATTCGCACAAATGGATGATTAAATTTTTTCATTTAAATATATATTTACACGTGTCTTAATTTAACACTGTCAAACAAGTGAAATTGGCTAGTTTCAAAATTTGATTTCTTAATCAATATAGAATATATTATCAAAACAAATCCGTGTATGTCGCTGATAAAATCTTCACAGATGAAAGTTTATATTTTTAATAGAATAATTATTAATAAACGCACAAAAATTATTTTATTATTGTGTGTATAATTTAAATAACGTGTACCAGTTATACCTTGAAATATATTTTAATATACTGGTATATTTCTGTCATGAGCAGACGTAATAAACGAATACATCAATAACGATAAGTAACGATGATCGGCAAACAGCATTCGATATACCAGTTATCGAACTGGTGAAAAAAGGTGAATTTCGTTGGGAAATATAAGTGGATATATAGGGGTAGATTCGTTCAGATATCCACGGTTGAAACGAAGTTAACAAGTTGGAGTTAATAATGCAGTACGAACGAGTGGCGTACCGACTCGCAGAGTACACAGATACCGAGGCCGGGGTCGTTCCTTCTTCAAGAAATTGAGAATCTCTCGGGTCAACGGAGCAAAAATGGAAGAAAGTAGATTCGAATGAAAGGCTAATAAGTCTGTACCGCGATTTATTGTACTCCAACACTGGCTCATTGAGGTTCGTGTTAATGAATTTATTATCGATGCCGAGAGAGGGTTGGATCTTTCACCGATTCCGCGCGTTTCCTCTCGGTTTTAATGCGTTCTCGAATACTTTATCTACTTTGTGTACTCTTCCTCTCGTGTTTTAATTTAACATGGGTAAAGTATCGCGAATAATTTTATAAATTTATTCTATATTTTTTATGAAAAAGATTCATATGCGTTTTCGTAATATGATAAAGTTTTAGCAATGAAATATAATTTATTTATTATTTGAAGAAAGATTATTTGACGTTTGAAAATTGTTAAAATAAAGAGGCTTGAATCACGTGACTCATTTTCAAAGAAAACTTATACACTATTGTGTGTGTCTTCATCTTTAATATACTTAAACGACAAAATTTCGATCTCTGAGAAAAATCGTATTCCCCTTCATTGTGAATAAATCACAATGGCACAGTAACGATATAAAATAAAACATCACGTTCGTAAATACAGAATTATACCGCGTGAACAAACAAATTCAAAAGCCGGACAAAATCGCCTCGATCAAACGACGAAAAAAATTCGACTTACCCCCCCGTTTGACTTGGTCGGTCCATCCCATCGAGGGGACCTTTCACGAGAGAAAAGAAAACGGTGATTCGAGGAACGTGGGTCGCTTCTTGCGCGGCCAAGAAGGGTAGATTTCGACGCGATTTCTTCCTCGAGAAAGCCACGAGAGAGAGAGAAGAGGGATGAGGAGGAAAGAGAAGGAAGGGAGGAATGCCAAAGGGCGAGGAGTTAGACAGAAGGGAACGGATTGAAATATATTCTTCATCCTTTTGCCTCGAGGCTCTTCCAACGGTGCACACGCCGTTAACCTGTCCTTTTCCCGACACTTGTTCCAACCCTCGCCTCCCCTCGCTCTCTTATCCCCGGGTGAAATTTCGTCGATCGTCACGGCGATGGAAAGTAAAGGGATTGGGAAGATGAAGGAATCGGTGGCGGCACCTTTTCTCGGTGCTAGTTGTTGTTTGCACAAGCGGTAATAGGATTGTTCTACGTGATAAAATAAAAAAGCGAGGAACGCGGGATGAAATTTTTTCCACTCGAACCTTTGTTTTTTCAAGGGAACATATGTTATCGATGCTTAAGCTTCGATATTTGTTCTAATATTGGTTTTTCTTCGAAAAACGAAGATCCGGATTGAAAAATTTTATTCTACATTTCTTTTTTTTTCTTTTTACCGGTTTTCGAGCTTTCTGTTAATTATTCAATCGGCAATTAATCCAGAATCAGGAATTAAGTAAATTGTTTAAAAACAGAGAGTTTAAACAGGAAAAATTTTAATTCCCTTCCGCTAATTATAGATTCATGATCGATGAATTTAATTAGAGATTCCATTAAGAATCGGTCAAATTCAAACGTATCTATTACGAATTGTTCGAGAGTGAAGGTTTAAATGGAACTTCACCTCGCACTTTTTATTCTCTTGTGCGGAATAATTTTATTCGTTCTTGCTTGAGGAATAAACAATATTATTCTTTTTTTTTTATTTATTTAAATTTACGAGGATCGAACAAATTTTATTCGATTTAACTTTATTTTTGCAAGCGGAATTATCTTCCTTCTACTTATCTACTATATGATTACTAGGCCACTACATGGTACATACATAGATACCATGTATACACACGTGTGTTGAATTTACGAAATTGTTATACCAGCCAGATATTGTCGCGAAGAACGTTCCCGGGGAAACTTAAGCACCATTTTCACCATAGTGAAACTGCCGTGGATTTATCGTTAGAGATTTGTGTATCTCGAGTCTCGCGAGCTTTTTACTTTTGCGAAGTTGATTTCATCAGAGCACACGATTTATTCTTGTTGCCGAGTTGATAAACTGACGATATTAACGATGACGAGTGGAATTTTGTATAGTTTCGTTGTTATCATTTAATAAGTATTTCATCGAATTTGAATCTGAATTATAATTTCCCGTATGACGAATTTTATTTAAATTTAATATTATTAATAAAAAAAAATATGTTGCACAGAGCTTGATCTTACATTACATTTTTTAAATTATATTCAAAGAAAGATTTGAAAAGTACATTATTGTTGGAATATAATATACGATATCTGTTCAACGTATAAATTTTAAACTCGAAATAGAGGATGAATCGAAATCTAAACCGAATCGTTAATTATTCGATGAATGAATTTAACGATGAATTCTTCCACGCCATAAATATTTCGATGCATAAATAGTGGGAATACACGAAATCCCAGCCGGACAGCCGACATCCCGCGAGAATCCATTTCTGGCCCTTAAGCACCGTACACGTCTCGTTTTCTTGAGAGGAAAACCATTCCAAGATTTGTCGTTTGCACGAATCCGATTTGCAACTCTTTCCCTCCTCTCTCTCTCATCCTATCTCTGTCTCTCCACGCTCAACCTCCGCCCCCACCCTCTTATTCTTGTCTCCCAAAGAAATATGCACGAAAGAAGCAGACAGTTTTCTCGACATCTTGTCATTTCTGTCCTGGATTGCGATACGGAATTTTAAATGGCACCTTCTGCAAACCTTCTCACGCGAAAATTATTATTTTTTTTTTATTTGCTCACGGACTGTATAAATTTATTTTCGTCGCGATTTTAAAAATTTTCAATTCTATTTGCAATATTTCAGGTTTTTAAAGATATGTAAAAGGTGTTTAGAAAATTCGATTTTAGAGATCAAACCAGATATAAAAATAATTTTCATTTTCATATTTCTTTCATGATCGCGATGTTATCAGAAAGTTTGTCTTTTATTAATCCTTTCCTCCCAATTCCAATATATTTTTAATTCAAAAATTGTATAAATAAAAACGAGAAACAGAAAGCGTATAAAAAAGTGAAAAATTTTTAAAGTGACGATTTTAATATCTTTTTAAAATTTTTAAAATTCTCTTCCTAAAATAATATGCATACAAAGCGAAACTCTCATCGATAAATAAACGCATACGTTTCGTCAAAAGTGATTTTTAATTTGATTAAAACTGATCGCACCTCGATGTGCTTACTTTATTACGTATAATTAATTCTTTATCGGTTTTGAGCAAAATTGAATAACTTGTACGAAAACAATATGAAAATTTACAATTAAATAACACTCTTATAGATTCGAAATCCAAACTATTTCTGAATCCTATCTTATATTTTTTCTACTATCAAAAATACTATCAATAATATTAATTATAATATATTTGGTTTTAAATTAAATAGATATTTAATATCTATTAATTAAATAGATTTAAATTAAATAAATAGATTTAAATTAAATAGATATTTAATATCAATTAATAATTATTATCTTTTATACAATGATAGTAAAATATTGTGATAACATAATGAAAATATATTTCCGCGAATTATTAATGAATTCAAAATTATATTATAATTCTGTATCTGAAATATCAGTAATTATCATATATTTTCCTAATTTTATTCTATACATCTTATCTCGAGCATTTTAACATTAAATTCTACATTTTATGTACAAATTCATCCTACGAGGAAATATAAAATTATACGCATAATTAAAAATTCAAATAAGTAAGATGATTAAATAATTAAATCTGAAAAAAATTGTTTAAATCTTTTAAATTAAAAATATGCGTATCCTTCCTTTCGTTATTTTGTAATATTTAAATGTGTATAAAACGATATTTTTTTATTTATAAAATAAATAAAGAATTTTGATTCCATCCGAGAATTTTCTTTTCGAATAATTATCACAATATTTATGATTCTTCGTGTTCTTATCTCCCCCTTTTTTAATTAATTTAATATTTTATATTAATTCCAATTCAATTCAGAAATATAGAAACTGATTTTTGCATCGAATTGAAGTCGATTTATTTTATAAAAATGAGAAGCGAACAAACAATAAATAAAATGAATTTGGTATCTTAATTTTATGCTTATGTACATCTTCTCTCCTGTGTAAAATTCAGTCAACAGGGAGGAAAGGTGGTTACTTTCTTGTGTAAAGGTTTGGATATATATCACTTTTATGTAAATACATCAAAGGTGATGCAAATTTTGCATGTCGTGTATGAATAACTACCCCTATCTTTTTTTTAAAAGGGGGAGGGGGATCAAAGTGGTTTAAAATCTATATTCTGGAGCCACTGAGAAACAACGCCGTTAAAAATTGATTTAGTCACGTGCAAACATTTTTTTTTAAAAAGTCTCAATTTATATAATTTAACATAACCCTTCGATATTTTGGCAACCTAAATATTATTATATTTCTATTTTTATCCAATTTTTAGAAATCATTAAAATTATTGTAAAATTACTGTTTTCAATAATATCGAATGTTAAACAATATTATAGATATCATCCGTTTTATTTACAGATTTAAGCAAAAACAATTGTTAATAATAATATACATATCATATGCAAATATATACAATTCATATCCAATTATTATCCGGGATTTATTTAAAATAACTGCACGCGTTAAGTATATTAAATAATTAATGCATAATAATTGGATAATTCTCGTAACAAAATTAGAGAGCAATCATGCAATTAATCTTTAATTGAGCTAATTATTCGTCGCTAATTATTTCTCGTTGTAAAAGATCGCTGTACAACTAATTTCATTAAATTATTAATTTAACGAACAATTTAATGGATATAACTCTAATTATATCAAAGATATTACCGACAAAAAAAACAAATAACAAATTTTACTTCATCGAAATATCCTGTCTTACGTTATAAATACGTTTATTTTTGCAAAAAAAAAAAAATTCTTGTAAAATATTGTTCAGTGACAAACAGTGATAGACAAATTACAATGAAATAAAATAATTATCAAAGATGTACGTAACTCAACGGTGGAATCAAATTGAATTCAATTACCATGAACATACAGAATTATAAGGAAAATTGGAAGCTGTCTCGGTTCGGTAAGTCAACTCATTAATTTTCGCTCAGTAACTGCTGGTTAGAACCCTTTCTAGGTGGCAAATGGTGTGTTAATGCTATTCTCTGCAAAGTGTTATTAGGTTTTGGCGCTAACATAGCAATGAAACATCTCGTAAAATGATAACGCATCATCGTGATTACAACTTTCTATTTTATCACTTCTCCTAATTTCAATTCCCTCGCGCGGACACGTTTCCAGCTGTTCAACGTATGTAGATAGAAATATCGATATAGATACGTACGAGAATGGAAAATTTTTATGCGCATAAATGAGAATGTTTGTAAGCAGATGAAAATAGAAAAGAAGTTATTGCGGCCACAGTAGAAATTCCCTGTATATACGTCTTGTAAAGTAAATTTTTGATCAAAGTATATTTAGAATTTCATAAGTCTTCCGAGGAATTTATGTAGAAGAGTATCGTAAAGTTGCTACTATGAAATTTAAAATAACTCACCACTGTGTGTGCGTGTGTATGTGTGTCATCGTTTTGAAATATGCCACGTTTACATTTCACGAGTTGACCGAGGTGTGCTGAAATTTGCTCAACTATTCTTTAACTATCTTAAAAGAATTTAAGTAGGGAGATAGGGGGCAAATAAAATGGCGAAGTAAAGCATTAAATGATGAAAAGAATTTCAACAGTTATCGTTTCTTTCTAACGATTGGAAAAAATTAAATTTTAAATTCCGAATATAAAAAATAATAGCTTTGATAATAGAATACAATTTAAAATATATACCTTGAGTTTTAAAAAATTTCAATAATCTTTTTTTACCGTATTTTTATACCGAATTACTATGTAATTCTTGATTATTCACAAAAGACAAAATCTAAAATAAAACCTAGCATAGAAACGCAATTCCATTTGTTTATACCGTTTGTATCCCACGATGGCTGTCAAGGTACACCGAAACGCATTTGGCCACGGAAATAAAAATTGGTTAGCGAAAATAGGCGAGCTGTTCACCGCGAAATAAAGAGCGCGAGGCTTTGCTAGTTTTAATTTTCCCGCCATAAATCAACCCGATATAAATCGCGGCGTACGATTTATCGCCATTAATAATATGCAGACTGTCACCGCGGCCGAACCAATATTCCCATTGAAATTAAACGATGATTGTTTTCGACATCAAGATATCGGGGACGACACGTATCTGATTCGAAATTAAAATCGGAACGAACAAAAGAGGTGTGTACGTACACCTATCGATGAACGATTCTTGATGGATTTATTGTGAGATATAATGGCGAGCGAGTATATCAAAAAAATTATATATATTCTATATTTTTCAATAATTTCACTAATTTTTATTTTTTTCGACTACCGACACATTTTGTATATTTTGTACAAAATTCCCCCTTCATTTCAAGTTCAAATATTTCGACGCTATCTTATCAAATTTATTTTATATGGATAATATTAAATTTTCATAAACATTTTATCTTATTTACTCTTAGTTTTATTTTCGCGTTATATTTTATGAATTTAAACATCGCGTCATTGAGAATTAAACATTGTAGTGTATTTATTATTTATTATACGTATGAATGTGTATTCATGAATACGTAATTAAATAGAAATAAAGATGGTACAATAATATTTCCGTACCAATGACAAATACGAACGTAATATTTCATAACATTGCGATTGATTTCATTGCAAATAAGTCGCGATTAAATTTATTTTTCGATTTTGTGCGATAAATTTTTCCATCCCTCTCAACGCACAAAATATTTTCTCAAAGCGTCCAATAATTATTTCTTTTGTGAAATAACGTTCTAAACTTTTTTCCAATATAAACTCCTAATTCAAAAAATAAATACAATTAATACCATTTATTATCGAGCCTATTTATTTTGACTAATTGCAAACTTTTATCTTGGCAATTGAAATACATAGACAAAACAAATTCGAAAAACAGAAATAATTATTAAACTATGGACGTTTATACATTTATGCAAAACTTGAATTTAATAATTCTATAATTATGATCCTCTGACTATAATATATTGAGATACACACATTAGGTATTACAATAATTCCAATATAATATTTCCATCACAAGAACAAATATTTCCATTACAGCAAAATCTAAATTCAAATTAAACAAACAGAATCATTAAGAACGTGTAGTTAATATGTCAATGAGATAATTAAAAATTAGAAGAAACGTTGGATATTATACGTCGAATCGTTATGGTTTCTCGAACCAAGCGATTAAGAATAGAAAAGAAAAAAGAAACGAGAGAAGAAAAAAATTTTCCTGTCTCGATATAGACTCAAAATGCTTGGGGCCCAGTCTCAGTCAGGACACCGGTTATTATTTGCTGTCGCCTGCGAAAGTCGTGAGAAAGCAGAAAACGGAAAATTATTCAAGCGTGCCTCGACACAATGAGCAAAAAAGACGTCGGTGGAGGGTGGCACGTCAAGGGGAGGGGGTTCGCCAGGGGGTCCAATCTAACGATTTGTGTTTACCTTGGCAGTTGGCGCCCTCTGAGCGATACCTTCACTCTCTTTCGATTTCTCTTTTTCCCTATTTTCCCCCTATTTTTCGAATCGTAACGACAATTCATCGGATCGATAATTTGAAAATCTTCATTTCTCTTATTTTCCTGATATTTTTCTGTTTGGAAATGTGTATATTCATTGAATCGAGTTGCAGAAACTTTTAATTTTTCCGTAAGATCGTTAAAAATATTTTATTCATATATTATTATTATTTAATTGTATTTATAACGAAGGATCAAGCTTTTTATTTTAATTTATTTTCGACTTTAAACCGTAATTGCACTTTCGACATTAAATTTACAGTCGATTGCACGATACAAGAAAATTTCTCTAACCTGAAAATTTGGATTTTAATAGAAATTTGTGTTCGTGTAGAGTATAATGGATTTATGTATGGAACAATTTTTCTTTAGGAGAGAAACTATTTGAGGGAGTGAATTTAATTCTCAAAATTTAAACATCTTTCCCTGCTTGAATAAAATTTCAAAATATTATTAGAGCGACAGAATAATAAATGTTGAACGTTATAATTTTTGTTGAATCTTTCTCCATTACGAAGTTAAATTAAAAAATAAATAAATAAATAAAAGAGATACTAAAAAACATTTTGGTGTTTCGTTTCACTCTCTGAAAATAATACTCCATTAATAAAAATTGCCTCATGTATAACATTATGCTCTATCTACTAAGCAAAGTTTCATTAAAAATCACAATTTTCCTTAATTCTGATAACCTGTTGACAAAATTCGTATAAGCTGTACTCTCTTATCGTATATTTTATTCAATATCAAAGTTAAAAAAAAATTCTAAGAGAATTATTATTTTTGTGCCTCCCTATATTTATATATATATATTTTTCACGTTATTGTACACAAATTTCAAACACTTACAAATTACAAAAATTATATAATAATTATCCAAACTTTACACTTATATCTCGATTTTAAATAATTTTAAATTTTCCAAGCCCGCGCGATACGAATTTTAAGAGTCAAGGGAAAACAGTTTCGCGAATTTAAAAGTTTGCATCAATGGCGTGAACAATGCGTCTAGTTTTATAAACGCGGAACGAAAACTTTGATGAGGAGCCACTTCAATGTTCTGATTGACCGAGTTCACCAGTACACCGTTACGTTATATATATTTTACTTTCAACTCGACATGGTCCTTTTAATTTTAGCTTTGATCCGATCAATTCATCGTGTTGCTTCGTTTAACTCACCGCCGGTCAAAGTAAACGTTCTCTTAATTTCATCTGGAAATTTTCTATTTCTCGATTTTTTCAACATTCGTTCGTCAAACGATCTATTCGTGATATAGGATGATGTTTTTAAATAATCGTGAAATCATCGACGACTGTACACGTTAGAATTTATCCCCTTTGTTCATCAATATGAGATTTCTTTAAATTTTAATTCATCTGATCGAATGAATTTTTGATTTTTCGAATTTGAGAACGATTCACAATTTATAATACAAGATTAAATAGTTTATAAATAATTAATGAACAAATATTATATATTTCTAAGCCTTATATTTTAACTTCCGAAATCTAACATCCAAAAGTATCTCTCGAATATATTTACGAATGCAAAGAAAGATAGATTGAATCTTGAAAACTTCGAAGAAAAATGATTTTTGGAAAAAAAATATTCATTTTAAGATGATACAAATTGCATAACAAATATTATCATAATTAAAGAAGATATTTACGTGACTATCTTTAAATATTTGACTTATGTTCCAGTTAAATTTGAATTAGATTCGAATTAAAGAAATATTCTATTGTTTGCACTAGATAATAAAACCAAAAATCCATTTTTTTAATATCTTTCTGAAGAAATAGAGGAGGAGGAAATGGAAAGAAAGGAAATCATCAGACAGGATGATTTATCTTTCAAAAATACGACCATGATCCTTACGTCGAACTGATATTCCTACCAAGAAATATTAAATTAAATTAAATTACATATGGATGTAGCCATGTACGGGTTTACTCGTGAGGCTGAGCGGATGTGCACGTGGATAGACTGTCGAGAAATTTTCACGGGAAATGTTCATCTCGTTCGGGCTTGCCTCTGGAATCTATTACTTTCGTCACTCGTCGTCGTTCGAGGAGTTTCGCGATTTCGAGACGACGACGCGAGAATTATAATCCCCGGAAGTGGCAACTCGGCTCAGCTGGAATTTTTAATAGCGTCGAATTTTGTGAAACGCGATTTATCTTCGAAATTGTCGAGAAAAAATATTGGACGGTCCAAGAAATTGAATTTGTCGAATTAATGAAAGGATACTCGACTGCGGATTTTCTTGCAAACACATATTTTTCGCATGATGTGTGTATAATTTTATTTGTATGTAAATACTGAATATTATAAAGAAATATATCATATTAAAAACGAAAATTTCATTTACTATATAATATTAGAAATTGGAAAAATTTTGAATAATTTATTTGTAAAAAGGACAAATTTTATATTGGACAAATTATGTTACATATTGTAAATTATTTTTAAACTGTACAACAATACAAATCATTTTGAATAACATATTTTGTGTATTATAATATCATGTATTGATTAAATATTTAAATTTATTATAGCTGCATTATGAAAATCCGCAATCCAATTATCATAAAAAGATTTTTTTCCTTTTTTAAAAACGAAAAAATTTTTTAAAGAACATTATACGACTAACCCTTTCCAATTCACATTTTCAACAATCAATAATCCATAGAAACACCTATAATTCTTCCACACCAGGACATACTCGCGACCGTAAACATCACAAATCGTGGTGGAAAATTCGATATTCCATTCATTCTCGAAAAATCATCTCGAATATTCATAAGCAATCGACTCGCATAAATTCGTAAATAAAAATTCCTATTTCCAAACATTCCTCCCTCGATCCTCACTTCCTCAAATTTCTTCTTTCGGGGAAGAAAAGAGAGAGAATCGAAAATCGTGCAGGACTGTAGATCCATCCCCTCGGTGCCCTGGACACCGAGGGATGGATACGGGCCAGTCGCAGTGTTTTTAAGATATTGCTCGTGCCTTCGGCCGTCCGCGACTTGGAAAATGAGGGAAAAAACGGGGAAGGAGGGAGGGAGGTGGACGTTGGTGAGGTGGTGAAATAAAGGGAAAGTCGAAGAAGAAGAAACCGGGAAGATGTTTCGCTATGAAGAGACAAGAGGGGGTGGAGGGGTAGGGAGGGGTAGTACGTCGAAAGATACATCGCTTTCAAATATTTCAACCGCAACAAAAGCTCCGTACTCCCGGAATCCTCGACCCAGCCGTATAACACACTGTCTATTCTCTATCTTCCGCTTCTGTTTTGAACCACGTCTATACAGTGTTTCCCCATTTCCAAGGATTGCACCAATATGTCTTATGGGCGGAACTACTAGGAATATTTCTGATGATGGATCAATTTTAATAACAACTTTCTGATTAAAAGGGGAATCGTTCGTTAAATTTGAACAAAGATACAGAGATATGGATTAATGCGAATTTAAATGAATAGCGAGTATTCGAATTTCTTATATTGCGTGCGTGTATGTTTTTTAGAGGGATGATTTAGAAGTTCTTCGAAGAAAGAAATTTATAAAAATAATCATTTTGTGGGAATACATATTTTTAAGGATTTTTATGGATATAAGTAAGAAAAAATGGAGATTGAAAATTTGTTTCGTCTGATAAATATTTCGAATAATATATATTTTTATATACTACGTTGAAATTCAAGTATCGTTACATTTTCTTATTAGAATTTTTATAAATGAATTTACACGTTATTGAATCTATTGAATTTTTCATTAACTTTAATGGACGAGTGATTAAATTAACATTATTAATCCATTCTAATATAACAGCAATTATGTGCATTATGTCTATATGAATTTCAAAATTATAATTTATGCGTTTAAAATATTATAACATTGCAAAATTTGCACAATCAATGATGAATCTTTTAATATTCATGCAAACGTCTCGTTTTTTCCAACGATATATAATTTGTGCGTCTGGATAAAAAGAAATATTCGACGAAACACTTTTAATTTCAATCTTCATCCAATAATTTACCATTTCCGACACGTAACAATACAAAATTATTTCTAACTTTAAACCATTGTTCGATCGTTTAAACAAGAAACACCCTGTATACACAAAACACGGCATTGCAAGAATCGTTCACGGAGGCCGTCAGTGTAATGAGACCGGTATTTCTATGGAGTCAGGCCGACCTATAGACAAATGTGACTGGTATACACTTAACAATGGAGAATTTTAGAGGGAACGTGAGGATGCATTTTCATGTGGCGCGTGTTCGAATCAAATTACAACGTTCGATCGATTCGGGGATCTCATTCTTGTTTGTTGCCAAGAGAGATGAATTCCAAGTCACGAGGATCGATCGTGGCAGCTGTCACGGAATTAACGACACGACGATCTGCCATGGAAAAGTGAATCGAAAGTTTTCGTCCCGAGGATTATGCTCTCGAAGAGAATGTTTTATCGTCTGACAAATAATGATCGAGAAAAAAAACTTTGTTTTCTTACTCTTTTTCGTTTGACTGCAAATTTTGAGAACATCTTTTGTGTAAGATACGCATTTTTCGTCGCAATAATAATAAATTATTATTTATCCAATCGTATATTGATATTTAATCGATAAACTTTATTAAAAATTTTTTTATTTGCTCGAAGCCTAATGTAAATTTTATTTGAAACGATAATGTTTAAATACGATAATGTATAAATAGTGAATTATAGTAGAATATTGATTATTAAAAATGTGGTTATTCAAATGACCGATTATATGAACACAGAATGAACATTTAAATTAATGTATCTAACAATTCTAAAATGTGTATTTTAAAATAAAACGATTAATTTATTTTTTAATTGATACATGGAATATTGACAAGTTATTATAGTTTTTTCTTGACCTAACTTAATTATCTAATTTATCTATTGAATCATCTAATTAATTAATCAGATAATTTTGTATAATATTATTCGTAATTACTAAGCTAAGTATAATCTAATTTACAATATTGCAAGCCTAACGTAGAATTCATCAAATCTAATTATTAACAAATATTTTTCCACGAAACAGAGGAATCGACGAGAAATAAGAAATCAATTTCTCACCTAGGCTTTAGCTTTGAAAGGATAAATCAAATAAAAAAAAATGTTATTTCCTTTGACGAGTCAAAGAGGGAGCAAAACGTCGAACGTAAGAAATAATCGTGGATTGGAGTGAAAAAAAAAACTTGGCAACTCGATGTGGAAGGCAAGAATTAGATCATAGAAGAAAAGTGGATCTTTCTCGGGGACTTACCTCCGGATTCAAGATAGAGGGACACAAAATAGAAGGAAGGCAGTGAGAGTGGCGAGTGGAAACACGGGAAGAGAGAGGCTCGAGGTGGAACAGACAAGATAAAGTACACCGAGGTCCACAATTCTAAGTGAATGGTGGGCAAACACTGGAAAGGAACGAAGAGACCTTTGGAGGCTCGCCGAGTGGGTGGTGAAGATGGTGAAGGATTACACGAAACCGGAAACCGAGGGGAATAATCGTGACAACGGGATACCGCGTTATATTCAGGTTTATCTTTGGATAAAATGGACCATGCCGAGTTTTGTTATTAATTCGTTTGTAAAATAACCGATATTTTGAAGGGAATTTTTTTTATATTTAGTTTTTGGTGTTGAATTCAGTTAAAAGCGAATCGGTTGAACGGATGATACGATTTTTTATATTGTTGGAAATTTAAATTGTCTGTGTAAAATATTGTTATTTAGTTTCCTATTTTTTTTTGTCTGAATTAATCTTGCAGTTTAAATTGGAAAACGAACTTTAATCTTCATTTTTTTTTTATAAATTTTGTATTTTAAATAGTCGCAACTATTTTTGATCAAATATATTGTTTCTATAAACATTTTAAATTGAATTCATCTAATTTTTGTTAATAATAAAAATTAAATTATTATCAATATATAACAAAAATATTCAAAAGAGGATGAAATTGAATATTCTTGCTAAAATAAAAATTTGAATTAAAAGATCTCTAAATTATTATTATTATTATTATACTATGAAAAGAAATTTCGTGATAATATATCTAGAAGTAGGAAAAACATGACAAGGGTAACAAAAGAAGCTAGGAAGGTAGAATCAACGAACTGCATATTTAGTAGAGGAGGATAGTAACAAGATGAAGAGTGTCTGGTAGCGGCCAGTCAAGAGCCATCAACCCATCTTTCTTGAGCTTCACCCCTTCGAACCCCTAGTAAACCCCAGAACAACAACTCTTCCTGTCCGGCCTAGCGAACATCATGAATATTACATCTTGTTATATTACTGATTGTGAGATATTCTTCCACAACATTCCACAACATATTTTAAGTAAAATATGCAGCAATATCTTTTTCGAAACATATTATATTTCACCAGAAAATGATTTTTCCTTTCGTAATCTTTGACCATTATATATAAATGTTTAATTAATTTATTTTTTTCTTAACTAAAAGGAGAGAGGAAAAATGAGAAACAAAACGAAGAAACTATAAAATATCTAAACGAGAAACTATAAATTTAATACAAGAAAAAAACAAAATAGATTATTTTTCAAAAAGTCTTGAAATGATTTCAGAGAATCATCAGAGAATTTACATATTAATTTTTAAAATTTTCAAAAATATTTAAAAATTTATTAACAATTAAAACAGTATCAAATAAATCTACCTTAATATAATTATTCCATATTTTTATTCATCATCATTGTTATTAAATGTTAAAATAAAATTCATCTTAAAAAAGTTAAAAGACTCTTCATAGTGCCTAACCAAACTCATATTATAACCTCATTAAAAATTCATGACCAAATATGAATATAAATGAAGTTCATCAAATCTGTAAATCTTCAGAAATTACTTCCCTAATTCCGTAATTAAATCATAAACTATTTTAAACTCTAATCAATTCAATTTCCTATTATATTCTGTACATTGAAATTTTTATTTTAAAATCACTATAATCTTTTTGTATAGTGGTAAATTTTTATTGTTTTATTGGCTGCAGTTGAATTGGATTCTCAATTGGATTCTCAATATCTAAACACTATAATTGCTTTTCTTTTTTCGAGTACTTTTCAAAACTCCTGCCGAGTACTTAAACATTTTTTGAAAGCGTTTAATTACTTTTCTTTTTTGTAATTCAGAGTGTGTGCACTAGTTATTGGAAGTTTTGTTTTGTATCATGTTTTTCTATTTTGAAGTTTCGCTATATATTCTCTGTAAACACTATACAATTTTACTCGTGTGAAATCGACTTTATAACATCGTTCAACTTTCAATATTGTGTTTAATACGGCGCAAAAAATTATTAGATTTTTTTTTAAACGAATACTCTTTCACTTCTATCTTTGGCTTTTTTTCAATTATCTCAATCTTATTCGGATTTTACAAAGGTTTTGAGTGTACGAAATGAGAATTTTTCTATTAAAAAAAAAGAAATTAGTGGTATAAAAACAAGAATATATTGATGAAAATTTGTTAAACTTATAATTATTTCAGAATATTTAAATTCAGCTTTAGAAAAACCATAATTGAAAATATGAATTAATATAAATATTTTTTAACTTTTCTATAATATCTAAAAAACCTAACAATATAATTGGAAATATAAATAATTATTAATAATTTTTAATTCAATTTACTTGCATTATTTTTAAAATATTGTATAAAAAAAAAATATTTTAAAAAACTACTAAAATATTATGTCAAATTACAAGTCGAATACTTTTAAATACTATTATTACCTGATAAATTTATCATGATCGTTATCATTTAAGTTCATGTAATAGATTTCATATATTACATAGGAAGCTTTAATACCAGCATAAACAATTTTCTTGATTGGTCATTTTATTACCACATTATAGGTTCACTTCTCTTTAAGCACGCAATCATAGAGCGTTATAGTAGACAAGCGTAAACAGCTTTTTGTTTTTTGAATTGCCAATTAAAACATAATATAAATTTCTATCCTGTCCAATGCTGGTGTGCACACATTGCAACAAAACAATTATAGATTTTATCAAGCAATAAAAATTCTTAGGCAATTGAAGTTAACTAGATATTTGATAAATAAATATGTGAATAAGAAGATAACTTTTTCTTTCATACGAAGATTGTTACTTGTACTTTAATCATAAAATGGAAAATTTAAAACGCAGTATCTCGCGTGAAATTAAATATTCTATGATAAAAATTATTAATCGAAAGTATATTACTCTATTCTACTTAAAATAAAAATTGTAAACCACAAAAGTTTGAATTGCAGGTTACGAGAAAAGAAAGGCGACCTGAAACGGTACTATATAATACAGGCTTTCATTTTATCCGCCAGAAAGTAAACAGCGTGGAAAAATTGCGAGAGAAGCTTGAATATTATGAAGGAGCAACGACGTTATGGAACACGACTGATAACAACAACAAACTTGTATCGATTGGCAAGAAGCCGATTGATACGGAAGCAAAATATAACGAGTTCAGACTTATTGTGAGGTAAGAGCACTCGAATTTGTTTGTTTTTCGCCCGCAAAACTTTTTCAAAGCGTTCAGATCGTTTCCATGGCAAACTCATTGAAAACACATTTCCGTCGGTGGCTTAGCGATAATTGGAATACGCGTTTAGAAGTTGAATTTCAACGAAAAGAAATTTTTTTAATGATTTAAGAATAATACAGTGTCATTTGATGGAAATAATAATGTGAAATGAAATTAGCTATTGCAGCAAAATTTTCTTGAAAAATATTCTTATATCTATTACAGACGAAAATACAAAATATAAAAATTGATAATTAAATTGATAACGAAAACTCACATTCAATTTCTGCGAAAGACATTCTCCTATATATTCAATATTTCATAATTCTTTTATATTAATATTTTTCACAATTTAAAATTAAAAGCTTCTCTATTGTTAATAAAAAATAATGATAGCAAGATAGCAAGATAGCAAATCAGGAAAATGGCGGGAAATGTAGAATATCCTATATTGATATATTTTTCGATTGAAGTCGACTCTTACGATAATAAATATCGTAATATTACGATAATAAATACATACTTTTTAGAATTACCTAATTTTCTTTTCACGAATCATTTTTATGATTATTTGATGAATAATTTTAGTAATTTTATATATAATATGATTTAATTTTATGTACAATTCTAGATATATTTTATAGAATTATCATAAAAATTTATAATCGATTAATTATACTAAATTTGTTTAAAAATTTTATACATTGAAAAATTCTTAAATAAGATAAGCTAGTAAAATATTGAAAACCGTAGAAATTTAATCAATTAGCGATCGTTTCGAATTCATTACGATATTTCTTGCAAAAATGTCAATTGCGTCGCAAATTTATTCATAAAAAGGTTAAGATAAATCTTACATCTAATATTATGCTCTACTAATATAAACGTTTTCAACTTACATAATTACGTAGAATTGATGACTCGTCGATCAAGTGTTGATTGTTTAAACAAACATAAGACACTATATTTTATCATTTTGACACTTTTATTATTACTTTTGACACTTAATATTTCAACATGTCACTCCGACGTGACGTTTACCGAGAGACTCTAGACCTCTACTTCGCGCATGCGTATTAAACTGTGCGCATGCGTATTAAATTACACGCATGCGTATTAAACTACACGCATGCGTATTAAACTACACGCATGCGTATTAAATTGTGCATATGCTCCTGCGCAGATTCAATCTCTGTGGTTTTTGAATTTGAAAACGAAGTAATAAATATTTGTTTAATAAAATATATTACTTAAAAGATATTTTTTTAATTAAAGTTTAATTATAAAATATAATAATAATATTTGTTTAGTAATAATATTTGTAATTATAAAACATAATAAAGATAAATACACTAAAAAAATTTAAATTTTTAAACAAAATCTATTAAAAAGTTTTAAGATAAATATTTTTTATATCAAAAGACTTGAATAAAATAATTATAATAAATAATTATTATAGAAAAATACTTTTAAGTAATATATAATAAACTATAAATAATTTAAAATCAAAAAAATGATTCTTACTTTAAATATTAAATATATGTATATAGCGTAATAGATAATATTGATAAACAATATTATTGCACTGAGCATTCACTTTACATCTCTGTAAACAGAATCAATAAGAGCTTTCGTTTACTACTCCAAATTTTCGCAAACATACGATATTGTTATCAATGTTACAGATATCCTATGTATGGAAATGTAACTGTTGCCAATTTAAAACCCTACATTGTTATCTTTTATTTTATTACTTTCAATACTCAAATATTGGGTTATATACAATTTGAAACTTTAAATTGAAACACAAAACAAAGTATTATAAATTGTTGCGTAACAATAAACATTCCGTTATAAATTTATTTTTATTTTTTTATTACTATTTAAGAATTTTTTATTATAAATTTATTTCTTCCTAATACAATGTTTTATAGAAAAAAATTCCTATTATATAACATATAAAATACCTATTCGATTCTTTCCATTAGCCTTCATACATTTTTCAATGTTAAACGTAATTTATAAAGTAAATCGACGGCTCTTGTTTAAAAGAAAAACTCGATAATGGAGAAAGAGATATAGGGAAAAGGAAGCGAAACATTTTGAAACTTGAATGAAAAATTTCACAGGCTCTTTTGCATACTTTCCTCCATGAATTCACCAAAAATAACACAAAATACGTAATAGAGTCATTCGTTTCTATGAGACAATTTTTTTGTACGAAAAGATATAGAGAAGACAAAAAAATGAATCGGAAGAGAAATGATAGCGATTGCGAACGAATGGAAACAACGAAAAAAAAAGAAAAAAAGTGAAAGAGAGGGAAATTTTTTTCACGTCGACAGCATACGCATTAAATATGAACGACAGATTTATTTCTGTCATGCATTCATCGATTCGAGAAGTTTTTATGATAAATAAAGCAAATATCGATAGTAAGAGGAGTTTACTTTTTTTACGTTTAAAATTTAATACTCTGTTTCTAATACTAATTTAGACTTGATATATATAATATTTTTAATCGTTATATGTCTTATCTCATATAATCATTTACTAATGATTGATATGACAAAACTTACTGATAAAAGATTAACCCTCAACTTAATGTTTTATTCCTGCATTCAGAGAATATGTTTGAAAATTTCACAATGTTATTATATTCGAAATAATGTTCTTGTAAGTGTTATTCTTCGTTTAAGCTCGTTTGTTCGTATTTCCTTGTTTCAACTGAATGTTACGCATCGCGAAAAACTACATCAGCGTGAAAATCTGTGCTCGGTTAATCGAACGTATTCAACACGGACCAGCCACCGTTTATCTGTGCCCCAATCGTTGAATTCGAATAAATCTTCACCAGATCGGTTGATCGTCCTTGTTTGCGACCTACATTTTGTTTTTGGCAACGCCACCAGAGAGTTAGTTTCGTGTATTCGAAAGTACGACACGGATAGTCGATGTTTCCATTGATTCATATTTTTTTAGACAATTCTCTATGCGTTCCCCTATAAACACCAGATAAATTTTGTATTTCCGTATGAAAAAGGTGCAAAAGATGAAACGAATGCTATATTTAGAGCAAAAATTAAAAAAGACAAATTAATATCGATTCATCATTAATTTAAAAATTTGTCTACCACAATGTATTTTTGAAATTTATTTTATATAGAGAAATTGATATTAATTTATCGAATATTCTGAAATGTTCGTTGTAAATGTATTTTGCCTCGAAATGTCAGAAATGTTATGAGAATTAATATTAGGAATCTTTTATTAAATAAATTGATATATATATTTCAAATACAGAGAAAGCAATATGATGTTTGATAGAATTGATTATTGAAAATCTGAAGAATGTCGCGTGTTGGAATTTCAATATCTGACTTAATTACAGAACAGTACATTTTGATAATGTACATTAATTTTTTATATAAATGACAATAAAAATTATATTAAAACAAGAAAAAAAAATCTGATCATTTCTTTAGAATTTTATCCTTTTTCTTTTTTCTTTCTTTTTTTATTTTTACAATCCACGTAAAAGATTTTATCATTTCGAATAGAGGTACGAAAAAACGCGTTTGAAATTTTTTTCGTTTAAAATAAACTACATTTACATTTATAATCATTTATTGTAGATGGTTCATCTTAAAATAATTTCTTGTGAGATTCTTTTTAACGTTTTAAAGAGATGACAAAATATTTAACAAGACTTACCGCAAAAATCTCACGGTAAGTGCGTGGTAAAATTTTATTTCCCTCTACCGTTCGAATAGTCTTGGAGGAAATCGATATTCACGGTTCGATTAAAGCGAAACGGTTTAATAAGAAGAAATAACTCGACGAAATGAAAAGATTTCACGAATCTTACTTCTTGTTCAACCACGAAGCTGCGAACATTAAATATCATGGTCCTTTTCACGGTTGAAAAGGAGACGCAAGCGTCTCGATCTCTTGATCTTAAAGAATGGCCTTAAATTCCTTTCCTCCCCGCCTTTTCTATAGATAGGTTCCTAGTTGAAATATTCCTATGAAAATTTATTCCTTTGTTATATTCTATGGGACGATATTTAAAGACTCTAAGAATCATGATTGTTTCGAAGCATTGTGTCAATTTATAACGTTTAATTTAAATTGTTAATGAGAATATTATATTTTCACACTTTCTAGACGCGTTAAAGCAACTCAATTTATTCAGCTGTTTTTTTTTTTATTTAAGAAACAACGTTTATTTGAAACGATGTGATTATAATTTTAAATGAAATTATAATTTATTGGATTTGTTGTAATTCAGGAATGGATGTATATTTTATTCGAATAATAAATTTTCCATTTCATAAACTTTCTGCTTTTTAATAATCTAGAAGATTCCCTCTATTTTCTAATTTCTTTATTAACATATTAACACATCGAATTTGGCTTCGAAACGTTTATATCAAATTAAATTTTCCTTGCACTTGTTATAAGAACAAAAGACGTTCACATTACCGCTAATAAAGATGGTAGATAACAAAATACTCGAATAACGGACGTTCGAACATTCTATTGTGTACGCATAAATCTTACAATGAACGATATAATTTCTGAACTATGCAGCTGCCAATAAACCAATCCAGGATTTCTAAAGAAACCCACCAATTTGCGCATTCCAATAACAGGCAGCTCCAGAGGCGTTCAGCTTGCCTGAGAAGCCTGTCGTCGATCGGACAGCCACTCTCTGGGAAGCTCATCCTCGTAGCGAATGCGTTACAAATAGGCTCGATTAATTAGGGAACAGTCGGCTGCGAAATGACTTGACGCGGCGGACTTGCGTTATCGTGCATCCTGTGTATACCCGAGTGCACGCGGACAAAATCGATGGCCCTGGACGATGGTGGACGTTTCCCCTCGAACAGCGGAACATATCGCGAAACGTATGTCACCTATTCAACGACTGACAGCCGACTGGCGCACTCCAATTAAGGCTAATGACTTTACGCGCCCGTGCACGTCCCCTTACCTTTAATTGTCACCTCTCTTCTCTGCCCTCCAGTTTCCTCTCTTTTTTTCCTTTCGCTTTTTTCCTTCTTCTTCGTTTTTACCACTTGCGTTCCTATTGTTTCCTTCTTCTTTTTCCTTTTTTGTTTTCTTTTTCCTTTTTTCTGTGTAACATAGCAATCACTTTTTTGTTAGGAGATAACTTAATGAATCAGTATGCATGTTGTATTAAGTAATAGGTGAGATTAAGTAATATCAATCGTAATATCAAAGAATTGTTGCTCATTTAAATAGAAGTTAAATTTTCTTTTTTTTTTTTTTTTCAACTTTTTTCAGGTTCATAGAAATACAGAATTGATCCTGATATCGAGATAAATTAATATACTATTATTCTAAGATTAGATTTTCTTCATCCTCTTTATAATAATAAAAAAAATTGTCAAAAAAAAAAACAGTCAAGTGAATACAAGCATTCAAATTAAGATGAATTAATTAACACGAGATTGTCGATGTGTCTCACCATCCGGAGGTAAGATAATTGCCTGGATTCAAGGTGAATTAGTACATCACGGTTGAAATCGATCGGTTTTAAGGAGTAATTTTCATCACGGTACTACGTCACTCTTGTTCATCGTATGTTGGAGGACTATTTGCTTTCACTCTACATCTACGTCTATCTCTCTTTCACGCCAATTCTGTGTGTATGTGTATATGTGTGTGCGTTAAGTTGTCGGTGAATCAATTAGTTCTCGATGTTTATTTGCACGATCGAGTTTGCGTTTCCTTCGAGGAGCTGTTTCGAGGAGGATTTGTTGCGTGCCGGAATGAATAGTTGGAGTAAATCGTTCCTACGAATGTATTCCGCCCCTAGATAACGCCGTTCCATCCAACCGATTCTTAATTGTCACGTGATTGCAACGTGATTTATTTCTAGTGCTACGGACGTTTTTTAATTGAAAATTGAACGTAATAGACGCTCTACAATCATATCAAAATATAAATTTTCCATCGAACAACGCGCCCGCCTTTCATCTATTCTCTCTAGATCATCGTTTTATTATAATCAATCCAAAGTCACGCAATTCAAAAAATAAAAAAAAATCGCGAACAACGAATTCAACGTGGAACTAGCGTGTTCAATGAGCCTCCGGTATTTCCCGGAAGTCCCAAACGGAGCACGTAACTCACCTCGACTCTCGAGCATCCTCATCCGCGTCGTTATTTGCATAACACAACTTTCACAATATCCGACGATCGAAGAGCATAGTTCTTGCTCTCGTTCGTAACCGTGGGCAAGGAACGCGTGGAGGATCATGATTTCGATATACAAAAGCCGCGAATGCAAACAATAATCCCGTATCTATAGAATCTTTCATTCCGATGTATATTCCATGTCCGCAAACATTTATCATTCGACGAATAAAAATATAATACTATAATACTAAATGAATATATATACACGTTTAAAATTTAAAAAAATCAATTATTGTAAACAGATAGATTAAATAGATCGAGATATAAGTGAAATTTAATTCCGTATAGTGAGCAATTTTTACGTGACATTATAAAATAGTTGATTCAGAAAAAAAAAGTACTTGAACTAGTATTATCTAATTACGATTTTAAAAATTCATGATAAACATTTGAATACATTCTCTGAAAACAGCAGGTACAAATTAAGCGGAATTAAATTCAGCGGTGGAATTCATTATTCATTTGCTTATGAATAAGAGTTCATGAAATAGTGCGTTGATCGGACGAGGAAGCAATGATTGGATACTCGAACGAGGGAGAGAGATAGCGAGATGCAGAGAGGAAGTCGAGTATAGAAAGGGAGCGTGTGTAAGTGGTTCGGGTTCGAATCGCAGCCGCGTTGAATTGCAAGGTGGTCCACGAACTATTGAACGTATGCTCGCTACGTTTCTGCCGCGCTGATTCGACGATTGTTGGCATCGCGATATTGGACTGACGTTCTCTCGGTGACGTGACAATTTGCTGCCATACCGTTTCGTTCGTTCGTTGCTTGTTGGATGCTTAGGAACGATATTTTCGGGGAATGGAATAGACGGCTAGAAATTTCAAATCCTCGTATTTTTACGTATCTAATCTATTGTTCCGTTTTCGATTTAGATTTTGAAATCATTTAAACTTCGTGCAAACATCGCAAAAATTTATTTCTACTCTTCACACACTGTCTTAATAAATCAATCGAATCTGATTAAATTTACGATATTTGTCATTGTTTCTGAAAATATTTAAAATATTCAAATCTTATCCCTTATGTTGTATATATAACATTTCCAATTTCAAAGGTAATAATCATAGAGAAATGATTGATAATTGATAAAATGATTCGTTTAATGACTTTCATCACGGAGTCAAAAGAGGTGCTCGATGCGGCATGGGTCTGCGCTATACCCCCTTGACATCAATAATTTCAATCCGATGTCGTTTCCTTTGATTACGAGAGCCTTGCGGCTGCCAGCATGGGCCGATGTATACGACACCCAGTGGCATTTCTCTTCCATAGCGGAATTGCGCGGTACAATGGCCCATTACATAATGGAATACAGACGTATGGCCAGCGCCCCATAATGCGGCGCACAGCGGCCAGAAACTCGGCATAGCGTTCCTCCGTCCTTGCTGCTGCATCCTTCGGACTACCGCAACAAGGACAATGCGACCAAGTGTGAACGTCTATTCGAGAAACTTGCGGAAGGACAAAACCACAAATCTCTACAAATTGATCATTTTCCCTTATACATATATATATCAAATAAGCTATAATAAAACTGAAAAATTATAGAGAAATAAATAAAATATTTTAACAAAGTATATTTCGAATTAATAAGAAAAATCTATTATATGATACATTATAATTATTTAGAAATCAAACTAAATATAATATATAAACGTAAATATTATTACTTATATATAAAATTATATTAATAAATATTATATTACTAATACGTAGAATATGTATAATACGTAAAAAAAAATTGAAATTACAAACGCAGCCAATTAGCTCATATTATTTACTATAAAATTTACAATTATATCGAGGATACAAAAATAAAGAATATAGTAAATAATAATGATTTCCAGGTCTCACCAACTTGGAGGTTGCTGCGAATGGAGACCCACCCTATCCACGGTCCCATCCACCCTCCATTAAGCAAAAATTTATTCAAAATCAATAATAAATATTCCTTTTGATGTAAATTTGCAAAACGTTCAATCTCTGACCGTAATACAAAACAAACAGCAAAAGGAAAATCAAGGAAAACCGAAAAGCTAAACCTGAAAACAAAACCTGAATTAAATCTTAATCGCTAATACAACTGTACATGAAACGCAAATACACAAATACATTCGTACATACATCAATATTTTATATTATTATGAGTATAAATATATAAAATATTAATATATTACGAAGTTTGAAAGCGAAAAAAAAAAAAAGAGTGAAATGCATTTCACATAGAATTATACTTATTTTATTAATCATCATCACTTTCAATATCAATCATCATTACCAGCATTATTAAGCATGCATTTGCAAATATATTTTATCTTCTATAACAGCAATTCTACAAGCAATCTATTTACTGCTTTTTGATACTTTTCAATATAAAAATTTTAACAACTCAATTTAGAAATATATTAATATGTTAAATCATAAATATGATTTAACATAGTCCTAAAGGAAATTTAACATATAATCTTCAAGATCAAGTCTCATTTAAACCTCCTATTTTCCTAGTTTCTACTTACTATATACTAACTAAATCCTTATTTCAATCACTTTATTCCTAAATCTAAAAGTAGTACCTTCCTCATTCAAAGATTTAGGGAATCTATCCATATAAAAATTTTCTTAATACAATTAAGATTAAGGATTGTACGAAATATAAATATAATATATCATTGTTGATTCCACCACACTTTGATCTCTGAAATAAATAAGAATGTTTATAAAAGATTAGTACAAAATTTTATAAAATACAGTTTCTTTCCAATTCAATACAGACTCACACGATCCCTACCTACACAGAATCTAATTTTACAAAATACAACTATATAATTTTCCATTTTATTACTCAGACTCACACCCTATCACATCATCCCTACCTACATAGAATATAATTTTATGAAATACAGTTATACCTTTCCAATTCATTATAGACTCACACCCTATCACACCATGCAAACAATATCCAAAGAATCTAATAAAATACAATCATACCTTTCCAATTAATTACAGAGTCACACCTTATGACACCATCCCTATCAACACAGAATCTAAATGCATTTCTCTCTGTTTTAAAGGAAGGTACTACCTATCTATACAAAAATCTATCTATCTAAATGATTTGTTTAGGGGCCCCTTCTATTTAAAAATAAACATAACCGAAAAAAAAGAGAGAAACATTATGTAAAATGTTTATTATGAGTGATGATTGATTGATTTCATTAATAGGTCCTGAAACGAATCAAATTATAAATAATTAGTAACATATAATTATTTATTAATCGATGATACAAAATTTTCTTGAAATAAATAACTGCTCTCCTAGAATTGATATGGACCTGAAACAAACTCAAATAAAGGATTAGCATAATGGTATAAAAAATATTCCAAACAAATATTGTAATTTTTTTGGAAAAATTCGTAATATAATTATATAAAATGATAAATATAACGAACATTCAACATTATTGACTTCAAGAAATTCATAATTTCATAAAAACAATATTAATTCGAAATTTCAATGATTCTCTTCGTCAAAGAGAAAAACAAATATTACAGTAACATTTTCTGCGAGGAACGTGATAAGGGGTGCTGAAAAATAAAAGAATATAGCAGCCAGAAGGACTACTAAAATAAAAATATTTTCCACTCGATATGAATCGAACAACAAACCGCGAGTGGAATATTCATTTTGTATCGCAACACTAATAAAATAATATATTTTTTAATAAAATAACAAATTTTTTAAATCAATCGCGATGAGTGCTTTCTTATGCTTGCAATATTAATTAATTTATACTTAAAAAAAAAAAAAAACAAAGATATGGAAAAATCCCGGAAACAATCGATTATATTTACGCAACGTTACTCTACGCACTCAAATTTAAACAACGCAACACTAATAAAGAATGATTCAAGAAAAATCCAATGGTCTCCTTATTGATTACCATTGTATAATCACCCTTGTAGCTTCTTTAGCCACTTAAGGTGATTCAGGAACAGGAACGTGAGTTCTTCCACAATTCCAGTGAAAGAAATTTGGGCATTCAATATTCGCAACACTACTTGAACAAACGCGATTATTTATCAACGCAACGCTATATTTTAAAACAAACTATATTTTAAAACAAATATTTTAAAACTATGGAAATCGTTAATTCTGACTATAAATTATTATTATTAGTGATCAGAAATAAAGAATCTTAATCACAAAGATATAAATTTTACTTTATAAGAAATTTATACAATTCATAGCAAAAAAAAATCGCGATATCTTATAATTCATATCTTATAATGCAAACGCGATTCTCATTTTATAAAGCAACATATGTAATAAAGGACTCTAATTCAACCCGTTATTAATCAATCGCAACACTAATAAAAACGCGATGCCCATGATGACTGGATCTTAATGATGGGCCGGCATGCAAAACGGCCAAACGATACAACAACAATTACTACATACTACTAAACGAGCACAGTGACAAAATAGTAACAATGACTTCCCATTCTTTGGACCCAAACAAGAACCAAAAAATGAGAAGCCATTCGTTGCAGCCCTCTTCGTGACAGTTTGTCGGGCCTCTTCGGTCTTCCTCCTTCGGGCGCAATGCCCGCTGAAACTTAAATCTAGGCTCGAGATTCACTAATCGCACTAATCAAAGAAAAAAAGAAAAAAAAGTCTAAATCGCGGAAACTGAGTGCACATGAATTGATTAACGATCTTAATGATCGTCCATCGTACGTGTGCAGAATCTCGAGCTCAACGTTCGTTTCGAAATCTTTCGCGACCGCGACCGCGGAAATTCGAAAAATCGATGAGCAAAGCCAAAAACGAGTGGCATGCTCCACTCGTTTCAACCGGCTTCACTCTCGATTCTTCAAATTTTATTTCCTGAAACAGATTGTCACGCGAAAACGCGCCTACCCGATCAGAGACTGTGACAACCTGCCCGGCCCTACCTACTTATAATTAACATACACACCAGAAAGTATGCTACCTATCCTACCTAGCCCTATATTTAAAAAATAGCAAAACAGGCGCACCAACACACTCATTCAACGATTCTCACGCATAATACTCGGGCGCAAAATCCTACACTAGGGAAAACGTCCCGGGACGCCTCCGACACCCGAGCTTGGCACACTACTTTCATACTCTAACTTTACGTACCATTTTCCTGAAATCGATTGACGATGGCTAGCGATCATTGCGTCAAATGTCATGAAAATATCTCTGAATGTGTATATCTCTATTTTAATTGTCAATATTTGTTAACAAAAAAATATGCCTTTTATCATATCAAATCAAATTTGTTGTAATTTCAAAGTAAAAAATCCAATATTGTGGGTAATATTATTTGTGGATGTTGCGAATTGTAACGAGATTAATCGATAATAAATATGTTAAATATCTCGAGTTATATCGTATAGAATAACGTAAATCGTATAGAATAACTATTGAACGACGCAATTCCACAGCCTAACCACACACACAAAATGTGGAAAATACGTCGTGCACGATACACTAACGCATCGTCAATCGCTGAAAGATTTTTATTAGCTTATGAACTAAAATCATCATGCCCTTCGCCTCTCTCTCACCCAAGTAACACCTGGGCACGTGAGTGAGATCCTGGCAAAGAACACGGAAAGGATTAAACCTGAAAATCCTGAGCTAAAAAAAATTATTAGTACATCTAACGGACTAATGTTTTCTCACTTTCTCACTCTCTTAGATTTGCTCATTTGCTTTATTTCAAACTTTAATAAATTCTCTTTGTAAACTTTATGAATTTTCTTATTAATTTTAGCAAGCAAAAATATTGAAATATAGAATAAAGAAGAAATTTATTTTTGATATATTATAAAAATTGACTATATTAAATTTACGTATGACAATTAATAATAGAAAATAATTGACTCTAAAAGAATTTCAATGAAAATAACCTCAGGCGATCTCTTTATCCAAACATGTTTTCGAAAACATAAAACTAGCGCAAAAAACTTCTTGTTTAGATTCAGAAATCTACCTGTCGCGAAGTATCTTCTTGCACGTAATATTTCACATATTCTCTTACGGAAAAAATAAATATTTTTACATTTAGAATCATACTTAAGTTTAAAAATAAATATCAAGTAATTAAATATTACGATGAAATGAAAAAAATAAAATTATTATATAAATTGTTTATTACCATATCTATAACCATACACCATAACGATAATATCCACTATCAATTGTATTATTGTATAATTGTGTAATAATTCATATTTTTATATTGATATTGTAACGAAGTCGGATGGTATCCGACTTCTTCACAATTTTGAATTCATTTCATTATTTCTCACTTATTTGAATCTTAATTTTTATTCGTAAATAATATTTGTAACAATATTCATAAATATATGTTCATTCATTTTACAAATAATCGTAGAGAAAATAAATAAATCAATCATAGATCAATCAAACTACTAATTATTCATATCATTCTATATATTCATAATTAACGTGTTGTTTAATATTAAAATTAACTATCAATATCATCTTTACAAAAACGCGACGTGCAAGAAGATCTATCCTGATCTAATAAATAAAATACAAGAAAAATGTTACTATTCACGAGTATAATAAATACCCGTGGTCACTGTGCTCGTGCAAAATTCTACGTATACAACCAGTCATCCGTGTCGATACGGACCTTTCGTCCTACGACATGATTGAATGACCGGAGGAACATAAATGCATGCGACTCACCAATAGATGCGAAGAATCTGCATTGTCGTGGCCCAAGATGTCATCGCCAAATAGTCATCACGAGGAAGGGAGAACTGTAACCAAACATGAAACACTCTCATTAAAATTCTGATTATTTGAAAAAGTCGAAGCGAATAGAAAATGTATAAAAACAATTACCTCTTCGCGTGATGGATGACCGCCCTATTCCTCGAGGAACACTGATTCTACCCTGTACCGAAAACGAATAAAATTTCAAAAAAATAAAAAAAATAAAAATAAAAAACTACTAACGCGTCGATTTCAAATAGAAGCGGCGAACAAGCACTGACTCTAGTTTCGCGAATAATTATAGTAATTTAATTAGAGCTATTGTGCTCTAAATACTCTAAAAAACTATTACGAAGCAAACACTGAATCTACCGATCGCATTGCGCGCGATCACAAAAATTCTCTGGAAATAAAGTTGTATTAGTAATGAGTGGGAGGGGGGCGCGTGGAATCTATAGAAAAAGAAGCAAAATATTTTTTCTTTCTATCCAACATTTGTTTCGGAAAGAATTAACGTTTTTATTAAAACTCTGAATCGATTATTATCCATTTTTTTTCATGAATAAAAACATTTAAAATGGAACGATCATATCAAATTTAATGCAAAACTATTAATAATTATGATGAATGTTCATTATACATATAGGATAAAATACACGTTTACGTAATGACAAAGTATATCAAATAATAACGATCGAATGAATAAAGAATAAATACATACAATGCACGAGCGAAAAATCATACTTTTCTCTTTGAAAAAGTACAATGGCGTCCATGTTGGAATTTTTCCCGCCTTCCCGACCAATATATCGGCCCAGTAATAATCTGGTAATAATCTGTACAAAAGAAAACGAGATTTTCAAATATACACGTGAAATCTATGAAATTAATCGGTCACAAATAAAAAATGAAGCAACGATCAAAGCATAAATTTTAATTCAAAAGATTGCCAAGTAATAATAATAATAATCGTGTATTTATTGAATAGTAATGATAGGAATGATAGGATGATTAAGAAAAAAATATGTACGTACTACGCAGCAAACAAATTAAAAGAAAAAGTGAAGTTTCTAATACGAATATGGATACACAAAGACGGTTAGCACAATTTCGGTTAACGAATTTTCGCGGGGAGAGGTGGGGGTGGGGGGAGATGCGCGAGTCGAAACCTGTCGAAACTTGTCGAAGCCTGTCGAAGCCTGTCGAAACATGTCGAGCGTGGCAAAAAATACAAACACCTAATTTCTTAGAAAAGCTATGTTATGAACACACATTTTATTTTATCAGCTTCGACCATCATAACAACAAAACAGAAAAACTACATAAACGTTACAAAGAGACGCATTTAGAAACGAAATATGATCACCGATATAATATATATACGTATATAACCGATATGAAGTAAAATTGTTGTCTTCCTTTCGTTTCTTACAATATGTCGAAAAATTATAGAAATTTATTCTAAATAAATTTATTCTAATAAATTTATTCTAATAAATTTATTTGTCGAAAGTTACGAAACATTAAAATCAATCGTAAACCGTAAACCGTAAACCGTATATCGTAATATATGCACACTACAAATCATTTTTCTTTCAAATTATCCCGAAAATCGATAATTCTTTCAAATGGCAATCAAAATCGTAAAACGAATGCGTAGGAAAAGTAGACGAAAGTGAAGCAACAAGTCTATTCGAATCTCGTCTCGACGAAACACGAATTACCGGTATTCAATGATCGAAAACACAAAAAAAACTCAAAATATCAATTAATTTCGACACTCAAAATAATAAAAGGATGATTAAATGAACGAAAATAATAATAATTTATAAATTCGTAGCAGAATTTGATCAAAATTACTTACTGCGCAGTAGAATTTTCCAAGCCGGCAGCGGTCACACGTCCTCACTTGTTCACTTTCCACTGAAGACTGACGCTGCGCGCCAAATTTCGCCAAGAAGCTCTCTCATTGGCTGGTAACGGAACTCGATTATATCGATCCTATCGATATTATTTCGATAATCGAAATCGTATGGAAAATTGAAATATTGCATGATATATTTTAATTTTTTTAATTAACAATATTAAAAATATATATTATTAATTTATTTGTATTATTAAATTTTAATTAATTGATTATTAATATCATTCCTCTATTCGTACATTTTCCATTATATAATTTATTTACTAATAATCGATTTATCGATTATTACCGACATTATCGATATATTTGTCCAATGATTTATTTGTACATTTTTTACATGAAATCATTTATTTATTTAATCTTTATCCATTTATATATTTATTTATTCGTTTGTTTCTTTTTATATATATATTATATATATATATATATATATATATATATATATATATATATATATATAAATATATATATAAGATATATATATATATATATAAATGTATATATAAATAATTTTTAAATATATATATATTTTTATATATATATAAAATATTATGTATATATATATATAAATATATATATAAATAATTTTTAAATATATATATGTTTTTATATATATATATATATATATAATAAATTATTATATATATATATATATATAATATATATAAATAATATATATATATATAAATAATTATATATATATATAATAAATAAATTATAAATTTCTTGTAAACGTTCTTGTCTCATTCATTTAAGTAAATTATATATTTCAATTTCTATTTATTAATTTATTTATTTAATTATCATCATTATATCCCTACCCTATATATTTACTTATTAATATCATTGTGTATTACTTATATATTCATTAATTCATTTAAACAGTGTCTCGTTTCTAAATTTTTTTCTTATGTTCATTTATATCTCAAATTATTTATTTACTTAATTACTTACAGATTTATTCATTCATTTTATTCATTCAATGATTTATTTCTAGACTTTATTGGAGACTTTTCTTCATTTATATCATATGCATCATAAATTTATTTATTACTCTACTGATTTACTTATTACATACTGATTTACTTATATTCATTAACTTGCTAATGATTCATTTAAAGACTTCTTAGATTTGTTAATACTTCTTAGATTGTTAATATATTATAATTATAATGTATGTATGCATCAAATTATTTGTTCACTGTTTCATTTATTTAATTGTTTATATATCAATGTGTTTCAATTATATTATTTTATAATTAATCTACAAATCTACATAAAGGTAAGTATAAGTAGATATAAATCATGAATGAATAAAGAAATGAATAAATAAAAGGATTCTTATAAATATGTTGATGTATATACAAGTGAATAAAACAAAAAAGAATTGGGCATAGAGTTCAAAAGTCTTTAGTCAAATAATAATTATAAATTATTAAATTAAAGTAAGAAATATATACATCATTTCATGCATTTGAGCATTTGAGCATTCATTTCAAAATAAATGAACAAAACAAATGGACAAATCTGTAAGTAAATCAATAGACAAATTAATCTATAAAAGAATGAATAAAAATATTAATAACTGCATAAATAAAAGATAAATATATATTAAATAATTGGGTGCATGCATAAATGTCAAAAATATATAAATGAATAAAACAAAACAATTTATGAATAAATCAGTAAAAAAATGTACAAATAACTGAATAAATGAAGCAATGGGCAAATAAATAAATAAATGAACAAAATATAAAGGTCTAAATATTAATCACATAGACAGACAAATGAGTGAACATAAACATAAAAGCAATTAAATAATTAAAAGGATTAATAAATAAATTTATGTAATGTGTACATAAATTTGATAAAAAAAATATACAAATAAATCAATATACAAATAATACAAATAAATAAAAAATTATTAAATATATAAATAATTATATAACCAAAGGAATAAAGATATCAATAATTTTAAGAATATGTAATTAAACAAAGCAAAATGTATAAAAGCAAATTTTAATTTAACAAAGCAAAATGAAATAGGAGCTAGTCAAATGGATGAATAAATATATATATAAATAATTAAATAACTAAAATAGTAAATACATATAAATGACTTGATGCATACATAAGTGAACAAGAATGAAAACTAAGAATCATGTATATATTTATCATTTTAGTTATTTAATTATTTAAATATTTCATCTTTTTACACTTATTGTTTTATTTATTTATGCACATTTTAAATTATTTATATATTTATTTTTTCCATATTATTTACTATAAAATTTATACTTGTATCAAGGATACAAAAATAAATTATGTAGTAAATAATGATGATTTCTAAGTCTTACCAACTTGGAGGGTTGTTGCGAATCTCAAGAAAAAGCTAATTCTGAAACTAAAAAACTTGAATTAAATCTTAATCGCTAATACAACTGTACATGAAACACAAATACACAAATACATTCGTACATACATCAATATTTTATATTATTATGAGTATAAATATATAAAATATTAATATATTACGAAGTTTGAAAGCGAAAAAAAAAAAAAGAGTGAAATGCATTTCACATAGAATTATACTTATTTTATTAATCATCATCACTTTCAATATCAATCATCATTACCAGCATTATTAAGCATGCATTTGCAAATATATTTTATCTTCTATAACAGCAATTCTACAAGCAATCTATTTACTGCTTTTTGATACTTTTCAATATAAAAATTTTAACAACTCAATTTAGAAATATATTAATATGTTAAATCATAAATATGATTAAATCATAAATATGATTTCCTAAAGGAAATTTAACATATAATCTTCAAGATCAAGTCTCATTTAAACCTCCTATTTTCCTAGTTTCTACTTACTATATACTAACTAAATCCTTATTTCAATCACTTTATTCCTAAATCTAAAAGTAGTACCTTCCTCATTCAAAGATTTAGGGAATCTATCCATATAAAAATTTTCTTAATACAATTAAGATTAAGGATTGTACGAAATATAAATATAATATATCATTGTTGATTCCACCACACTTTGATCTCTGAAATAAATAAGAATGTTTATAAAAGATTAGTACAAAATTTTATAAAATACAGTTTCTTTCCAATTCAATACAGACTCACACGATCCCTACCTACACAGAATCTAATTTTACAAAATACAACTATATAATTTTCCATTTTATTACTCAGACTCACACCCTATCACATCATCCCTACCTACATAGAATATAATTTTATGAAATACAGTTATACCTTTCCAATTCATTATAGACTCACACCCTATCACACCATGCAAACAATATCCAAAGAATCTAATAAAATACGGTTATATCCTTCCAATTAATTGCAGAGTCACACCGTCCCTACCTATCCAAAGAATCTAATAAAATACAATCATACCTTTCCAATTAATTACAGAGTCACACCTTATGACACCATCCCTATCAACACAGAATCTAAATGCATTTCTCTCTGTTTTAAAGGAAGGTACTACCTATCTATACAAAAATCTATCTATCTAAATGATTTGTTTAGGGGCCCCTTCTATTTAAAAATAAACATAACCGAAAAAAAAGAGAGAAACATTATGTAAAATGTTTATTATGAGTGATGATTGATTGATTTCATTAATAGGTCCTGAAACGAATCAAATTATAAATAATTAGTAACATATAATTATTTATTAATCGATGATACAAAATTTTCTTGAAATAAATAACTGCTCTCCTAGAATTGATATGGACCTGAAACAAACTCAAATAAAGGATTAGCATAATGGTATAAAAAATATTCCAAACAAATATTGTAATTTTTTGGAAAAATTCGTAATATAATTATATAAAATGATAAATATAACGAACATTCAACATTATTGACTTCAAGAAATTCACAATTTCATAAAAACAATATTAATTCGAAATTTCAATGATTCTCTTCGTCAAAGAGAAAAACAAATATTACAGTAACATTTTCTGCGAGGAACGTGATAAGGGGTGCTGAAAAATAAAAGAATATAGCAGCCAGAAGGACTACTAAAATAAAAATATTTTCCACTCGATATGAATCGAACAACAAACCGCGAGTGGAATATTCATTTTGTATCGCAACACTAATAAAATAATATATTTTTTAATAAAATAACAAATTTTTTAAATCAATCGCGATGAGTGCTTTCTTATGCTTGCAATATTAATTAATTTATACTTAAAAAAAAAAAAAAAAAAACAAAGATATGGAAAAATCCCGGAAACAATCGATTATATTTACGCAACGTTACTCTACGCACTCAAATTTAAACAACGCAACACTAATAAAGAATGATTCAAGAAAAATCCAATGGTCTCCTTATTGATTACCATTGTATAATCACCCTTGTAGCTTCTTTAGCCACTTAAGGTGATTCAGGAACAGGAACGTGAGTTCTTCCACAATTCCAGTGAAAGAAATTTGGGCATTCAATATTCGCAACACTACTTGAACAAACGCGATTATTTATCAACGCAACGCTATATTTTAAAACAAACTATATTTTAAAACAAATATTTTAAAACTATGGAAATCGTTAATTCTGACTATAAATTATTATTATTAGTGATCAGAAATAAAGAATCTTAATCACAAAGATATAAATTTTACTTTATAAGAAATTTATACAATTCATAGCAAAAAAAAAAAATCGCGATATCTTATAATTCATATCTTATAATGCAAACGCGATTCTCATTTTATAAAGCAACATATGTAATAAAGGACTCTAATTCAACCCGTTATTAATCAATCGCAACACTAATAAAAACGCGATGCCCATGATGACTGGATCTTAATGATGGGCCGGCATGCAAAACGGCCAAACGATACAACAACAATTACTACATACTACTAAACGAGCACAGTGACAAAATAGTAACAATGACTTCCCATTCTTTGGACCCAAACAAGAACCAAAAAATGAGAAGCCATTCGTTGCAGCCCTCTTCGTGACAGTTTGTCGGGCCTCTTCGGTCTTCCTCCTTCGGGCGCAATGCCCGCTGAAACTTAAATCTAGGCTCGAGATTCACTAATCGCACTAATCAAAGAAAAAAAAAAGAAAAAGTCTAAATCGCGGAAACTGAGTGCACATGAATTGATTAACGATCTTAATGATCGTCCATCGTACGTGTGCAGAATCTCGAGCTCAACGTTCGTTTCGAAATCTTTCGCGACCGCGACCGCGGAAATTCGAAAATCGATGAGCAAAGCCAAAAACGAGTGGCATGCTCCACTCGTTTCAACCGGCTTCACTCTCGATTCTTCAAATTTTATTTCCTGAAACAGATTGTCACGCGAAAACGCGCCTACCCGATCAGAGACTGTGACAACCTGCCCGGCCCTACCTACTTATAATTAACATACACACCAGAAAGTATGCTACCTATCCTACCTAGCCCTATATTTAAAAAATAGCAAAACAGGCGCACCAACACACTCATTCAACGATTCTCACGCATAATACTCGGGCGCAAAATCCTACACTAGGAAAACGTCCCGGGACGCCTCCGACACCCGAGCTTGGCACACTACTTTCATACTCTAACTTTACGTACCATTTTCCTGAAATCGATTGACGATGGCTAGCGATCATTGCGTCAAATGTCATGAAAATATCTCTGAATGTGTATATCTCTATTTTAATTGTCAATATTTGTTAACAAAAAATATGCCTTTTATCATATCAAATCAAATTTGTTGTAATTTCAAAGTAAAAAATCCAATATTGTGGGTAATATTATTTGTGGATGTTGCGAATTGTAACGAGATTAATCGATAATAAATATGTTAAATATCTCGAGTTATATCGTATAGAATAACGTAAATCGTATAGAATAACTATTGAACGACGCAATTCCACAGCCTAACCACACACACAAAATGTGGAAAATACGTCGTGCACGATACACTAACGCATCGTCAATCGCTGAAAGATTTTTATTAGCTTATGAACTAAAATCATCATGCCCTTCGCCTCTCTCTCACCCAAGTAACACCTGGGCACGTGAGTGAGATCCTGGCAAAGAACACGGAAAGGATTAAACCTGAAAATCCTGAGCTAAAAAAAATTATTAGTACATCTAACGGACTAATGTTTTCTCACTTTCTCACTCTCTTAGATTTGCTCATTTGCTTTATTTCAAACTTTAATAAATTCTCTTTGTAAACTTTATGAATTTTCTTATTAATTTTAGCAAGCAAAAATATTGAAATATAGAATAAAGAAGAAATTTATTTTTGATATATTATAAAAATTGACTATATTAAATTTACGTATGACAATTAATAATAGAAAATAATTGACTCTAAAAAGAATTTCAATGAAAATAACCTCAGGCGATCTCTTTATCCAAACATGTTTTCGAAAACATAAAACTAGCGCAAAAACTTCTTGTTTAGATTCAGAAATCTACCTGTCGCGAAGTATCTTCTTGCACGTAATATTTCACATATTCTCTTACGGAAAAATAAATATTTTTACATTTAGAATCATACTTAAGTTTAAAAATAAATATCAAGTAATTAAATATTACGATGAAATGGAAAAAAATAAAATTATTATATAAATTGTTTATTACCATATCTATAACCATACACCATAACGATAATATCCACTATCAATTGTATTATTGTATAATTGTGTAATAATTCATATTTTTATATTGATATTGTAACGAAGTCGGATGGTATCCGACTTCTTCACAATTTTGAATTCATTTCATTATTTCTCACTTATTTGAATCTTAATTTTTATTCGTAAATAATATTTGTAACAATATTCATAAATATATGTTCATTCATTTTACAAATAATCGTAGAGAAAATAAATAAATCAATCATAGATCAATCAAACTACTAATTATTCATATCATTCTATATATTCATAATTAACGTGTTGTTTAATATTAAAATTAACTATCAATATCATCTTTACAAAAACGCGACGTGCAAGAAGATCTATCCTGATCTAATAAATAAAATACAAGAAAAATGTTACTATTCACGAGTATAATAAATACCCGTGGTCACTGTGCTCGTGCAAAATTCTACGTATACAACCAGTCATCCGTGTCGATACGGACCTTTCGTCCTACGACATGATTGAATGACCGGAGGAACATAAATGCATGCGACTCACCAATAGATGCGAAGAATCTGCATTGTCGTGGCCCAAGATGTCATCGCCAAATAGTCATCACGAGGAAGGGAGAACTGTAACCAAACATGAAACACTCTCATTAAAATTCTGATTATTTGAAAAAGTCGAAGCGAATAGAAAATGTATAAAAACAATTACCTCTTCGCGTGATGGATGACCGCCCTATTCCTCGAGGAACACTGATTCTACCCTGTACCGAAAACGAATAAAATTTCAAAAAAATAAAAAAAATAAAAATAAAAAACTACTAACGCGTCGATTTCAAATAGAAGCGGCGAACAAGCACTGACTCTAGTTTCGCGAATAATTATAGTAATTTAATTAGAGCTATTGTGCTCTAAATACTCTAAAAAACTATTACGAAGCAAACACTGAATCTACCGATCGCATTGCGCGCGATCACAAAAATTCTCTGGAAATAAAGTTGTATTAGTAATGAGTGGGAGGGGGGCGCGTGGAATCTATAGAAAAAGAAGCAAAATATTTTTTCTTTCTATCCAACATTTGTTTCGGAAAGAATTAACGTTTTTATTAAAACTCTGAATCGATTATTATCCATTTTTTTTCATGAATAAAAACATTTAAAATGGAACGATCATATCAAATTTAATGCAAAACTATTAATAATTATGATGAATGTTCATTATACATATAGGATAAAATACACGTTTACGTAATGACAAAGTATATCAAATAATAACGATCGAATGAATAAAGAATAAATACATACAATGCACGAGCGAAAAATCATACTTTTCTCTTTGAAAAAGTACAATGGCGTCCATGTTGGAATTTTTCCCGCCTTCCCGACCAATATATCGGCCCAGTAATAATCTGGTAATAATCTGTACAAAAGAAAACGAGATTTTTCAAATATACACGTGAAATCTATGAAATTAATCGGTCACAAATAAAAAATGAAGCAACGATCAAAGCATAAATTTTAATTCAAAAGATTGCCAAGTAATAATAATAATAATAATCGCGTATTTATTGAATAGTAATGATAGGAATGATAGGATGATTAAGAAAAAAATATGTACGTACTACGCAGCAAACAAATTAAAAGAAAAAGTGAAGTTTCTAATACGAATATGGATACACAAAGACGGTTAGCACAATTTCGGTTAACGAATTTTCGCGGGGGAGAGGTGGGGGTGGGGGGAGATGCGCGAGTCGAAACCTGTCGAAACTTGTCGAAGCCTGTCGAAGCCTGTCGAAGCCTGTCGAAACATGTCGAGCGTGGCAAAAAATACAAACACCTAATTTCTTAGAAAAGCTATGTTATGAACACACATTTTATTTTATCAGCTTCGACCATCATAACAACAAAACAGAAAAACTACATAAACGTTACAAAGAGACGCATTTAGAAACGAAATATGATCACCGATATAATATATATACGTATATAACCGATATGAAGTAAAATTGTTGTCTTCCTTTCGTTTCTTACAATATGTCGAAAAATTATAGAAATTTATTCTAAATAAATTTATTCTAATAAATTTATTCTAATAAATTTATTTGTCGAAAGTTACGAAACATTAAAATCAATCGTAAACCGTAAACCGTAAACCGTAAACCGTATATCGTAATATATGCACACTACAAATCATTTTTTCTTTCAAATTATCCCGAAAATCGATAATTCTTTCAAATGGCAATCAAAATCGTAAAACGAATGCGTAGGAAAAGTAGACGAAAGTGAAGCAACAAGTCTATTCGAATCTCGTCTCGACGAAACACGAATTACCGGTATTCAATGATCGAAAACACAAAAAAAACTCAAAATATCAATTAATTTCGACACTCAAAATAATAAAAGGATGATTAAATGAACGAAAATAATAATAATTTATAAATTCGTAGCAGAATTTGATCAAAATTACTTACTGCGCAGTAGAATTTTCCAAGCCGGCAGCGGTCACACGTCCTCACTTGTTCACTTTCCACTGAAGACTGACGCTGCGCGCCAAATTTCGCCAAGAAGCTCTCTCATTGGCTGGTAACGGAACTCGATTATATCGATCCTATCGATATTATTTCGATAATCGAAATCGTATGGAAAATTGAAATATTGCATGATATATTTTAATTTTTTTAATTAACAATATTAAAAATATATATTATTAATTTATTTGTATTATTAAATTTTAATTAATTGATTATTAATATCATTCCTCTATTCGTACATTTTCCATTATATAATTTATTTACTAATAATCGATTTATCGATTATTACCGACATTATCGATATATTTGTCCAATGATTTATTTGTACATTTTTTTACATGAAATCATTTATTTATTTAATCTTTATCCATTTATATATTTATTTATTCGTTTGTTTCTTTTTTTATATATATTATATATATATATATATATTTTTTTATATATATATAAGATATTATATATATATATATAAATATATATATAAATAATTTTTAAATATATATATATTTTTATATATATATAAAATAATTATGTTATGTATATATATATATAAATATATATATAAATAATTTTTAAATATATATATGTTTTATATATATATATATATATATATATATATATATATATATATATATATATATATATATATATATATATATAATAAATTATTATATATATATATATATATATAATATATATAAATAATATATATATATATAAATAATTATATATATATATAATAAATAAATTATAAATTTCTTGTAAACGTTCTTGTCTCATTCATTTAAGTAAATTATATATTTCAATTTCTATTTATTAATTTATTTATTTAATTATCATCATTATATCCCTACCCTATATATTTACTTATTAATATCATTGTGTATTACTTATATATTCATTAATTCATTTAAACAGTGTCTCGTTTCTAAATTTTTTTCTTATGTTCATTTATATCTCAAATTATTTATTTACTTAATTACTTACAGATTTATTCATTCATTTTATTCATTCAATGATTTATTTCTAGACTTTATTGGAGACTTTTCTTCATTTATATCATATGCATCATAAATTTATTTATTACTCTACTGATTTACTTATTACATACTGATTTACTTATATTCATTAACTTGCTAATGATTCATTTAAAGACTTCTTAGATTTGTTAATACTTCTTAGATTGTTAATATATTATAATTATAATGTATGTATGCATCAAATTATTTGTTCACTGTTTCATTTATTTAATTGTTTATATATCAATGTGTTTCAATTATATTATTTTATAATTAATCTACAAATCTACATAAAGGTAAGTATAAGTAGATATAAATCATGAATGAATAAAGAAATGAATAAATAAAAGGATTCTTATAAATATGTTGATGTATATACAAGTGAATAAAACAAAAAAGAATTGGGCATAGAGTTCAAAAGTCTTTAGTCAAATAATAATTATAAATTATTAAATTAAAGTAAGAAATATATACATCATTTCATGCATTTGAGCATTTGAGCATTCATTTCAAAATAAATGAACAAAACAAATGGACAAATCTGTAAGTAAATCAATAGACAAATTAATCTATAAAAGAATGAATAAAAATATTAATAACTGCATAAATAAAAGATAAATATATATTAAATAATTGGGTGCATGCATAAATGTCAAAAATATATAAATGAATAAAACAAAAAAATTTATGAATAAATCAGTAAAAAAATGTACAAATAACTGAATAAATGAAGCAATGGGCAAATAAATAAATAAATGAACAAAATATAAAGGTTTAAATATTAATCACATAGACAGACAAATGAGTGAACATAAACATAAAAGCAATTAAATAATTAAAAGGATTAATAAATAAATTTATGTAATGTGTACATAAATTTGATAAAAAAAATATACAAATAAATCAATATACAAATAATACAAATAAATAAAAAAATTATTAAATATATAAATAATTATATAACCAAAGGAATAAAGATATCAATAATTTTAAGAATATGTAATTAAACAAAGCAAAATGTATAAAAGCAAATTTTAATTTAACAAAGCAAAATGAAATAGGAGCTAGTCAAATGGATGAATAAATATATATATAAATAATTAAATAACTAAAATAGTAAATACATATAAATGACTTGATGCATACATAAGTGAACAAGAATGAAAACTAAGAATCATGTATATATTTATCATTTTAGTTATTTAATTATTTAAATATTTCATCTTTTTTTTACACTTATTGTTTTATTTATTTATGCACATTTTAAATTATTTATATATTTATTTTTTCCATATTATTTACTATAAAATTTATACTTGTATCAAGGATACAAAAATAAATTATGTAGTAAATAATGATGATTTCTAAGTCTTACCAACTTGGAGGGTTGTTGCGAATCTCAAGAAAAAGCTAATTCTGAAACTAAAAAACTTGAATTAAATCTTAATCGCTAATACAAATGTACATGAAACACAAATACACAAATACATTCGTACATACATCAATATTTTATATTATTATGAGTATAAATATATAAAATATTAATATATTACGAAGTTTGAAAGCGAAAAAAAAAGAGTGAAATGCATTTCACATAGAATTATACTTATTTTATTAATCATCATCACTTTCAATATCAATCATCATTACCAGCATTATTAAGCATGCATTTGCAAATATATTTTATCTTCTATAACAGCAATTCTACAAGCAATCTATTTACTGCTTTTTGATACTTTTCAATATAAAAATTTTAACAACTCAATTTAGAAATATATTAATATGTTAAATCATAAATATGATTAAATCATAAATATGATTTCCTAAAGGAAATTTAACATATAATCTTCAAGATCAAGTCTCATTTAAACCTCCTATTTTCCTAGTTTCTACTTACTATATACTAACTAAATCCTTATTTCAATCACTTTATTCCTAAATCTAAAAGTAGTACCTTCCTCATTCAAAGATTTAGGGAATCTATCCATATAAAAATTTTCTTAATACAATTAAGATTAAGGATTGTACGAAATATAAATATAATATATCATTGTTGATTCCACCACACTTTGATCTCTGAAATAAATAAGAATGTTTATAAAAGATTAGTACAAAATTTTATAAAATACAGTTTCTTTCCAATTCAATACAGACTCACACGATCCCTACCTACACAGAATCTAATTTTACAAAATACAACTATATAATTTTCCATTTTATTACTCAGACTCACACCCTATCACATCATCCCTACCTACATAGAATATAATTTTATGAAATACAGTTATACCTTTCCAATTCATTATAGACTCACACCCTATCACACCATGCAAACAATATCCAAAGAATCTAATAAAATACGGTTATATCCTTCCAATTAATTGCAGAGTCACACCGTCCCTACCTATCCAAAGAATCTAATAAAATACAATCATACCTTTCCAATTAATTACAGAGTCACACCTTATGACACCATCCCTATCAACACAGAATCTAAATGCATTTCTCTCTGTTTTAAAGGAAGGTACTACCTATCTATACAAAAATCTATCTATCTAAATGATTTGTTTAGGGGCCCCTTCTATTTAAAAATAAACATAACCGAAAAAAAAGAGAGAAACATTATGTAAAATGTTTATTATGAGTGATGATTGATTGATTTCATTAATAGGTCCTGAAACGAATCAAATTATAAATAATTAGTAACATATAATTATTTATTAATCGATGATACAAAATTTTCTTGAAATAAATAACTGCTCTCCTAGAATTGATATGGACCTGAAACAAACTCAAATAAAGGATTAGCATAATGGTATAAAAAATATTCCAAACAAATATTGTAATTTTTTTGGAAAAATTCGTAATATAATTATATAAAATGATAAATATAACGAACATTCAACATTATTGACTTCAAGAAATTCATAATTTCATAAAAACAATATTAATTCGAAATTTCAATGATTCTCTTCGACAAAGAGAAAACAAATATTACAGTAACATTTTCTGCGAGGAACGTGATAAGGGGTGCTGAAAAATAAAAGAATATAGCAGCCAGAAGGACTACTAAAATAAAAATATTTTCCACTCGATATGAATCGAACAACAAACCGCGAGTGGAATATTCATTTTGTATCGCAACACTAATAAAATAATATATTTTTTAATAAAATAACAAATTTTTTAAATCAATCGCGATGAGTGCTTTCTTATGCTTGCAATATTAATTAATTTATACTTACAAAAAAAAAAAAAAAAAACAAAGATATGGAAAAATCCCGGAAACAATCGATTATATTTACGCAACGTTACTCTACGCACTCAAATTTAAACAACGCAACACTAATAAAGAATGATTCAAGAAAAATCCAATGGTCTCCTTATTGATTACCATTGTATAATCACCCTTGTAGCTTCTTTAGCCACTTAAGGTGATTCAGGAACAGGAACGTGAGTTCTTCCACAATTCCAGTGAAAGAAATTTGGGCATTCAATATTCGCAACACTACTTGAACAAACGCGATTATTTATCAACGCAACGCTATATTTTAAAACAAACTATATTTTAAAACAAATATTTTAAAACTATGGAAATCGTTAATTCTGACTATAAATTATTATTATTAGTGATCAGAAATAAAGAATCTTAATCACAAAGATATAAATTTTACTTTATAAGAAATTTATACAATTCATAGCAAAAAAAAAAATCGCGATATCTTATAATTCATATCTTATAATGCAAACGCGATTCTCATTTTATAAAGCAACATATGTAATAAAGGACTCTAATTCAACCCGTTATTAATCAATCGCAACACTAATAAAAAACGCGATGCCCATGATGACTGGATCTTAATGATGGGCCGGCATGCAAAACGGCCAAACGATACAACAACAATTACTACATACTACTAAACGAGCACAGTGACAAAATAGTAACAATGACTTCCCATTCTTTGGACCCAAACAAGAACCAAAAAATGAGAAGCCATTCGTTGCAGCCCTCTTCGTGACAGTTTGTCGGGCCTCTTCGGTCTTCCTCCTTCGGGCGCAATGCCCGCTGAAACTTAAATCTAGGCTCGAGATTCACTAATCGCACTAATCAAAGAAAAAAAAAAGAAAAAAAAAAAGTCTAAATCGCGGAAACTGAGTGCACATGAATTGATTAACGATCTTAATGATCGTCCATCGTACGTGTGCAGAATCTCGAGCTCAACGTTCGTTTCGAAATCTTTCGCGACCGCGACCGCGGAAATTCGAAAAATCGATGAGCAAAGCCAAAAACGAGTGGCATGCTCCACTCGTTTCAACCGGCTTCACTCTCGATTCTTCAAATTTTATTTCCTGAAACAGATTGTCACGCGAAAACGCGCCTACCCGATCAGAGACTGTGACAACCTGCCCGGCCCTACCTACTTATAATTAACATACACACCAGAAAGTATGCTACCTATCCTACCTAGCCCTATATTTAAAAATAGCAAAACAGGCGCACCAACACACTCATTCAACGATTCTCACGCATAATACTCGGGCGCAAAATCCTACACTAGGAAAACGTCCCGGGACGCCTCCGACACCCGAGCTTGGCACACTACTTTCATACTCTAACTTTACGTACCATTTTCCTGAAATCGATTGACGATGGCTAGCGATCATTGCGTCAAATGTCATGAAAATATCTCTGAATGTGTATATCTCTATTTTAATTGTCAATATTTGTTAACAAAAAATATGCCTTTTATCATATCAAATCAAATTTGTTGTAATTTCAAAGTAAAAAATCCAATATTGTGGGTAATATTATTTGTGGATGTTGCGAATTGTAACGAGATTAATCGATAATAAATATGTTAAATATCTCGAGTTATATCGTATAGAATAACGTAAATCGTATAGAATAACTATTGAACGACGCAATTCCACAGCCTAACCACACACACAAAATGTGGAAAATACGTCGTGCACGATACACTAACGCATCGTCAATCGCTGAAAGATTTTTATTAGCTTATGAACTAAAATCATCATGCCCTTCGCCTCTCTCTCACCCAAGTAACACCTGGGCACGTGAGTGAGATCCTGGCAAAGAACACGGAAAGGATTAAACCTGAAAATCCTGAGCTAAAAAAAATTATTAGTACATCTAACGGACTAATGTTTTCTCACTTTCTCACTCTCTTAGATTTGCTCATTTGCTTTATTTCAAACTTTAATAAATTCTCTTTGTAAACTTTATGAATTTTCTTATTAATTTTAGCAAGCAAAAATATTGAAATATAGAATAAAGAAGAAATTTATTTTTGATATATTATAAAAATTGACTATATTAAATTTACGTATGACAATTAATAATAGAAAATAATTGACTCTAAAAAGAATTTCAATGAAAATAACCTCAGGCGATCTCTTTATCCAAACATGTTTTCGAAAACATAAAACTAGCGCAAAAACTTCTTGTTTAGATTCAGAAATCTACCTGTCGCGAAGTATCTTCTTGCACGTAATATTTCACATATTCTCTTACGGAAAAAATAAATATTTTTACATTTAGAATCATACTTAAGTTTAAAAATAAATATCAAGTAATTAAATATTACGATGAAATGGAAAAAATAAAATTATTATATAAATTGTTTATTACCATATCTATAACCATACACCATAACGATAATATCCACTATCAATTGTATTATTGTATAATTGTGTAATAATTCATATTTTTATATTGATATTGTAACGAAGTCGGATGGTATCCGACTTCTTCACAATTTTGAATTCATTTCATTATTTCTCACTTATTTGAATCTTAATTTTTATTCGTAAATAATATTTGTAACAATATTCATAAATATATGTTCATTCATTTTACAAATAATCGTAGAGAAAATAAATAAATCAATCATAGATCAATCAAACTACTAATTATTCATATCATTCTATATATTCATAATTAACGTGTTGTTTAATATTAAAATTAACTATCAATATCATCTTTACAAAAACGCGACGTGCAAGAAGATCTATCCTGATCTAATAAATAAAATACAAGAAAAATGTTACTATTCACGAGTATAATAAATACCCGTGGTCACTGTGCTCGTGCAAAATTCTACGTATACAACCAGTCATCCGTGTCGATACGGACCTTTCGTCCTACGACATGATTGAATGACCGGAGGAACATAAATGCATGCGACTCACCAATAGATGCGAAGAATCTGCATTGTCGTGGCCCAAGATGTCATCGCCAAATAGTCATCACGAGGAAGGGAGAACTGTAACCAAACATGAAACACTCTCATTAAAATTCTGATTATTTGAAAAAGTCGAAGCGAATAGAAAATGTATAAAAACAATTACCTCTTCGCGTGATGGATGACCGCCCTATTCCTCGAGGAACACTGATTCTACCCTGTACCGAAAACGAATAAAATTTCAAAAAAATAAAAAAAATAAAAATAAAAAACTACTAACGCGTCGATTTCAAATAGAAGCGGCGAACAAGCACTGACTCTAGTTTCGCGAATAATTATAGTAATTTAATTAGAGCTATTGTGCTCTAAATACTCTAAAAAACTATTACGAAGCAAACACTGAATCTACCGATCGCATTGCGCGCGATCACAAAAATTCTCTGGAAATAAAGTTGTATTAGTAATGAGTGGGAGGGGGGCGCGTGGAATCTATAGAAAAAGAAGCAAAATATTTTTTCTTTCTATCCAACATTTGTTTCGGAAAGAATTAACGTTTTTATTAAAACTCTGAATCGATTATTATCCATTTTTTTTCATGAATAAAAACATTTAAAATGGAACGATCATATCAAATTTAATGCAAAACTATTAATAATTATGATGAATGTTCATTATACATATAGGATAAAATACACGTTTACGTAATGACAAAGTATATCAAATAATAACGATCGAATGAATAAAGAATAAATACATACAATGCACGAGCGAAAAATCATACTTTTCTCTTTGAAAAAGTACAATGGCGTCCATGTTGGAATTTTTCCCGCCTTCCCGACCAATATATCGGCCCAGTAATAATCTGGTAATAATCTGAAAGATTACAAAAGAAAACGAGATTTTTCAAATATACACGTGAAATCTATGAAATTAATCGGTCACAAATAAAAAATGAAGCAACGATCAAAGCATAAATTTTAATTCAAAAGATTGCCAAGTAATAATAATAATAATAATCGCGTATTTATTGAATAGTAATGATAGGAATGATAGGATGATTAAGAAAAAAATATGTACGTACTACGCAGCAAACAAATTAAAAGAAAAAGTGAAGTTTCTAATACGAATATGGATACACAAAGACGGTTAGCACAATTTCGGTTAACGAATTTTCGCGGGGAGAGGTGGGGGTGGGGGGAGATGCGCGAGTCGAAACCTGTCGAAACTTGTCGAAGCCTGTCGAAGCCTGTCGAAACATGTCGAGCGTGGCAAAAAATACAAACACCTAATTTCTTAGAAAAGCTATGTTATGAACACACATTTTATCAGCTTCGACCATCATAACAACAAAACAGAAAAACTACATAAACGTTACAAAGAGACGCATTTAGAAACGAAATATGATCACCGATATAATATATATACGTATATAACCGATATGAAGTAAAATTGTTGTCTTCCTTTCGTTTCTTACAATATGTCGAAAAATTATAGAAATTTATTCTAAATAAATTTATTCTAATAAATTTATTCTAATAAATTTATTTGTCGAAAGTTACGAAACATTAAAATCAATCGTAAACCGTAAACCGTAAACCGTAAACCGTATATCGTAATATATGCACACTACAAATCATTTTTTCTTTCAAATTATCCCGAAAATCGATAATTCTTTCAAATGGCAATCAAAATCGTAAAACGAATGCGTAGGAAAAGTAGACGAAAGTGAAGCAACAAGTCTATTCGAATCTCGTCTCGACGAAACACGAATTACCGGTATTCAATGATCGAAAACACAAAAAAAACTCAAAATATCAATTAATTTCGACACTCAAAATAATAAAAGGATGATTAAATGAACGAAAATAATAATAATTTATAAATTCGTAGCAGAATTTGATCAAAATTACTTACTGCGCAGTAGAATTTTCCAAGCCGGCAGCGGTCACACGTCCTCACTTGTTCACTTTCCACTGAAGACTGACGCTGCGCGCCAAATTTCGCCAAGAAGCTCTCTCATTGGCTGGTAACGGAACTCGATTATATCGATCCTATCGATATTATTTCGATAATCGAAATCGTATGGAAAATTGAAATATTGCATGATATATTTTAATTTTTTAATTAACAATATTAAAAATATATATTATTAATTTATTTGTATTATTAAATTTTAATTAATTGATTATTAATATCATTCCTCTATTCGTACATTTTCCATTATATAATTTATTTACTAATAATCGATTTATCGATTATTACCGACATTATCGATATATTTGTCCAATGATTTATTTGTACATTTTTACATGAAATCATTTATTTATTTAATCTTTATCCATTTATATATTTATTTATTCGTTTGTTTCTTTTTTTATATATATATTATATATATATATATATATTTATATATATATAAGATATTATATATATATATATAAATATATATATAAATAATTTTTAAATATATATATATTTTTATATATATATAAAATATTATGTATATATATATATAAATATATATATAAATAATTTTAAATATATATATGTTTTTATATATATATATATATATATATATATATAATAAATTATTATATATATATATATATATATAATATATATAAATAATATATATATATATAAATAATTATATATATATATAATAAATAAATTATAAATTTCTTGTAAACGTTCTTGTCTCATTCATTTAAGTAAATTATATATTTCAATTTCTATTTATTAATTTATTTATTTAATTATCATCATTATATCCCTACCCTATATATTTACTTATTAATATCATTGTGTATTACTTATATATTCATTAATTCATTTAAACAGTGTCTCGTTTCTAAATTTTTTTCTTATGTTCATTTATATCTCAAATTATTTATTTACTTAATTACTTACAGATTTATTCATTCATTTTATTCATTCAATGATTTATTTCTAGACTTTATTGGAGACTTTTCTTCATTTATATCATATGCATCATAAATTTATTTATTACTCTACTGATTTACTTATTACATACTGATTTACTTATATTCATTAACTTGCTAATGATTCATTTAAAGACTTCTTAGATTTGTTAATACTTCTTAGATTGTTAATATATTATAATTATAATGTATGTATGCATCAAATTATTTGTTCACTGTTTCATTTATTTAATTGTTTATATATCAATGTGTTTCAATTATATTATTTTATAATTAATCTACAAATCTACATAAAGGTAAGTATAAGTAGATATAAATCATGAATGAATAAAGAAATGAATAAATAAAAGGATTCTTATAAATATGTTGATGTATATACAAGTGAATAAAACAAAAAAGAATTGGGCATAGAGTTCAAAAGTCTTTAGTCAAATAATAATTATAAATTATTAAATTAAAGTAAGAAATATATACATCATTTCATGCATTTGAGCATTTGAGCATTCATTTCAAAATAAATGAACAAAACAAATGGACAAATCTGTAAGTAAATCAATAGACAAATTAATCTATAAAAGAATGAATAAAAATATTAATAACTGCATAAATAAAAGATAAATATATATTAAATAATTGGGTGCATGCATAAATGTCAAAAATATATAAATGAATAAAACAAAACAATTTATGAATAAATCAGTAAAAAATGTACAAATAACTGAATAAATGAAGCAATGGGCAAATAAATAAATAAATGAACAAAATATAAAGGTCTAAATATTAATCACATAGACAGACAAATGAGTGAACATAAACATAAAAGCAATTAAATAATTAAAAGGATTAATAAATAAATTTATGTAATGTGTACATAAATTTGATAAAAAAAATATACAAATAAATCAATATACAAATAATACAAATAAATAAAAAATTATTAAATATATAAATAATTATATAACCAAAGGAATAAAGATATCAATAATTTTAAGAATATGTAATTAAACAAAGCAAAATGTATAAAAGCAAATTTTAATTTAACAAAGCAAAATGAAATAGGAGCTAGTCAAATGGATGAATAAATATATATATAAATAATTAAATAACTAAAATAGTAAATACATATAAATGACTTGATGCATACATAAGTGAACAAGAATGAAAACTAAGAATCATGTATATATTTATCATTTTAGTTATTTAATTATTTAAATATTTCATCTTTTTACACTTATTGTTTTATTTATTTATGCACATTTTAAATTATTTATATATTTATTTTTTCCATATTATTTACTATAAAATTTATACTTGTATCAAAGATACAAAAATAAATTATGTAGTAAATAATGATGATTTCTAAGTCTTACCAACTTGGAGGGTTGTTGCGAATCTCAAGAAAAGGTAAGGTAATTCTGAAACTAAAAAACTTGAATTAAATCTTAATCGCTAATACAAATGTACATGAAACACAAATACACAAATACATTCGTACATACATCAATATTTTATATTATTATGAGTATAAATATATAAAATATTAATATATTACGAAGTTTGAAAGCGAAAAAAAAAAAAAGAGTGAAATGCATTTCACATAGAATTATACTTATTTTATTAATCATCATCACTTTCAATATCAATCATCATTACCAGCATTATTAAGCATGCATTTGCAAATATATTTTATCTTCTATAACAGCAATTCTACAAGCAATCTATTTACTGCTTTTTGATACTTTTCAATATAAAAATTTTAACAACTCAATTTAGAAATATATTAATATGTTAAATCATAAATATGATTAAATCATAAATATGATTTCCTAAAGGAAATTTAACATATAATCTTCAAGATCAAGTCTCATTTAAACCTCCTATTTTCCTAGTTTCTACTTACTATATACTAACTAAATCCTTATTTCAATCACTTTATTCCTAAATCTAAAAGTAGTACCTTCCTCATTCAAAGATTTAGGAATCTATCCATATAAAAATTTTCTTAATACAATTAAGATTAAGGATTGTACGAAATATAAATATAATATATCATTGTTGATTCCACCACACTTTGATCTCTGAAATAAATAAGAATGTTTATAAAAGATTAGTACAAAATTTTATAAAATACAGTTTCTTTCCAATTCAATACAGACTCACACGATCCCTACCTACACAGAATCTAATTTTACAAAATACAACTATATAATTTTCCATTTTATTACTCAGACTCACACCCTATCACATCATCCCTACCTACATAGAATATAATTTTATGAAATACAGTTATACCTTTCCAATTCATTATAGACTCACACCCTATCACACCATGCAAACAATATCCAAAGAATCTAATAAAATACAATCATACCTTTCCAATTAATTACAGAGTCACACCTTATGACACCATCCCTATCAACACAGAATCTAAATGCATTTCTCTCTGTTTTAAAGGAAGGTACTACCTATCTATACAAAAATCTATCTATCTAAATGATTTGTTTAGGGGCCCCTTCTATTTAAAAATAAACATAACCGAAAAAAAAGAGAGAAACATTATGTAAAATGTTTATTATGAGTGATGATTGATTGATTTCATTAATAGGTCCTGAAACGAATCAAATTATAAATAATTAGTAACATATAATTATTTATTAATCGATGATACAAAATTTTCTTGAAATAAATAACTGCTCTCCTAGAATTGATATGGACCTGAAACAAACTCAAATAAAGGATTAGCATAATGGTATAAAAAATATTCCAAACAAATATTGTAATTTTTTGGAAAAATTCGTAATATAATTATATAAAATGATAAATATAACGAACATTCAACATTATTGACTTCAAGAAATTCACAATTTCATAAAAACAATATTAATTCGAAATTTCAATGATTCTCTTCGTCAAAGAGAAAAACAAATATTACAGTAACATTTTCTGCGAGGAACGTGATAAGGGGTGCTGAAAAATAAAAGAATATAGCAGCCAGAAGGACTACTAAAATAAAAATATTTTCCACTCGATATGAATCGAACAACAAACCGCGAGTGGAATATTCATTTTGTATCGCAACACTAATAAAATAATATTTTTTAATAAAATAACAAATTTTTTAAATCAATCGCGATGAGTGCTTTCTTATGCTTGCAATATTAATTAATTTATACTTAAAAAAAAAAAAAAAAAAACAAAGATATGGAAAAATCCCGGAAACAATCGATTATATTTACGCAACGTTACTCTACGCACTCAAATTTAAACAACGCAACACTAATAAAGAATGATTCAAGAAAAATCCAATGGTCTCCTTATTGATTACCATTGTATAATCACCCTTGTAGCTTCTTTAGCCACTTAAGGTGATTCAGGAACAGGAACGTGAGTTCTTCCACAATTCCAGTGAAAGAAATTTGGGCATTCAATATTCGCAACACTACTTGAACAAACGCGATTATTTATCAACGCAACGCTATATTTTAAAACAAACTATATTTTAAAACAAATATTTTAAAACTATGGAAATCGTTAATTCTGACTATAAATTATTATTATTAGTGATCAGAAATAAAGAATCTTAATCACAAAGATATAAATTTTACTTTATAAGAAATTTATACAATTCATAGCAAAAAAAAAAAATCGCGATATCTTATAATTCATATCTTATAATGCAAACGCGATTCTCATTTTATAAAGCAACATATGTAATAAAGGACTCTAATTCAACCCGTTATTAATCAATCGCAACACTAATAAAAAACGCGATGCCCATGATGACTGGATCTTAATGATGGGCCGGCATGCAAAACGGCCAAACGATACAACAACAATTACTACATACTACTAAACGAGCACAGTGACAAAATAGTAACAATGACTTCCCATTCTTTGGACCCAAACAAGAACCAAAAAATGAGAAGCCATTCGTTGCAGCCCTCTTCGTGACAGTTTGTCGGGCCTCTTCGGTCTTCCTCCTTCGGGCGCAATGCCCGCTGAAACTTAAATCTAGGCTCGAGATTCACTAATCGCACTAATCAAAGAAAAAAAAAAAGAAAAAAAAAAGTCTAAATCGCGGAAACTGAGTGCACATGAATTGATTAACGATCTTAATGATCGTCCATCGTACGTGTGCAGAATCTCGAGCTCAACGTTCGTTTCGAAATCTTTCGCGACCGCGACCGCGGAAATTCGAAAAATCGATGAGCAAAGCCAAAAACGAGTGGCATGCTCCACTCGTTTCAACCGGCTTCACTCTCGATTCTTCAAATTTTATTTCCTGAAACAGATTGTCACGCGAAAACGCGCCTACCCGATCAGAGACTGTGACAACCTGCCCGGCCCTACCTACTTATAATTAACATACACACCAGAAAGTATGCTACCTATCCTACCTAGCCCTATATTTAAAAATAGCAAAACAGGCGCACCAACACACTCATTCAACGATTCTCACGCATAATACTCGGGCGCAAAATCCTACACTAGGGAAAACGTCCCGGGACGCCTCCGACACCCGAGCTTGGCACACTACTTTCATACTCTAACTTTACGTACCATTTTCCTGAAATCGATTGACGATGGCTAGCGATCATTGCGTCAAATGTCATGAAAATATCTCTGAATGTGTATATCTCTATTTTAATTGTCAATATTTGTTAACAAAAAAATATGCCTTTTATCATATCAAATCAAATTTGTTGTAATTTCAAAGTAAAAAATCCAATATTGTGGGTAATATTATTTGTGGATGTTGCGAATTGTAACGAGATTAATCGATAATAAATATGTTAAATATCTCGAGTTATATCGTATAGAATAACGTAAATCGTATAGAATAACTATTGAACGACGCAATTCCACAGCCTAACCACACACACAAAATGTGGAAAATACGTCGTGCACGATACACTAACGCATCGTCAATCGCTGAAAGATTTTTATTAGCTTATGAACTAAAATCATCATGCCCTTCGCCTCTCTCTCACCCAAGTAACACCTGGGCACGTGAGTGAGATCCTGGCAAAGAACACGGAAAGGATTAAACCTGAAAATCCTGAGCTAAAAAAAATTATTAGTACATCTAACGGACTAATGTTTTCTCACTTTCTCACTCTCTTAGATTTGCTCATTTGCTTTATTTCAAACTTTAATAAATTCTCTTTGTAAACTTTATGAATTTTCTTATTAATTTTAGCAAGCAAAAATATTGAAATATAGAATAAAGAAGAAATTTATTTTTGATATATTATAAAAATTGACTATATTAAATTTACGTATGACAATTAATAATAGAAAATAATTGACTCTAAAAAGAATTTCAATGAAAATAACCTCAGGCGATCTCTTTATCCAAACATGTTTTCGAAAACATAAAACTAGCGCAAAAAACTTCTTGTTTAGATTCAGAAATCTACCTGTCGCGAAGTATCTTCTTGCACGTAATATTTCACATATTCTCTTACGGAAAAATAAATATTTTTACATTTAGAATCATACTTAAGTTTAAAAATAAATATCAAGTAATTAAATATTACGATGAAATGGAAAAAAATAAAATTATTATATAAATTGTTTATTACCATATCTATAACCATACACCATAACGATAATATCCACTATCAATTGTATTATTGTATAATTGTGTAATAATTCATATTTTTATATTGATATTGTAACGAAGTCGGATGGTATCCGACTTCTTCACAATTTTGAATTCATTTCATTATTTCTCACTTATTTGAATCTTAATTTTTATTCGTAAATAATATTTGTAACAATATTCATAAATATATGTTCATTCATTTTACAAATAATCGTAGAGAAAATAAATAAATCAATCATAGATCAATCAAACTACTAATTATTCATATCATTCTATATATTCATAATTAACGTGTTGTTTAATATTAAAATTAACTATCAATATCATCTTTACAAAAACGCGACGTGCAAGAAGATCTATCCTGATCTAATAAATAAAATACAAGAAAAATGTTACTATTCACGAGTATAATAAATACCCGTGGTCACTGTGCTCGTGCAAAATTCTACGTATACAACCAGTCATCCGTGTCGATACGGACCTTTCGTCCTACGACATGATTGAATGACCGGAGGAACATAAATGCATGCGACTCACCAATAGATGCGAAGAATCTGCATTGTCGTGGCCCAAGATGTCATCGCCAAATAGTCATCACGAGGAAGGGAGAACTGTAACCAAACATGAAACACTCTCATTAAAATTCTGATTATTTGAAAAAGTCGAAGCGAATAGAAAATGTATAAAAACAATTACCTCTTCGCGTGATGGATGACCGCCCTATTCCTCGAGGAACACTGATTCTACCCTGTACCGAAAACGAATAAAATTTCAAAAAAATAAAAAAAATAAAAATAAAAAACTACTAACGCGTCGATTTCAAATAGAAGCGGCGAACAAGCACTGACTCTAGTTTCGCGAATAATTATAGTAATTTAATTAGAGCTATTGTGCTCTAAATACTCTAAAAAACTATTACGAAGCAAACACTGAATCTACCGATCGCATTGCGCGCGATCACAAAAATTCTCTGGAAATAAAGTTGTATTAGTAATGAGTGGGAGGGGGGCGCGTGGAATCTATAGAAAAAGAAGCAAAATATTTTTTCTTTCTATCCAACATTTGTTTCGGAAAGAATTAACGTTTTTATTAAAACTCTGAATCGATTATTATCCATTTTTTTTCATGAATAAAAACATTTAAAATGGAACGATCATATCAAATTTAATGCAAAACTATTAATAATTATGATGAATGTTCATTATACATATAGGATAAAATACACGTTTACGTAATGACAAAGTATATCAAATAATAACGATCGAATGAATAAAGAATAAATACATACAATGCACGAGCGAAAAATCATACTTTTCTCTTTGAAAAAGTACAATGGCGTCCATGTTGGAATTTTTCCCGCCTTCCCGACCAATATATCGGCCCAGTAATAATCTGGTAATAATCTGTACAAAAGAAAACGAGATTTTTCAAATATACACGTGAAATCTATGAAATTAATCGGTCACAAATAAAAAATGAAGCAACGATCAAAGCATAAATTTTAATTCAAAAGATTGCCAAGTAATAATAATAATAATCGCGTATTTATTGAATAGTAATGATAGGAATGATAGGATGATTAAGAAAAAAATATGTACGTACTACGCAGCAAACAAATTAAAAGAAAAAGTGAAGTTTCTAATACGAATATGGATACACAAAGACGGTTAGCACAATTTCGGTTAACGAATTTTCGCGGGGGAGAGGTGGGGGTGGGGGGAGATGCGCGAGTCGAAACCTGTCGAAACTTGTCGAAGCCTGTCGAAGCCTGTCGAAACATGTCGAGCGTGGCAAAAAATACAAACACCTAATTTCTTAGAAAAGCTATGTTATGAACACACATTTTATTTTATCAGCTTCGACCATCATAACAACAAAACAGAAAAACTACATAAACGTTACAAAGAGACGCATTTAGAAACGAAATATGATCACCGATATAATATATATACGTATATAACCGATATGAAGTAAAATTGTTGTCTTCCTTTCGTTTCTTACAATATGTCGAAAAATTATAGAAATTTATTCTAAATAAATTTATTCTAATAAATTTATTCTAATAAATTTATTTGTCGAAAGTTACGAAACATTAAAATCAATCGTAAACCGTAAACCGTAAACCGTAAACCGTGTATCGTAATATATGCACACTACAAATCATTTTTTCTTTCAAATTATCCCGAAAATCGATAATTCTTTCAAATGGCAATCAAAATCGTAAAACGAATGCGTAGGAAAAGTAGACGAAAGTGAAGCAACAAGTCTATTCGAATCTCGTCTCGACGAAACACGAATTACCGGTATTCAATGATCGAAAACACAAAAAAAACTCAAAATATCAATTAATTTCGACACTCAAAATAATAAAAGGATGATTAAATGAACGAAAATAATAATAATTTATAAATTCGTAGCAGAATTTGATCAAAATTACTTACTGCGCAGTAGAATTTTCCAAGCCGGCAGCGGTCACACGTCCTCACTTGTTCACTTTCCACTGAAGACTGACGCTGCGCGCCAAATTTCGCCAAGAAGCTCTCTCATTGGCTGGTAACGGAACTCGATTATATCGATCCTATCGATATTATTTCGATAATCGAAATCGTATGGAAAATTGAAATATTGCATGATATATTTTAATTTTTTAATTAACAATATTAAAAATATATATTATTAATTTATTTGTATTATTAAATTTTAATTAATTGATTATTAATATCATTCCTCTATTCGTACATTTTCCATTATATAATTTATTTACTAATAATCGATTTATCGATTATTACCGACATTATCGATATATTTGTCCAATGATTTATTTGTACATTTTTTTACATCAAATCATTTATTTATTTAATCTTTATCCATTTATATATTTATTTATTCGTTTGTTTCTTTTTATATATATATTATATATATATATATATATATTTTTATATATATATAAGATATTATATATATATATATAAATATATATATAAATAATTTTTAAATATATATATATTTTTATATATATATAAAATATTATGTATATATATATATAAATATATATATAAATAATTTTTAAATATATATATGTTTTATATATATATATATATATATATATATATATATATATATATATAATATATATAAATAATATATATATATATAAATAATTATATATATATATAATAAATAAATTATAAATTTCTTGTAAACGTTCTTGTCTCATTCATTTAAGTAAATTATATATTTCAATTTCTATTTATTAATTTATTTATTTAATTATCATCATTATATCCCTACCCTATATATTTACTTATTAATATCATTGTGTATTACTTATATATTCATTAATTCATTTAAACAGTGTCTCGTTTCTAAATTTTTTTCTTATGTTCATTTATATCTCAAATTATTTATTTACTTAATTACTTACAGATTTATTCATTCATTTTATTCATTCAATGATTTATTTCTAGACTTTATTGGAGACTTTTCTTCATTTATATCATATGCATCATAAATTTATTTATTACTCTACTGATTTACTTATTACATACTGATTTACTTATATTCATTAACTTGCTAATGATTCATTTAAAGACTTCTTAGATTTGTTAATACTTCTTAGATTGTTAATATATTATAATTATAATGTATGTATGCATCAAATTATTTGTTCACTGTTTCATTTATTTAATTGTTTATATATCAATGTGTTTCAATTATATTATTTTATAATTAATCTACAAATCTACATAAAGGTAAGTATAAGTAGATATAAATCATGAATGAATAAAGAAATGAATAAATAAAAGGATTCTTATAAATATGTTGATGTATATACAAGTGAATAAAACAAAAAAGAATTGGGCATAGAGTTCAAAAGTCTTTAGTCAAATAATAATTATAAATTATTAAATTAAAGTAAGAAATATATACATCATTTCATGCATTTGAGCATTTGAGCATTCATTTCAAAATAAATGAACAAAACAAATGGACAAATCTGTAAGTAAATCAATAGACAAATTAATCTATAAAAGAATGAATAAAAATATTAATAACTGCATAAATAAAAGATAAATATATATTAAATAATTGGGTGCATGCATAAATGTCAAAAATATATAAATGAATAAAACAAAACAATTTATGAATAAATCAGTAAAAAAATGTACAAATAACTGAATAAATGAAGCAATGGGCAAATAAATAAATAAATGAACAAAATATAAAGGTTTAAATATTAATCACATAGACAGACAAATGAGTGAACATAAACATAAAAGCAATTAAATAATTAAAAGGATTAATAAATAAATTTATGTAATGTGTACATAAATTTGATAAAAAAAATATACAAATAAATCAATATACAAATAATACAAATAAATAAAAAAATTATTAAATATATAAATAATTATATAACCAAAGGAATAAAGATATCAATAATTTTAAGAATATGTAATTAAACAAAGCAAAATGTATAAAAGCAAGAGCTAGTCAAATGGATGAATAAATATATATATAAATAATTAAATAACTAAAATAGTAAATACATATAAATGACTTGATGCATACATAAGTGAACAAGAATGAAAACTAAGAATCATGTATATATTTATCATTTTAGTTATTTAATTATTATAAATATTTCATCTTTTTTTTACACTTATTGTTTTATTTATTTATGCACATTTTAAATTATTTATATATTTATTTTTTCCATATTATTTACTATAAAATTTATACTTGTGTCAAGAATATATAATATATTTCATAAATTTATTTTTTCATTTACTTATTACTTTATTGATTTATTTATATTTAGATAATGATTTGTCTGTAGATTTTTATATCTTGTTGTTTTATATATTTCATAATTTTATTTATTTATTTATTTATTTATTACTTTATTGATACATTTTCATTCACTAGTGATTTATTTATATATTTCTTAGTTTTTTTAGTTTCATTTATGTGCATCAAATTATATATTTATTTTTTTATTTGATTATTTATCTAGATTTCTTAAAAGACTTCTCTGTTTTATTTATTTTTATTTTGAATTTGTTCCTTTATTTCTTGAGTTATTTTTATGTATGTATTTATTTAATCATTTTATCTTCTAAATTACTTATAGATTCCTTTAAATTCTAGAATTTCTTTCTTTTGTTCATTTATACAGATATATATATATATTTATAATTATTTTTTTATGTAATTATTTATCCATTTATTCATTTGTTTAATGATTTATATATTTCCTTTTTTGTAGACTTATTAATAATAAAAATTAATTATTAAACTATATATAATTATATACTTATTATGATTATAATATATCAATATATTAAAAACTAAATAATAAAAGAGTAAATAAATAAATAAGTTCATATATAAATAAACAAAACAAGAAGTTTTATAAATATATCTATAAATATACATATACAAATAAATATGTAAATGTAAATAAAATATACAGTAAATAAATTTATGTATACATAAATAAAACAAAACAAAATACAAATAGATCATTAGACAAATAAATGAATAAATATATAAAAAATTAAATAAAAGAAAGAATAAATAAATAAATAAAGAAATTGATGCATATATAAGTAGATAAAACAAAATGTTTATAAATTAATCATCAGATAGAAAATAATAAATAATGATAAAAATTTATAAATATATATTTAAAATAAGTGATAAATAAATAAATTGATACATACATAAGGTAATATATCTAAAAAGCTGAAATTGAATTAAATAAATAAATAAATTTATAAGTGATTTATATTTAATTTATAATTTAATATAATTTATATAATAAGTAAAAGAATAAATAATAATTTAGTAAATATATAAATAAGTAAAATTATCATATTTATATATAAGCGATATAAATCACTAGACAAATGAATAATAAACAATTAATAATAAACAAACGAATAAACAATTAAATAATATAAATTATAATAGAAAAATTATTTTTCGCAATATGCATAAGTAAAAGCATATTGCGAAGTTCAAACCGGCTAAAAACGATTATAATCTCGCCTCAGTTATTAGGTTAACTTTAAATAAAAAAAACTTTGATTTTGAAATCACTTCCTATTAAACTTTTAGATAAAATACATCGCATTCTATTTTTATCTAAATTTAATTTTTATTTTATTCCAACTTTTAAGTTTTAATTTTATTTTTATTCATTAGTTAACTTTTAATTTTTATTTTATTTTACTTGAATTTTTTATTTTATGTAATTTCTAACTTTTAATTTGTACGTTTATATTTAAAGATTCTTGTTTCTAATTTTATATTAAATTAAAATTAAAATTCTAAAATAAATTATTCCGACCTTGTTAAATAATAATTCTTATTAAATTAAAAAATTTAGTTTAATCATTTTTTAAAATATTCATCTAATTATATAAATGTTTATATCTTGTATCTTATCAAAAATTTCTTTCCATTTTTCATATGTTATAATTTTTGAAAATCGTAAAAGAATTAAATTAAAACTTATTTACACATATCAAAGTTATTTTCAATTGATTATATTATTATATGTTTTTTACGTAAAATAATATTTAGAATACGTTTACATAGTTATAAATCGAAAATAATATCATAAAATTAATTTTAATTTGTAAAAATATAATTTTTATATTTGTTATTGTAAAAAAATTATTAAATTTATAAATTAACAGTAAAAATTTCGAAATTATTATAATAATTATTCTTTACATAAAATGGTATTAAAAATATTTCAATACAATCATATATATAAATCAAAAATTAATTTCTTTTACGAAAACATATTTTGAATGTAGATAAGTCTACAAGATTAAAAACATTTGTTGTCACACATGGAAATATTTAAAAGTTAGTCTTAATTTTTTAATATTTTCCATTTAAAATTAAAGAATTAAAACTTCCATCACGGATTTGAGAGCGAATTCACAAATTTTTCCATGCAATCGTCGAATTGTATTTGTAAAATTGTTTTCGGGAAATGATGTATTCGGCTAAGTAAAAAATCAAATCTTTATATTTTAATCGCGTTAGTTAACAGTGGACCAAGCGTTCGGAAATAACACGGGGCCATTATCACGAACTGATACGATAACTCTGGAACGTATTACTATATAACTGTACATTGCAATTTAGCCAACGATTCTGCCGGCAACTCGTGCAACTGGTACAATCCCGGATTATTGCTTGCAATGCAAGCTTTGCATGCTACGTCCGGTATGTGTGGTTTTGAATCGTTGGAATATAGCAAGAACTCCACGGCTTGAGGTGCGCTGATGTCTCAGACCGTTGCCCCGGGACCATGTAAAATCTCAACCGATTGGATACGTTATGGATCGTTAACGGAAACGTAGACAAAAACTGATAAGACAAGGAGGATCTACGTGTTATTGGAATCGTAAAATTCTAACTCTATGCGAATAAATTTGTATGGATTCAAAACCGGAAAATTAATCGATGTGAATGTAAATGTTGAATGATCGATTAGAATAGAAGCAATTGACATTTTGTATGTAGCTACGTATATTTTCTCGTTTTTTTTTTTCTTTTTTCTTTTTTTTTTTTTTAATATGATGATTATTCGTCTTTTTAATAGATTAAATTTTTTAAAATTCTTTAATAATTTTTTAAATTATTATGAATCGTAAGAAATATTAAATTCATCACAATAGTCATTGTAAAAATATTCATCTGTTTTTTTTATATTTTTAATTTTATTATTCGGAATTGAAAATTTCAGTCGTATTGAAATTTGTTGAGATTTTAATTGGATTGAAAATTATTTTTGAAAGAAACGATAAAAAATAAAAATTTGCGCAATCCACCAACGTAATAATTTATTTTAACAAAAAAATATGAAGATCGATGATAATTTCTGCCTGCATTTTATATATTTTATTATAGAATTTTATCGAATTTTGATGAAAAATTATAATTTAGCCAACGAAAATTCAATATCTTGTTATAAAAAACCTCTTTTGACAAATTTGAATTTTATTCAACAATATTTTATAATATTCTGTTTCAACTTCTTTCGCTTTACACGAACTTTCTGTACAATGTAATTTCGTATGTGAAATAATTTACGTATGTGAATAATTTACTGTGACAAAATATAAATTGTATCAAGTTATCACGTGCTACATAGAATCGTTACTTTATTATTTATAACAACCGTATGGACATAGATAGACAGTTTCATTGGCAATCCCTATGGATTGACAGAAACTAAATAATTTTTCGAACACTTTGAAAGCGATGGCTTGACACGAAAGGGTAACTTGTGAAAGCGTGAAAAAGGATGTTGTCACGAATCGATATTGTTAAATTGATGTTAGTCATCGTTCAATTTTGTCGAGATGATCAATCAGTACTAGGTTTACAGAGTATAAATATTTTCAACGATGTATCTATAAACTTACTACCAACATAACTAAAAATAATAATTTTTATTATATCACAATATCTACACTATGTGTATATATATATATATATATAATTACAATAAAATTTGGAGATATTTTTTTAAAAAAGTGAAATAATAATATTAAAATTTTATCTAGCTCTCTTTGTATATTTTCAGATTGAAATGCATATTACTTTTTTTTATGGAAAACATAAAATATACATATATACAATTCAATTAAAAGAAATGAAAACAGACTTCAATATCTTTTAAATATTTTCTACTTTCGAATCAAAACCAATATGATTTTTCAATATTGACCAATAAAATTTTCTATTATTTTTAAGATTATTTTATTTTTTTAAATTACATAAAATGATTTGAAGAATTTCTCAGAAAACAACTGTATTTGTAATATAATATTATATATCCTAACTGACATCCGAAACTAAACTGTATTTTCTTTTTTTTATCACAAAGAAAAAAATATCTTGAAATTAGATAAAAAAAAAAAAAAAAAAATCAAAATAATAATTTTCTCAATATACCATCTTATACATCATCATTGATCAACCAACTTTCTTTACTCTCCTCTCACTTCAATCTCACCTACGTCTCTATTCTTAAAGAAAATTACACGATCGCAACGATCGTAATAAATATCCTGCTCCATATCATTCGAAATCACTATGTACTACGTGATTCAAATTCGTGAAACGCTCATCCATGCTCATAAATTACGGTTAATCGCGTTTTCGATGCACGCGCTTTCAGAGTTCAGCCACAGTGATCTCTGAAGCTAGAAACGCGCGATTTTCACCATTTCGATTCTCGAAATACGATTTCGCTTCGGCGCCATCTGCAAGAACATCTAATTGTGTTCACGCGGTAAATTAAAGGAAACTAACAGGCCAAGTTTATTGATTTAGTCTGACGATTACAGCTTGTCTTAACCATTACATCGAGTATGACTACGATAGTGGCGGAAATTCTCGGCGACTCCCGCGATTTGCCCTTATTGTTTGCAGTTTCAACCCTTGTGCATTCCAGTTCGCACCAATCAGTAACAATTGCTCGAGGTGATGGTTTCAGATGTGAATCTGCACAGATAGTTTCCCTAATTAGTTACGATTCTAATCGTATGAAGTATTGAGAATGCGATTTTGTATAGAAAAAATTTTTTTCTGTGATATAAATATATTCGTTAGGATTAAAAAAAAGGGGGAACGTATCGTGTCGAGAATTTTAATTTTTCATGTTGAGAATTAATTTGAATTTTTGTTTTTTTTTATCCTTTTTATTACCTTTTTAGATTAGTTTTTCATTGTTGTTGTAATAGATATAAAAGTTAAAATTTAATTTGATTTAATTTCATCTGATTATTCGAAAATAAAGAAATTTGCTTATTTTTTTAGTTTGATGCGATTTTTGATTTCTTTTTTAAGAGATAAATTATAATATTGGAACAATTTACGAATGTTAAATTATTAAATTTCAAAGTTCTATAGAGATTGAATTTTATGCCAATTCTATCTCAATTAATTAAAATTTTATAAATAAAGTTGTGACAATTTTTCTCGTGTTTCTCATATCGATAAATCACTCCTTAAAAATATCTAACAAAATTTAAATCAAATACATATATTCCTTACGGATAAATAAAAGTTAAATATACTTAAAGAAGATTGTTTTTAACTAAATAGTTCATTAAGAGATTAGCGTATCGCTTAAACGAAAATCGAAAAAATATCGAAAGACAACAGGTTAATCAACGAAAAGAGACATATTATATAGATCAGAAACCACAAACTAGAAGCAACCTGTATCTCTTGTAAACAATACAATATTCTCTTATATACTATGTAAAGTTTGAAAGAAGAAATAATAAAATATACTTCTTCTATGTTGTTGGATACATACAATTGAAGAAATTGAAAAAAATAACTTTTCAAAAAGAAATAATGCGAAGAAAAAATAAAGTGTTATGGAATATTTTCTTTATTCAATCAGCTGATAATAATCTTGTTGTTGTTTTCCAAAAATAATAAAAATATTGAAAAAAGAAGCAGTTTGATAAATAAATTACAAATATTTATACAAACATGAATAAAGAAATGGAAATCAAATAGAGATTCTCTTTATTCTTCCTTATGCGTAAAATTATTTAAATATTTATTATTATTATTATTATTATTACGTAAAAATTAATTAAAATTTATTAAATTTTAATTAAAAATTTATTATTATTTCGTAAATTCTTGAGCAAAAGTCAAAGAATCATTTTCAAAATTATTTTATTTTAAAAGATAGACAAGGGATTGATATCTATTCATATCTTTCCCAAGGAAATACTTCGAGAATGGCCATAGTAATATTCCGCAATGAAATACGTAATAATATACCACGTCAAATAGCAAGCAAACTTTATTATACGATCTTATATGCCATAAATTCAAATTTATTTAATCAACATCAATATTTTTATATACTGAGCTATCAAATATGATCTATTCGAATCTTATCTTAAAATAAAGTTTCTCGCACAAAATTCGTAATGGACGATTTTTTCTCAAAATTAAATTTTATTTGATTCTTTCCACAATTATACGATTTTCATCTCTAAATATAACGCTTATTTTCTATCCGATAAGAGTGTATTTTTAAGTAAAAAAAAAGAAAAAAAATCTAATAATAATAAATAATAATCTAAAAATAACAATAAAATGGAAATATTGCAACGAATTGATCTAACGACCTCCATCAATTTCCATTTCACTTAACATCAACACTATGATCTTTTGGACACAGGGATACGCCACTACGGCACCCTCGACGCGTGTCGCTCTCATGAAAGCCCACCCTTCGAAACATGACAACCGAGGGTCTTAGGGGAAAAAAGTGCTCGTACGCGGTTGACAAATTGGAGTATTCCTCACCGACACTAGGAATGAGAATGTCGACGTGGGTCGATGGTTCCCCGCAGGTAAATACCGCGAACGGTTATGCAAGGAATGGCGGAGGGTTGAAATCGTGCACCGGATGAAGGAAGGAAGGAGCGGTGCGTGCGATGCGAGACCGTGGACGAGAGAGGGATGAATGGTCGAAGAAAGAAAGGAGAATGAAGAGATGTAAAAGCGTTGTTGACTGAGTAGGATGCTTTATTTACCTATTCTTCCGCTTTATTTATTTATTATGGTGAAAATGGTAGGTATTAAGCGAAGTATTAATTCTTGACTGAAATTCAGCGCGATAACGAAAAGCTGGCCAAGATCTCTCGATCGATCATTTTGTGGAATTTCGAATAGAATTTAGAATTGAATAAATTATGATTAACGTATCTTCCCTTTTTTTCTTTTTTCTTTTCGCTTTTGAATCGATAGTTACGAATTGCTTGTATTTTGTTAATGAAATATAATGAAATAAAAAGTAACGTTCCTTGTGATTATCTAAAATCATTTTTCCAAAAGTATCTCATATAAATAAAATATTTCGAATTATTTTTAAAAATTATATAAAAAAATTATATAACAAAGTATTATTTTAAAAGGTTTTAAAAATAATGTAATATCGTGTTTCTACTATCATCTTATTTTTGTAAACACGTTAAATTTGAATGAGAAAATCGGAAAATCCTAAAATAAAAGCAATCGTGCACACGCGTGACAAATTGGTTTTTGTATAAAACGAATATGAAAGGAATTGTTGTCATAAATCACGTCAATAAATTACAGTTTAAACGTTGACATCTGAAATGATTCTTTCACGCGCAGTTTGCATTGAAAACATTTTTACAAATTTCTGATAGTCCTGATTGAATTCTAATCATATTTTTAATTTCGTTACACTATACTTGTAACGATGACTTTTTATATTAATCGCAATAAAGATGATTATAGTTCAACTATTTATCATCCATATAATATTCGTTATAAATAATACATGACAAAGTTTCTCTTAAGTATTAATTTTCTTTACTCATTCTTTTTTAGATAATAATAACCAAATTTCCATACAAAATACTATTAAAGAAACTATATATTCGCTACAAGAAAAATAATCGACTTGTTTACAATCTGCTCTTCTTAAAATTACTATTTTTCAAAGTATTAAAAAAAATTTTAGGTCTCCATGTATTCATTTAATTTTTAAATATTAATTTTTAAAATTAAAATATGTTGCTTTCGCAGATCTAAAATTCAAATACAATTTATTTTTTCCAACAATCTTTCTTTATTACAGAGGAATGTGATAAAAATTTTCTTCTCGAAATATTAAAAAAAAAATTTTAATAAAGGAAGACAAAGATATGTATGTGTAAAATAAAATATACCTCGCAGTCGCATGACATGAATCATAGCTGAAATATTATGAATAATAATACAAATAAATTATATTGCAAAATGTATTTTAAATAAGCATTGCAACTTTAATTAATCTAACTAATTCCGAGGCTGAGAAATGTTAGATAAGAAGTAACTGAAATTTCTGTAAACAAGCCAAGATTCCAAGTTATGTCGCGTCTGATGTGTGTCAGCCCACTGAAATCTACATCACAAGTAATTACAGTAAAATACAGAATCACCACAATTATTCCTTGGTAAAATAAGCATGACTGAGATATGGTCGAATTACACATTCTTAAAATTATTGATATCTTTATTCCTTTGGTTATATAATTATTTATATATTTAATAATTTTTTTATTTATTTGTATTATTTGTATATTGATTTATTTGTATATTTTTTTTATCAAATTTATGTACACATTACATAAATTTATTTATTAATCCTTTTAATTATTTAATTGCTTTTATGTTTATGTTCACTCATTTGTCTGTCTATGTGATTAATATTTAGACCTTTATATTTTGTTCATTTATTTATTTATTTGCCCATTGCTTCATTTATTCAGTTATTTGTACATTTTTTTACTGATTTATTCATAAATTTTTTTGTTTTATTCATTTATATATTTTTGACATTTATGCATGCACCCAATTATTTAATATATATTTATCTTTTATTTATGCAGTTATTAATATTTTTATTCATTCTTTTATAGATTAATTTGTCTATTGATTTACTTACAGATTTGTCCATTTGTTTTGTTCATTTATTTTGAAATGAATGCTCAAATGCTCAAATGCATGAAATGATGTATATATTTCTTACTTTAATTTAATAATTTATAATTATTATTTGACTAAAGACTTTTGAACTCTATGCCCAATTCTTTTTTGTTTTATTCACTTGTATATACATCAACATATTTATAAGAATCCTTTTATTTATTCATTTCTTTATTCATTCATGATTTATATCTACTTATACTTACCTTTATGTAGATTTGTAGATTAATTATAAAATAATATAATTGAAACACATTGATATATAAACAATTAAATAAATGAAACAGTGAACAAATAATTTGATGCATACATACATTATAATTATAATATATTAACAATCTAAGAAGTATTAACAAATCTAAGAAGTCTTTAAATGAATCATTAGCAAGTTAATGAATATAAGTAAATCAGTATGTAATAAGTAAATCAGTAGAGTAATAAATAAATTTATGATGCATATGATATAAATGAAGAAAAGTCTAGAAATAAATCATTGAATGAATAAAATGAATGAATAAATCTGTAAGTAATTAAGTAAATAAATAATTTGAGATATAAATGAACATAAGAAAAAAATTTAGAAACGAGACACTGTTTAAATGAATTAATGAATATATAAGTAATACACAATGATATTAATAAGTAAATATATAGGGTAGGGATATAATGATGATAATTAAATAAATAAATTAATAAATAGAAATTGAAATATATAATTTACTTAAATGAATGAGACAAGAACGTTTACAAGAAATTTATAATTTATTTATTATATATATATATAATTATTTATATATATATATATTATTTATATATATTATATATATATATATATATATATATATATATATATATATATATATATAAAAACATATATATATTTAAAAATTATTTATATATATATTTATATATATATATACATAATATTTTATATATATATAAAAATATATATATATTTAAAATTATTTATATATATATTTATATATATATATATAATATCTTATATATATATAAAAAAATATATATATATATATATAATATATATAAAAAAAGAAACAAACGAATAAATAAATATATAAATGGATAAAGATTAAATAAATAAATGATTTCATGTAAAAAAATGTACAAATAAATCATTGGACAAATATATCGATAATGTCGGTAATAATCGATAAATCGATTATTAGTAAATAAATTATATAATGGAAAATGTACGAATAGAGGAATGATATTAATAATCAATTAATTAAAATTTAATAATACAAATAAATTAATAATATATATTTTTAATATTGTTAATTAAAAAAATTAAAATATATCATGCAATATTTCAATTTTCCATACGATTTCGATTATCGAAATAATATCGATAGGATCGATATAATCGAGTTCCGTTACCAGCCAATGAGAGAGCTTCTTGGCGAAATTTGGCGCGCAGCGTCAGTCTTCAGTGGAAAGTGAACAAGTGAGGACGTGTGACCGCTGCCGGCTTGGAAAATTCTACTGCGCAGTAAGTAATTTTGATCAAATTCTGCTACGAATTTATAAATTATTATTATTTTCGTTCATTTAATCATCCTTTTATTATTTTGAGTGTCGAAATTAATTGATATTTTGAGTTTTTTTTGTGTTTTCGATCATTGAATACCGGTAATTCGTGTTTCGTCGAGACGAGATTCGAATAGACTTGTTGCTTCACTTTCGTCTACTTTTCCTACGCATTCGTTTTACGATTTTGATTGCCATTTGAAAGAATTATCGATTTTCGGGATAATTTGAAAGAAAAATGATTTGTAGTGTGCATATATTACGATATACGGTTTACGGTTTACGGTTTACGATTGATTTTAATGTTTCGTAACTTTCGACAAATAAATTTATTAGAATAAATTTATTAGAATAAATTTATTTAGAATAAATTTCTATAATTTTTCGACATATTGTAAGAAACGAAAGGAAGACAACAATTTTACTTCATATCGGTTATATACGTATATATATTATATCGGTGATCATATTTCGTTTCTAAATGCGTCTCTTTGTAACGTTTATGTAGTTTTTCTGTTTTGTTGTTATGATGGTCGAAGCTGATAAAATAAAATGTGTGTTCATAACATAGCTTTTCTAAGAAATTAGGTGTTTGTATTTTTTGCCACGCTCGACATGTTTCGACAGGCTTCGACAGGCTTCGACAAGTTTCGACAGGTTTCGACTCGCGCATCTCCCCCCACCCCCACCTCTCCCCGCGAAAATTCGTTAACCGAAATTGTGCTAACCGTCTTTGTGTATCCATATTCGTATTAGAAACTTCACTTTTTCTTTTAATTTGTTTGCTGCGTAGTACGTACATATTTTTTCTTAATCATCCTATCATTCCTATCATTACTATTCAATAAATACGCGATTATTATTATTATTACTTGGCAATCTTTTGAATTAAAATTTATGCTTTGATCGTTGCTTCATTTTTTATTTGTGACCGATTAATTTCATAGATTTCACGTGTATATTTGAAAAATCTCGTTTTCTTTTGTACAGATTATTACCAGATTATTACTGGGCCGATATATTGGTCGGGAAGGCGGGAAAAATTCCAACATGGACGCCATTGTACTTTTTCAAAGAGAAAAGTATGATTTTTCGCTCGTGCATTGTATGTATTTATTCTTTATTCATTCGATCGTTATTATTTGATATACTTTGTCATTACGTAAACGTGTATTTTATCCTATATGTATAATGAACATTCATCATAATTATTAATAGTTTTGCATTAAATTTGATATGATCGTTCCATTTTAAATGTTTTTATTCATGAAAAAAAATGGATAATAATCGATTCAGAGTTTTAATAAAAACGTTAATTCTTTCCGAAACAAATGTTGGATAGAAAGAAAAAATATTTTGCTTCTTTTTCTATAGATTCCACGCGCCCCCCTCCCACTCATTACTAATACAACTTTATTTCCAGAGAATTTTTGTGATCGCGCGCAATGCGATCGGTAGATTCAGTGTTTGCTTCGTAATAGTTTTTTAGAGTATTTAGAGCACAATAGCTCTAATTAAATTACTATAATTATTCGCGAAACTAGAGTCAGTGCTTGTTCGCCGCTTCTATTTGAAATCGACGCGTTAGTAGTTTTTTATTTTTATTTTTTTTATTTTTTTGAAATTTTATTCGTTTTCGGTACAGGGTAGAATCAGTGTTCCTCGAGGAATAGGGCGGTCATCCATCACGCGAAGAGGTAATTGTTTTTATACATTTTCTATTCGCTTCGACTTTTTCAAATAATCAGAATTTTAATGAGAGTGTTTCATGTTTGGTTACAGTTCTCCCTTCCTCGTGATGACTATTTGGCGATGACATCTTGGGCCACGACAATGCAGATTCTTCGCATCTATTGGTGAGTCGCATGCATTTATGTTCCTCCGGTCATTCAATCATGTCGTAGGACGAAAGGTCCGTATCGACACGGATGACTGGTTGTATACGTAGAATTTTGCACGAGCACAGTGACCACGGGTATTTATTATACTCGTGAATAGTAACATTTTTCTTGTATTTTATTTATTAGATCAGGATAGATCTTCTTGCACGTCGCGTTTTTGTAAAGATGATATTGATAGTTAATTTTAATATTAAACAACACGTTAATTATGAATATATAGAATGATATGAATAATTAGTAGTTTGATTGATCTATGATTGATTTATTTATTTTCTCTACGATTATTTGTAAAATGAATGAACATATATTTATGAATATTGTTACAAATATTATTTACGAATAAAAATTAAGATTCAAATAAGTGAGAAATAATGAAATGAATTCAAAATTGTGAAGAAGTCGGATACCATCCGACTTCGTTACAATATCAATATAAAAATATGAATTATTACACAATTATACAATAATACAATTGATAGTGGATATTATCGTTATGGTGTATGGTTATAGATATGGTAATAAACAATTTATATAATAATTTTATTTTTTCCATTTCATCGTAATATTTAATTACTTGATATTTATTTTTAAACTTAAGTATGATTCTAAATGTAAAAATATTTATTTTTTCCGTAAGAGAATATGTGAAATATTACGTGCAAGAAGATACTTCGCGACAGGTAGATTTCTGAATCTAAACAAGAAGTTTTTTGCGCTAGTTTTATGTTTTCGAAAACATGTTTGGATAAAGAGATCGCCTGAGGTTATTTTCATTGAAATTCTTTTTAGAGTCAATTATTTTCTATTATTAATTGTCATACGTAAATTTAATATAGTCAATTTTTATAATATATCAAAAATAAATTTCTTCTTTATTCTATATTTCAATATTTTTGCTTGCTAAAATTAATAAGAAAATTCATAAAGTTTACAAAGAGAATTTATTAAAGTTTGAAATAAAGCAAATGAGCAAATCTAAGAGAGTGAGAAAGTGAGAAAACATTAGTCCGTTAGATGTACTAATAATTTTTTTTAGCTCAGGATTTTCAGGTTTAATCCTTTCCGTGTTCTTTGCCAGGATCTCACTCACGTGCCCAGGTGTTACTTGGGTGAGAGAGAGGCGAAGGGCATGATGATTTTAGTTCATAAGCTAATAAAAATCTTTCAGCGATTGACGATGCGTTAGTGTATCGTGCACGACGTATTTTCCACATTTTGTGTGTGTGGTTAGGCTGTGGAATTGCGTCGTTCAATAGTTATTCTATACGATTTACGTTATTCTATACGATATAACTCGAGATATTTAACATATTTATTATCGATTAATCTCGTTACAATTCGCAACATCCACAAATAATATTACCCACAATATTGGATTTTTTACTTTGAAATTACAACAAATTTGATTTGATATGATAAAAGGCATATTTTTTGTTAACAAATATTGACAATTAAAATAGAGATATACACATTCAGAGATATTTTCATGACATTTGACGCAATGATCGCTAGCCATCGTCAATCGATTTCAGGAAAATGGTACGTAAAGTTAGAGTATGAAAGTAGTGTGCCAAGCTCGGGTGTCGGAGGCGTCCCGGGACGTTTTCCTAGTGTAGGATTTTGCGCCCGAGTATTATGCGTGAGAATCGTTGAATGAGTGTGTTGGTGCGCCTGTTTTGCTATTTTTAAATATAGGGCTAGGTAGGATAGGTAGCATACTTTCTGGTGTGTATGTTAATTATAAGTAGGTAGGGCCGGGCAGGTTGTCACAGTCTCTGATCGGGTAGGCGCGTTTTCGCGTGACAATCTGTTTCAGGAAATAAAATTTGAAGAATCGAGAGTGAAGCCGGTTGAAACGAGTGGAGCATGCCACTCGTTTTTGGCTTTGCTCATCGATTTTTCGAATTTCCGCGGTCGCGGTCGCGAAAGATTTCGAAACGAACGTTGAGCTCGAGATTCTGCACACGTACGATGGACGATCATTAAGATCGTTAATCAATTCATGTGCACTCAGTTTCCGCGATTTAGACTTTTTTTCTTTTTTTTCTTTGATTAGTGCGATTAGTGAATCTCGAGCCTAGATTTAAGTTTCAGCGGGCATTGCGCCCGAAGGAGGAAGACCGAAGAGGCCCGACAAACTGTCACGAAGAGGGCTGCAACGAATGGCTTCTCATTTTTTGGTTCTTGTTTGGGTCCAAAGAATGGGAAGTCATTGTTACTATTTTGTCACTGTGCTCGTTTAGTAGTATGTAGTAATTGTTGTTGTATCGTTTGGCCGTTTTGCATGCCGGCCCATCATTAAGATCCAGTCATCATGGGCATCGCGTGTTTTATTAGTGTTGCGATTGATTAATAACGGGTTGAATTAGAGTCCTTTATTACATATGTTGCTTTATAAAATGAGAATCGCGTTTGCATTATAAGATATGAATTATAAGATATCGCGATTTTTTTTTTTGCTATGAATTGTATAAATTTCTTATAAAGTAAAATTTATATCTTTGTGATTAAGATTCTTTATTTCTGATCACTAATAATAATAATTTATAGTCAGAATTAACGATTTCCATAGTTTTAAAATATTTGTTTTAAAATATAGTTTGTTTTAAAATATAGCGTTGCGTTGATAAATAATCGCGTTTGTTCAAGTAGTGTTGCGAATATTGAATGCCCAAATTTCTTTCACTGGAATTGTGGAAGAACTCACGTTCCTGTTCCTGAATCACCTTAAGTGGCTAAAGAAGCTACAAGGGTGATTATACAATGGTAATCAATAAGGAGACCATTGGATTTTTCTTGAATCATTCTTTATTAGTGTTGCGTTGTTTAAATTTGAGTGCGTAGAGTAACGTTGCGTAAATATAATCGATTGTTTCGGGATTTTTCCATATCTTTGTTTTTTTTTTTTTTTTTTTAAGTATAAATTAATTAATATTGCAAGCATAAGAAAGCACTCATCGCGATTGATTTAAAAATTTGTTATTTTATTAAAAATATATTATTTTATTAGTGTTGCGATACAAAATGAATATTCCACTCGCGGTTTGTTGTTCGATTCATATCGAGTGGAAAATATTTTTATTTTAGTAGTCCTTCTGGCTGCTATATTCTTTTATTTTTCAGCACCCCTTATCACGTTCCTCGCAGAAAATGTTACTGTAATATTTGTTTTTCTCTTTGACGAAGAGAATCATTGAAATTTCGAATTAATAATTCGATAATTGTTTTTATGAAATTATGAATTTCTTGAAGTCAATAATGTTGAATGTTCGTTATATTTATCATTTTATATAATTATATTACGAATTTTTCCAAAAAAATTACAATATTTGTTTGGAATATTTTTATACCATTATGCTAATCCTTTATTTGAGTTTGTTTCAGGTCCATATCAATTCTAGGAGAGCAGTTATTTATTTCAAGAAAATTTTGTATCATCGATTAATAAATAATTATATGTTACTAATTATTTATAATTTGATTCGTTTCAGGACCTATTAATGAAATCAATCAATCATCACTCATAATAAACATTTTACATAATGTTTCTCTCTTTTCGGTTATGTTTATTTTTAAATAGAAGGGGCCCCTAAACAAATCATTTAGATAGATAGATTTTTGTATAGATAGGTAGTACCTTCCTTTAAAACAGAGAGAAATGCATTTAGATTCTGTGTTGATAGGGATGGTGTCATAAGGTGTGACTCTGTAATTAATTGGAAAGGTATGATTGTATTTTATTAGATTCTTTGGATAGGTAGGGACGGTGTGACTCTGCAATTAATTGGAAGGATATAACCGTATTTTATTAGATTCTTTGGATATTGTTTGCATGGTGTGATAGGGTGTGAGTCTATAATGAATTGGAAAGGTATAACTGTATTTCATAAAATTATATTCTATGTAGGTAGGGATGATGTGATAGGGTGTGAGTCTGAGTAATAAAATGGAAAATTATATAGTTGTATTTTGTAAAATTAGATTCTGTGTAGGTAGGGATCGTGTGAGTCTGTATTGAATTGGAAAGAAACTGTATTTTATAAAATTTTGTACTAATCTTTTATAAACATTCTTATTTATTTCAGAGATCAAAGTGTGGTGGAATCAATGATATATTATATATTATATTTATATGATATATTATATTATATATGATGATATATTATATTTATATTTCGTACAATCCTTAATCTTAATTGTATTAAGAAAATTTTTATATGGATAGATTCCCTAAATCTTTGAATGAGGAAGGTACTACTTTTAGATTTAGGAATAAAGTGATTGAAATAAGGATTTAGTTAGTATATAGTAAGTAGAAACTAGGAAAATAGGAGGTTTAAATGAGACTTGATCTTGAAGATTATATGTTAAATTTCCTTTAGGACTATGTTAAATCATATTTATGATTTAACATATTAATATATTTCTAAATTGAGTTGTTAAAATTTTTATATTGAAAAGTATCAAAAAGCAGTAAATAGATTGCTTGTAGAATTGCTGTTATAGAAGATAAAATATATTTGCAAATGCATGCTTAATAATGCTGGTAATGATGATTGATATTGAAAGTGATGATGATTAATAAAATAAGTATAATTCTATGTGAAATGCATTTCACTCTTTTTTTTTTTTTCGCTTTCAAACTTCGTAATATATTAATATTTTATATATTTATACTCATAATAATATAAAATATTGATGTATGTACGAATGTATTTGTGTATTTGTGTTTCATGTACATTTGTATTAGCGATTAAGATTTAATTCAAGTTTTTTAGTTTCAGAATTAGCTTTTTCTTGAGATTCGCAACAACCCTCCAAGTTGGTAAGACTTAGAAATCATCATTATTTACTACATAATTTATTTTTGTATCCTTGATACAAGTATAAATTTTATAATAAATAATATGGAAAAATAAATATATAAATAATTTAAAATGTGCATAAATAAATAAAACAATAAGTGTAAAAAAAAGATGAAATATTTAAATAATTAAATAACTAAAATGATAAATATATACATGATTCTTAGTTTTCATTCTTGTTCACTTATGTATGCATCAAGTCATTTATATGTATTTACTATTTTAGTTATTTAATTATTTATATATATATTTATTCATCCATTTGACTAGCTCCTATTTCATTTTGCTTTGTTAAATTAAAATTTGCTTTTATACATTTTGCTTTGTTTAATTACATATTCTTAAAATTATTGATATCTTTATTCCTTTGGTTATATAATTATTTATATATTTAATAATTTTTTATTTATTTGTATTATTTGTATATTGATTTATTTGTATATTTTTTTTATCAAATTTATGTACACATTACATAAATTTATTTATTAATCCTTTTAATTATTTAATTGCTTTTATGTTTATGTTCACTCATTTGTCTGTCTATGTGATTAATATTTAAACCTTTATATTTTGTTCATTTATTTATTTATTTGCCCATTGCTTCATTTATTCAGTTATTTGTACATTTTTTTACTGATTTATTCATAAATTTTTTGTTTTATTCATTTATATATTTTTGACATTTATGCATGCACCCAATTATTTAATATATATTTATCTTTTATTTATGCAGTTATTAATATTTTTATTCATTCTTTTATAGATTAATTTGTCTATTGATTTACTTACAGATTTGTCCATTTGTTTTGTTCATTTATTTTGAAATGAATGCTCAAATGCTCAAATGCATGAAATGATGTATATATTTCTTACTTTAATTTAATAATTTATAATTATTATTTGACTAAAGACTTTTGAACTCTATGCCCAATTCTTTTTTGTTTTATTCACTTGTATATACATCAACATATTTATAAGAATCCTTTTATTTATTCATTTCTTTATTCATTCATGATTTATATCTACTTATACTTACCTTTATGTAGATTTGTAGATTAATTATAAAATAATATAATTGAAACACATTGATATATAAACAATTAAATAAATGAAACAGTGAACAAATAATTTGATGCATACATACATTATAATTATAATATATTAACAATCTAAGAAGTATTAACAAATCTAAGAAGTCTTTAAATGAATCATTAGCAAGTTAATGAATATAAGTAAATCAGTATGTAATAAGTAAATCAGTAGAGTAATAAATAAATTTATGATGCAAAATTATGATATAAATGAAGAAAAGTCTCCAATAAAGTCTAGAAATAAATCATTGAATGAATAAAATGAATGAATAAATCTGTAAGTAATTAAGTAAATAAATAATTTGAGATATAAATGAACATAAGAAAAAAATTTAGAAACGAGACACTGTTTAAATGAATTAATGAATATATAAGTAATACACAATGATATTAATAAGTAAATATATAGGGTAGGGATATAATGATGATAATTAAATAAATAAATTAATAAATAGAAATTGAAATATATAATTTACTTAAATGAATGAGACAAGAACGTTTACAAGAAATTTATTATATATATATATATATATATATATATATATATATATATATAAAATATATATATATATAAAATTATATATATATATTTATATATATATATATATATATATATAATATTTTATATATAAAAATATATATATATTTAAAAATTATTTATATATATATTTATATATATATATATAATATTTTATATATATATAAAAATATATATATATATATATATATATATATAATATATATATAAAAAAAAACAAACGAATAAATAAATATATAAATGGATAAAGATTAAATAAATAAATGATTTCATGTAAAAAAATGTACAAATAAATCATTGGACAAATATATCGATAATGTCGGTAATAATCGATAAATCGATTATTAGTAAATAAATTATATAATGGAAAATGTACGAATAGAGGAATGATATTAATAATCAATTAATTAAAATTTAATAATACAAATAAATTAATAATATATATTTTTAATATTGTTAATTAAAAAATTAAAATATATCATGCAATATTTCAATTTTCCATACGATTTCGATTATCGAAATAATATCGATAGGATCGATATAATCGAGTTCCGTTACCAGCCAATGAGAGAGCTTCTTGGCGAAATTTGGCGCGCAGCGTCAGTCTTCAGTGGAAAGTGAACAAGTGAGGACGTGTGACCGCTGCCGGCTTGGAAAATTCTACTGCGCAGTAAGTAATTTTGATCAAATTCTGCTACGAATTTATAAATTATTATTATTTTCGTTCATTTAATCATCCTTTTATTATTTTGAGTGTCGAAATTAATTGATATTTTGAGTTTTTGTGTTTTCGATCATTGAATACCGGTAATTCGTGTTTCGTCGAGACGAGATTCGAATAGACTTGTTGCTTCACTTTCGTCTACTTTTCCTACGCATTCGTTTTACGATTTTGATTGCCATTTGAAAGAATTATCGATTTTCGGGATAATTTGAAAGAAAAAATGATTTGTAGTGTGCATATATTACGATATACGGTTTACGGTTTACGGTTTACGGTTTACGATTGATTTTAATGTTTCGTAACTTTCGACAAATAAATTTATTAGAATAAATTTATTAGAATAAATTTATTTAGAATAAATTTCTATAATTTTTGACATATTGTAAGAAACGAAAGGAAGACAACAATTTTACTTCATATCGGTTATATACGTATATATATTATATCGGTGATCATATTTCGTTTCTAAATGCGTCTCTTTGTAACGTTTATGTAGTTTTTCTGTTTTGTTGTTATGATGGTCGAAGCTGATAAAATGTGTGTTCATAACATAGCTTTTCTAAGAAATTAGGTGTTTGTATTTTTTGCCACGCTCGACATGTTTCGACAGGCTTCGACAGGCTTCGACAAGTTTCGACAGGTTTCGACTCGCGCATCTCCCCCCACCCCCACCTCTCCCCGCGAAAATTCGTTAACCGAAATTGTGCTAACCGTCTTTGTGTATCCATATTCGTATTAGAAACTTCACTTTTTCTTTTAATTTGTTTGCTGCGTAGTACGTACATATTTTTTCTTAATCATCCTATCATTCCTATCATTACTATTCAATAAATACGCGATTATTATTATTATTATTACTTGGCAATCTTTTGAATTAAAATTTATGCTTTGATCGTTGCTTCATTTTTTATTTGTGACCGATTAATTTCATAGATTTCACGTGTATATTTGAAAAATCTCGTTTTCTTTTGTAATCTTTCAGATTATTACCAGATTATTACTGGGCCGATATATTGGTCGGGAAGGCGGGAAAAATTCCAACATGGACGCCATTGTACTTTTTCAAAGAGAAAAGTATGATTTTTCGCTCGTGCATTGTATGTATTTATTCTTTATTCATTCGATCGTTATTATTTGATATACTTTGTCATTACGTAAACGTGTATTTTATCCTATATGTATAATGAACATTCATCATAATTATTAATAGTTTTGCATTAAATTTGATATGATCGTTCCATTTTAAATGTTTTTATTCATGAAAAAAAATGGATAATAATCGATTCAGAGTTTTAATAAAAACGTTAATTCTTTCCGAAACAAATGTTGGATAGAAAGAAAAATATTTTGCTTCTTTTTCTATAGATTCCACGCGCCCCCTCCACTCATTACTAATACAACTTTATTTCCAGAGAATTTTTGTGATCGCGCGCAATGCGATCGGTAGATTCAGTGTTTGCTTCGTAATAGTTTTTTAGAGTATTTAGAGCACAATAGCTCTAATTAAATTACTATAATTATTCGCGAAACTAGAGTCAGTGCTTGTTCGCCGCTTCTATTTGAAATCGACGCGTTAGTAGTTTTTATTTTTATTTTTTTATTTTTTGAAATTTTATTCGTTTTCGGTACAGGGTAGAATCAGTGTTCCTCGAGGAATAGGGCGGTCATCCATCACGCGAAGAGGTAATTGTTTTTATACATTTTCTATTCGCTTCGACTTTTTCAAATAATCAGAATTTTAATGAGAGTGTTTCATGTTTGGTTACAGTTCTCCCTTCCTCGTGATGACTATTTGGCGATGACATCTTGGGCCACGACAATGCAGATTCTTCGCATCTATTGGTGAGTCGCATGCATTTATGTTCCTCCGGTCATTCAATCATGTCGTAGGACGAAAGGTCCGTATCGACACGGATGACTGGTTGTATACGTAGAATTTTGCACGAGCACAGTGACCACGGGTATTTATTATACTCGTGAATAGTAACATTTTTCTTGTATTTTATTTATTAGATCAGGATAGATCTTCTTGCACGTCGCGTTTTTGTAAAGATGATATTGATAGTTAATTTTAATATTAAACAACACGTTAATTATGAATATATAGAATGATATGAATAATTAGTAGTTTGATTGATCTATGATTGATTTATTTATTTTCTCTACGATTATTTGTAAAATGAATGAACATATATTTATGAATATTGTTACAAATATTATTTACGAATAAAAATTAAGATTCAAATAAGTGAGAAATAATGAAATGAATTCAAAATTGTGAAGAAGTCGGATACCATCCGACTTCGTTACAATATCAATATAAAAATATGAATTATTACACAATTATACAATAATACAATTGATAGTGGATATTATCGTTATGGTGTATGGTTATAGATATGGTAATAAACAATTTATATAATAATTTTATTTTTTCCATTTCATCGTAATATTTAATTACTTGATATTTATTTTTAAACTTAAGTATGATTCTAAATGTAAAAATATTTATTTTTCCGTAAGAGAATATGTGAAATATTACGTGCAAGAAGATACTTCGCGACAGGTAGATTTCTGAATCTAAACAAGAAGTTTTTGCGCTAGTTTTATGTTTTCGAAAACATGTTTGGATAAAGAGATCGCCTGAGGTTATTTTCATTGAAATTCTTTTTAGAGTCAATTATTTTCTATTATTAATTGTCATACGTAAATTTAATATAGTCAATTTTTATAATATATCAAAAATAAATTTCTTCTTTATTCTATATTTCAATATTTTTGCTTGCTAAAATTAATAAGAAAATTCATAAAGTTTACAAAGAGAATTTATTAAAGTTTGAAATAAAGCAAATGAGCAAATCTAAGAGAGTGAGAAAGTGAGAAAACATTAGTCCGTTAGATGTACTAATAATTTTTTTTAGCTCAGGATTTTCAGGTTTAATCCTTTCCGTGTTCTTTGCCAGGATCTCACTCACGTGCCCAGGTGTTACTTGGGTGAGAGAGAGGCGAAGGGCATGATGATTTTAGTTCATAAGCTAATAAAAATCTTTCAGCGATTGACGATGCGTTAGTGTATCGTGCACGACGTATTTTCCACATTTTGTGTGTGTGGTTAGGCTGTGGAATTGCGTCGTTCAATAGTTATTCTATACGATTTACGTTATTCTATACGATATAACTCGAGATATTTAACATATTTATTATCGATTAATCTCGTTACAATTCGCAACATCCACAAATAATATTACCCACAATATTGGATTTTTTACTTTGAAATTACAACAAATTTGATTTGATATGATAAAAGGCATATTTTTTTGTTAACAAATATTGACAATTAAAATAGAGATATACACATTCAGAGATATTTTCATGACATTTGACGCAATGATCGCTAGCCATCGTCAATCGATTTCAGGAAAATGGTACGTAAAGTTAGAGTATGAAAGTAGTGTGCCAAGCTCGGGTGTCGGAGGCGTCCCGGGACGTTTTCCCTAGTGTAGGATTTTGCGCCCGAGTATTATGCGTGAGAATCGTTGAATGAGTGTGTTGGTGCGCCTGTTTTGCTATTTTTTAAATATAGGGCTAGGTAGGATAGGTAGCATACTTTCTGGTGTGTATGTTAATTATAAGTAGGTAGGGCCGGGCAGGTTGTCACAGTCTCTGATCGGGTAGGCGCGTTTTCGCGTGACAATCTGTTTCAGGAAATAAAATTTGAAGAATCGAGAGTGAAGCCGGTTGAAACGAGTGGAGCATGCCACTCGTTTTTGGCTTTGCTCATCGATTTTTCGAATTTCCGCGGTCGCGGTCGCGAAGATTTCGAAACGAACGTTGAGCTCGAGATTCTGCACACGTACGATGGACGATCATTAAGATCGTTAATCAATTCATGTGCACTCAGTTTCCGCGATTTAGACTTTTTTTTTTCTTTTTTTTTTCTTTGATTAGTGCGATTAGTGAATCTCGAGCCTAGATTTAAGTTTCAGCGGGCATTGCGCCCGAAGGAGGAAGACCGAAGAGGCCCGACAAACTGTCACGAAGAGGGCTGCAACGAATGGCTTCTCATTTTTTGGTTCTTGTTTGGGTCCAAAGAATGGGAAGTCATTGTTACTATTTTGTCACTGTGCTCGTTTAGTAGTATGTAGTAATTGTTGTTGTATCGTTTGGCCGTTTTGCATGCCGGCCCATCATTAAGATCCAGTCATCATGGGCATCGCGTTTTTTATTAGTGTTGCGATTGATTAATAACGGGTTGAATTAGAGTCCTTTATTACATATGTTGCTTTATAAAATGAGAATCGCGTTTGCATTATAAGATATGAATTATAAGATATCGCGATTTTTTTTTTTTGCTATGAATTGTATAAATTTCTTATAAAGTAAAATTTATATCTTTGTGATTAAGATTCTTTATTTCTGATCACTAATAATAATAATTTATAGTCAGAATTAACGATTTCCATAGTTTTAAAATATTTGTTTTAAAATATAGTTTGTTTTAAAATATAGCGTTGCGTTGATAAATAATCGCGTTTGTTCAAGTAGTGTTGCGAATATTGAATGCCCAAATTTCTTTCACTGGAATTGTGGAAGAACTCACGTTCCTGTTCCTGAATCACCTTAAGTGGCTAAAGAAGCTACAAGGGTGATTATACAATGGTAATCAATAAGGAGACCATTGGATTTTTCTTGAATCATTCTTTATTAGTGTTGCGTTGTTTAAATTTGAGTGCGTAGAGTAACGTTGCGTAAATATAATCGATTGTTTCCGGGATTTTTCCATATCTTTGTTTTTTTTTTTTTTTTTTTTTAAGTATAAATTAATTAATATTGCAAGCATAAGAAAGCACTCATCGCGATTGATTTAAAAAATTTGTTATTTTATTAAAAAATATATTATTTTATTAGTGTTGCGATACAAAATGAATATTCCACTCGCGGTTTGTTGTTCGATTCATATCGAGTGGAAAATATTTTTATTTTAGTAGTCCTTCTGGCTGCTATATTCTTTTATTTTTCAGCACCCCTTATCACGTTCCTCGCAGAAAATGTTACTGTAATATTTGTTTTTCTCTTTGTCGAAGAGAATCATTGAAATTTCGAATTAATAATTCGATAATTCGATAATTTTTATGAAATTATGAATTTCTTGAAGTCAATAATGTTGAATGTTCGTTATATTTATCATTTTATATAATTATATTACGAATTTTTCCAAAAAATTACAATATTTGTTTGGAATATTTTTTATACCATTATGCTAATCCTTTATTTGAGTTTGTTTCAGGTCCATATCAATTCTAGGAGAGCAGTTATTTATTTCAAGAAAATTTTGTATCATCGATTAATAAATAATTATATGTTACTAATTATTTATAATTTGATTCGTTTCAGGACCTATTAATGAAATCAATCAATCATCACTCATAATAAACATTTTACATAATGTTTCTCTCTTTTTTTTCGGTTATGTTTATTTTTAAATAGAAGGGGCCCCTAAACAAATCATTTAGATAGATAGATTTTTGTATAGATAGGTAGTACCTTCCTTTAAAACAGAGAGAAATGCATTTAGATTCTGTGTTGATAGGGATGGTGTCATAAGGTGTGACTCTGTAATTAATTGGAAAGGTATGATTGTATTTTATTAGATTCTTTGGATAGGTAGGGACGGTGTGACTCTGCAATTAATTGGAAGGATATAACCGTATTTTATTAGATTCTTTGGATATTGTTTGCATGGTGTGATAGGGTGTGAGTCTATAATGAATTGGAAAGGTATAACTGTATTTCATAAAATTATATTCTATGTAGGTAGGGATGATGTGATAGGGTGTGAGTCTGAGTAATAAAATGGAAAATTATATAGTTGTATTTTGTAAAATTAGATTCTGTGTAGGTAGGGATCGTGTGAGTCTGTATTGAATTGGAAAGAAACTGTATTTTATAAAATTTTGTACTAATCTTTTATAAACATTCTTATTTATTTCAGAGATCAAAGTGTGGTGGAATCAATGATATATTATATATTATATTTATATGATATATTATATTATATATGATGATATATTATATTTATATTTCGTACAATCCTTAATCTTAATTGTATTAAGAAAATTTTTATATGGATAGATTCCCTAAATCTTTGAATGAGGAAGGTACTACTTTTAGATTTAGGAATAAAGTGATTGAAATAAGGATTTAGTTAGTATATAGTAAGTAGAAACTAGGAAAATAGGAGGTTTAAATGAGACTTGATCTTGAAGATTATATGTTAAATTTCCTTTAGGACTATGTTAAATCATATTTATGATTTAACATATTAATATATTTCTAAATTGAGTTGTTAAAATTTTTATATTGAAAAGTATCAAAAAGCAGTAAATAGATTGCTTGTAGAATTGCTGTTATAGAAGATAAAATATATTTGCAAATGCATGCTTAATAATGCTGGTAATGATGATTGATATTGAAAGTGATGATGATTAATAAAATAAGTATAATTCTATGTGAAATGCATTTCACTCTTTTTTCGCTTTCAAACTTCGTAATATATTAATATTTTATATATTTATACTCATAATAATATAAAATATTGATGTATGTACGAATGTATTTGTGTATTTGTGTTTCATGTACATTTGTATTAGCGATTAAGATTTAATTCAAGTTTTTTAGTTTCAGAATTAGCTTTTTCTTGAGATTCGCAACAACCCTCCAAGTTGGTAAGACTTAGAAATCATCATTATTTACTACATAATTTATTTTTGTATCCTTGATACAAGTATAAATTTTATAGTAAATAATATGGAAAAAATAAATATATAAATAATTTAAAATGTGCATAAATAAATAAAACAATAAGTGTAAAAAAAAGATGAAATATTTAAATAATTAAATAACTAAAATGATAAATATATACATGATTCTTAGTTTTCATTCTTGTTCACTTATGTATGCATCAAGTCATTTATATGTATTTACTATTTTAGTTATTTAATTATTTATATATATATTTATTCATCCATTTGACTAGCTCCTATTTCATTTTGCTTTGTTAAATTAAAATTTGCTTTTATACATTTTGCTTTGTTTAATTACATATTCTTAAAATTATTGATATCTTTATTCCTTTGGTTATATAATTATTTATATATTTAATAATTTTTTATTTATTTGTATTATTTGTATATTGATTTATTTGTATATTTTTTTTATCAAATTTATGTACACATTACATAAATTTATTTATTAATCCTTTTAATTATTTAATTGCTTTTATGTTTATGTTCACTCATTTGTCTGTCTATGTGATTAATATTTAAACCTTTATATTTTGTTCATTTATTTATTTATTTGCCCATTGCTTCATTTATTCAGTTATTTGTACATTTTTTTACTGATTTATTCATAAATTTTTTTGTTTTATTCATTTATATATTTTTGACATTTATGCATGCACCCAATTATTTAATATATATTTATCTTTTATTTATGCAGTTATTAATATTTTTATTCATTCTTTTATAGATTAATTTGTCTATTGATTTACTTACAGATTTGTCCATTTGTTTTGTTCATTTATTTTGAAATGAATGCTCAAATGCTCAAATGCATGAAATGATGTATATATTTCTTACTTTAATTTAATAATTTATAATTATTATTTGACTAAAGACTTTTGAACTCTATGCCCAATTCTTTTTTGTTTTATTCACTTGTATATACATCAACATATTTATAAGAATCCTTTTATTTATTCATTTCTTTATTCATTCATGATTTATATCTACTTATACTTACCTTTATGTAGATTTGTAGATTAATTATAAAATAATATAATTGAAACACATTGATATATAAACAATTAAATAAATGAAACAGTGAACAAATAATTTGATGCATACATACATTATAATTATAATATATTAACAATCTAAGAAGTATTAACAAATCTAAGAAGTCTTTAAATGAATCATTAGCAAGTTAATGAATATAAGTAAATCAGTATGTAATAAGTAAATCAGTAGAGTAAAATAAATAAATTTATGATGCAAAATTATGATATAAATGAAGAAAAGTCTCCAATAAAGTCTAGAAATAAATCATTGAATGAATAAAATGAATGAATAAATCTGTAAGTAATTAAGTAAATAAATAATTTGAGATATAAATGAACATAAGAAAAATTTAGAAACGAGACACTGTTTAAATGAATTAATGAATATATAAGTAATACACAATGATATTAATAAGTAAATATATAGGGTAGGGATATAATGATGATAATTAAATAAATAAATTAATAAATAGAAATTGAAATATATAATTTACTTAAATGAATGAGACAAGAACGTTTACAAGAAATTTATTATATATATATATATATATATATATATATATATATTATTTATATATATATTTATATATATATATATAATATTTATATATATATATATATATATATATATATAATATATATAAAAAAAGAAACAAACGAATAAATAAATATATAAATGGATAAAGATTAAATAAATAAATGATTTGATGTAAAAAAATGTACAAATAAATCATTGGACAAATATATCGATAATGTCGGTAATAATCGATAAATCGATTATTAGTAAATAAATTATATAATGGAAAATGTACGAATAGAGGAATGATATTAATAATCAATTAATTAAAATTTAATAATACAAATAAATTAATAATATATATTTTTAATATTGTTAATTAAAAAAATTAAAATATATCATGCAATATTTCAATTTTCCATACGATTTCGATTATCGAAATAATATCGATAGGATCGATATAATCGAGTTCCGTTACCAGCCAATGAGAGAGCTTCTTGGCGAAATTTGGCGCGCAGCGTCAGTCTTCAGTGGAAAGTGAACAAGTGAGGACGTGTGACCGCTGCCGGCTTGGAAAATTCTACTGCGCAGTAAGTAATTTTGATCAAATTCTGCTACGAATTTATAAATTATTATTATTTTCGTTCATTTAATCATCCTTTTATTATTTTGAGTGTCGAAATTAATTGATATTTTGAGTTTTTTTTGTGTTTTCGATCATTGAATACCGGTAATTCGTGTTTCGTCGAGACGAGATTCGAATAGACTTGTTGCTTCACTTTCGTCTACTTTTCCTACGCATTCGTTTTACGATTTTGATTGCCATTTGAAAGAATTATCGATTTTCGGGATAATTTGAAAGAAAAAATGATTTGTAGTGTGCATATATTACGATATACGGTTTACGGTTTACGGTTTACGGTTTACGATTGATTTTAATGTTTCGTAACTTTCGACAAATAAATTTATTAGAATAAATTTATTAGAATAAATTTATTTAGAATAAATTTCTATAATTTTTCGACATATTGTAAGAAACGAAAGGAAGACAACAATTTTACTTCATATCGGTTATATACGTATATATATTATATCGGTGATCATATTTCGTTTCTAAATGCGTCTCTTTGTAACGTTTATGTAGTTTTTCTGTTTTGTTGTTATGATGGTCGAAGCTGATAAAATAAAATGTGTGTTCATAACATAGCTTTTCTAAGAAATTAGGTGTTTGTATTTTTTGCCACGCTCGACATGTTTCGACAGGCTTCGACAGGCTTCGACAAGTTTCGACAGGTTTCGACTCGCGCATCTCCCCCCACCCCCACCTCTCCCCGCGAAAATTCGTTAACCGAAATTGTGCTAACCGTCTTTGTGTATCCATATTCGTATTAGAAACTTCACTTTTTCTTTTAATTTGTTTGCTGCGTAGTACGTACATATTTTTCTTAATCATCCTATCATTCCTATCATTACTATTCAATAAATACGCGATTATTATTATTATTATTACTTGGCAATCTTTTGAATTAAAATTTATGCTTTGATCGTTGCTTCATTTTTTATTTGTGACCGATTAATTTCATAGATTTCACGTGTATATTTGAAAAATCTCGTTTTCTTTTGTAATCTTTCAGATTATTACCAGATTATTACTGGGCCGATATATTGGTCGGGAAGGCGGGAAAAATTCCAACATGGACGCCATTGTACTTTTTCAAAGAGAAAAGTATGATTTTTCGCTCGTGCATTGTATGTATTTATTCTTTATTCATTCGATCGTTATTATTTGATATACTTTGTCATTACGTAAACGTGTATTTTATCCTATATGTATAATGAACATTCATCATAATTATTAATAGTTTTGCATTAAATTTGATATGATCGTTCCATTTTAAATGTTTTTATTCATGAAAAAATGGATAATAATCGATTCAGAGTTTTAATAAAAACGTTAATTCTTTCCGAAACAAATGTTGGATAGAAAGAAAAATATTTTGCTTCTTTTTCTATAGATTCCACGCGCCCCCCTCCCACTCATTACTAATACAACTTTATTTCCAGAGAATTTTTGTGATCGCGCGCAATGCGATCGGTAGATTCAGTGTTTGCTTCGTAATAGTTTTTTAGAGTATTTAGAGCACAATAGCTCTAATTAAATTACTATAATTATTCGCGAAACTAGAGTCAGTGCTTGTTCGCCGCTTCTATTTGAAATCGACGCGTTAGTAGTTTTTTATTTTTATTTTTTTTATTTTTTTGAAATTTTATTCGTTTTCGGTACAGGGTAGAATCAGTGTTCCTCGAGGAATAGGGCGGTCATCCATCACGCGAAGAGGTAATTGTTTTTATACATTTTCTATTCGCTTCGACTTTTTCAAATAATCAGAATTTTAATGAGAGTGTTTCATGTTTGGTTACAGTTCTCCCTTCCTCGTGATGACTATTTGGCGATGACATCTTGGGCCACGACAATGCAGATTCTTCGCATCTATTGGTGAGTCGCATGCATTTATGTTCCTCCGGTCATTCAATCATGTCGTAGGACGAAAGGTCCGTATCGACACGGATGACTGGTTGTATACGTAGAATTTTGCACGAGCACAGTGACCACGGGTATTTATTATACTCGTGAATAGTAACATTTTTCTTGTATTTTATTTATTAGATCAGGATAGATCTTCTTGCACGTCGCGTTTTTGTAAAGATGATATTGATAGTTAATTTTAATATTAAACAACACGTTAATTATGAATATATAGAATGATATGAATAATTAGTAGTTTGATTGATCTATGATTGATTTATTTATTTTCTCTACGATTATTTGTAAAATGAATGAACATATATTTATGAATATTGTTACAAATATTATTTACGAATAAAAATTAAGATTCAAATAAGTGAGAAATAATGAAATGAATTCAAAATTGTGAAGAAGTCGGATACCATCCGACTTCGTTACAATATCAATATAAAAATATGAATTATTACACAATTATACAATAATACAATTGATAGTGGATATTATCGTTATGGTGTATGGTTATAGATATGGTAATAAACAATTTATATAATAATTTTATTTTTTCCATTTCATCGTAATATTTAATTACTTGATATTTATTTTTAAACTTAAGTATGATTCTAAATGTAAAAATATTTATTTTTTCCGTAAGAGAATATGTGAAATATTACGTGCAAGAAGATACTTCGCGACAGGTAGATTTCTGAATCTAAACAAGAAGTTTTTGCGCTAGTTTTATGTTTTCGAAAACATGTTTGGATAAAGAGATCGCCTGAGGTTATTTTCATTGAAATTCTTTTTAGAGTCAATTATTTTCTATTATTAATTGTCATACGTAAATTTAATATAGTCAATTTTTATAATATATCAAAAATAAATTTCTTCTTTATTCTATATTTCAATATTTTTGCTTGCTAAAATTAATAAGAAAATTCATAAAGTTTACAAAGAGAATTTATTAAAGTTTGAAATAAAGCAAATGAGCAAATCTAAGAGAGTGAGAAAGTGAGAAAACATTAGTCCGTTAGATGTACTAATAATTTTTTTTAGCTCAGGATTTTCAGGTTTAATCCTTTCCGTGTTCTTTGCCAGGATCTCACTCACGTGCCCAGGTGTTACTTGGGTGAGAGAGAGGCGAAGGGCATGATGATTTTAGTTCATAAGCTAATAAAAATCTTTCAGCGATTGACGATGCGTTAGTGTATCGTGCACGACGTATTTTCCACATTTTGTGTGTGTGGTTAGGCTGTGGAATTGCGTCGTTCAATAGTTATTCTATACGATTTACGTTATTCTATACGATATAACTCGAGATATTTAACATATTTATTATCGATTAATCTCGTTACAATTCGCAACATCCACAAATAATATTACCCACAATATTGGATTTTTTACTTTGAAATTACAACAAATTTGATTTGATATGATAAAAGGCATATTATTTTGTTAACAAATATTGACAATTAAAATAGAGATATACACATTCAGAGATATTTTCATGACATTTGACGCAATGATCGCTAGCCATCGTCAATCGATTTCAGGAAAATGGTACGTAAAGTTAGAGTATGAAAGTAGTGTGCCAAGCTCGGGTGTCGGAGGCGTCCCGGGACGTTTTCCTAGTGTAGGATTTTGCGCCCGAGTATTATGCGTGAGAATCGTTGAATGAGTGTGTTGGTGCGCCTGTTTTGCTATTTTTTAAATATAGGGCTAGGTAGGATAGGTAGCATACTTTCTGGTGTGTATGTTAATTATAAGTAGGTAGGGCCGGGCAGGTTGTCACAGTCTCTGATCGGGTAGGCGCGTTTTCGCGTGACAATCTGTTTCAGGAAATAAAATTTGAAGAATCGAGAGTGAAGCCGGTTGAAACGAGTGGAGCATGCCACTCGTTTTTGGCTTTGCTCATCGATTTTTCGAATTTCCGCGGTCGCGGTCGCGAAAGATTTCGAAACGAACGTTGAGCTCGAGATTCTGCACACGTACGATGGACGATCATTAAGATCGTTAATCAATTCATGTGCACTCAGTTTCCGCGATTTAGACTTTTTTTTCTTTTTTTTCTTTGATTAGTGCGATTAGTGAATCTCGAGCCTAGATTTAAGTTTCAGCGGGCATTGCGCCCGAAGGAGGAAGACCGAAGAGGCCCGACAAACTGTCACGAAGAGGGCTGCAACGAATGGCTTCTCATTTTTTGGTTCTTGTTTGGGTCCAAAGAATGGGAAGTCATTGTTACTATTTTGTCACTGTGCTCGTTTAGTAGTATGTAGTAATTGTTGTTGTATCGTTTGGCCGTTTTGCATGCCGGCCCATCATTAAGATCCAGTCATCATGGGCATCGCGTTTTTATTAGTGTTGCGATTGATTAATAACGGGTTGAATTAGAGTCCTTTATTACATATGTTGCTTTATAAAATGAGAATCGCGTTTGCATTATAAGATATGAATTATAAGATATCGCGATTTTTTTTTTTTGCTATGAATTGTATAAATTTCTTATAAAGTAAAATTTATATCTTTGTGATTAAGATTCTTTATTTCTGATCACTAATAATAATAATTTATAGTCAGAATTAACGATTTCCATAGTTTTAAAATATTTGTTTTAAAATATAGTTTGTTTTAAAATATAGCGTTGCGTTGATAAATAATCGCGTTTGTTCAAGTAGTGTTGCGAATATTGAATGCCCAAATTTCTTTCACTGGAATTGTGGAAGAACTCACGTTCCTGTTCCTGAATCACCTTAAGTGGCTAAAGAAGCTACAAGGGTGATTATACAATGGTAATCAATAAGGAGACCATTGGATTTTTCTTGAATCATTCTTTATTAGTGTTGCGTTGTTTAAATTTGAGTGCGTAGAGTAACGTTGCGTAAATATAATCGATTGTTTCCGGGATTTTTCCATATCTTTGTTTTTTTTTTTTTTTTTTTTTTAAGTATAAATTAATTAATATTGCAAGCATAAGAAAGCACTCATCGCGATTGATTTAAAAAATTTGTTATTTTATTAAAAAATATATTATTTTATTAGTGTTGCGATACAAAATGAATATTCCACTCGCGGTTTGTTGTTCGATTCATATCGAGTGGAAAATATTTTTATTTTAGTAGTCCTTCTGGCTGCTATATTCTTTTATTTTTCAGCACCCCTTATCACGTTCCTCGCAGAAAATGTTACTGTAATATTTGTTTTTCTCTTTGACGAAGAGAATCATTGAAATTTCGAATTAATATTGTTTTTATGAAATTATGAATTTCTTGAAGTCAATAATGTTGAATGTTCGTTATATTTATCATTTTATATAATTATATTACGAATTTTTCCAAAAAAATTACAATATTTGTTTGGAATATTTTTTATACCATTATGCTAATCCTTTATTTGAGTTTGTTTCAGGTCCATATCAATTCTAGGAGAGCAGTTATTTATTTCAAGAAAATTTTGTATCATCGATTAATAAATAATTATATGTTACTAATTATTTATAATTTGATTCGTTTCAGGACCTATTAATGAAATCAATCAATCATCACTCATAATAAACATTTTACATAATGTTTCTATTTTTTCGGTTATGTTTATTTTTAAATAGAAGGGGCCCCTAAACAAATCATTTAGATAGATAGATTTTTGTATAGATAGGTAGTACCTTCCTTTAAAACAGAGAGAAATGCATTTAGATTCTGTGTTGATAGGGATGGTGTCATAAGGTGTGACTCTGTAATTAATTGGAAAGGTATGATTGTATTTTATTAGATTCTTTGGATAGGTAGGGACGGTGTGACTCTGCAATTAATTGGAAGGATATAACCGTATTTTATTAGATTCTTTGGATATTGTTTGCATGGTGTGATAGGGTGTGAGTCTATAATGAATTGGAAAGGTATAACTGTATTTCATAAAATTATATTCTATGTAGGTAGGGATGATGTGATAGGGTGTGAGTCTGAGTAATAAAATGGAAAATTATATAGTTGTATTTTGTAAAATTAGATTCTGTGTAGGTAGGGATCGTGTGAGTCTGTATTGAATTGGAAAGAAACTGTATTTTATAAAATTTTGTACTAATCTTTTATAAACATTCTTATTTATTTCAGAGATCAAAGTGTGGTGGAATCAACATTTATATATTATATTTATATGATATATTATATTATATATGATGATATATTATATTTATATTTCGTACAATCCTTAATCTTAATTGTATTAAGAAAATTTTTATATGGATAGATTCCTAAATCTTTGAATGAGGAAGGTACTACTTTTAGATTTAGGAATAAAGTGATTGAAATAAGGATTTAGTTAGTATATAGTAAGTAGAAACTAGGAAAATAGGAGGTTTAAATGAGACTTGATCTTGAAGATTATATGTTAAATTTCCTTTAGGACTATGTTAAATCATATTTATGATTTAACATATTAATATATTTCTAAATTGAGTTGTTAAAATTTTTATATTGAAAAGTATCAAAAAGCAGTAAATAGATTGCTTGTAGAATTGCTGTTATAGAAGATAAAATATATTTGCAAATGCATGCTTAATAATGCTGGTAATGATGATTGATATTGAAAGTGATGATGATTAATAAAATAAGTATAATTCTATGTGAAATGCATATCACTCTTTTTTTTTTTTTCGCTTTCAAACTTCGTAATATATTAATATTTTATATATTTATACTCATAATAATATAAAATATTGATGTATGTACGAATGTATTTGTGTATTTGTGTTTCATGTACATTTGTATTAGCGATTAAGATTTAATTCAAGTTTTTTAGTTTCAGAATTAGCTTTTTCTTGAGATTCGCAACAACCCTCCAAGTTGGTAAGACTTAGAAATCATCATTATTTACTACATAATTTATTTTTGTATCCTTGATACAAGTATAAATTTTATAGTAAATAATATGGAAAAATAAATATATAAATAATTTAAAATGTGCATAAATAAATAAAACAATAAGTGTAAAAAAAAGATGAAATATTTAAATAATTAAATAACTAAAATGATAAATATATACATGATTCTTAGTTTTCATTCTTGTTCACTTATGTATGCATCAAGTCATTTATATGTATTTACTATTTTAGTTATTTAATTATTTATATATATATTTATTCATCCATTTGACTAGCTCCTATTTCATTTTGCTTTGTTAAATTAAAATTTGCTTTTATACATTTTGCTTTGTTTAATTACATATTCTTAAAATTATTGATATCTTTATTCCTTTGGTTATATAATTATTTATATATTTAATAATTTTTTTATTTATTTGTATTATTTGTATATTGATTTATTTGTATATTTTTTTTATCAAATTTATGTACACATTACATAAATTTATTTATTAATCCTTTTAATTATTTAATTGCTTTTATGTTTATGTTCACTCATTTGTCTGTCTATGTGATTAATATTTAGACCTTTATATTTTGTTCATTTATTTATTTATTTGCCCATTGCTTCATTTATTCAGTTATTTGTACATTTTTTTACTGATTTATTCATAAATTTTTTGTTTTATTCATTTATATATTTTTGACATTTATGCATGCACCCAATTATTTAATATATATTTATCTTTTATTTATGCAGTTATTAATATTTTTATTCATTCTTTTATAGATTAATTTGTCTATTGATTTACTTACAGATTTGTCCATTTGTTTTGTTCATTTATTTTGAAATGAATGCTCAAATGCTCAAATGCATGAAATGATGTATATATTTCTTACTTTAATTTAATAATTTATAATTATTATTTGACTAAAGACTTTTGAACTCTATGCCCAATTCTTTTTTGTTTTATTCACTTGTATATACATCAACATATTTATAAGAATCCTTTTATTTATTCATTTCTTTATTCATTCATGATTTATATCTACTTATACTTACCTTTATGTAGATTTGTAGATTAATTATAAAATAATATAATTGAAACACATTGATATATAAACAATTAAATAAATGAAACAGTGAACAAATAATTTGATGCATACATACATTATAATTATAATATATTAACAATCTAAGAAGTATTAACAAATCTAAGAAGTCTTTAAATGAATCATTAGCAAGTTAATGAATATAAGTAAATCAGTATGTAATAAGTAAATCAGTAGAGTAGAGAGAATAAATAAATTTATGATGCATATGATATAAATGAAGAAAAGTCTCCAATAAAGTCTAGAAATAAATCATTGAATGAATAAAATGAATGAATAAATCTGTAAGTAATTAAGTAAATAAATAATTTGAGATATAAATGAACATAAGAAAAAAATTTAGAAACGAGACACTGTTTAAATGAATTAATGAATATATAAGTAATACACAATGATATTAATAAGTAAATATATAGGGTAGGGATATAATGATGATAATTAAATAAATAAATTAATAAATAGAAATTGAAATATATAATTTACTTAAATGAATGAGACAAGAACGTTTACAAGAAATTTATTATATATATATATATATATAAACATACAAAATATATATATAAAATATATTATATATATATATATATATATATATATATATATATATATATATATATATATATATATATATATATATATATGTAAAAAAAGAAACAAACGAATAAATAAATATATAAATGGATAAAGATTAAATAAATAAATGATTTCATGTAAAAAAATGTACAAATAAATCATTGGACAAATATATCGATAATGTCGGTAATAATCGATAAATCGATTATTAGTAAATAAATTATATAATGGAAAATGTACGAATAGAGGAATGATATTAATAATCAATTAATTAAAATTTAATAATACAAATAAATTAATAATATATATTTTTAATATTGTTAATTAAAAAATTAAAATATATCATGCAATATTTCAATTTTCCATACGATTTCGATTATCGAAATAATATCGATAGGATCGATATAATCGAGTTCCGTTACCAGCCAATGAGAGAGCTTCTTGGCGAAATTTGGCGCGCAGCGTCAGTCTTCAGTGGAAAGTGAACAAGTGAGGACGTGTGACCGCTGCCGGCTTGGAAAATTCTACTGCGCAGTAAGTAATTTTGATCAAATTCTGCTACGAATTTATAAATTATTATTATTTTCGTTCATTTAATCATCCTTTTATTATTTTGAGTGTCGAAATTAATTGATATTTTGAGTTTTTTTTGTGTTTTCGATCATTGAATACCGGTAATTCGTGTTTCGTCGAGACGAGATTCGAATAGACTTGTTGCTTCACTTTCGTCTACTTTTCCTACGCATTCGTTTTACGATTTTGATTGCCATTTGAAAGAATTATCGATTTTCGGGATAATTTGAAAGAAAAAATGATTTGTAGTGTGCATATATTACGATATACGGTTTACGGTTTACGGTTTACGGTTTACGATTGATTTTAATGTTTCGTAACTTTCGACAAATAAATTTATTAGAATAAATTTATTAGAATAAATTTATTTAGAATAAATTTCTATAATTTTTCGACATATTGTAAGAAACGAAAGGAAGACAACAATTTTACTTCATATCGGTTATATACGTATATATATTATATCGGTGATCATATTTCGTTTCTAAATGCGTCTCTTTGTAACGTTTATGTAGTTTTTCTGTTTTGTTGTTATGATGGTCGAAGCTGATAAAATGTGTGTTCATAACATAGCTTTTCTAAGAAATTAGGTGTTTGTATTTTTTGCCACGCTCGACATGTTTCGACAGGCTTCGACAGGCTTCGACAAGTTTCGACAGGTTTCGACTCGCGCATCTCCCCCCACCCCCACCTCTCCCCGCGAAAATTCGTTAACCGAAATTGTGCTAACCGTCTTTGTGTATCCATATTCGTATTAGAAACTTCACTTTTTCTTTTAATTTGTTTGCTGCGTAGTACGTACATATTTTTTCTTAATCATCCTATCATTCCTATCATTACTATTCAATAAATACGCGATTATTATTATTATTATTACTTGGCAATCTTTTGAATTAAAATTTATGCTTTGATCGTTGCTTCATTTTTATTTGTGACCGATTAATTTCATAGATTTCACGTGTATATTTGAAAAATCTCGTTTTCTTTTGTAATCTTTCAGATTATTACCAGATTATTACTGGGCCGATATATTGGTCGGGAAGGCGGGAAAAATTCCAACATGGACGCCATTGTACTTTTTCAAAGAGAAAAGTATGATTTTTCGCTCGTGCATTGTATGTATTTATTCTTTATTCATTCGATCGTTATTATTTGATATACTTTGTCATTACGTAAACGTGTATTTTATCCTATATGTATAATGAACATTCATCATAATTATTAATAGTTTTGCATTAAATTTGATATGATCGTTCCATTTTAAATGTTTTTATTCATGAAAAAAAATGGATAATAATCGATTCAGAGTTTTAATAAAAACGTTAATTCTTTCCGAAACAAATGTTGGATAGAAAGAAAAAATATTTTGCTTCTTTTTCTATAGATTCCACGCGCCCCCCTCCCACTCATTACTAATACAACTTTATTTCCAGAGAATTTTTGTGATCGCGCGCAATGCGATCGGTAGATTCAGTGTTTGCTTCGTAATAGTTTTTTAGAGTATTTAGAGCACAATAGCTCTAATTAAATTACTATAATTATTCGCGAAACTAGAGTCAGTGCTTGTTCGCCGCTTCTATTTGAAATCGACGCGTTAGTAGTTTTTATTTTTATTTTTTTATTTTTTGAAATTTTATTCGTTTTCGGTACAGGGTAGAATCAGTGTTCCTCGAGGAATAGGGCGGTCATCCATCACGCGAAGAGGTAATTGTTTTTATACATTTTCTATTCGCTTCGACTTTTTCAAATAATCAGAATTTTAATGAGAGTGTTTCATGTTTGGTTACAGTTCTCCCTTCCTCGTGATGACTATTTGGCGATGACATCTTGGGCCACGACAATGCAGATTCTTCGCATCTATTGGTGAGTCGCATGCATTTATGTTCCTCCGGTCATTCAATCATGTCGTAGGACGAAAGGTCCGTATCGACACGGATGACTGGTTGTATACGTAGAATTTTGCACGAGCACAGTGACCACGGGTATTTATTATACTCGTGAATAGTAACATTTTTCTTGTATTTTATTTATTAGATCAGGATAGATCTTCTTGCACGTCGCGTTTTTGTAAAGATGATATTGATAGTTAATTTTAATATTAAACAACACGTTAATTATGAATATATAGAATGATATGAATAATTAGTAGTTTGATTGATCTATGATTGATTTATTTATTTTCTCTACGATTATTTGTAAAATGAATGAACATATATTTATGAATATTGTTACAAATATTATTTACGAATAAAAATTAAGATTCAAATAAGTGAGAAATAATGAAATGAATTCAAAATTGTGAAGAAGTCGGATACCATCCGACTTCGTTACAATATCAATATAAAAATATGAATTATTACACAATTATACAATAATACAATTGATAGTGGATATTATCGTTATGGTGTATGGTTATAGATATGGTAATAAACAATTTATATAATAATTTTATTTTTTTCCATTTCATCGTAATATTTAATTACTTGATATTTATTTTTAAACTTAAGTATGATTCTAAATGTAAAAATATTTATTTTTTCCGTAAGAGAATATGTGAAATATTACGTGCAAGAAGATACTTCGCGACAGGTAGATTTCTGAATCTAAACAAGAAGTTTTTGCGCTAGTTTTATGTTTTCGAAAACATGTTTGGATAAAGAGATCGCCTGAGGTTATTTTCATTGAAATTCTTTTTAGAGTCAATTATTTTCTATTATTAATTGTCATACGTAAATTTAATATAGTCAATTTTTATAATATATCAAAAATAAATTTCTTCTTTATTCTATATTTCAATATTTTTGCTTGCTAAAATTAATAAGAAAATTCATAAAGTTTACAAAGAGAATTTATTAAAGTTTGAAATAAAGCAAATGAGCAAATCTAAGAGAGTGAGAAAGTGAGAAAACATTAGTCCGTTAGATGTACTAATAATTTTTTTTAGCTCAGGATTTTCAGGTTTAATCCTTTCCGTGTTCTTTGCCAGGATCTCACTCACGTGCCCAGGTGTTACTTGGGTGAGAGAGAGGCGAAGGGCATGATGATTTTAGTTCATAAGCTAATAAAAATCTTTCAGCGATTGACGATGCGTTAGTGTATCGTGCACGACGTATTTTCCACATTTTGTGTGTGTGGTTAGGCTGTGGAATTGCGTCGTTCAATAGTTATTCTATACGATTTACGTTATTCTATACGATATAACTCGAGATATTTAACATATTTATTATCGATTAATCTCGTTACAATTCGCAACATCCACAAATAATATTACCCACAATATTGGATTTTTTACTTTGAAATTACAACAAATTTGATTTGATATGATAAAAGGCATATTTTTTGTTAACAAATATTGACAATTAAAATAGAGATATACACATTCAGAGATATTTTCATGACATTTGACGCAATGATCGCTAGCCATCGTCAATCGATTTCAGGAAAATGGTACGTAAAGTTAGAGTATGAAAGTAGTGTGCCAAGCTCGGGTGTCGGAGGCGTCCCGGGACGTTTTCCCTAGTGTAGGATTTTGCGCCCGAGTATTATGCGTGAGAATCGTTGAATGAGTGTGTTGGTGCGCCTGTTTTGCTATTTTTAAATATAGGGCTAGGTAGGATAGGTAGCATACTTTCTGGTGTGTATGTTAATTATAAGTAGGTAGGGCCGGGCAGGTTGTCACAGTCTCTGATCGGGTAGGCGCGTTTTCGCGTGACAATCTGTTTCAGGAAATAAAATTTGAAGAATCGAGAGTGAAGCCGGTTGAAACGAGTGGAGCATGCCACTCGTTTTTGGCTTTGCTCATCGATTTTCGAATTTCCGCGGTCGCGGTCGCGAAAGATTTCGAAACGAACGTTGAGCTCGAGATTCTGCACACGTACGATGGACGATCATTAAGATCGTTAATCAATTCATGTGCACTCAGTTTCCGCGATTTAGACTTTTTTTTCTTTTTTTCTTTGATTAGTGCGATTAGTGAATCTCGAGCCTAGATTTAAGTTTCAGCGGGCATTGCGCCCGAAGGAGGAAGACCGAAGAGGCCCGACAAACTGTCACGAAGAGGGCTGCAACGAATGGCTTCTCATTTTTTGGTTCTTGTTTGGGTCCAAAGAATGGGAAGTCATTGTTACTATTTTGTCACTGTGCTCGTTTAGTAGTATGTAGTAATTGTTGTTGTATCGTTTGGCCGTTTTGCATGCCGGCCCATCATTAAGATCCAGTCATCATGGGCATCGCGTTTTTATTAGTGTTGCGATTGATTAATAACGGGTTGAATTAGAGTCCTTTATTACATATGTTGCTTTATAAAATGAGAATCGCGTTTGCATTATAAGATATGAATTATAAGATATCGCGATTTTTTTTTGCTATGAATTGTATAAATTTCTTATAAAGTAAAATTTATATCTTTGTGATTAAGATTCTTTATTTCTGATCACTAATAATAATAATTTATAGTCAGAATTAACGATTTCCATAGTTTTAAAATATTTGTTTTAAAATATAGTTTGTTTTAAAATATAGCGTTGCGTTGATAAATAATCGCGTTTGTTCAAGTAGTGTTGCGAATATTGAATGCCCAAATTTCTTTCACTGGAATTGTGGAAGAACTCACGTTCCTGTTCCTGAATCACCTTAAGTGGCTAAAGAAGCTACAAGGGTGATTATACAATGGTAATCAATAAGGAGACCATTGGATTTTTCTTGAATCATTCTTTATTAGTGTTGCGTTGTTTAAATTTGAGTGCGTAGAGTAACGTTGCGTAAATATAATCGATTGTTTCCGGGATTTTTCCATATCTTTGTTTTTTTTTTTTTTTTTTTTAAGTATAAATTAATTAATATTGCAAGCATAAGAAAGCACTCATCGCGATTGATTTAAAAAATTTGTTATTTTATTAAAAAATATATTATTTTATTAGTGTTGCGATAGAAAATGAATATTCCACTCGCGGTTTGTTGTTCGATTCATATCGAGTGGAAAATATTTTTATTTTAGTAGTCCTTCTGGCTGCTATATTCTTTTATTTTTCAGCACCCCTTATCACGTTCCTCGCAGAAAATGTTACTGTAATATTTGTTTTTCTCTTTGACGAAGAGAATCATTGAAATTTCGAATTAATATTGTTTTTATGAAATTATGAATTTCTTGAAGTCAATAATGTTGAATGTTCGTTATATTTATCATTTTATATAATTATATTACGAATTTTTCCAAAAAAATTACAATATTTGTTTGGAATATTTTTTATACCATTATGCTAATCCTTTATTTGAGTTTGTTTCAGGTCCATATCAATTCTAGGAGAGCAGTTATTTATTTCAAGAAAATTTTGTATCATCGATTAATAAATAATTATATGTTACTAATTATTTATAATTTGATTCGTTTCAGGACCTATTAATGAAATCAATCAATCATCACTCATAATAAACATTTTACATAATGTTTCTCTCTTTTTTTTCGGTTATGTTTATTTTTAAATAGAAGGGGCCCCTAAACAAATCATTTAGATAGATAGATTTTTGTATAGATAGGTAGTACCTTCCTTTAAAACAGAGAGAAATGCATTTAGATTCTGTGTTGATAGGGATGGTGTCATAAGGTGTGACTCTGTAATTAATTGGAAAGGTATGATTGTATTTTATTAGATTCTTTGGATAGGTAGGGACGGTGTGACTCTGCAATTAATTGGAAGGATATAACCGTATTTTATTAGATTCTTTGGATATTGTTTGCATGGTGTGATAGGGTGTGAGTCTATAATGAATTGGAAAGGTATAACTGTATTTCATAAAATTATATTCTATGTAGGTAGGGATGATGTGATAGGGTGTGAGTCTGAGTAATAAAATGGAAAATTATATAGTTGTATTTTGTAAAATTAGATTCTGTGTAGGTAGGGATCGTGTGAGTCTGTATTGAATTGGAAAGAAACTGTATTTTATAAAATTTTGTACTAATCTTTTATAAACATTCTTATTTATTTCAGAGATCAAAGTGTGGTGGAATCAACAATGATATATTATATTTATATTTCGTACAATCCTTAATCTTAATTGTATTAAGAAAATTTTTATATGGATAGATTCCCTAAATCTTTGAATGAGGAAGGTACTACTTTTAGATTTAGGAATAAAGTGATTGAAATAAGGATTTAGTTAGTATATAGTAAGTAGAAACTAGGAAAATAGGAGGTTTAAATGAGACTTGATCTTGAAGATTATATGTTAAATTTCCTTTAGGACTATGTTAAATCATATTTATGATTTAACATATTAATATATTTCTAAATTGAGTTGTTAAAATTTTTATATTGAAAAGTATCAAAAAGCAGTAAATAGATTGCTTGTAGAATTGCTGTTATAGAAGATAAAATATATTTGCAAATGCATGCTTAATAATGCTGGTAATGATGATTGATATTGAAAGTGATGATGATTAATAAAATAAGTATAATTCTATGTGAAATGCATTTCACTCTTTTTTCGCTTTCAAACTTCGTAATATATTAATATTTTATATATTTATACTCATAATAATATAAAATATTGATGTATGTACGAATGTATTTGTGTATTTGTGTTTCATGTACATTTGTATTAGCGATTAAGATTTAATTCAAGTTTTTTAGTTTCAGAATTAGCTTTTTCTTGAGATTCGCAACAACCCTCCAAGTTGGTAAGACTTAGAAATCATCATTATTTACTACATAATTTATTTTTGTATCCTTGATACAAGTATAAATTTTATAGTAAATAATATGGAAAAAATAAATATATAAATAATTTAAAATGTGCATAAATAAATAAAACAATAAGTGTAAAAAAAAGATGAAATATTTAAATAATTAAATAACTAAAATGATAAATATATACATGATTCTTAGTTTTCATTCTTGTTCACTTATGTATGCATCAAGTCATTTATATGTATTTACTATTTTAGTTATTTAATTATTTATATATATATTTATTCATCCATTTGACTAGCTCCTATTTCATTTTGCTTTGTTAAATTAAAATTTGCTTTTATACATTTTGCTTTGTTTAATTACATATTCTTAAAATTATTGATATCTTTATTCCTTTGGTTATATAATTATTTATATATTTAATAATTTTTTTATTTATTTGTATTATTTGTATATTGATTTATTTGTATATTTTTTTTATCAAATTTATGTACACATTACATAAATTTATTTATTAATCCTTTTAATTATTTAATTGCTTTTATGTTTATGTTCACTCATTTGTCTGTCTATGTGATTAATATTTAAACCTTTATATTTTGTTCATTTATTTATTTATTTGCCCATTGCTTCATTTATTCAGTTATTTGTACATGTTGTTACTGATTTATTCATAAATTTTTTTGTTTTATTCATTTATATATTTTTGACATTTATGCATGCACCCAATTATTTAATATATATTTATCTTTTATTTATGCAGTTATTAATATTTTTATTCATTCTTTTATAGATTAATTTGTCTATTGATTTACTTACAGATTTGTCCATTTGTTTTGTTCATTTATTTTGAAATGAATGCTCAAATGCTCAAATGCATGAAATGATGTATATATTTCTTACTTTAATTTAATAATTTATAATTATTATTTGACTAAAGACTTTTGAACTCTATGCCCAATTCTTTTTTGTTTTATTCACTTGTATATACATCAACATATTTATAAGAATCCTTTTATTTATTCATTTCTTTATTCATTCATGATTTATATCTACTTATACTTACCTTTATGTAGATTTGTAGATTAATTATAAAATAATATAATTGAAACACATTGATATATAAACAATTAAATAAATGAAACAGTGAACAAATAATTTGATGCATACATACATTATAATTATAATATATTAACAATCTAAGAAGTATTAACAAATCTAAGAAGTCTTTAAATGAATCATTAGCAAGTTAATGAATATAAGTAAATCAGTATGTAATAAGTAAATCAGTAGAGTAATAAATAAATTTATGATGCATATGATATAAATGAAGAAAAGTCTAGAAATAAATCATTGAATAAAATGAATGAATAAATCTGTAAGTAATTAAGTAAATAAATAATTTGAGATATAAATGAACATAAGAAAAAAATTTAGAAACGAGACACTGTTTAAATGAATTAATGAATATATAAGTAATACACAATGATATTAATAAGTAAATATATAGGGTAGGGATATAATGATGATAATTAAATAAATAAATTAATAAATAGAAATTGAAATATATAATTTACTTAAATGAATGAGACAAGAACGTTTACAAGAAATTTATTATATATATATATATATATATATATATAAAAATATATATATATTTAAAAATTATTTATATATATATTTATATATATATATATAATATTTTATATATATATAAAAAAATATATATATATATATAATATATATGTAAAAAAAGAAACAAACGAATAAATAAATATATAAATGGATAAAGATTAAATAAATAAATGATTTGATGTAAAAAAATGTACAAATAAATCATTGGACAAATATATCGATAATGTCGGTAATAATCGATAAATCGATTATTAGTAAATAAATTATATAATGGAAAATGTACGAATAGAGGAATGATATTAATAATCAATTAATTAAAATTTAATAATACAAATAAATTAATAATATATATTTTTAATATTGTTAATTAAAAAAATTAAAATATATCATGCAATATTTCAATTTTCCATACGATTTCGATTATCGAAATAATATCGATAGGATCGATATAATCGAGTTCCGTTACCAGCCAATGAGAGAGCTTCTTGGCGAAATTTGGCGCGCAGCGTCAGTCTTCAGTGGAAAGTGAACAAGTGAGGACGTGTGACCGCTGCCGGCTTGGAAAATTCTACTGCGCAGTAAGTAATTTTGATCAAATTCTGCTACGAATTTATAAATTATTATTATTTTCGTTCATTTAATCATCCTTTTATTATTTTGAGTGTCGAAATTAATTGATATTTTGAGTTTTTTTTGTGTTTTCGATCATTGAATACCGGTAATTCGTGTTTCGTCGAGACGAGATTCGAATAGACTTGTTGCTTCACTTTCGTCTACTTTTCCTACGCATTCGTTTTACGATTTTGATTGCCATTTGAAAGAATTATCGATTTTCGGGATAATTTGAAAGAAAAAATGATTTGTAGTGTGCATATATTACGATATACGGTTTACGGTTTACGGTTTACGGTTTACGGTTTACGATTGATTTTAATGTTTCGTAACTTTCGACAAATAAATTTATTAGAATAAATTTATTAGAATAAATTTATTTAGAATAAATTTCTATAATTTTTCGACATATTGTAAGAAACGAAAGGAAGACAACAATTTTACTTCATATCGGTTATATACGTATATATATTATATCGGTGATCATATTTCGTTTCTAAATGCGTCTCTTTGTAACGTTTATGTAGTTTTTCTGTTTTGTTGTTATGATGGTCGAAGCTGATAAAATAAAATGTGTGTTCATAACATAGCTTTTCTAAGAAATTAGGTGTTTGTATTTTTTGCCACGCTCGACATGTTTCGACAGGCTTCGACAGGCTTCGACAAGTTTCGACAGGTTTCGACTCGCGCATCTCCCCCCACCCCCACCTCTCCCCGCGAAAATTCGTTAACCGAAATTGTGCTAACCGTCTTTGTGTATCCATATTCGTATTAGAAACTTCACTTTTTCTTTTAATTTGTTTGCTGCGTAGTACGTACATATTTTTTCTTAATCATCCTATCATTCCTATCATTACTATTCAATAAATACGCGATTATTATTATTATTATTACTTGGCAATCTTTTGAATTAAAATTTATGCTTTGATCGTTGCTTCATTTTTTATTTGTGACCGATTAATTTCATAGATTTCACGTGTATATTTGAAAAATCTCGTTTTCTTTTGTAATCTTTCAGATTATTACCAGATTATTACTGGGCCGATATATTGGTCGGGAAGGCGGGAAAAATTCCAACATGGACGCCATTGTACTTTTTCAAAGAGAAAAGTATGATTTTTCGCTCGTGCATTGTATGTATTTATTCTTTATTCATTCGATCGTTATTATTTGATATACTTTGTCATTACGTAAACGTGTATTTTATCCTATATGTATAATGAACATTCATCATAATTATTAATAGTTTTGCATTAAATTTGATATGATCGTTCCATTTTAAATGTTTTTATTCATGAAAAAAAATGGATAATAATCGATTCAGAGTTTTAATAAAAACGTTAATTCTTTCCGAAACAAATGTTGGATAGAAAGAAAAAATATTTTGCTTCTTTTTCTATAGATTCCACGCGCCCCCCTCCCACTCATTACTAATACAACTTTATTTCCAGAGAATTTTTGTGATCGCGCGCAATGCGATCGGTAGATTCAGTGTTTGCTTCGTAATAGTTTTTTAGAGTATTTAGAGCACAATAGCTCTAATTAAATTACTATAATTATTCGCGAAACTAGAGTCAGTGCTTGTTCGCCGCTTCTATTTGAAATCGACGCGTTAGTAGTTTTTATTTTTATTTTTTTTATTTTTTTGAAATTTTATTCGTTTTCGGTACAGGGTAGAATCAGTGTTCCTCGAGGAATAGGGCGGTCATCCATCACGCGAAGAGGTAATTGTTTTTATACATTTTCTATTCGCTTCGACTTTTTCAAATAATCAGAATTTTAATGAGAGTGTTTCATGTTTGGTTACAGTTCTCCCTTCCTCGTGATGACTATTTGGCGATGACATCTTGGGCCACGACAATGCAGATTCTTCGCATCTATTGGTGAGTCGCATGCATTTATGTTCCTCCGGTCATTCAATCATGTCGTAGGACGAAAGGTCCGTATCGACACGGATGACTGGTTGTATACGTAGAATTTTGCACGAGCACAGTGACCACGGGTATTTATTATACTCGTGAATAGTAACATTTTTCTTGTATTTTATTTATTAGATCAGGATAGATCTTCTTGCACGTCGCGTTTTTGTAAAGATGATATTGATAGTTAATTTTAATATTAAACAACACGTTAATTATGAATATATAGAATGATATGAATAATTAGTAGTTTGATTGATCTATGATTGATTTATTTATTTTCTCTACGATTATTTGTAAAATGAATGAACATATATTTATGAATATTGTTACAAATATTATTTACGAATAAAAATTAAGATTCAAATAAGTGAGAAATAATGAAATGAATTCAAAATTGTGAAGAAGTCGGATACCATCCGACTTCGTTACAATATCAATATAAAAATATGAATTATTACACAATTATACAATAATACAATTGATAGTGGATATTATCGTTATGGTGTATGGTTATAGATATGGTAATAAACAATTTATATAATAATTTTATTTTTTTCCATTTCATCGTAATATTTAATTACTTGATATTTATTTTTAAACTTAAGTATGATTCTAAATGTAAAAATATTTATTTTTTCCGTAAGAGAATATGTGAAATATTACGTGCAAGAAGATACTTCGCGACAGGTAGATTTCTGAATCTAAACAAGAAGTTTTTGCGCTAGTTTTATGTTTTCGAAAACATGTTTGGATAAAGAGATCGCCTGAGGTTATTTTCATTGAAATTCTTTTAGAGTCAATTATTTTCTATTATTAATTGTCATACGTAAATTTAATATAGTCAATTTTTATAATATATCAAAAATAAATTTCTTCTTTATTCTATATTTCAATATTTTTGCTTGCTAAAATTAATAAGAAAATTCATAAAGTTTACAAAGAGAATTTATTAAAGTTTGAAATAAAGCAAATGAGCAAATCTAAGAGAGTGAGAAAGTGAGAAAACATTAGTCCGTTAGATGTACTAATAATTTTTTTTAGCTCAGGATTTTCAGGTTTAATCCTTTCCGTGTTCTTTGCCAGGATCTCACTCACGTGCCCAGGTGTTACTTGGGTGAGAGAGAGGCGAAGGGCATGATGATTTTAGTTCATAAGCTAATAAAAATCTTTCAGCGATTGACGATGCGTTAGTGTATCGTGCACGACGTATTTTCCACATTTTGTGTGTGTGGTTAGGCTGTGGAATTGCGTCGTTCAATAGTTATTCTATACGATTTACGTTATTCTATACGATATAACTCGAGATATTTAACATATTTATTATCGATTAATCTCGTTACAATTCGCAACATCCACAAATAATATTACCCACAATATTGGATTTTTTACTTTGAAATTACAACAAATTTGATTTGATATGATAAAAGGCATATTTTTTTGTTAACAAATATTGACAATTAAAATAGAGATATACACATTCAGAGATATTTTCATGACATTTGACGCAATGATCGCTAGCCATCGTCAATCGATTTCAGGAAAATGGTACGTAAAGTTAGAGTATGAAAGTAGTGTGCCAAGCTCGGGTGTCGGAGGCGTCCCGGGACGTTTTCCCTAGTGTAGGATTTTGCGCCCGAGTATTATGCGTGAGAATCGTTGAATGAGTGTGTTGGTGCGCCTGTTTTGCTATTTTTTAAATATAGGGCTAGGTAGGATAGGTAGCATACTTTCTGGTGTGTATGTTAATTATAAGTAGGTAGGGCCGGGCAGGTTGTCACAGTCTCTGATCGGGTAGGCGCGTTTTCGCGTGACAATCTGTTTCAGGAAATAAAATTTGAAGAATCGAGAGTGAAGCCGGTTGAAACGAGTGGAGCATGCCACTCGTTTTTGGCTTTGCTCATCGATTTTTCGAATTTCCGCGGTCGCGGTCGCGAAAGATTTCGAAACGAACGTTGAGCTCGAGATTCTGCACACGTACGATGGACGATCATTAAGATCGTTAATCAATTCATGTGCACTCAGTTTCCGCGATTTAGACTTTTTTCTTTTTTTTCTTTGATTAGTGCGATTAGTGAATCTCGAGCCTAGATTTAAGTTTCAGCGGGCATTGCGCCCGAAGGAGGAAGACCGAAGAGGCCCGACAAACTGTCACGAAGAGGGCTGCAACGAATGGCTTCTCATTTTTTGGTTCTTGTTTGGGTCCAAAGAATGGGAAGTCATTGTTACTATTTTGTCACTGTGCTCGTTTAGTAGTATGTAGTAATTGTTGTTGTATCGTTTGGCCGTTTTGCATGCCGGCCCATCATTAAGATCCAGTCATCATGGGCATCGCGTTTTTATTAGTGTTGCGATTGATTAATAACGGGTTGAATTAGAGTCCTTTATTACATATGTTGCTTTATAAAATGAGAATCGCGTTTGCATTATAAGATATGAATTATAAGATATCGCGATTTTTTTTTTTTGCTATGAATTGTATAAATTTCTTATAAAGTAAAATTTATATCTTTGTGATTAAGATTCTTTATTTCTGATCACTAATAATAATAATTTATAGTCAGAATTAACGATTTCCATAGTTTTAAAATATTTGTTTTAAAATATAGTTTGTTTTAAAATATAGCGTTGCGTTGATAAATAATCGCGTTTGTTCAAGTAGTGTTGCGAATATTGAATGCCCAAATTTCTTTCACTGGAATTGTGGAAGAACTCACGTTCCTGTTCCTGAATCACCTTAAGTGGCTAAAGAAGCTACAAGGGTGATTATACAATGGTAATCAATAAGGAGACCATTGGATTTTTCTTGAATCATTCTTTATTAGTGTTGCGTTGTTTAAATTTGAGTGCGTAGAGTAACGTTGCGTAAATATAATCGATTGTTTCCGGGATTTTTCCATATCTTTGTTTTTTTTTTTTTTTTTTTTTAAGTATAAATTAATTAATATTGCAAGCATAAGAAAGCACTCATCGCGATTGATTTAAAAAATTTGTTATTTTATTAAAAAATATATTATTTTATTAGTGTTGCGATACAAAATGAATATTCCACTCGCGGTTTGTTGTTCGATTCATATCGAGTGGAAAATATTTTTATTTTAGTAGTCCTTCTGGCTGCTATATTCTTTTATTTTTCAGCACCCCTTATCACGTTCCTCGCAGAAAATGTTACTGTAATATTTGTTTTTCTCTTTGACGAAGAGAATCATTGAAATTTCGAATTAATATTGTTTTTATGAAATTATGAATTTCTTGAAGTCAATAATGTTGAATGTTCGTTATATTTATCATTTTATATAATTATATTACGAATTTTTCCAAAAAAATTACAATATTTGTTTGGAATATTTTTTATACCATTATGCTAATCCTTTATTTGAGTTTGTTTCAGGTCCATATCAATTCTAGGAGAGCAGTTATTTATTTCAAGAAAATTTTGTATCATCGATTAATAAATAATTATATGTTACTAATTATTTATAATTTGATTCGTTTCAGGACCTATTAATGAAATCAATCAATCATCACTCATAATAAACATTTTACATAATGTTTCTCTCTTTTTCGGTTATGTTTATTTTTAAATAGAAGGGGCCCCTAAACAAATCATTTAGATAGATAGATTTTTGTATAGATAGGTAGTACCTTCCTTTAAAACAGAGAGAAATGCATTTAGATTCTGTGTTGATAGGGATGGTGTCATAAGGTGTGACTCTGTAATTAATTGGAAAGGTATGATTGTATTTTATTAGATTCTTTGGATAGGTAGGGACGGTGTGACTCTGCAATTAATTGGAAGGATATAACCGTATTTTATTAGATTCTTTGGATATTGTTTGCATGGTGTGATAGGGTGTGAGTCTATAATGAATTGGAAAGGTATAACTGTATTTCATAAAATTATATTCTATGTAGGTAGGGATGATGTGATAGGGTGTGAGTCTGAGTAATAAAATGGAAAATTATATAGTTGTATTTTGTAAAATTAGATTCTGTGTAGGTAGGGATCGTGTGAGTCTGTATTGAATTGGAAAGAAACTGTATTTTATAAAATTTTGTACTAATCTTTTATAAACATTCTTATTTATTTCAGAGATCAAAGTGTGGTGGAATCAACAATGATATATTATATTTATATTTCGTACAATCCTTAATCTTAATTGTATTAAGAAAATTTTTATATGGATAGATTCCCTAAATCTTTGAATGAGGAAGGTACTACTTTTAGATTTAGGAATAAAGTGATTGAAATAAGGATTTAGTTAGTATATAGTAAGTAGAAACTAGGAAAATAGGAGGTTTAAATGAGACTTGATCTTGAAGATTATATGTTAAATTTCCTTTAGGACTATGTTAAATCATATTTATGATTTAACATATTAATATATTTCTAAATTGAGTTGTTAAAATTTTTATATTGAAAAGTATCAAAAAGCAGTAAATAGATTGCTTGTAGAATTGCTGTTATAGAAGATAAAATATATTTGCAAATGCATGCTTAATAATGCTGGTAATGATGATTGATATTGAAAGTGATGATGATTAATAAAATAAGTATAATTCTATGTGAAATGCATTTCACTCTTTTTTTTTTTTTCGCTTTCAAACTTCGTAATATATTAATATTTTATATATTTATACTCATAATAATATAAAATATTGATGTATGTACGAATGTATTTGTGTATTTGTGTTTCATGTACATTTGTATTAGCGATTAAGATTTAATTCAGGTTTTGTTTTCAGGTTTAGCTTTTCGGTTTTCCTTGATTTTCCTTTTGCTGTTTGTTTTGTATTACGGTCAGAGATTGAACGTTTTGCAAATTTACATCAAAAGGAATATTTATTATTGATTTTGAATAAATTTTTGCTTAATGGAGGGTGGATGGGACCGTGGATAGGGTGGGTCTCCAATCGCAGCAACCTCCAAGTTGGTGAGACCTGGAAATCATTATTATTTACTACATAATTTATTTTTATGTCGTCGATATAATTATAAATTTTATGGTAAATAATATGAGCTAATTGGCTGCGTTCTCTTTTTTATTTTTTTATTTTTTTTTACTTGTTATGCGTGTTATAAAGTATAATTTTTAGTTTGATTTTTAATTTATTATGATGTTTCATGTAATAGTTATCTTTTTTTTTAGGCGTCAAAAGAAGTTCAACATTTTTGAGAAATTATTTTTCAATTATAACTTGAGAAATATACACTCTTATTTCTCACTTCTAAAATGAAAACTATATTTCGATACTGACTTGTAAACAATTTTTATTTTTTTATGTGTTATAATATTGAAAAATATTGGGAAAATCATTGAAGAAACATCTATTTAATTACAATCGTGACAAGGTTTCACCTCCTTCTCTTACATAAATTATCCATCTCAATAATCTGTACAGGAATTACAAATATCAACTATCCTTTCCTTCTTTCGAAATCCATGACTGCATTAGCCCCGTCAATCCTTGCTGATTCACATTCCGCATCTAGCCACATTTGACTCGATCTCGAATACGTCCATCTGAGGCTGCATTAAACGTGGTAGGAAGTTGGCTCGCGGACGTTATCCGGTCCGCGATCAGATTTATTCGACGTGGGCAACGTCGTGGTATGGCACGATTTGCGGTGCGGGTTGAGGGGGGAGGTGAGTTGGGATTTATATTCAACGCACGGTCAGAAGCCGTGCATCATCGGCTTAAGTCAACGAGCCAATCGCAAACAAGGCGGCCGCGCCCGATAGCGCGCCTATGCAGATCGCCTCGATTCACCTGCCACCTACGCGTATACTATTCTAATCTAGAAACCTTTATGCGCTTTTACGTTTACGTGACATACGCGTCGTTTTGTAAGTTTGCAAGTTTTTTCTCTTGCGATAGAATTCTGTTTATACATAAAATTAGAGAAATGAGTTGTTCCTTCGTTTGATTCTTCTAACTTCATTTTTTTCTTTTTTTTTTTTTTTTGTAAAATGTATAAACGATAACATGTATTGTGAATATTTGATAATAATAATAAGTTAACTGATTATTTTTAATTGTGTTATATTTTGGATGATTATAGGTTTAATCGAATTAAAAGTTTTATTCGTATTATACGAAATGGAATTTGTGTAAATCAAGTTCTGTATCCAATTTCGTAGCATTGTTCTTGTTCAATTTACGAACGATACGAACGAACAATTCGTGTACCTGTGAATGTTATAATTGGTTTCTATGTTTCGTCAGACGCATCAATAATGAAGTTATCAATAACAGACCAATTGAGGATATAGGCAAAATTTGAATCGTGATTTTGAATTGTTATTTGAATATTTAAAAAAAAAATTTTTTGATAATACTTATGATGCGTGTGTAATAATTGCACTCAATTTAAAATAAAATGGACGTTTAAATAATCTGTAACATAGATTTGGAAATTTCACGTTTTGGAAATAATAAATATTAATAAGCAAATGTTTTTCTGGTTATGAATGCCTATTGAAAAATCTTCATTGTAGTAAAGTTTCGGTACATTTAACATGAATGGTGGTTAAACGGCCGACAACTTTTATTCTTGAATTTCGTTCTTGTTCGTCTCGAGAGAGGGAAGTTGCGATTGGAGCAGATGGTTTTTGAGTTGGACTGAATTCAAATTATGTAAGTAATGTTTATGAGTGCGAATAAATTCGAGGATAAAGTATTCCAGTGAATTGTTTTTTGTAAATAGTAATTAATTTCTAAAGTATTGTATTCATAATAGCACGAAATATTAAGAGAACTTATGTATTAGTTCTTTGAAAATAATTGTCCAATTTATATTTCTTAATGTAATTCACGATTATTATCTACCTTTAAATTTGTCAATTCTTATTTTTTACATCTTACTTTATATACAGAATTCAATTCACAAGAGTTTTAATAATGTTTCATAAAATATTAAAAGATATTTTAAAACATCAGTTTCAAGATTATACGCGCATAATTTTTAAAAATAATAGAATTAAATTATTTTGAATATAAAAAAAAAAGACATCAATCTAAATTCTGTGCAACAAGATTATGCATTAAAGCTAGATAATCTACGTAAAAGCTCTATTAAAATTAGAAATCTCATACTATCCCATGTTATCTTAATTATTTCATATATACGTATAAAACATGCATACTCTATTATAATTCTCCGTGGCAACTTTTTTCTTTTTTTTTTTCTTTTATAGATATCTAGTACGTGCCTCAAGTGCAATATCCTATACGCACACGTGCATCCGTATAAGTATACATATATGAATTTATATATGTGCATGCATATGCATGCGTATGCATGGATATTTACGCGGTGGCCGGATATATGTGTATGAATTTATGTGGTGATTCGTATGTACGCGCGAAATAGGTACATATGCTCCACTATGCGAATGTATATGGATTCGTCGTAAAGGGATTACGTGTTACACGGTTATGTACGCATATGTAACGTTTTACACGTTTGTATACGCGCACCATACACATATCTCGAAATCTTTCTAGTTTGTATCTAGCTTTGCGTTATAGATTAATACAAATAATCTGTTAAACTCGATGTTTGATCCTATAATGATTTGATTTTCAAGATTTATTGAATTAAATTTAATAAATTTAATAGAATTTATTAAACTAAAAAATAACAGCGATATATTCCTTGTGATTAATAAGTATACAATTAATTTGACAAATATTATATAATATATTCATTAAGTAAAATCTTACAATTGATAAAAATTTCCAATATTGTAGTCGTACGATTGCCCTTCCCCCCTCCTCCAATATCATATCTATTCCTCGCCACCAGTCTGATAACAGATAAGTAGCTGTCAAACCATCCACCACGTCATCGATATCCTCTCATCGTCGAAAGGTTAGAATCTTTCGACGCTTCATCTTACTTTCTCCACCTTTTTCTTCCTCATCCTTTCTCAGTCAGAAGAGTAGGAGGAGGAGGACACGACGAACGCGCCAACCCATTTTCCAACGCGGCTATTGTTCAGCGACTTTATACACGCTCACGAGCGTGCAAAGCTTCATTTTTTCCCCTCCCCTCCGCTTGTCTAGTCCACCACCCCTCCTTTTTGTCCACGTCTCTATATATCCCATTTTCGTTATTTGTCCACCCTTTTCCCTCCTTCCTCTATTCTTCGCCACTCTTAGCTCCTCTCCCCCTTTCTTTTCAACCTGTGTTCCCAACATTGTTTCCACCGACCATGCCCCTCTATCCCTCCTTCGACTCGCGCCGGAAAAGGTGCCGTAACATTTGTCGCGTGCCGTTTTATTGGCGCCTCTTCCACAAAGCGCAACGATTCCCCCCTCCCCCCCATTTTTCTCTGTACTTGGCCTGCGATTCAACTCGTGCAATTTTTTTCTTCTTATTCTCCCCTCTCTCTCTCTCTCTACCCATTTTTCTTCTATGAACGGTAAAGTGCTTCTTTTCTTTTATTGGTTCATTATCCGGTGCGGTTTGTAATTATGCGCGCTGTGCTTAATTAAGTATACGTGGGGGTAAGATAGTATTGTTTACTAGGTATGGACAGGAAAGTGTTGATAAGAATCGTGGATATTCGTATTTTATTAGTTTTTCCGAGAATGGATCTTTTTTTCCTTAAGGATTACTTTTAGAATTTTGATTTAATCGCGAAATGTTTAACAAACTGTTAATATCTGTTAATAATTTAAAAATCAATTTTTTATGGAGAATTTTCCGATATAACTATTAAATTTATCAAAAATTAAATATTCCATGTACAATGTAGAAAATTTTATCATAAGTTGGTTAAATTTTCGTGGAAAGAAACTCGAAAGATAAACTTAAATTTCAAAGAGAGGGTTAGAAGAAAGAAACGCGGCAAATTGAATGGCATATCAATATCAGGATCTTTTAGTTAGCAATTTAAAAACGTTCTTAAATAAAAAATTAAATTTGCAAATTAAATGCATATGCATTTTAAATACGCATACATTCGAAAAATATTTAAATTTAGAAATATATTGTTTTATTTCTTCGAGAAAGATATTACGTGAACGAAAATTCAAGGATTTTTAACATTATTGCCAAGAAACAGTTGGAATTCCTTCTCGCGTCTCTGCATTCCTTTTTATCTTTCTTTTTGTTTCATCCTCCTAAGCTAGTTTAACCCTTCCAGTCCCAATGGATCCATTTGTCGCTGCAAAATTTATACGTCTTCGCCAAAGAATACTTGCACGCCAAAATTCAATTTCAGTAAACATGAAGTATAGCGAAGGATCAACTTGCTGTCTTTCACCATGAATCTAATATATCGCCAGAACTACGTGATACGATACGAAATAAATTATTAAAAATCTGGAAAAATCGATACGAGTCGTATGTTCAATTCTCTGAAAATATGAAATATTACTTTTACCGTAGTTAGAAAATAATTATAATTATTTATCGTCCTTGATTTTCATTAAAAATAATTAATTCCGATTCGAAACTTGAAAATATTCTATTCAATTGTAAGTTCAATAATTAAAAAATATTAATTACGAAGAAAAAAATAGTTTTTCTAAATGATTTAATATTTTTAATAATTAATTAATAAAAATATACATATATAATATATAATCTTTATTTTTAGTGAAATATTTTAAAAAATAAGATAGGTACATCGTAGTACAAATTCACAATTTTTAAGTTTTTAACTATTATCTGTTTTTGTTTATTCGTAAATTGGAACAAAAGATGACAAGACAATTTTTATACCGATATTACTTAGCGAGTGTTTCCCTTTGTGAAACGCGACGTACTTCCGGCTCGTTGGTCTTTTATACAAGTTTCTCTGTTTGCAGGAAGGCTGCGTGAATTATCTGGATCTTCCGATATTCTTTCTGAGATTTGAACCCTTTGTAGCAAAAATCGGACAAGGAAATTTTTGTTTCCATTGATATAATGAGCGTGAGACGTGATTGATATCTATTAAAAAGATACGGAAAAAATTCTTTCAAAATTATTTTATCGTGTAATTTGATTAGTTTGTTACTTTCGTTCCATGAATATCGTGCAACATCCCTGTAACTTCAACAATGAAAATAAATACAAAAAAAAATACAAAAAATAGAACGGTAGATTTACACATTATTCTGAAAATGCGTACGTAATATGGTAATAGCGAAAAAAAATAACGCTGACGCGTCGTCTATCGTGTCTGACCACTACACATGTTCCAAGCTTGGGGTAGGTCGATGAAGCCGTGCGAGAGGATAGAGACGGGGAAACGTTAAAAATTTCGCCTCTATTTAGAACGACGATATCTCATCAACGATAAATGATATCGAGATGAAATAAAAAAGGTTTTAAAGAGAAAGATTTCTTGCTTCTTGTGGCATCAAATTTGAGGAGAAAGGATGAACAGGTTCGGAATAATAATCGTTTAAAGTTTTAATAATTTCAATACATGTTGTTAGCAATGGAAGGGATGATTAATTAATTTTTAATTAATCGTTTATTTAAAAGTACAAAGAATTTTTCAGAGAGATGAAAAAGATGGTGATATTACATTTTATATTTAAGAAAAAATTCATTTATTGGACGCGTTTAAAAATATTAATTTTATTACGATTATTTGGAAATTTATTTTATTGACATGAATATACTAATAATTTTTGCAACAAAGAATCTTTATAGAAATTAAAAAGGAATAATAATGTTTGCTCCTCACGATTGAGCGACCACTTTAATACAGCAAATGTCCACGTAAATATCCAACAGTTCAGAAATAAAAAAAAAAAAAAGAAAAAGCAGGCAGGATATCAATTGCCGTTCGCCTCTTTTTACACGTGTTCCCTATCGAAATTCGATAGTTTCATAATTCACGAGATCGTGCAGCACACGGGCAAAACGGGAGAGGGGGGAAACAATTAGAAATTAAAAACGGATTTGCCACGGTATCATTCGGTATTCAGTTCGTTTGATGCATCACGAGTGCTCCGTGATGGCCGTGCCGCTTTGTGATTCAGCCAAATTAATCCGATTGTTCGTAATTGTCGGTAAAATAAATTAATCGATCCAACGACGATAAACTCTGTACGAGTCCTAAAACACTTCCGATTCCTCGTATTATATTTCCTATATTTTGCTTGCCATACCAAATTTCAGTAATGAAAATCTCTTAAAAATCTATTTAACTATCATATAAAGCATCATATCGGATAAAGCTAATGGATTGTTTTTGATTTTTTAAATGTTTCTGGAATGAATGAAGGCAATTCAAAAATTAATTCAAAAAGTAATTTAAAAAATTATTTAAAAAGATTTGTTTATATTACATGAAATTACTTTGGAACAGAGTTGAATAATTCTTTCGAAATCCGGTTCACTATAACTTAGGAAGGTTAGCAAGATGGCGATGCAGGTCAATCTAAGTTGGATCCAATTGAAGCGAACCGTGTGTTCACGAATTGCCTGTGCCAACGTGTCATGGATTTACGACACGTCTATGAAGTGTACAGACACCAGATCCTAATAATTCATGTGGCTCCAGAAACGTAGACCATCTGTTGCCCATAAAGTGATTACCTTGTTGCAATTTTAATTAATGTGTCTTTATGTGAGGAATATGATTTCTCTGTAATAAATTATTACAATTAACTTAACGTACAGTTTCTATTTGTGTTTTGTGTAAAATTAAAGATTAAGAGATTAAAAAGTTTTATTTTTAAAGACGAAGGAGTCTTAGAAAGATATTTATTTTTCTTTTTTAATCATATAAATTGTATACAAAATTTTCTTGAAATTTAATTTTCAAATAATCATCAGAGGAAAGATTAACTAACAAAATAAAATTGATATTCAAAAATATATTATTATTCATATAGATAAGAGATAAAGTAAAAGAATACAATTTGAATAATTTCTATGTGTTATTTTCTGACTAATATCGTGCATTCATAAATCTATATTTCATATTCTGAATTCTTATTCAAACCACTGATATGTAAATTCTTCCTATTGTACCGATTTCCCATTTTCTTAGAACGAAAATGACAAGTATAAAATAAAAACAAAATGCGTTTCAAACGAAAATTGTTAAAAACCTAAATATTAAAGAAAAATAGATACATCTTCAAATTCCAATTACGATTATTTCGCGCGAGATTGCTTAAAATTAGAATTCGGGATAACACTTAATTCGTTTTGGTAATTTCAAGGAATTGTCTCGTCCAATAATCTCTTAACCTCGTATTATACTCGATAGGGAAACGGAAAGAAGCAATATAAAGTCCTAGATAAACCTAAGCTCATTCGAGAGGGTCATTAAATGGGCACGATAAAGGCTTTAAAACCTTCTCTATCTTCTTTCACCCTTTTTCCACTTTAAATCAAAAGCTCCGCTTAAAAGCAATCTTTTAAGTGTTTAATCCACGGTACACACAATTATTGAATGTCTTGCAGAAAGTATAATTTAATTTGTTGCTTAAGAAGAAAAAAAGGAGAGGGGGAAAAAGGATAGTAATTGTATTATTTAATTTAATATTCTTGAAATTGAAGTTGGTATTTCTAATAATAATAAATGTAATTTTATGAAAGGATAAATGTTTTTAAAATCTAGAAAATTTCTTTGCCAATGTATTTATATTTCATATTTATTTGTTACATTTTTTTTTCGTATTTGAAATTAATTCTTTTAATATTATTTTATTCAAGTTGATCAACTTAATAATTATTTGCAATAATTTTTAATAGAAATGAAAATTTACTGTATCTCAAAAGTTTCTTTTTCTCTTTTTTTTTTACAATATATCATAATTTTTTTTTTTTTTTCCCCCTTCTTCTATCTATTTTACAGTCAAAGTATTTCATTTCATATTTTTTGCAATTATCTAAAAATGCGTAGATTCTTTTCATCCATTATCATTGATATATTTTATAAAACATATATAATAAATAATTCCAGTTTTAAAGTGATTTAATTAGTGTGATCAATTTCACGTTTTATACTTCTTATACAGATTCTCTCTTATAAAATAAATCTTAAAACTATTTAATCAAAACTACTTCTCAACAATTCTACTTCCAACACTTTTTACTTGAAATCCATCCAACCTCGATCGAGCCTCCCAATTGCATTATTAACAGCAAGTTCGTCCAAGTTTCAACCGTAATTCCAACCGCAAAATGATTTAACTTCGGTTCAAGGTTAAATTAATTTCAAGAAAAACACGGGAAAACGGATGATATCCTCGGTAATATTAATTTAAACTTTAGCACACTGCGGCCAAGGATGAGCACGACTAATAAAAGTGTTCAGGAACCTTTTAATCCCTTAACGTAAACATCTTTCACGAGATACGAAAAGAGTAATTCTCGTTTCGACGTGAAAGATTAAAAAGTGCGTTGTGGGTTAATCGAAGAACGGTTGAACTTTTGTTTTAAATATTTAGAAAGGAAAGGAGGAATAATAAAAGTATATTACGTGTATGCAAATGAGGTTGATGAATTATTAATTAACATGGAGAGAAATAAAAAAGTATACAGTAGTATAAGCTCGGTTAATACGAAAAATATTTAATTTAAATTTTTAGATGTATAGCTTGAGATCCTAATTTTTTTCATTTTTTTTTTTTTTGTAAATATTTGAAATTTGTTTCTTTATTTAAAATTAGTTTTGAAGCTTTTAATCTGCGATTTATGGATCCTTGAGAAAATTTAAGACTATAATTTTAGAGTTTTTAACATTTGATCTACTAAATTTTCGAAGGAAATCCTCAAACTAAATTTAAAATTTGAGGATTGTTAATGAACAATGTATTTTAAATAATATATTATGATATATATTTGATGTACATTTTGCAAATTTAAATTTTCGGATCTTAGAATAAAATAAATAAAATAAATACCACTGTATTAATATTTTTTTTTTTTTTGCAGAAAATAGCTCTTTATATTTTTCTTATTATTTATCTTTATTATAATTACTTAACATTAACTAATTAATGATAAATTATATTATGTTTTTATATTTTAAATAAAAACTTTAGAATTATATTTTAATCGGAAATTATACAAAAGTTCTATTAAAGATTTATAAAGAATATTATTGGAAATATTGAAGTGTATCATAAAAGTATTATATGGCACATACACGGAATGAATTATTAATCGTACAATGGATTAAAATAATATTGAAATGCCTAATAAAATGTGAAATCTTATTTGGATATTTAAAATTGCAAAAGATAAAAATATAATACACACGAATTATTAATTATTGTTTTTTAAAGTTATAAATCGAATCATAAAAGATGTACAAGCTATAAATGAAAATGCAAAATAGTTAAATTAACAATGAAAATATATCTTTGAAAGATTGTATAATGAATTAATTATTGTATTATATATAATTAATATGCTCGACTCGTTGAAAAAAATCTAATAATCTTATACATTGTTTTCTAAAAAATAAATAAATAAAACAAAATCGATCAGTTTAATTAATTGGAATAAATTATTTTATCATTATATTGTATTATTTGTATATGAAACCTTTTGCAGTTATTTGAAATGTCAAATAAAACGAATATAACATGAATTGATATTAAAAAAAAAAAAAATTTTTAAATAATAAGTATGCAAAATGTTTGAAAGAAATAATAATAAATTGTCGGCGAAAAACATTGTAAAATATTCATTGTGTACAAAAATCGGCGTGAATAAAGAGATTTTTCGTGGAAAGATTTAAATTTCAATGAACCAGCCGAATTCCGCACAGTGAATGATAGAGTATCGCGGTCGGTTCGAAAAATTTGCTGGCACACACGTAGCTGTTGAATAAAACAAGCCTTGTTTACCTGGTAAAAGTGCGCATTTATTGTTACCGGATAAACAATTAAAACGTGTTAAGTACATAAACGAGATATAGCTGGATAAACGCGTATAATGCATATTTTTATCGAAATAATGGAAATAATGAAAATCTCTTTCTGTTATAAAGAATGCTTATAAGTAGTACTGCAAATACTAGAAAGCTTTATCAATGCGTAATTATACTATCGATAGAAAATCTGTATTCTGTAAATAAAATTTTGATTTTCCAACAGTTAATATTATTTTTAGAGAAAAGTATTTATGAAAATCAAAATTATTATTTTTAATGCGTATTTATTGATTTTATTATTTCAATGTTCAATTTTTACTTATTATTATAAACGGTTGAAAGAATTATTGATAATTTATATCACTGTAGGAAATATGTTATATTTACCGCTTATCGTACGAAATTTAATTTCTTCGTTTATTCATTAATAATTAGACTGCGAATTTTCGTGCAAATATTTTTCACATAACGTATATTTCATTAATAACATATACATATATATATATCTCCCTTTTTTTTTCTCTTTTTTTTTCCAACAAGAATACAAAAACAACACATCCCATGTGTTATTATTATTTTAAACGGTAAAAGGCTATATGTGGTAATCGTATTGATTGATTCACGGTTGAAAGAAAATTGATTGTTTCTGGATTATAAAATGGCATGGTTAATGAAAGCAGGAACGTCCTGAAACTTGTCTGCTCCAACAGTCTGGAAATGGCAGCGTGGTAACCGTGTTACCGGCCGCAAAGTCATAAGACTCCTCGGGTGCTGTGAACATTGTTTCCTCGCCGACCACGTGGAGGAAATTCCATCCGGTTGAAACGTGTCCGTGATCACCAAGTTGCTATCGTGGGACTGATCACAGAATGTCTTCTACGATGGAGTTCTGTTATAATGAACACACAGAGCTTGGAACAAATGACTTTCATTATGGACCTTTTAATTTGAGCAAATATTGGATATACGTAGACTGTGAATTTTTTATGCAAATATATATCTTTTTGATGAGGATTTATTAGCTGAGTAAGTATAAGTAAGTATAAGTTGCATATGTTTAAAAAACATTTAATAAAGAAGAATATTTTTTTTTTTGCAAAAGAATTGAAATCTCATGTAGATAAATTAAATTGATGCAACTTAGGTTATTCATTGTCAAGAAAGTATGTTTCTTTGTTTATTAATTATTGAAATTTTAAAAAATCTTTAAACTGTTTCTAAAATTTGATAATTTATGATTATAAGATTTCAATTGTTCAAATGCAAGAATCGAAAAAAATTCATTGAAATTCTTCTATTTTTTGAATTGAAATATATTTGAAAATGATTTAACAAGTGCCCAGTCCATTCATTCCTTCAATAATTATCAAATATTAAATTCCAACAACGTTACATTCAGAAATGTATTTTCACGTTACATACATTATCTACCAAAAGTTTTTCTGTTGTAATCTTATCGAATTTTTTATTATTCATTTAATCTAAAATAATAGATTTTATACAAAAAATATTTCAAAGAGTTATAGAATTGCGATTTTCCTTTAAGTTTGTTATTAAATTTTCCAAACTTTTGATAAATAGTATACATCAATTTTTTTATTTATTCCGTCGATTTCACTCTAATAATCGTTAAATGATCGTTTAAAAAGAGAAAAGAGAAGATGAACATTTTTTTGTCAAAATCGTATAACTGAATTTCATATGCGAATTTAATATTTAGAAATTCAATAAATGTATATCCTCCCTCGTTGCAAATTTGACGCGCAATTATTATTATTGAAACTATTATTAAATGTACGTATCTCATGCAAACCACTTAGTCACATGTTTGCCACATAATCAATGCCTCATATTATACTGCCACCCGTTAATTCTCGTGTATGTCATTAATATAACGTGTTATCTAACGAGACTTAACGAAGAATGAGCTTTCATTGGAGGTATTTTGATGCCTTTTATTTCGTCATAAATTTATTTTGATCAATTTTAAAATATACGTCGTATCTGTCTTTAATAATATTTTAAAAAACATGCGATATACGTTAAAATTAATATTTCTAAAATTGATTTCATTTTTAGAAGAGCATTAAGATCAGAAAATCGCGTGACTTATCATGTCATTTTATACAATAACTTTAATGCGCAGTTTAATGCATTCAGTGTGTATCACGTATATACGGTGTTCCATAAAATTAAATTAAGCCATAGTTTTGAAACAATAGAGAAACACATTAAACGTAATTTTAAATAAGATATTTTGAATGTGTTTCAGAATGTGATAATAAACATCTAATCTAAAATTAAAGATATTTTAATATAATTTTGCAACACAATACATGTTATGAAATTGTGTTATGAACGTATCTTTTTTGAAAAAAAATATATATTATTTAATATTCAAAAGAAATGTATAATTGAAATATATAAATTCCAAATGTTTCTACGTTACATAATATATCGAATCTTTTTATAGTTTAACATATGATACTACATATATTACATGGCCTAGTTTTGTGGAACACCTTGTATACTTGATGCGTAAGATTCAGATTCTCTCAGACGTGTTCAAATTTTCATGAATATGTATACATAGGTCCATAAGGTGTCTGTAAGGTGTTCTACCTTCCAACGAAATATACCAGATTCCATATTAAATCGATAAATTAACCGCAATTGAATCTTTGAATATGATTCGTTGGTATTCATCTCTTTTATACAAAAAGCTCTGCAATAATTTTATTTTTCACCATCATCACAGATACTACGATTCCATAAACTACTGTAATACCTAAAGTGAAATATTTATATTCCATAGAATAAGAAATATAACAAACAGTAATAAGAACATATATAATTGTCTCATTAAATATTCTATACCATTGTTCATTTGATCTGAATACTCTTTATAATTTACAATATTATTTTTCACTCCAATAAAAAAAATACAAATAAAAGAAACATTAACCATAATTACGTATAAATATTAATCTAATCCAGAAAGTTCCACGGATGTACGGATCGATTCACACTTCACACTCGATACTCGTCAATTTTCAAAAGCACCATCGGTTCCCGAATTCTCGATACGTAACGCCAACGAAAAAAAGGGGGGAGGAGAGGGAGGAGAAATAAAAATAAAACAAAGAAATAAAAAAAAACAAACCACGTAGCAAAACGAAATTTCACGGCGAACTCTGTTTTTTTTTTTTTTTCACACCTGAAGCCAGTGAACTGAGCAGAGGAGGTTGGAGAGCGGCTCGATACGAAATACCCCGTGAAATTTCGTGGCGCTTAAACCAATAAAAGGGATCCATTTCCGAAGATCATATCCGAGGGGGATGCGAAATTTTTACGAGGACGCGAATTCCTCGATGAAATCCTTTTCGATATAGGGTACAAGCGATATTATCGGAACCGTGTGTCCCATCGAGAGCATCGAAACCTCATCAGCAGTTCTGTTTTGTGGACCAAGAGGGAAAGTAGGAAAGGAGATAGATAGAGAAAGAGAGAGAAGAATTTTTTTCGTTTCTCCCCTCTTTTTTTTTTCTTCTCTATTGTACGTAAGTAGTGATGGAATTAAGTATATCGCAAGTTGTTCATATCGGTTTAATATTAATTTCAAAGTGTTTGTAAATATGCAATGCGACATATAATTTAATTTTGTATTTTCTTTTAGTAAAAATGTTTAAATAATTATTGAAAAAATTTTAAATTCGTTCGAAATTCTTGTTTATTGTAATTCTTAGAATTTGAAGATACAATTCCAATATCAAATATCTCGAAATCATTAACCGATTAATCTTGATATCTTCGTGGAAAATTTAGATAATACAGGAATCTGCGATAAACAAAGATATATACTTTGAAAAAAAATTACAAAACTATCTCGTTTCGTTCAATATAAATTTGCAAGTGCACATTGCAACTTTGATCCCATCGCTACGTAACCGAGAATTTTCTGAAAAATTCTCACTTTCCATAAATTTCCACCGTCCTCCGGAACGAGGGCAATGGAGGGCAGAAGGGGGATTGGAAGAAGTGGAGGGGGTAAATTGGAAATGAGGAAAATAGTTACGACGCGGTGTTACGTTACTTTTTCTTTTTTTTTTTTTTTCTTTCCCTCGAGAATGACGTTGTGAAAATGAGCGAGGAAAATTTTTGCTGGAAGGATAAGCGGTGAATATCGCGCGAAATGACGGAGAAACATTTTTGATTTTCTTCGATTACGTTTTCGAACGCGCTCGATGAAATTTCGAGCCCTCCCCTCTCCTGAAGAATGAAATTTCGTTCCCATCGACGAATTATTCGACCGTTCGATGGAGGCGAACAACATTTACGAATAATTGAGAATCCTCTTGGAGAGAATCACGTCTCCTCCCCGAGGATTTGTCTGTTGGATTCGATTGGATCCTTGGACTCGATTCGAGAGTGCTCGCTAATGAATTGGTTTGACTTTGCTCGGTGATAAAACGCGATATCTCTTTTTTTTTTTTTATGTCGAGAAGAGGAATGAGAGTTGAATATTTTCGAGTATAACGGTTTATGGGTGTAATAAGCAGTTTGCAAGAATTTTATTGTGGATTGTTGGGGCGAATATTATTAGATCGATGTTCGGGGATTCGAAAGGGTTCGTTGATGGAGAACTTTCGACTTCTTTTGTATATGAAATTGAATTTCGTAGAAATTTCATAGCAATAACAATATAATTTCATAACAATTGTTTGATGAAAGAATTCATTTATAAATGTTAGTAGCATGTTCTAATTTTTGACAATTTATAATAATTTGTTCTATGAAAATAGATAAAAACAAATTTCGTATTCATATTGTAATAAGATTAATTTATAAATTATTTAATTTTTCAATGGAATTTGAAAAGATTTCTCTCGTTCGTGAATAATCTTTTTTTTATTAAATTGTAAAAATTTATTGTATAAAAATTAAAGAGATGAAATTTTATATAAAATATATTAACATCGATTAATGTTAAATGATTTAAAAAATTGTAATAAAATACCGTAATAAAATACGAGAATAAATTGATAATCAGTGCAATCACAGAAGTTATCTCGTTTCAAAATATTCATATTCATATTAATATTGCTGTTAATAAAATACCAATGATAAAAAAAATTGAATTTTGTAGGGGAAAGGTAATTAGTCGGAATCAAAATGCAGTTTGTTCACAATTCGAAATTAATCGATGCTCGCCGATAATAAGAAAAACGTTTAAACCGAATATTTCTTCGATCAAGCTTTTCACGAAAAAGAACTATAATTATAAATCGATTAATTATGCGAATTTTTTTTTCGTTTTCACATAAAAATCATTATTAGTAGATCAAAACAATTGATAGAATATTGTAATTATTGAAATGAATCTTTGAAAAAGATAAAATAATTTTAACAATTTTTAATAAAACTTGTGATGATAATTTTATTACTTCGGTAAAAGAAACCAATACATTGGTGATGTATTTCTAAAAAACAATTTTTCCAATAGGAAAAAGCCTCGACATCCGATTCAATAATATTTTGTCAAAGAATCAGTTTTCCATTTAATCTGCTCGTTTTCCTCGAAAGTCTTTCTCATGATCGTCACGGAAAAATGTCTACAATTACGAATGTTATGCTTCCTTGTATTGCTTTTCTTCTTCGGATACACGGATGTTTCAATTCTTGATAATATCACGAAGGAAGGATAGCCCGTGCTTCACGTGTATTTATTACGATTATATTGGATTCCAATTATTGGGATGCTGGTTTAAGTGGAGAGTTCGTTTTTTGTAAAAAGTCAATACAATAAATATTACAAATAAATTCGCGTTGAAATTTGTAAAAATGATAAAAAATGGCACATTTGTGCTCGCACGTTATTTGGAATCTTTGAGATGGTAAATTTATGTTAGCAGAAAAGTTTTTGTTCTGTTTTGCTAGAACAAAAAAAAAATATTTTGTTATTTCGTAAAAATAAAATAATATTTTTATTTTAATTTGCATATACATATAGAATATGTACTATTTGCTTTAAGGAAATATAGATTGAGTTAAAATAAATTGATATTTTATTTGGAGGAGGCTTCGAAATAATTTTTTGAAAATAAACTTCATTTGTATTTCTCGGGATATCGTTTTAACTTTAGCGATTCATTCTAGATAATTCCATACATATTCCATAATATGTAGGTCAAGCTTGCGTGGGACAACACGTTTAAAATAATTCCGGATAAAACGACGAATAAACAGTATGAAATGAGGATGATATTTATAAAAATTCATTTTTGTAACAAACCTAAGGAAAAGTTCATCAGTGAAAGATATTTTATCTTTTTAATAATTTGTACTAAAAAATTAATACATAATCTAAAATTAATACGATCCTTTTTACAAATAAATAGAACCAAACATAATCCATATTCTGTAAATCAAATAGTCGATTAATATTATAACCTTCAATAATCATTTCTTCAAGAGAAAATTTTAATCGTGCATATTCAACTTTTTCTTTTTTTGGGGGGAGGGAGTCGATTAAACGTAGTTGAGACGAAATTTTGGAAGCATTGAAGCCTGTGAAAAATCTCGTAACGAAGCTTGCACGATTCGAATTTTCATTTCGACTTGGACTAATCACGGCGGACAATCGGCCGATTAATTAATCAGGCTATTTAAATGCGTACATTTGGACAAGCGTAGGTGTACTTGTTGCATATCATTGTTCGTCGGTCGGCCATTGTTCCACGATTGGAAAATATTGATTCGACACGCATGGAAGCGCGACTGCATCTCATTATCCTCCTAACGCCAAAAACCAATGATATATCTGGAGGAACAATTCGATGGCTAACGACCAATCGTATACAATAAATGCAATTTTATGAAACGAAAATATAAAAAGTTAATTACCTTAATTAATCTGCTTGAAATGCTTCCTTCCTTCTCTTCGAGTCGAGAAATATGAAATTTAATTGTTATGTTACTGTTTTTGTGCCACTGATCATTTTCTTGGAAATTAGAAAGAAAAATTCCTTTCTGTATTTCGTGTACTCTTCAATCGGAAGAATTTAAATGGAATACAATTTGGTAATGGAACTGGAATAGAATGAAAATGGGATTGGGGAAATTCGAATTTTTTTTTTTTGAATTGAAGGGGATGATGGAATTAATCTGAAGATTTGAATATTTTTATAAATGTTTAAATGTTATTTTCTTGATGAGAATATAGATAATTGATAATGATAGTTTTGCTTTGTTATTAGTAATTTTCCTAACAAAGTGTTTACGTAAAACGTTTATTCAATGCTCGATAAATTTCAACCCCAAATTGGAGCATGCAGCAAATATTATTTGGTGGCACATTTAACCACCATATTATAACAAATGCTATGCGTTTATGAAACGCGGGGCCGTTTCACGTGCAATAATCTAAATATACAGAATGTATTTTCCAAGCAATTTCGATCGGTGATTCTTTTTATAATAAGACAAACTTTATATTTTCAGATAAAATTCAATATTGAAGTGTTGCAATTTAAATACAAATCTTCTAATAAAATTTTTCATAAAAATATTTCAACTATTTTCAATTTAAATTAATCAAGAAAAGATTAAATTACTTTTAAAAAAAGTTATTATTACGTTCCACGAGTTAGAAATTCAGAAGATATATTATTGGAATAAGTATAAATTTTCTCGTATAGTGGAATATTAAAAAAAATAATTTACGATATCAACAGCACATGCTGATTTCACAACAAGAAACAACAATTAAATTTTTATCTTCTCGCGAGCTAATGCATTTCCATTCTCATGAACATCGAAAAAAAAAATTTTAATCGACAATTTCGTTTGTTTCGTTTAACAACAAATTCGAATTCGACAACAATAGATGAAAATTGATCCCGCGGATGTCTCTTTCAACCCCTCTTCTTCAAAATAAATACGCGTAAAGAAGGGTCGTTAATTAAGATAAACCTTTATTTATAGATACGATTACCCTCGTTTCTGTAGAAGAAGGCCAAAGCGGTTGTTGAACAAGGGATACTTATTTTAACACGAAGAACTTTGCAGATAAGTTAATCCATAGTTCATTCGCATCTTTGGAAGGATAATTTTTTTTTTTTTTTTTTTACATCACTTTCTTTAGTACTTGGCCTAGTGGTCACTTGATCGTCGTAGTTTTATTTAGAAAAGTAGAACAGGTTATTCAAAGTCTCTCTTTTTTTTTTTTTTTTCACTTTCACGTATCTTTCAACATAACATTCGAATATTTCGTAATATTCAATTTGAGCAAATATTAAAATATTGTATAAAGTAAAATGAGAATTATTATTGATAATTTATTTAAAAAGATCAGCTCGTAGATCTTGTAGATCTTTTCGAAAATTATTAATAATTGGAAATATATTTGAAATTTATAATATATGACAAGTAGTGTAAAGTAAAAACGTAATATTAACTTTATGATTGAACTAATATAATGAATGATTTCATTTAAAAAATTAAAGGATTTTATAGCCGAGCATTCGAGGAAAAATAATCGATTGTAATGTATCGATAATCGATAATAATTCACCGAAGTGAAATTTCAACGAAGAAAGAGTTTAAATCATCGATAGCTTAGCCGGGGCAAGGAAAAGGTAAAAATAAGGTCACGATACAGAGCACACGATTTTAACAGCATATAACGATTGAAAGATATGTGTGTGTGTATGTGTATGTTCATACAAAGTTAATACAAACTATCCAAAGGTAGGGCACGTAAAGGTCCCAGTTGTTAAAATTGAATCCATAAATCTGATGGCGACCTTATTATGGTCCGGGGAATAATTCAAAATTCTAATTTCTTTGAGTTGTAACTCTATCATTGCCGACATCGCGATGCCCACCAATGAAAATAATTTCATTGCTCCCTTATTCATGAAATTCTAGTTAGAAAAGTTTTCCTGAGAGTCAGTGTATTGATAGAATTATTTTTTTAAATTCAACAATTATGATGTTTCTCCGTATAAAAGCAAATTCTTGTTTCACTTTTATCGATATAAAAATATAAGAAGAAGATAATGGGTTTAATTATTTTAAATAACAATAGATAATATATAATAGATTTCGTTTCAAATAATTAAAAAGTGGAATATATTTAGAAAATAGTTTTTCAAATTTCATTTTTTCTAAATATTTAAATATTTAATACTAAATAAATTAATTTATCTTTTGAATACGTTATTATTCGAATGATATATATTAAAGATTAAAAAATTCTATCTAAATAATTATCTGGTCAAAAATATAACGAAAAGGAAAAAAAATTGAAACAGAGTCGTTAAATAATAGAAGAAGAACAGAGAATCCTGCCCGAGATCTGACATTTCCTTCGAGACAATCCCGTGTTTAAATCATCTTTGCCTGATTCGCCATCTTTCGTGCCAAATATGTACAACGGGTTATTAAAGTTTCACGTTCTCGACAGGACGACCGTGGCCGTACAAAATCGAATACACGGTATTTAAAACCGTACCAGAGCGAGGAAGGATCGTCATTCCGCGAGGCAAATGATAAATAATAAAGCAAGAAACATGTAGTTTCTCCTTGACCAATTATATCCCGCGATTAATCCGTGTCATCGTTATTCAAATGTCACTGATGTTCCATGAATAAAACCTTTATGGCCGGAACCAAAAATAAACTTAAATATAAATAATTATTCGGATATAGTTTTTATTTTTTTATTTCTACATTTTTACTTTGTTTCTTTTTCCAAAATAATTTTGTTCGAAAAGTGATGTTATTTGAAAGATAAATTTTTTTAATATCTTTGTTTGTTGTACTATTTTTGTTCTTTTTATTTTCGAATATTTATTTGCGAATAATTATTCAAATAAAGTTTTTATTTCATTTCATTATATTACTTTGTTTTAAAATCAAAATTTTATTTAAATGACAATGCGTTTTCGAAAATAAACTATTTTAATATTTGATATTTTATTTGGAGAATATAAATATATTTTTTTTTGTTCCGTGATTTAAATAGAATTTTTATTTTTCAAAATCAATTTTCTGATATTTAAATTTAGATTTATTCTTTTTCATACCTCAATTTTTTTCAATCTAGTAAAACAAAATCATTTAGAAAAATACCACAATACTACGATAAATAAATTACAGAAATAAATAAAGAAACCGATTTAAAAAAACTTAATAGATCATGATTTTTAAAATAACAAACAATTCGGATATATTGTGTTCCAAGGGAAAAAAATCCTTTATGTATATTTCTTTTAATATTATAAAATTCTAAAATTAGAATATCATTGCTTCCGCTTTTAACTTTCGATTACCTTCTGCTTCGATCGAGCCTCGCGAAAATGGAAATGGTATGTTGAAGCATGTTCGAAAGAGATGTGACGCTCGAGGTTTCACAGCTCGTTGAATTCTACAATTGGTCACCGGATTTATCGTTCGTCTTCTTTCCGGGAAATTTATTAAAGCGCATAACTCGTGCATTTTCTATTCTATAGCGAGGGAATAAACTCGATGGTGACCAGCACGATTCATAAAACTGCTTTCATCCTTTTCCCTCGGTACACTCTCCATGTCTTGCCAGAGAGGTGGCAATAAGGACGATTTATAGGCAAAATGGAACCACTCCATGATTTTTAGTTTCGACAGATCTGGAAACTAGAATCTGCTGTTCCTCGAATTTCTATAAACACGGATTTATGAATTTTACTTGCCTGTTTTAATTGAAAAATATATATTTATTAGAAGAATCAGATCTATAGATCGGTTACTTATCGAGAGGATGATGCAGATCGATCAAATATCTCGGACGAATCACAATTGAATCGATCAATTATCAAAAATATATGGATCAGTATTTTCTCAGCGTGTACAAGTAATATAGATCAATCATTCATCAGAGAAGTGAAGTAAAGCAGTTGAACCAGTAATAATAAAATGCTCGAGTAGTATGGATTAGCATTTGTCCGTCAAACAAGTAGAATAACGCACTCGTGGTAAGACAGTGATGGACTTTTTTCGAAAGATTTTTTCCTCGACTTTTTATTCTTTTGATAGAGATAAAACGTAATGATAAAATATATATCTATTATCAAAGATTCTGATAAAGGATTATTTTGTTATATGAAAAAATATTCTAACAACTTCTCTCTGTTATCACGAACTATTATTCCCAAACCAGGAATAAAAGATCAATTCTACAGATCACAGAAAGATAAAAAAAAAAGCGTATCGTTCCAATGGAATGAGAAAAAGAGAGAGAGAGAGAAAATCAACCTGGCAGAAGGAGTTTTCATCGTGGTATTGGAACAATGGGGAAAAAAACGGAAAGTTGATAGGTTAAAAGCGGGACGCGCAAAAGAGATCAAATTGACTTTCGTCCATTCGTTTAGCGAACACGCGAAAACTTTGAATTGGCTAAGGGAAGATAGGACAGGAAATAAGCTGATGTAGAGTTAGTTTTTTTTTTTTCACCTCGAGAAGGAACTGAAAAGCGAAAGAGATAAATCACAAGATCGCACACGCTGGATAATTGCATTCTCAGTGTATAAGTCTGATGTTTCCGATTCTATTGTCACAAAGAACACGAGAGGTCACGGATTTGTTTTAAAAAGTGATCTATTTTAGCTCTTAAATCGAAATAATATCATTACTTTTTAACTTGTAGGTCGGTACAGGTTATTTCAGAAATATATTAATAGTTCCATAAGTCATACAAGGAGTATAAAATAACAATAGTCGGACAAAGGAGAATTTAGAACAATCCTTTATTTCTTTTTATTCCTTCTTATCGACTTGTACAATAAAAATAATCGAATAAGTGAGATCCACAAGAAATATATAAATATATCATACGTTATTTCAGAAATATATTAATAATTTTCATAAGATCAATCATTTGGCATACAAGGAGTACAAAATAAGAACAATCGGGTAATAATACCAATTTCACTTTTGGAATTATTCCTCTTGTCTATTTCATTCGTCCCTGTCCCTCGCTTTTTCCTCCTATTTTCGAATCCCTGTTGCCTCGTCCACATTCCACTTTCCACTTTCCTCAGACGCCTTCATCCGTCCTCCTGTTTCGTGTCTTTACATCACTCCTGTCGCTCTTCCTCTCTCCATATCTCGAGTTCATCCACCGGTCCCCTCTCTCTCCCTCGGAACTATCTTCATCACACCGGCGAGAGACTATTTCACCCCAGTGCCGTGGGATACACGTAGTTCTCTAATGCTATGCCGGCGTGAAACACTCTGTTGCAAAACACCCCGACCTTCCTCGCCTTCGAGGCGAGAGCGGAGAAGATATACGCCTGGCGCACACAGGCGTGCATATGTAAAACCTGTACTCCTGGCTCGCGCGGGAGAGGATCGTGCGCGAAGTTTCGGCAGGGTCAAGCTTCTTCATATTCTTTAATGTTTCTTTAATGCAACATTTGTAATGCGAGAGAGAGAGAGAGAAAGCTTTTCCTTTTGATTTTACGAGTATTCTTGTTTATAGAATTGTGATATCGATCGATAGAAAAAAAGATGAAATCAAATTTATTTAATTATGGAAATAAAATTTGCTCGTTAATTATTATGCAGTAATAAAATAAGTTATGTTACGTATTATATATGTCTCGAGATTCTATATATCGAATTGACCTTGCCTCGGCATTGATACCACGCATAATAAAAAGTCGCGTTATTACTAGCCTGAAGGTTAAGCGACCGCCATTACCCTCTTTCTCTGTCTTATCGCGGCCAAGTTAATGCAAAAAGAGAATTTGATCGTCATCAGGGTTGACCAATAAAAATTAAAAGTTTGAGTTAGAGTGGATGAAATATTATATAGTTCTAGAAAGAAAAAAAAAGAAGAAGAAAGGAGGAATTAAAGTTTCTGAAAAAGTTGGAAACTATTGATAACCGAGGCTCATGAAGAAGTTTCTGAACGATACCCGAATTTCCAAGGTTTCCTCAACGTCTACTTCCCCGTAAAACGGTCATTAATTTCCTTGGCTGCTACGCCTGAGTATGGAAAGTCCATTACTGCTAACCGGACAACTAATCCTTGCCCACTTACCCGAACGGCCCGGGTCTGATTACATCGACTCTATTACTACTGGCTGCGAAACAACGAGTCTCGGGGACAAGCATGACAGACAAATCAATTACGCCGTTATTTCGAGTTTATTTTTTTTGCAGGAAGAAAAATTTGCAAGAAGAAGTTAATTAAGAAAGTAAGGAGAAAATAAGGATGAGAATATCATTAACTTAAGGAAACTGGAGGATTAGATTAAAATTTAATAGAAGGTGTTTTTCTCACACGAGTTAGGAGATAAGCTTTTTGGAATTATAGTTTGAGAAATATTATAGGTGAACGTGAGAAAGTAGTGACAATCATTTTTTTATATAAAAAAAGATTTGTTATTCGACAAACAAATAGTATAAAAATAAGAATAATGAAGAGAAATGAATGTAGACATGATAGGATAAGATAAACAGCACAAGATAATAAATTGTAGAAATAAAATAAATCACTATCGGACAAGTAATGCCAGACAATCGTAATCGAACAAATAACAGAATGATACAATAATTTTGAGGAAATTTTCTTCCACGTTATTTTAAATTCCCTTTTACAAGAATTTTTGTTAAACAAATAATAAATAGGATAATTTGAACTTTAGCATATAGCATCGTGCAACAAAAGATAATTAACGTTTAATTTACTGGGCAAAATATTTACATCGAAAATCTGAACTTGTAAATATGTTTACACACGACATACGAAAATAAATTCAAATGAGAACATTCACGTAAAAATATCTCTCTAAAATTTTGAAAAAGATTTTCAAAACAAAATTATATTATTCAAAGAAAACGAATCAAACTTCAAAATCCTTTTTTTTATAATAATATAATAAGATAATCGTTATTTTTCAAATAAATAAATCAATGTTTAAATTGTACAAATATATCGGATATCTCGATAAACGAAAATATAAGTATTGATTGATTCCCTTTCCGATTAGAAATTTTTATTTTAATATAATAAAATAATTGATATTAAAATAGCTATAATACATAATTATGATCGTGTCATAATTTGTATACTTTCGTTAAAAATTTATTTCTGAAACGACATTCATTATACAATAAACCTATCGGTTAAACCCACCTAACAAAACAGGATTACGTACCTCTCATCTTGGAGGACGAACAAAGATATATATGTCATGTTTGTTCCGACAGCATGCTCGGCCATTCGCAAAAACTGTTTGAAATGGTTCTCAGAGTTGATCTACATTTCCGAGCCTCCGCCCATCGAGAGAGAGGATTTCTTATCCCAATTTCGAACCCGCCATTTCTTCTCTCTATTACTCGAGAAAATCCGAAGAAGAACGTAAGAATGTAATTATAATATAATCTCGAAAAATTCCAAAATGATGCTTGAATTTTCTCAAACAAAAATATTTTATTATTTTCTTACAATACTACGAAGTTTCTTCTACGAAGACGAAAAATTGTATTTCTCGTTTCCTTATTATAATTATAATTATAATGATGAAAATATTGATAATCTGAACAAGAAATAATATAAAAGGTGAAAATAAAAATCTTACGGCTCGCACAAATCATCTTAATATTGCCAACAATCGAAATCCATCCAGCGCCCGAAGGAGAAGAGCAATACAAAGAACCATAAAATTCATAATTGCAGACATTGGTGTACGATCCTTCTCGATCGGGACGATGGTGGAGAAGCCGTTCGATATTTCATCCGGTATCCAGTAATGTCGGTCCATTTGCAGTTTCCGGTGTAAGCGTAGCTCGAGTTATTCGACTGGTATGGAGATATCGAGCCGTTGAAAGGGAGATCGAATGCAGCTTGTAGTCGAGGTAACCTGCTTCGCAGATAAGCTTTTGTAACGTTCTAATGGCCTTGCTTCGCTCGATGATGAAGGAAGATCTATCACGAAGAGCGAAGTGAAATTGTGAGCGACGTTGCTTACAAAAGAAGATAAAATACGCGAGATGTTTCATTCTCTCATAATAAGTTAAGTTTTGTACAATCGAAGTAGAAAAATTAACAAAGAATACACTTTATAAGATTTAAAAAAAATGTTCGATGAAAAAATTATAAATTGAAAATTGAAAATGAAAATACGAGATTCGTTTAACGTGAATTTATACTAAAATAAAAAATTAAAATAAAAATACGTTTTCGTAAATCAATTTTTGCTACATAATAATATCTCTTTTTGGGAAAAATATAATTTCATTCGATACGTTCAATCTTTCATCGATTAACAAAACGTACCTTTAGAAAATATTTTTCTCGATATTTTATAGATATAATTACATTCAAATTTCCTATGATATATATTTTCCAATTATTTTCCTTTATATTTTCCTTTATAATTCGCAAAAATTTTAGCCAAGAAAAAAAAAAGAAAGAAAAAGAATCATTTTAAACCTCGTTTCATATTTTAAACGATCGAATCCAAAAAATCCGCCCCTAATCTCAGTTCAGCCTCGAACAAAGGCAAGAGTAACCGCGGAATCGTGAATTGTATCTTGGCAGTGAGTTACACGCATAACTCTCCCCCCATTGCGAAAGACATTAGCGCATAACCGTCTGTGCCGCCTATTCACCGCTTGAAAAGGAGAGGAGGAAAAGGAAAAAAAAGCGAAAACGCGGGTTGATGGCGGAAACACGCGAGCGAATGCGCCTATTACCGGTGATCATCTCTCGGAGTGCAGTCGATGCGCAGAACTGCAGTGACCGAGGCGCTCTGCTCTCCTCTACTCCTCTCGCAGTGGTAAAGGTCCGCATTGAAGCTGGCAACAGTGAGCCGGTCGGGTTTTCGCGGTCATCAGCCAGCTTGGTGATCGCAAAAAGAGAGACGGTGTGCATCGTTCCTCTGGCTGTGGAACGCGTCCATTCGCATAATTAAAAAAAGAAAGAAGAGGTGAGGGAGGGAGGGAGGGAAGTCGAAGGGGAGAAAGAGGGGCAGAGAGGAAAATAGGAGAGTCACACAATTTAGTTTTCATTCGATTCGAACGAGAATCTCCCACTCTTGTCGTTGTAATTCTTTATCGTCTCGATGAAGAATCTTGCGATCGTTCTTTTTCTTTTTTTCCAAAAGAGAGAGAGAGATTTAAAAAAAGACATAGTGAAGTGAATAACAGGTTTTCTTTTATAATATTTTATAATATTGTGCAAAAGGTAAAAAGTGTTTATATTTGGTTTTGTTATTCTGATTGAGATGTACATTTTTAAGCCATTTTTTTAAACTAAATATTTCGAATGATAAAGCGAGATGAAATATTTCATTTTATAATTTTTCTAATCAGAATTATTATAAAATTATTAATTTTTTATTTTTTCTATCCATCGTACAATTTATATATTTTTTTGTCCGATATTAAAAAATGAAAGGTTGTTCATTTTTGTGGAAGTTCAGTTTTTTAAACTCCACGATATAGTAACTGGAATCATATGTTTTTTTTATTTTATATATATATTCGATTCTTTTGAACAATCCGCTTAAAATTACAAAATTTTTAAAGCATTTTGCAGAACACTAGTGCACCTTTTCATCTATAATTGCTTGAATCTGAAACCAGTGTAAAGAAATATTGCGTCGTCGTAAAATAACTGGGAGAAATAAAATTTCTATTGAAAATTCTAAAGTTATCCGACCGCATTTTTTTTCACTAGAATGAATTTAATCTCGAAATAATTTGGATTATCTTCGGGAATAAATGATTGGAAACGAAGAATACCAATATTCTAATAATTATCTTGGCGTACAAAATTAAAAAAAAAAAAGAATTTGTTTTTAATCTATTTGTCTAATCACGACAATTTTTAACTATTTTACTTCATTTGTTTTCTTTCGGTGAATTAAGTCATATTGATTTGACAAGTGGAATAAAACAACTAGCATTAGAATCACTATACAAATTAGCATCATTCAATGTAACTAATTTTCTCTTATTATTTTTTTTTTTATACCATTTTCGTTACTTTTTCTTTTTATTATCCATTATTACATTTCTTACACATAATTGAACAGATCAGATTACAAGCCAAATTAGGTCATTCTGCATATAATTTCGATAATTAGAGTTAAAAAAATATATCGAATTTTCATCTTCAAGCTTTAACGAACAGTTTTCACCCAGACTTTCTCTACTCTTTTCCTATAAAATTTCCTTCCTCGGCCGCTCCGACCGTCACAACTTTACTATTCCATCTCGAGGCGAAACTTGGCGCGACATAAATGCGAGGCCATAAAGCGCGACGTTAAATTAACTGCGGTGTATGTAACTCTTTTCACGTGAAATTACAGGTGGTTTTTGCTACGACCATGGAGGAAAAAAAAATGTTCATCGTGAAATTCATTAATTACAACTTCTTTTTTCCACGTGACTCTCTAGAAAAAAAAAAGGACGGAGAACAGTCGGTTGAAAAAAGGGTTGAAATGTTGTTAAACCGATTACGCCTTCGTATAATAAATTTTACGAGGCAACATTCCCAAGATCGGTAAACAGGGTTAGATATTATTCTTTTATCTGATGAGACGTGCTTTCCCAATTTGAATGAAATTTAACAAGAATATATACAAAAATATAATATATATTCGATAAAAATATAATATATAATATCGTGAAGCACTCTAATTTAATTAATAAATGATCTCTGTAATGTAATGTGATAATTTATTTAATATTTTTTTTTTATATATTCGTTTAATTTTTATTTTGAATTCTTTGTTTTTTCGTGGATTTTTCAAATAATTTTTAGATGGTTTCTTTTAGATAAAAATAAATTGATAATCAAATGAATATATTATAGAGGACTAATTTAAATTTTTAGTTATATTTAGAAAAGTAAAATAATAATGTTACTTCAAATTGAAATTTCCTTTGCTTGATTTTTGCATTGTATATATTTCATATGTTTTTTTTTTTTGTTTTACAATAAAATATTTAACTGCTATTGTGACGGTTTATTTTTTGAACTGTTATTAAAAGAGCAAAAACGATTAAAAATAAATCGCTTGTCTGTATTGGTTAATTAAATCGTTCAATTGAAAACTCATATTAAGGTCATGCCAATGTACTTAATAATTGCAAACGAATCGATTTATCGATTTTACTCGTTAATGTTAATAGTAGCAAAATTATTTCGTCTTCTCCCAAATTTCAATTCGTACGTATTCCTGATTAAATTTTTTGGAATTTTTGTAATTTCAGAGATCGAATATTTTTTTTTCGAATATTAATTTCTTCTATGATTGACAAATAAAATTAAATTCATTTCTAAAAATTATTTTTAAAAATAATAGAAAGCAAAACTTATTTAAACATTTCGTTACTCGTAAAATTAACTTTTCTTAATTATTGTACAAACATGAACATTTTTTTTTGTTTTTTCTATCTTTTAAATGTTAAGTTTCTTTGATCTTTTTAAAAAAAAATTCAGAAATTCTTATTCGTGCTTCCTTCCCTGAGCAACGTGTAAAATTTATTCAGAGAATAAAGTTAATTTCATACCGTGAATTCTCTTGTTTCTTTATTTTTCTACGTAAGAGAGAAAGAAATTTTTTAGACTGTTTAATTAGCAGAAAAGAAATAAATATTTCGCGTAAACATCTTTGATTTTCGTAAAATATAAAAAAACAATAAGAAATATATTTTATAATTTCGTGTATTTTAATTTTTTTTTAATATAAAATTCATAATGTATTCAATTATTATTTTAAAAGAAAAAAAATTATTTTCCTCAAAAGACGTATTAGCAATTTTTTTAGATATATCTACTTTAAAAGCTGTGAAAATAAAAAGTAACGTCATTCATCAATAATAATAATCATCATTTCACTTACAAATATCTTAAATCTATCTAAAATAAATCCACTTTCAATGTTTCACGCTTGGTTCCATCTCGATACATTGCACAAAAATTCAATCACAATATTCTACGTACTTGCGAAAATATATCGAGTTCACATTCAATTCAATTTAAACGTATTTTTCCTTTTTTTTTTTTTTTCAAAATCACGAAGTAACAAAACTTTTCCAGTTACGTTGAAATCTACTTGCAATATAACTCGTTTCCCATCACTCTATCGTACACAATTCATAGAAAGAGTCGCAACGCTGCCAAGTCCGATACTCGGTTGTATCGCTAACGACTCCTCCTCAACTCGTAAAATTATTTTTGATTGGGCCGCTCGAGCGTTGGAATTAGGTCGCAAGCAAGCTCCGCTTCCCCTCTCCCCTCGTGACTGGTAGATTAATCTGGAGGACCTTTCCACCACGGTTTTTGCACGTGGCTGCGCATTCTATCCGGATAAACATAACACCTGCTCCGTTCTTCATCGCCTTTTTCACCGGATTCCACCCTCTGACGTGTTGGCAAGCGTGCCTCCGCGTGCTTGAATACAAGAAGAACGTACCGCGGTATGTTAAGTGCGACACGTGAAATATTTTGGAACGATAATCTCTTTTTTTCTTTTTTTTTTCTGGTGGTTTCATTGATTACACTGATCGTCATACGGGAAAATATTTAAAGCGTATCTTTTCAATTTGAAATAAGATCGTTGTTATTGTAATTAATTTTTTAATATCCGTTGAATCGTATATAATTATACGTATAACGTTCAATATGAGTTGAGTATATATATGATTAGATAGTTTATACTGTATATAATAGTTATTGTAAAATGTTTCGTGAAATAGAAATCGAATAGAAGAAAGATTAGATTAATAATTAAACATGTGTATACCTAAGTCAAATTTTTCCATCATGTATCCGCATGATCCGCCGTTTACCTGAAAAAATTTACCGCTCGAGAGGTTATGTTTCAGATGATAGTCAGTTTTATGTACGTACTTACGTGGAGAATTTTTAATCATTCACCACCGTTTCTCACTCCTCCGCGTGCTCTTCTATGATTTATCTCTGTTCCCGCAAGTTCTATCAAAACTTGAGCTGTTAATTCTTTCTCAAACACGCATAAAATTTGTCACCGTGACACTTTCAACTAGTTTCTTAATCGTTACGTTTTGTACTTTACAAACTTCTTTCGCAAAAGGAAAAAAAAAAATGTTTTCGGTCAGAGAATATCTTTCATCGCTTCAAAATAAATGATGAATTTATAATAATTTTTAAGATTAAAAAAAAATGAACTATTTTATTTCGATTGAACAAAGCTTTTTATATATAATTTTAAACTTCTATCAAAATTGTCTATCGTACAAGAATAATAGACATCGAATATCATTCTAAATTTATGGATTCGATCGAAGCGTGCGATTAAAAGGAGATAAGATAAGGTAATTCCAATTGTTTTATTACGTCAATCGGCTTGGATTATTCCACTCTGATTCCAAGAATTCCGCTCGTCTAGTTAACCAACATTCAACGTGCGGTATAACTCGTGTGAGATACGAGGAAAACGAGAAGGGTTGCCAGCAATGTTTTGAGATGGGAGAGATATAGGAAACGTGAGAGGGAAGAAGCCATTGCGGATAGCAGTAACCTGGACGTGTTTTGATTTACGCGCGAAATTTTACCCGTATACTCGTTAAACATATATGCGGTGGCCGCAGTTTGCCCCCTGGATATCGCTATTTTTGCTCTCCATTTCGAACCCGCCCATGGCCCCGAGAAAAATACGATAATTGCGCCTGGTTCAAAGTACGATCGTCCATCTTTCCACGATTATTAACCCGTTTGATCATTAACCTCTTTGCATTCATAGAAAAATAATACAGTTGCAAAATTGTGCGTCGATACTAAAAATCGTAATAAAACTTGATTTGAAAAAAGATCGGTTAAATTCGCGTCTCTTTTTTCACTTTAACGAGACAAGTCGTGTCTCTTTTTCGTTGAATAATTTTATTCATATAGAATAGAAATAAAAATTATTCGTTATTATTCATATTTTATCCTACTTTTCCAATTATATACGATTATATATATATATATAAACCACTTTTATAATTTTGTCAAGATCAATTTAAAACGTGAAAAGGCATTTCCAACGTTTATTAAAATAATTCATCGAAAGTAAATCTTTTATGATCCCTTCGAAGACGCATCATAGACGCATCGTTCTTTGACTATTAGAACGACATCGTTATAAAGTGGTTCAGTCGAGCCGGAAACACTGCCGCTCCCGTCGTATATCTTTCGTGAGCGCGCGCGTGATGACTTCCGTTCGCCAAAAACAGGTAGCCACAGGATTCGCGGAAATTCAGAATGAATCACTAGCGCCCGTTCTTCCTATCCATCAGAATTATAGGCACGTATTATCCATCGGCCGAATTTATCTGTCGACGCGTATCCAACCGAATATGCATCGACCCACGCTCGCATATATTTTGCATCCGTTCGATTCCAGAAGTATTTCCCTTCCACAAGTATTACTCCCCCCTTTTTTATAGATAAATAATATAAATGGATTGCAAAGGGTGCAAAGATGTTGAAAAATATTCTTCCTGATGAAATTAGGCAAATTCGAATCTTATATTTTACGTAACTGTAATCGATACGACTGCAAAGAATCGTACGGATAGAAAGGAATGATTCCAGGCATGATTTCGATATACAGAATTTCAGACATCGAGCTTCAATGTCCGATTAATTTGCGAATTTTTTTTTCACAGCTTTTCTCGTCGGTTATCCATTCGATCGCGTATCGTTCCTCCTCGTGTTCGAGGATCCTTAACGATTCCAGCTCCCGATTTGATTGGAAAAGAGGAAAAAGATGACGCGTGGTATACCAATGGCTATTTCGGTATCGATGCGTGAGATATATTTTATTCCGAGATATGTATATATATTTTTTCCCCGGCGATTTTTTTTTTTTTTTCGTTGTTCCATTTAGAATCGACGCCCAATCGCGCGAGAAAGTAATTGCATCGTCGAAAAACGTCGAATTTCAACCGCGTCGCTGTTGAATTGTTTGAAACCATGACGGTTATCTGCCTTTTAGGGATAGACGAAGATGAAAAGTTGTTGAAATTAAATTAATTTGTATTTTTTTTTTCCAGTATCCAATTCACTTTGCACAAGTTATTTTGACGTCCTTACGTAACATAAGATTTATAATTGGAAGTTTGAAAAAATTATATCATGTTTAAAAAAAGAAAAAGTTATTCAAGAACCATTGTTTTAGATTCAGTTATCAATGAAAAGAAAGCATACATTAATATTCTAGAGGGATGTCTTTTTTTATCAGAAAGATTAATAAATAAACATTATTTTCAGTCTTTAAGGGAATCTTTAATAATCAATATTTGGATTAAATTGTTCTTTAATCAGTTCAATCCTCAATAATCAAAATTTAAATTCGTTTCGTTTAAAATATTTATAAAAAGAAAGTTACTCCGAGTTTTCTTTTTCATCGACTATATTTAAGATTTAGATTCTTCAAGGATCGAAGAGAATCTTAAATGTTTATTTATCAATCCTTTCTCTTAGATGAAGATAAATCCGTACTCTTTACAGCTCGAATTTAAAACTTCCAAGTTATTTTCATCTGGTCGCCATCATTTGAATAACTTTTAACGATAAACAAGCAGCAGATACAAATGTTGAATTTTAATCTCGTTAATTAAAGTTATAGAGGTGTTGAAAGATAAACGTAAAGATGAAAACTTTAGAATAAAAGCGAGGAAGGGGAAATAATTCTCTACGAGGCGAAACTTGTCCCGTTTAATTATAAAACGAGCGCCGATTTAATTATGCACTTATATACGTGTTTTATTGCCCTGCTAATTTATTTGCCGTTCACAAATTATACGAATTCAATTCGTAGATAATAAATAAGAATCTCGCCCAATTCTATATTTATTTTCTATTAATCTGCTATTAAATTTAATTCGTTTTTTGGCCAATTGTTGGAAACGCGCAGAAATATATTGAACGTGTGTACAGATTGTGTGCAAAAATATATTTAATGTTCGAAGTCGTTATAACGTACAAAATTGGAATAAAATATACGAATTTCAATGCGTTTTGAAAACAAGTAATATTTCTCGATAATACTCGAATCTGTATTGCATGATATTAAAAACGATATATAAAATTGGCAAAATAGTAATTGACATTTGGCTCGGAGTTTTTTTCTTTATATAAATTTTTATTGCGTTTTTAAAAAAAAAAGTCGTCTATAGCAATGTTTCAATGTTTCAAAGGGCTAACTTCATTCTCCAATTTTTTTCCTTCTTCCTTTTTTTCTTTTCTTTCTTCTTTTTTTCTCGAATTTAAATTACAAATGCCGGCTGCATAGTGCTTGATGAAAAATTCTCCATTTATTCGTTAAAACTCTGAAAACGCTTTAACAAAACTTTCAGCCGCTGCTCAGTGGTAATTAAACGTTTTCTTTTGAAGACAGCTTACGACTTGCCAACTCGGCGAAGTAAACGGTTTCTTAGCGCAAATTCATCATTTTCTGTAAAAACACACGGTAAAAGAAAAAGCAACGCGAAAAATCTTGGACATGCCAGTTGTAAGATACTTTTTTTTCTTTCTTTCTTTTTTTCAAAAATAAATCTTTCACGATACTTGTAAAACTACTATCTCGTTTGCTCTGCTGAAAAATACGTGAGCGAATGATTAAAAATGATTAAAAAATATATAATAATCGCATATATGTATAAAAATTTCTTGTATAAGAATTGATAAAATTTTAATTCTCTTGAAAGAAGAGTTTCAGATTTTTCTATTTATAAATATCTTCTTAAAAATATCTTCTTAAAAAACACTGCAATTAATTCAAAGTGAGATAATAAAATCATTAGTTGAAAGTATACTTTAAGATCTTGTTCATTTATATTTTAAGGATTCTCGAAATCTTCTTGTAGTTTCTGTAATAATGTTAATTGTGAAAAAAGAAGTTATGGAAATGATTAACAATATTTATCACATCCTCCACAGTTTGTAAAGTTGGAGAAAGGGAAAGAGAGAAAAAACAGAACTGTGAAACATCTAGCCAAAGTATTTTTATTCGTTCAATTGAACAAGTCGATAAATTTTACTCTCTTCCGAGCTTTGCGCTTGGTCGTGTAACAAGTACAACGTCAATAAATTTCTACGATCCGAGTTTACCGAATGTGCTGAACAAACTGATTCACAGAAAAAAGTAGACTAACAAATTTGACGGATAAATAAAAGTTCGTATCGCTTTGCGCTGAAACTTGCTGAATTTTCCATACGGCGAAACAATCGTATGAACGTTCGGATCGATGATTTGAATTCCGTTAAAAAATTCTTGATTTCCGTTTTCCTTCAATTATTACACCGAATAAATTTGCTGAATATTTTGATCCTTACACGATAAGAATTGACAGAACAATAAAATAATTCCATTTCCTGTAGTGTAATAAAATTCGCGTGACAAGTGAGAAGTTAAAACGATACAAATTTTAAAAAAAAAAAGTTTCGTAATATAATTATTTTACTTGGTGCAAAAAATATATCAAATTTTATGATATCATTGCTTTTGTGTAATCGATCATTATCCCGAATAAGCACGATATAACGAAAAAAATGTTAGTAGTATAGCCTCGTGACAGTCAAACAGAGAATAAGAGAATCATAATTCCAGCAACATTTCTCGAGAAGGAAGAAGTATTAATTGTTAACAGAGTAATATATATAGATTTATCATGATAATTGGCATAAGTTACTGGTATAAAAATTGAATGTATTAGTTTATAATCAAATATATATACAAGTATCAAAGGAGCTAGTTATGTACACACGATACTCGTCTATGTGAAATTACTCTTCTAAATTCGTCCAAAAAAAAAATTAATAACAAAAAACAGAAAGAAACGAATAAAAGAAAGATTTCTAGAAATATAATAAAAACTTTACACTCCTCGTAGCGATTCGAAATTTGTTATTCGGCCAATACATCTTCGTTACGACGCGATGAGTATTTGCTTTGCTGAATTTCAAAATCCCACTTGAAATTGTCGTGGTATTTGTCCCCTCGATGGCAGAGCTCGATGCATCACTGGCGTTTCGTCGTGAAAACCGGGAAGTTTCGCATTTTTCACGCTGTTGCGCGACGAACCCCCTCCTCTCTCAGCTTTCGCTCCCATCGAATGAAAAGCCTCGGTCGTAACTCATCCAGCAACACTTTCCATATTTTTCTACCTACGCACTACCCCTCCCCCCTTTTATTTCTCTTGGAACAACCTATTCACGAATGCCGATATTAAATTTGTTACCCTATGCAATTTTTACGGAGAATTTGTTCTTGTTTCTACAAACAGTCACTCGTCCGTCCTTTTCAAATTTAGGAATCTTCTTTCGTTCGTCTTTTTTTCCTTTGTTTTTTTTTCTCTTTATGATTTCTTTGGAATTTTAATGTTATGGATAATAAATGGAAATATATGTAATATTTTCCTGTATTTCGAATTTTCGAATCTTGAAGAAAAAATAGTGAAGTGGTTTGCTTCGAATAATATAATATCAACGAAGTAATTAAAATTAATAAAATTATTACTCGAAATTATATTTATCGATTACTTTTATAAACAACTTAATGTAACAAAATCCAATTAAAAATCTTTTGCGATGACGTACTGTTAAAAAACAAAATTCTAGATAGAATTGTTTCATTTCACCCTTCCGATTTATCTATTCGCGAACAATTAACCCACCTCTACTATTCGAACGAGCGCAAACCTATCGCAAACTCGATTCCAAAGACTACTTCATCTAAAAAAAAAAAAAAAAATCCTCATGCAAAGCATCGAGAACAAAGAACCAATCAAAGCGCAATCTGGCCGTAGACACAAACAAAAAAAAAGGGGAGGAAGAAGAAATCTAAAGTATTTCGAAAATAAGCTGTTCGTTTCACGCGTCACAACCCAATAATGCCAAGTGCTTCCCTCTTTTAGCAATGGAATTGAACTCAATCGTTCTTCTGAAACTAAACAAAATAAATCGAATCTAATATAAAAGATTCGAAATATCGAAATATTTCTCTCTTAAATTTATTTTTTCTACTTAATCTTAATTTTCTTCGCTCTCCTTTCCTTCAAACTATTTCAAAGTCTTCCTTCACTCCCCTGATCTAATTTCTCAAACCCGCATCTTCTTTTTTTTTCCTCCCCTTGAAACACTCAAGTTCCTTTTTTCTGAAAATTTTTCATAAAAAAAAAAAATACATCCCAGCCCATCGCCTCTATTCCCCCTTTCTCGCCTCGTCTATTCAAAATTCTCCACTTCTTCAAAATACTCGTCAAAAGATCCTGCTGCTCTAGTTCGTCACGAGTACTACTTGCAATCCACTTGTTCCCATCGCTATCTCTCCCCCCTTCCTTCAACGCTCCCCTCCCAGAACAAAAATAACAAATACATCCAACCGAACGAAGAGATAGGCGCGGAAGAGAGAGAGAGAGACGGGGGATCGCGGTACAGGAATTCGCATAGAGCATTACCAGGGGAAGATGTTCACAGATTGTGCCCCGGAGCGAGACGTATTCGGGTCACTAGTACGTTTTCCTCGCTCCCTCGGGCTTCTCTTTCCGCGCCTCTTACCCTCCAGCCGGCTCCTGCAGACGCGTACCATGGGTAAATCAGCCACCACCCCCCCGAGCATCGTTCCTCCCCGCAGCGATCACCGTGTGTCCCTCTTCCCTATTTTCGTTTCGAGGGAAACGTCAGCCGCACGAGGGGCCGGCGGTGGATCGTGAAGGAAAATCGGCGTGGACGAAGCTGCCATTTCTTCTTTCTAGGGGCGGGGAGGGGTAGATGTTTCAGGTGTCCATGACGGGCATCAGAAGGGGTCCGAACAATAAAACCGGAGGCCTGCGTTCCATCGGTCTTCGAAAGGGGGGAGAGTTATGATCTTTATATATTCTTCGATGATGGATCTTTATTTAATATTGGACGAATATTATGGATGGGAATAAATTTTGTTTGGACAACACGTATCTTTTTATACAAAGGTGGTTAGAAATTAATTCGACGACGTTTCGAGTGATATCGATTTATATTTGGACTATTCGTTTGATTCTCGTGTATTTTTACGATAAGTTTAATTTTATTCGCATTCATCGAGATTTCAATGTTTATGAAAATATGGAGGAGGATAATATGCGGTCGAAATAACTGCAAGTAGGATGAAATTCTCTAGGTATTGGTGTTAAGACGCACTCGACCGAGGCGTTTGAAGCCACGGAATTTGATTTGGCCGGCTCTCGTGAGTTGACTGTTGGCCAACAACGCGAGAACGGATCTTGGCCGACGCACAATAGGCCGATGGATAGGCGAAACAGTTTTTCGTTTCCATAAATGAATTCAGTAATGGACTTTCACTGCGGAACGACACTGCGGGAAAGTATTATTTTGTTCTCCGAATCAAGTTCTGGGGCGGAATTTTATTTAGATAATTGAAAGATTTTTGCTATATAGGATGACTTTTGATCCTTTGCTATAATGTTACGAAACAGGATTTGTTATTATCCAAATAAATTCTTGGTCAAAGGTATATTCGAATAAAATTTTGTATTTTATTTTTTTGTTATATTAATTTATACGATATTATTTAAATAATAACGTACAATAATGTTCGAAGGAAATTATTTTAATATATTCGATACTTTATTTAATATACTTTGACATTTTATTACAAATAAATATAGTTCTTGTTTTATTCAAAATAATTATTTGCTTCTTTTGTTATGTGTTATTGTTACTTTAAATAAAAAATATCCAATTCTGTTACGCGAAATAAATGATAAATAAAATAAGATTGACTTTAAATCAATTTTTTTAGAATAATTGTTCAAGAACAAGTAAGTTGTATATTTTTTTAGATATTTTACACGATTAATTTTCTTATTCAATTAAAATAAATGTTAAAGTATCTATTTTAACAGGTTCATTTAAAACGAAAATTTCATTAATTTTTTATTTAATAATTTTTCTATCCTCAAAAAATAAATAAATATGTATTCAATACGCGATAACCTTTTTTCCTCTTTAAATAATTAAATTACGTTGTGAAAGAATTATAAATTTAAATGAATATGGACAAAGAGATAATTACGGAATGAAGAGAATCTGCTTCTTTCACAATGAATTCAAGATATCAATTAATCCCCTGTAATACGATATGTAGTTTTATTTTTTTTTCCACTGGATAATTCGAATTAATTCAGTAAAAATACAAGAAAGAAAAACCTTAAACGTCTGGATTGTTCAATTTAATGATTTTTATATGAAGAGACAAATATTTGAAAAATATAATTCAAAGACTAAATGATATCTGCGAGAAGATATCGAATAAAGAAAAAAATCTCATGATAAAATTATTTGAAAACTACCTTGTATATTCTCCTTTGTGATGAAATTATAGCTCGTTATATACCTTAGACGATAAAAGAGAATATAAAATTTTATTTGAAAAAAAATACCGCTTAAATTGAAAGGCTGAGAACCACAGAAACCATAGAAAACGGAATTACGCTTTTATCCAACGTAAATTATTTCAACCTACATATTAACATCGAATGAATCATAACATTTCTCAGACAGATACGTACCACATATTTATATATTTATAAATAATTTAGAAATATTTCCACATTCACTTCTTATACCTCACTAAAGTAAGTAAAGTACGAGGATTTAATACCACATTACAAACGTGCTGAACGACCTTGGTATCTCCCTGTTGAGCGATAATTTCACGGGACACGTAGCCCGATACGACATCCCTGTATATTCACAAGGATCTTTGATCGAGGCTTTGCGATAGAAGGAGAAGGGTAGGCAATCTGGCACACCTTCTCCTCTTCCACCCACCCGTCTGTCCGCCCATCCCAGAATCTGTCCACCGTTTTAAAGTCTTCGGCCGGAGCTTTGTTCCGCCTGTCGGATCTCGTGACGTGACGACCTCAATATCTTAAAAACGGTTCATTAGGAGGGGAAGGCCTGTCCTCAGAGCGGCGGCGTCGTGGCGACGCTTGAAATTAGCCAACGGCTTCGACGGCTTCCCTTCAGTCGTCCACTGAATGATTCCACTGGGTGGGGGGACTTGTCGAGGAAAGATAGAAAGGAGAGGGAAGTATTCGACTGTCGATTCTCGCTGTGGCTCCTTTGAAGGCTTGTTATCGGATTTGCAGCGTTCGGTGTGCTGCGAGTTATCGATTAGAATATAATGGACGGGAAGGGGAGGAAGTCGAGGTGGAATTTTAACGTTAAAATCTTCGTTGTTGCGTGAAACTCGTGAAAATATTTTTTTAATAGGATTTACCGATCGGTAATGGAATGGTCCAATTCGAGGATCTTACAACGAGAGGGGATTTAGATTTTTTAATATTAGTTGTAAGGGATTTTTATATATTGAAAAGTTAAACGTGGATGTTGATAGAAAATAATAAAAGGGAATTCTTTTTTATAATTCTTCTCGTTCGTGATTATCGTTATTATAAAATAAATGAAAATAGGAGATCGAGAGATTTTTAGTTTTTCGAACGAATAGAAGACTCGAGACATCCTGCTTCGTAACGAGCATCGAAACCGTTTATCTAGATTGCTTTCCACCTCCTCTTTTCTCTCCGCTATGCGTCCACGAATTGTTCACCGAGTCACGAGAGCCGTACCGAAACCGCCCCTCTATTTATACAACCCGTGTGTTTTCCAGTGACAATTTTGCGACAATCACGGTTCCACAAAAGATGCGTCCTGTATGTGGATTCCGCAATGTCCCGGCCATGTTTGTGGAGGACCGGTAAGGGGCTCCTGGAGTCGCAATATCCGCGCTCATCCTTTCGAATCGTCGACTGGCAAGTGTATTACGCTCGTTTAACAGTCTACCCTTTTCAAAAGAAGGGAACCGACGTGGATCTTTCATTATTTAAACTTTCGTCGTTCGTGTCGTGTCTATTAAAACGGTATGGTTTTGTAAGAATTTTTGTTCATCCATACGGTGTAACTTGCAATGAAGAGAGGAAAAAGAGAGTTACGAATCAAATTTTATATCCTGTTATGACGGGGGAGAAGTAATTTTAAAATTTAAAGTTTATGATTGCAAAACGAATGATCGAACGTTGTAAAAACGGGATGGGGGGTGATATTTATTTATTGAAAGAAACTTCTCTTCGAAATGATCCAATTATGTAAAAACTTCTTGTAAATCTTTCCATTTTCCATAAAATTCGCTCGAAACCAGCGGCAAGATTGAATTAAACGGGGATCCCCGGCAATTTTTCTTAATCATAACAACGTCAATTTTCCAGTTTATCGTGAAGAGTGATGTTACATATAATTTCCATGGGCAAACTCCAGAGGGAGCATCTAACATGATGTTATAAGAAGCGCTGGAGCCGCTTTAAAACGTGCTCTCTTTTACCGGATAATGTACTGTCTTTCCGAGGAAGGAAAATGCAACATGCACTTTTTCAATTACTTTATGCAAAGCAACGTGTTATCTTCGAAAATAACTGTTCTTCCTTCTCTTTCCCTCCTCCCCCGAGCAAAGAACCGCCTTATCGAATAATAATACATTCGCATTTCCTTTTGTCCATCTATCATTTAATCGCAATTAAATACAATAATTCTTTTCTAATTCTCTCCTCTCTATCGTCTGTCATTGTTCGCATAAATTACTTACAGAACGAATTTGAAACGAATTATTGAATTTTTTTCAATTACAACACGTCAGATACTGTTTAGATACTGTTTAAAAGATAGAAATACATACTCGCTAATTTCCTTCTCTGAAAAAATCTCCTTTTCTGCGAAAGAAAACAAGACAGGGAGAGAAGAAGGGGAAGAGAACGCGTGAAGATTTCGCGTGAAAAGTAACCCGAGCGTGAGGGATGGAAAAAGGGAGGTATTGGGGTGAAATTGAGGAGAGGCGATATTTTTCTCGAGTGATCTCGAGAAACGTGCTAAAACAGCAGCCGTTCCCGAATAATCGTGTCTCGAAACAATATTTCCCCGACGATTCGCTTTATCGAAGATCGAGGAAACGTATCAAAAGCCCGCCACGGTTAGAGTGCGCGCGAGGGGAGGAGGAGAGGCGAGGAGGAGAGAGGTTGAAACCTTTGAAAGGATGGTTCGAGACATCTCCTCCTCGCCGAGGGGAGATCGCAATAAAATGCGAGAAAAGGGAGAGGAGAGGTAGGAAGTCGTGGAAAACCCTTTGATCCGACGTGTATTCTCGACTACGATACGAAATGGGACACGTATCCCTTAGATAGATGTCAAAGGATCGCGCGAGGTTACGTCGTTCCTTCCCAAAATGTGGTCTCCAAAACCGGGGCAGGGCGGGAGGGGGAGAGACGTGATTCCTTTTTGAAATCGTTTGCGTCGGTTATTATACGTATGTAATCTCGATGTCTCGAAGGAATTACAGGGAGATGGAATTGCTTTGGACTGTTTGCTCGGATAAATTTTACGAGGAGGGAGAATTTGTTCTTTTCTAAGTCTGAGGAGTGATTTGATTTTCTCTTTTTTTATTTTGGTTACTTTCTAAGAAATCGTCGTAGAAATATTCTTGATATTGTTCCATGATAAGTTATATATATTCGAATTAGACAGATCAAATTAGTTATCCCAACTCCTTTATTTCCAGACGAATAATTCTATTATAAAGTAGTATATATCGATTACGAATAAAAAAACAAAATTTCGTTTTAAAGTTATTAGGAAAAATGGAACTGTATGTACGTCGCTCTATGTATATCGATTATTCTGTAGAACAAACTGATTCAAGTAGAACGAACTAATCGCGATGAGACGAGTAGAACGGATTAGCGTAGCAAGTAGTATAAGACCATTATGATCAGTCGAGGAAACAGAGAAGCGTAATGAAGACAAGTTATAGTTAGGAGAAATTACGAAATCAATTACGAACTACATGCAACGAATCAAAATAAGGTAATGCTGAAAAGATAAACGTGTTTCCTCACGAACAATGTTTCGAATATATATCGGTAATAAAAAACGATAAAGGATTAAAATATCCTTCACGATACGTATCCCAGCGATTTCAAGCTGAAGAAAAAACTTTTTCGCCTCGATTGACAAACCTTGTGAAATAGTGACGCGGGAGGCTTATTTCCTCTCCTCCTCTTCTTATTCCAAATTCTCCGCGTGTCACCTCACCACCGTACCGATTTTATCCTCAAATAAATAAGGACGTCTATCCCTTCTGTCTGCGCCCTCGTTTCCTTCTCACTCCTTCATAGCGATCAACCGTTTCCTACACTGTGCACAACTCTGTACATACGCAACATCTACACGTAGGATTTTTCGCGTCCCTCAGAGATGTCGCGCGCCGCCGCGGTATGGTTAAATTTACTGCGATTGGTTTTGTAACGATCGAAAAACGGATTTTCGGGTGATTTCCCCGCGTTTTCATCCTCTGCTCGATACTCTGCGGAATAGTATGGAAGGAAAACAGCTGTTTTATCGACACAGTGAGGCATCAGTCCCTCGAATTAACGACCCCCTCTTTCGATGGAACATTTATTTTTCCAATGGTGATTTTTATAGCTGTCCTCGTTAATGTTTGTACCCTCGAGGAAAGACGTAACGTGGACATATCGTGCGCTATCCTCTGTTACTTAAGTTTCACCAATTTGTGTATATTTTCTTATTAGTGGAACAAGGATAGGGATAGTTTTCGATGTAATTGATAATATATTATACTTTAGTCACGAAAAATGAGAAATTTATAAATGATAAATGAAAATTTAAACGTTTCTTTGTATATAGATTTTGATGATATAGTCTGTGTATAGTATGGCAATTTTTTTCGATTCAAAATTTTCCATTCACATTTATCCAGCTCCGATAGTTTTAGAGATATTCCACAAAAATTGTTTTCGACCCTTAACTTTGAAAGCTATTTTTGCCCCTTCGACGGTTTAGCAAACAAAAAAATACGTGTGAAATATTTTTATATACTACAAATCTACTACAAATCTGTGAGTTATATAGAAATCGACTCGACATACTATGATATTCCGTTACACATCGCTTCTGAGATTGAGACTGTTTAAATTATTTTTCTAAAAGTTAAAGGAAATATTAAATTGTTTTCAAACAAGTATCTTGTTATATTACATTAAATGGCAAAAAAAAAATACATTTTTTAGCAGTTATTCCATTTTAAAAATTTGTATTTATTAATATCGTCTAAAATATTCAATTATAGCAGCTCGCCAAGATATCGAATATGTTTCCATTTGCTAATTTGAATTCTATTAAATGTGAAACTTTCTCTTTGACTGCGATTACGAGGAACATTTCTGAAGCTAATTAACTTCGAATACGTTTTAAATTAATTTACAAAGTCAAGGAATACTTTGATTCATCAGGAATTTGCAACTTGAATAAGTTATAAAACCTGTTACGTTTGTTTTCACTTTACTATCGTAATATTTTAACATACTTGTAAAAACTCAATTTTCCACGCGTTCCATTTTTCGTTGAAAATTTTTATAAGATTCTCTTATTTTATGAAATGTTTATTTCTTTTTAACACAATACCTTTGATACAGATCTGAGAAAATGTGTATTATTTATGAAATATTAAGAATTCGGATTCGCAGGAATATTTAAAAATGCTACTCTGAAGCAATTTTTTATAAAACGGTAATTATTAATTATGAATATTTAAATTAAAAAAATCTCGAATCGACAATTTATTAAAAACAACATTACATCGTTGAGAACGTCCTTTCCAAATATAACATATATTTGCATAAAACAGAGCAAATTCACCAGATACTAACTAAAAGTGCACACACTCCAACCTCCAAAGGAACCTCGAAACTTATTCACTGGTAATAACACTCGAATCCTGTTCTCTAACTCTCTGTATCCCCTCGTCATGAAATTTCACGACGCCGTGGAACCATAACATTTCTTGCGAAAAGGAAATTTGAGGATCGTCTCGATTCGAGAATAATAAATTACAATAATAAATGACAATTTCATCAAACGTAATAAAAATATATACAGTCGTCGATATTCAAACTTGTACAAACTTCTTTATTACGTTAAATTTGGAATAAAAAAAAAAAAAATGTTAAAATAAAACATGGTCTATTATACTCATTCGTATTACCAAAGATTGTAAAATGGAGATTCTATGTGTACAATGTTCTTAAGTAAAACCGAAAAATATTAAGTTCTTCATTGAAATGAATTAGCAAAAGAATAGAACATTGAGAAATTCACAATCATTAAAAGACCGAAGAAAATTGAAAATTATTTACAACAAGATACGTAAAAGAAGTTTTAAAAAATAAAAATCCAATTATAATTCTGATTAATAATTCTGATTAATAAAGAAAGATCCAAACTTTCTTCTAAACGAATGTTCTCGAAATACGGAATAATCGATGGAATAATACGAATAAATTAAATATATCTCTGCACATCCCCCACTTTATATCTCCTTTCTTATCAACCGAACGTCGTCGAATTTAAGGATGTGTCTGAACCAAAGATCGAAAAGAGCGAGTCAAGTGAAAAGAACGTGCGCAGACAAACTATGCACTTCCACTTTGTGCATAGACTCAAGGCCGCGTATGGTACAGGGAGGAAGTGGTGGTGGAGGTTTACGTGCATCTTGTAAACAGCATATTTTCTGATTCACTAGTGCAAACGTAACGCGACGCTTGTATTTAGAATTCAGGATGCGGCCTTCTACCATCCTTCCACCATCCTTTTTTCGATCCCTCTTTCCACGATGCATCGAATTACGCCGGGTTGAAACGGGGAGGAGTGGTCTTCCCAGAGGGAGGATCGGGAAGATCGAGACTCACGTACGAGACGCCTCGAAATAAAATTTGCAAGGTACTGGCTGGTCATGCTACCTATTTGTGTATTGTAGTGTCTGAACTTCCTTGACGACGATTATACGCTTATTTTTGTTAGTTATGTGAATTTTTTAAATAAGAATTATGTAAAGAATTGTGCATAAATATTAATTTTCGAAATGAATGTTGTGTGTACATATTTATATGGGGTGGTAAGATATTCGTTTTAGAAAGTTGATTCTAGAGATGAAAAGGATTAATTTTGTCAGAGTTCTATTAATTAATTTATGAGAGAAATTATTATTATTATATTTATTATACTATATGTTTGTAAGAACATATTCACAAAAACCATTCAATTTTTGTCAATAAGCAGCAGTCAATATCTGTACTTTAAATGATGAAATCCAACTAATAATTGATTTCCTAGACAACTTAATATTTCACAGAACAAAGATTCCGTTACTACTTATCGTACTTATCTTACGCTGTATTATGGCAGTTAATAGAGAATCTTGATTGTAGATACATATTGCGATGCAAGGCGAAAAAGGGAAAAGATAAAAGCGGGAAAGCGTTCGTCTAAATCGTATTGCCAGGCACGTTAGCAAGTATTTCCAGTATTCACGGAAGGAACGATCGTAGCGAAGAAGAAAAGTACTTTAGCGTGTTGTAATCTGAAACCGTGGAAATGAAAGCGTTGTGGGGATGGGCCTTTATGATACGGCAGAGGAGCTTCTGCAGTCATCAAGCATGGCCGCCGTTTGTCGTTTTCACATGAGGAAAAATGCGCGCACGAGCACGTGGATACCGCACGAGAAAATCCATTTCCTTCGTTTCTTTGAATAAAGATCCGAAATAAAAAGTTTGTGTTTCAAGTTTTAATCGGCCGAAAAAAATGAAAAGTATTCCAAATGGGGAATATTCTCGATATTCTCGAAGATATTCTTGGATTAAACACAGGCTTCTGTTCATGACGGCTTCGTTTTACGTTATATTTACGTTATATTTGAAGAAGATGAAAATAAAATATTTCACTTGTTCGAGACAAGTTTTTAAACTTCCTTTCGTGTAAAATTTAAGATTCGTTCAATTTTTTTTTCAATAAGAAATATTCAAATATTCAAATATTTGAAGTTTCGTATTTTGTTTAATTTTTAAATTAAAATATTCGATAGACCATGGCAATTCTTATTTTCCTGCTAATTTGGAAAAAATATTCATTATTGATTGATTATTATTAAATTGATTTTCTCTAATTTATTTTTAACTTTATTCTAAAAAAATATTTTAAAAAATTTAATCAATATTTAAATAAAATAATATAATATCTTTTTACCTTTAAAATTTTTTTACCAAGTGATGAAATCTTATAGAATTTTGTGAGATCCTACAATTGATTTATTTCTTTCAGTTAACGATATATATAAATCGAGAGAAGTTCGCATTTAATTTTATCATTCCCGAATCATTTACACTTTATTGTTTTCATATTTGCATAAATTTTTCCTATCATCGCCTTAGAGACAGGAACAAAAGCAATTGATTCGAAGAATATACAAAAGGAAACTAACTCGTTCATTGTCTGCGTACGAAATTGACTTATCATGTTCATTAACCTAATCATATCCGAGAGCAATAACAAGAAGGATAGAAGAATCAAATTTCATTTCACCATATTTTTTTCTAAAATAAAATAACTATCTAGAAAAAATAAAAAACATATATCTAACTTGATGAAACAATATCGTACTCTTCGAAACGAAAATAAAACTCCATAAAAATCCGTCAATCGTTAAAATTAATTGCATTAAAAAATAGAAGAGTTTCGATCCCTAGTTTCCATTAATCAATAGGATAACCTATCTCGTTCGCATGCTCTTCAAGTTAAATAATTTCACGAGAATTGTTATCCATCCATAAAGTTTCAGATCCAGTTTCTAGCTGAACTGAAGAGACCTCCCAGATAACAGTCTGCCCATAGAGGGTGTCATCGTCGTCGTCGTCGTCATAGGTGCGGCGAAACGAGGCTTCTATCTTTTTTTCCACGTGCAACTTCCGCCCAGGAAAAAAAAACTCAAGTTCGTGTAGGTGGCGACCGAATGGAGGCAGCCTTCTGAAGATTGCAAAGGCAATTTCCGCCGACAATGTGGTCCACTTTATTCCACGCATGGTGCGTACCCTCACTCTCGCCACTCGAGGGTCGAGAGGCAGAAAGACGAAGGGAGTTCAGCCTCTTTTATTTTTCGGATATGCCCTTCGTCCTGCAAAAGAGGAGCCTCTTGTGCTGCCAAGGAAAGGGATTGAGGGGATTGAAGGGGTCGAACGGAGAATAAGAAAAAGAAGTGATGTGTATTGAAGCTGTTAAACGAGTCACGTTACTTTAAGGGTTGGTTTTTGCATCGTTTTTTGTGATTTTTTATAAATTTTAAAAATATTTTTTTAAGCGAAAGAAGAAATCGGATTTTTTAATTTAAAATCGGACGAAAATATATGTGATTCTATATCTTTTGAAATTGATCTTTATCATTCTGTCAAACGTTTATTTACTCGTTAATACTCGGATATATCTGTTTATTTTATGTTCAATAATAAGTTTTGAACGATGTTTCCTCGATTTAAAAGTTTTTCCTGATTTCCTCCTCTTCTTCTTTTATTTTAACGATAATAATCTCAATTACTAATCTCAATTTATATAATAATAAATAATTTGTATTTTTTTTATCTTTTTAATAGATTTGCTATGAATGAAATTAATGGATTGTAAAGTTTTATGATTAATTAATTAATGAGAGGTTTGCAACAACAATTATTGCTTTAGATATTAAAAATTTTCTTCCTATTGTTCCTTTTAGATTTATTATATTTTTAAAATTTCAATTTTACTTTTAATTAATCATACATTTTATCACCATAGAATTTTATCAATATAATATTTCTATCTTCAAATTTTTTTATATTTTTTTCATTTCATAATACCCCAAGTTTTACAATATAATGAATTGTAATGATAACTCTGGAATTAATCGAATCCTACAAAATGAAATTTCCTATTAGATTTCACTTACATTTGTACTGTATCAATTGCGTATCAAATTTCAAATTAAAATTCTTTTCTTTTTTATAAACATGGTATAATCTCATATCATCACCATACGAATCTTACACAGGTTCGTTAAATTTTTGATTCCTATGAGAATAATAATTAACATTCGGAAAAAAAGGATTGATGGTCACTCACGATGGGAAATTGGAACGCCGCAGAAAAAAGTCGTGTAAACGGGCTATCGTTCCAAAAACTCAATCAAGCTTTAAACTTTAGCTTCTTGAAATTAATGCGCGCGGTTTTCAATCGATATCCGTTTGCCATTCATTTGCAAGAATCTTCTCCGTCCGTTTCCTTAGTCGGATTGCTATTTTATCAGTCGACAATTTCGAAATAGATACTTGATCTCCTTTGCGCAATACATCTGTAAAAAATATAGATAAATATATACAGTTGTAGTACTCGCAATTGTGATATATCGTGTCGGGAATATTGAAACACATGCATAAGGAATATATGTCAGAGACGAGTAGTTTCTCGAGATGCGGTGCTTTGGAGAAAGGAAGAGAAACATGTGAAAACGAATATGAAAGTAACATATTAATAGAGTTATAATGGTATCCGCGATTTTTAAAATTTGTATATTCCGTTTGATAAAAAAAATTAAATACCTCCTACGATGTGTAAAAATTTAAATATAGAAACAATATGTAATGATATAATTAAATAGAATTATATAGATTTATATAGATATGTATAAAATGTATATGTTTATAATATTTACAATATTAAATAAAAATTGTCGAATGGATTTTATTAAAAGTTTTAATCAAAAGATTAGGCAAAAAATAATAGAACAAGTGTAGATGAAAGAGAATATTGAAAGAAAAACAGGAATAGAGTGAAAATGTAAGAATCAGCGCCATCTTTAGAATGCTTCCAGAATTTAAAGTGATATTTATATATATATCTATATATATATAGAGCGAATAATAAGAAAAAAGCAAACATAAAATAAGAATTATCTATCAGCGCTATCTTTTGAGTACTAATAATATCTTTTTTAAAGATAGGAGAGTAAAATTGAGGATCAGTGCCATCTCTGGACTACAAGAACTGAATATAAGCGCCATCTTTTATATGTTTTTAAAAAAATGTTTTTTGAAATCAAGAGATGACACTAATTATTAATTTTTTATTCTATTTTCATTCTTTTTCTATTATTTTCTTTCCTTCTTTATATTTTTTCATCTATAGTAATGAAAATAGCGTTGATTTTGCAATTTTTAATTTTTTATTTTTATTTTTATTTTTCTTTCATTATCCACTTTCCTATATTTGGTTCTTGAAATGATGTCATCAGAGACGAAGTACAAGATATCGAAAACAATTCTTATTTTTTTTTTTTCAAATTTGTACGTAAATTTTTAATGTAAAAGATTTTTCTACTTTTCTATTTTCTACTTTAAAATATATCTTTAGAATAATTTCATGAAATATAATATATTTAAAAATGCAAAAATTACATAAAAATATTCGTTCATTATCGATTCAATGTAGTTAATAAACCTGTAAAAAAATTGTAACAGCTTTTTTTTTTACAATAATTCAGAAATATATGAATTACAAATAAAATATTTTGAAAAAGAAATAATGAAACATATAAATTATAAATATTATAAATACAATTTTAAATGTACAAAATTAAATTTTTAAATAAAATAGAATATAGAATAGAATTATGTATGTGTGTAAGCGCGCGTTAATATATGTAAGGTAAAAGAATAAATTTTTTATATATTTTCTAATAAATTATTATTAAACTTGAAATATCTAATTTTATTTTAATAAAATATGTATGATAAACAAAAGTTTAGTTTAATTAGCTTTTTATATAAACTTCTTATTAAAACTTTATTATATAAACAATATACAATATAATAAATATAATTATATATAAAATATAATTTTATAAATAGAAAAATATTTTTCCTGTTACTTAAAATAATATGTTCATCAATATTTTTGTACATTTCTTTCGTATTCTTATATTTATCTAATATTTTAATTAATATAATTGCACTTCCTCTTATTATCTTTAATATATATATATATATATATATATATATATTGATATATATATATATATATACACACACACACACACACATATAATACTATTAATAAAAAAATATCGTATGAATATTATTTCTTAGATTTTTATAAAATTTTTTTCATTATTTATTGTCCATTTTTATTAGAAAAATATATTTTTAAATAATATTAAAAATTTGAAAATTTTCTTATTAAAAATTTAATATTTAGATAGTAATATCTAACGCGAATTAGTATATATGGACGATGATTGCTTAGAAACTATCAATTATTGATTATAATTAAAAAATTAAAAGTAATTTTCTAGTTAGAGAACAGCAGTTCATGTTAGATAATATTATCAATAATAATATTAATAATAATAATAATAATCATAATAAATTATCATAATGAAAAAACAATTATTATGTTACATCTCAGTTAAATTATATCGACATAACGATTGTTCAAATCGGAAAAAAGAATATGAATCGAAGAATTATTCTATAGATTTAACTTTAAATATATTGTTCATAAGTTTTTCTTTATATTCTTCACATATTCTTCAATATATTTTTTGAAAGCAGGTGATAATTTTTTTATTGTCTCTTCTATATCTTCAAATAAAACTATTAATATTTCACATACTTTTTTTTGCGTTTGTTCGTTATTACTAATAAGTTCTGAACTAAATTGTATCAAACTTTCTTTTATATAGCACCATATAAAATGAACTGCATTTGATAAATATTCTGAACAAAATTGAGATTTTGTTATTAAAGTAAAAGATATTTTAAATATTAGAATAAAAATATTTGGAGCATTATTCATATATTTTATATCATTTAAAATATTATCAAATTCAGATTCATATTCTTCTCTGTTATTATCATCTGAAAATATATTTTTTAATAAATTCAAAAGCAACTCTTTTAATATGATGAACATATCTTTGCTATCACTACTTTCTTTATTAAATGAAAATGTTTTTTCACTTGAAAATCCGTCATCCTTAATTAATATCTCTACAAATTTCATTGGATCTAAGAAACGAATGCCACAAATCATCAATTTCCCATCTTCAAAACATATAGTACTTTTTTGAATGGGAATATTACTCAAATTATTTTTTAATTGTAAATCTATCTTTCTATTGATATAACGTATTACTTCAGCATTTTCGGATATTGTATCTGTATTGTTTGCAGCAGCATTACGTTTCGTACGATTAAATTGTCTACGAAGATGTTTAGAACGCAATGTAGATCTATATTCATCTAAGATTTTACCTTGAGTGGATTTAATGAGATCTTCTGCAAACTGTAAATTTATAACTGAATTACCAAAGAATAATAAATGAGCTGACAGAGATACCATATCTAATATACGAATTTGACCTTCTTCTTGATATTTTTGATACATACAATATGCCTGATATCCTATACCAAAACCATTAATACCTAAATTACTTAAAACTAATGCATTATATGCAACTTTAGCAACATTGCTTATATCACTACCATTTTTTATAAGTTTAGTAAGAATAACATTTCCACTATTGCTCATTAAACCAACTGTACCGCCAATTATAGTTAACCATGAACAAAAAGAATCTCTATCTGTTATTCCTATACTTTGTTCATGAGAATTTCTATCTATTAAATTCTGTATTGATCTACCAGTTGCCCATACACCACTTATACTAGAAGCTACTGTTGCACCTGTAATTTTAATAATAATATTATTATGATCTTATTTATTTTGTTATGATTATTATAGCAAAAATTATCATTGTCATATTTTAAAATAGCAAAAAGTTTTGAAACAATATAATATATTATTCATATATATTAATATATTAATCATATTATTGTATATTTTTTTTAGTTATATGAAATTTTATCTAATTTACCCATTACAACTGGTCCAATGGGTGTGAAAATAGATGCTACACCCAAACAAATTCCACATGTGCCAATTACTGTAGAAGTTATATCTCCATATTTAAAAACGGTTGCTTGTATACTACATGCAGGTGAATCCAAAACTTCCAACCATACTGTTGAATATTCTTCAGTAATTTCATGATTTGGATCAGGATGATAGAATCCATCTTTTGGAAGAACCATTGTACATTGTGGTAAAGTATTTTTTTCTATATAATCTATCCAACTTTTATATACTCTACCATTTCTGTCAATGTACCATGTTTCTTCCTTTATACAAGTTTTATTTAAATATCTTATTTTAAAAATTGGTGTTGAATATATCTGTATTTTATCTTCCATTTCAGAATCAGTTACTTTTTCTTCTTTTGAATTAGATTCAGTTACATTATTTTTAGTACGAAATGATATATTGTAAATTATTCCATAATATATTGAATCTGCATCTATACATCCTTTACCATGTGTGCATATTTGTTCATAAACAATATTTATAATTTTTTCTGCATTAGGTTTGTAACAAAGTGTTTCAGTAATATCCTTTATTTGTCTGTTTTTTCCTATTGTTTCATCTTCAATATACACATTTTTATTTTCTTCATTTTCTGATGGGAGTCCAAAAAGTGCATATCCAATATTTTGTCTTAAATATTTATATTCATCTACAGTATATTTTGTCCATTCTGGTAAAAGTTCATAATATTCTTGTTGTTGCAATTTAGCAATTTTTAACATTTCATTCTATAAAAATATAAAATATAGTTAATTAGAATGGAAAGAAAAAAACTAAAATTTCACTTATATATAATAATTAATATTTACCCAATCAGCATCTTGATCAGCGATTGACATTTTATTTTTTTATTTAAGTATAAAATTTATTCCAAAATTATTTAAAAAATTTTTTACCTATAAATATTTATAATATAATAGTAGATTTATTAAAATATATTTAAAAAAAAGAACTATTTTCATAATTTCTCATATATTATTCTTTTATATATTATACTTTTTATAAAAAAAAAAACAAAATGGATGAATATTCACCTTTTAATTATTTAATAACAAAAATATTATATTAATGTACTTACAGTATTAAATTATTGGAAATAATACTTAATAATTAAATTTTATAATTAAATATCATATCAAGAATGCATAATAAATGCACAACCACGTAAATATAAAGGCCTCTGTGAATAATCTTTCTGGGATTCCCATATCTTTTTAAAATTTTTTATGTATATACACATACACATTATTTAAATATATATTGCGTAGCAAAAATTTCTCATCATATAAAAATAGAATAAAAAATTTAGTGATATAGTTAGCCAATCTGAAAACTAAAATTCCTCTAATAATTAATTAATTAACAATTGTTAAATAACAAATATAAATATCTTTACACTTTGTGTATATAAATATGAAAATTTCTATATTTTTTTAAGAACTTTTATATTGTTATTTTTATAATTCTTAATTTAAATTAAGAATTTGAACTCTCAACAATAATTTTGTATTTGACAATTTTTAATTTTTATAATGATATCATAAACTGATTATAAATATTATAATTAAAAAAATAAACCTCTTGAGAAAAACCTATTTTGCATAAACGTAAAATAATTTTGAAAATAAGAAAAATAAAAAAATATGAAAAATTTATCTTTTTCTCGAATGTGTTTTAGTTAGTCAACTTAAAAAAATAAAATTTATCTATATATTACTAACAAATTTCTTTTTACATGTGATATTCATTGTAATAAAAATAAAATTTCCTCAAAAACAATATATTTATATTTATATATATAATATTTTATTTATAATATATAAATATTATATATTTAAATTTGCTATTAGATAACACACATATGATTATTTATTAAAATAATTATAAATATATCTTTTCTTATTTGATATCTCACTATTCAAAATAAAAATAAATAGCAATACAAAATAATGCAAAATAAAATAAGTAATAAATATAAAGTATTTTAAAAAAACAGTGAAATATCTTTTAATAAAAAATGTTATGGAAAAAATGTTCTTATGAAAGTATAGATATATCATGAACATTTTTTTAGATGATTACAAAGTAATTATATAAAAAAATGAAATTAATGTAATCATATAATTTTTAATGTATTCGATTCAAATTTCATAAATAATAGTTAATCATTATTTTCTAAAAAAATATTAAACTATTTAAGTTTTGATTTGAAAATTTACTACTAATACACGATATTCTAGGAAATATTATAATACGAAGTTTGTAATACTTATTATATAAAAGGCAAGAAGAGCAGTAAAGTACCATTTGATGTTTTCTATATACAATAAATTTTATAAATTTCTAATTATAATATAATAGATTATTTTAAATTAATGATTTTTCAACGTAAATAGTTTAATATTTTTTTTGTAGAAAATAACAAACTGCATTAATTAATGCAGTTAATTTATTAATAAAAAAATTATAATTCCATTAAAAAAATTAAGGTTAATTTTCATATAACATTTTTACATTTATTTAAAAATAATAAAAATATATATATAATATACGTTTTTATATTAAATAATTTTTGTATATGAATATATTCGAATATTTTTTATGCATTTTTCTTTAAAAAATATTTATTATTATTATTTTATTTTGAATAAAACATGTATGAAATAATATGAATACATCATATATAAAAAAATTAGAAATATGAAAAGTTTTATAATAAATGAAACTGTTAATTTAAAGAGGAAATTTTAATATTGTAAAAGCAAATATTAACGAAAAGTTGTATAATAATAAATTTATTATATAATTATATTTATAAAAACAATCATTAATTATAAAAATCCTAATTATACATATAAAATTTATTATATTACATTTTATGATGTTGTAAAAATTTATAATTGTAAAAGGTAATTTAAAATTATGGAAAATAAATTACAATCAAATTTAAACGAAGAAAAAAAAATTAAATTTATTTTATTTGCATGATAATTTAATAATATTATAAATAATATTTTATATTTTCAATTTTTTTAATGTATAAATAAAAAATATTTCCATTGCTATAAAAATTATATTTATATATATATATATAAATATATATATAAATATATATATAATGTTTATAATATTTTATATATTTATATTTCAATATTATATAATTAAGGTTTGTTAAATTACATGATATATATTTACATAAAATGATAGAAATATAAAATAATAAATGAGAATAAATGAGAATAAAATAAAAATGAGATAAATAATATTAAATTTTTCTAGCATCGGATATTATTATTTAATTTTTTATTTAATATTTTTACTCAGAATTTTATCAGAAATTGTTTTATTATATTTATTGCAATTGAAAAAAATTAGTGATTTTCATTACTAATTCATATTCATAAAATTTATATTTATATAAATATAAAATTTTTGTATATAAAATTCTCTAATCTTAAATTTCTATAATTTAGTTCACCCATGTTTGTAATAGTCGATTTCTAAACACTGTGCTTGTGCGCCAACTAGCGACAAGAATCGGCACTACTTTTTCTGCCGAATCGATATTCTGCTCAAATATTGACTTCGCGATTGTGCGTGGTGTCGCAAGCGAGTCGTGCAGTAGACGGCGATGCTCTTTTAAAAAGCGAGTTCTTGCAAGTGATAAGTCAAGTGCTGTCGATTGAAAAATTGGTAATCGGAATATCCTGGAAACAGGAAATAAGGAAGATGTTATTAGCGGCTAGTGCTGTGCTTTTTGGATTGACCCTCGGTCTCTCCCACGCGAGTAACTCAGCACTCGAGTCGACACCGAGCTCTTTCAACAATCATGGAGGTGATTTCATTTCTCTTTTCTCATGCCCTACATTCATTTAATTTCTTTAATTATTGTTTCTTTTTTCTAAAAAATTGCGCGTAGTAAATTAATTTTATATCTTTTATCGAATTACATATCACTTAATTGTATGTCGTTTATCGAATAGTAACTCGCAGGTGCAATTGTTCTTTCGAAAGCACCTGCAGTCACTGAAACTGTTATGGCGAATTCATTGACTTGCTCCGATCAGTATTACGATAGATGTATAAAATTGCATCGGATAAAGAATGATATTACAAGTATAAAACTTTGATAAATATGAGCGAATTATATGTTATGATTCCGCTTATGATAGAATTAGTCATGCTTTACGATAACAAAATAGATGTGAATCAGATTAGATTTATTCGCATCGAAAACTTGGGCTCTTAAAAGTTACAAGAATGAAGTGACATTTTATGACGCTATCAGATATATCGGTATAAATTTCATATTATTTTCTAATTTTTTTAAATGATATATAATGTTTTAAGATGATAAGATTAATTACTAAATATTTATATATTTAAAAAAATAAATTATAAAAAATTCCCAAATAAACTATTTTTTTTAATATTAGAAATCATTTTGATATATATGATTGCATTTTTTTATATTTAATTAAATATTATTTATGATTATATTTATAAATACATATTAATATATCATTTTATCTAAATTTCTTAAAAATATTTTATTTTCTATGTTATAATTAGCATTTGTGTGAAAATAATTATTAAAGAATTCTTCAATAATATTACGTTCTATAATTACGAATTATATTTTATACATTACTTTTTATAAGATATAAAAATATATAAAATTATAAATTTAATTTATATAAGTTATATTATTAATATAATATTTATATTTTGTATCATTATAAGCAAAATTATTTTAATGTATTATAAAATAATCATTACACAAAATATTACTTCAAAATTCAACATTAATTGTAATATATATACTTTTTTTTATTGATATTTAAAATATTTTGCATAACAACGCAAAGTATTAATGAACTATGTGTGACAATGTTCGATAAAGCATTATGGTTTACATGTACTATATCTATATGTATTCCGATGCTTTTCTTTTTTACGTCTTTTTTTTTAATCAATTTCGATGTGTTTTGATTTATAATCACGTCTATATTCGATGATAACTAAAAATAGTTCGATTAGTTTTGCTTGTATTTCAAATTATGTGATATATCTCGCTTTTATAAACGTTGTTTTTTAATTCAAAGCAGAATAAAATCTCATTCGAAATAAAATTGAATCAAAACGTTTTTCGAAGTGGACAACGATGAATCGAATGTCTGTGTCGATTTATCTCAATTTTTATATAATTTTTTATATAATAACTTCAATCGATAACAACAATTTTACTATTGATCATTGTTCAGTTTGAAGAAAAATTTTAAATATAATTTACAATATATATTTATATATTACACATATATTTATATATATATTATATATTTATATAATTCTTTAATTAGGAATATATTTAATATATGATATTATAACTTTGATTATTTTCGATAATTTGAAAAAAAAATATTTTTAACAAAAATTAGTTAATATATAATTAGTAATAAAAAAAAATAATTAAAAAGAATAGTTAAAATACATTTTTTAATAAATTAGAATCCTTTGTATATTTTTAAATAAATTCAGATAATTTAATTTTTTTATCTGATTATGAATATTATATTAATTATATAAACATTATAATTTTATTATATTTAAAGAATATAATCAATTTTAATTATTAATTATTATTTAGCCACTCAATAATAATTAAATATAAAATTTTAATTGCATAATAATATAAATTAATATAATTATTTTCTTTGTAATAATTATTAATTATTAAAATCTTATAATATTAAAATAAAAATGTGGAAATTCAATACATATTATAAGTTTTCATATATTTTACCAATAAATAATGTTTTGAGAATTAAAATATTTTTTTAAAAATTATAATTTTAATATATATAATCTTATATCTAATTATATATAATTATATCTATCATTAAGCATATTTAAACAAAATCTTATAATTTTAGTTTAAAAACTTATATAATTTAATAAGTATTAATATGTATGAATTAATTAAATTCCAAAGTTAAAATTTGGAACGAAAGTAGAATCTGATTGAGAAAGCTATTATTTTAAGTAATAATTAATAATAATAATTTAAATAATTAAAATAATTTAAGTGTTTTTTTTCGATAGGTTTGATATTTTATTTTTAATATAATATATTCTAATTCTTTTTATTTATTTTTTTTATATATTATTAAAATATTTACAATTTTTATAAAAAAAATTGTGCAATATTTTATGTTATAAAATAAATTATAAATAATAAATGTATTAAATGTTTTTCTTTTTAAGTATAAAGATTAACTATAAAGATTAATGAAACATAAATAACAATAATAATGGCATTAAATTTTCAGATTGGTTCATTAGTTGTAATGAAATCTTTGTATTTTCAATTAAAATTATAAATTTATGTATTATATTTATTTACCTTACCTTACAATATTAAATCACTCTCATTTGGATTATAGATATTATATTAAATTCAAAGAAGATTTTGCTCTTACTAAAATTCAATTTTAACTTTGATCTTTCTTCTACATTATAAGATTGTAATTTTTTATATTTCAGATTTATTTTAATTAAATATTTAATTAATGAATATCTAAGTTATATCTAGATATTATTTTTGTAATATATAAACTATTTTATAAATATAATATTATATATATAAATATCATTATTAAATAATTAATTTATATGAATAAGTATGTAAATTTTTTAATTAAACCAATCTTTTGCTTTTTTGTTTTATATAATAAATAATGATCTTATTTTTGACTAAATAAAATCATTAATTATTTATGAGTAATATAGATATATGTAAGATAAAAAAATAAAAAATTAATTTAATCAATAACTAAAACATAAATAGAAATCATTATCTTCAATAATAAATTATAAACGATTTTTAAAAAATATTCACTTGTGTGTGTGTGTGTGTATATATATGTATATATAAATTCATAAGCAGAGAGTTAATCGTAACTGAATAATATATTCTTCAATTTTTTATTTTGATAATTTATTTTTTAAATCTTATTAAAATATTTTTTAAATTTTAAGATAATCTTAAGATAAATTTATTCTGAGTATATGTATATATTTACAAGTTACAATTTTATGTTAAGAAATTCAAAATTTCTTTTCAAAGAGGACACATGATTGAATTTAAAATATCTCGGAAACTTTAGAAGTTTCTTAACTGTATCAAATTTAACCGTTGTGAAAGCTTTTCAAATAAAGTTAATTCATAAATTAAATTCCATAGAATTTTTTCTTTGATTTTCGTACCATTAATCGATTGGATTATTATTATATGCTGGAAATCTAATTGCAATTATATTGCATTATATATTAATTGGAAATTATTTTACAAGTTTAGAAGACACGAAAAAATAAATTTTAAAGCAAATATCATTTATTTCTTTATAATTTTATAAAAATATAAAATTTATAAATATTAAATTTATAAATTCAATTAAATGATTAATCAAAATAACTTTCCAAAGAAATAATATATTAATCAAATATTATTTTATCGTGAAATATCTTATAAACATCACTCAGATTGAAGGTTCTTTCATTTGAAAGATTCTAGTCTCAATGGCAAGGTGCAAAGTGTCAAACTTTCTAGAAAGCAGTAGTGAACGGAGTTTCGTTCAATTTAAGACTTTACCAAGAACTAATGTAAAATGTTACCAATTTCGATAGAACTTTACAAGTAGATGGAAATAATGAAAGATTAGAAACTCATATTTATGAAATATTTTGCGAAGGAACTTCTCTTTAACTTCCTGCTTTTCTTAAACAAAGTAATAGAAATATCAATACTTTCGTACTGTTTCTCCTGATTTTAAGTTAATTTTCTTAACATTTTCCTTTTTATCTTTATATTCTATCTATAATTTTATTTAACTTTTACTTAATTTATTTTTTTATTCAGGTGTTTAATCATTCTAATAATATCATTCTAATTTAAAAATTTTTTTTCGATTCTTTAATTTCTTTTCAATTGTTTATTAACAAATAAATGGTTTGAAATTTTTCATAAAATTTTGTATTATTGCCCATGCTTGGTTAAAGTTTGAAGATAAAAGTTTTTAGAATAATGCTCCAAACTTTTCTTTAGAACTACACTTAACTTTATCAATAATTTAATGCTATCCTGATACAAAGTAGTACATCCTTTTATCAGATATCAAAAATTGCTACGATTAGCATCATATATTTTATATTATTCGTGTTTTTTGAGTTATTAATCATTGATAGTATATTTGTAATAAAGTTTATATTTTGGGTTGAAGTTAATATTATTTTTTAAAAATTTTAAATTTTATCAAAGTATTTTATTGTATTTGAAATCATTTAAATGAACAGTTTTGTTTTTATAAAGAAAATTTTATTAACTAATTTGTAATTTTTACTTGTTTTTATATTTTTAAATTAAATTAATTTCATAATATTTTATTTTTTTATGTAAGTAAAAATGTGATTATGTAAGTGAAATTTTTTTAATCAATTTTATAAAATACGAACAAAATAAAACAAAAATATTTATAATACGTAATATAAAAAAATATTATAAATATAAAACAAAAAATAACATTTACATCAATTTGTTGATCGATTAAATTATGATCGAATTAAATTATAATTTGATAAATATTTTTTTAAACAGCAATTATAGAATTACTGATGCAAATTAATTTACAAGAATTATCGGAAATTATATGAATACACGTGTATCCTGTAAACTTTTAAATTCAATTTTCTCAGAAATGGAGTTTCGGTATGGATAAATTTTGTTCTAGATTTTTAATTTAATTCTCTTCAACAATTATTATTGAATAATCCACGTTATGTAATTTACTTTCAGTATTGAATTAGAAAAACGATTCGCAACATAGTTGGAACAACCACATGAAATATCTCTGGCGATGAACGCATTAACTATTGCTTTTAGTCTAAAATAGAAGGACATCAGTATCGGAATATAATAGTCAGGAATTGTTGTTTGACAATATAAACGGTGTCCGAACTTATCGGTTGTCAATGAATGGACTACATATTCTCAACGCGATTGGATCATTCTTTGATCCAATTTCATTGAAATGCTTTCTATTCGTATAATCGATAATATTGAATTATGAAATAGATCTTCATTGTATCTTTGTCGTAATGTGTTGAAGTATTACAAATAAAAGAGAAGAAAGTATAAAAAAAAAAAAAAAAAAAAGATACTATTTGAAACAGAAAATGATCAAATAATTCTTGAAAGTGAAACGAATAAATCAAATTTTTTGACTATTTCTATCATTTTAAAAAAAATCGATTGCATTATATTATAACCAATATGATATATTTTATAATTTTTTATTATAATTCTATTATAATATTTTATAATTTTTTTTGACACTAGTATATTTACATTTGCACTATGCAAATATATATATATATATATATATATATATATTTCTTTTTTAATCAATAATCTATTATTATTATAATGAAAAAAAAAAATTAAAATAATTCAATAAATTTTTAATTTCTCAAATTTGTACATATATTTTCACAAAAATAACAGTATGATTTTTTATATTTTTCTTTCTTTTTATATTTAATATAAAATGTAAATTAAAATACAAGAATTATCTTTTATTTTTAATAATCTAAATACTCAAATTTAGAAAATTAAGAAAATTGAATATATATATATATATATATATATATATATATATATATTTATATATATTTATTGCTTCGTTTAAAAACTTTTTTTTTTAAACAAAACAATTATGCATGGAATTTTGAAGCACATATTTGACATTTTAGTAATTCACGATCTGACTTTTACCATGCAAATCGATATCATGGTTTCATCAAAGCCCTGAATTGAAAAATCGTCAGACCTCGTTTGGCTTTTCGAACGTTCTCGTTCAACTATCTCTAAAAATAAAGAATTCAGGTTACATTCAACTTAAACCCTCAGTAAAAGTCATTTATTCCTATCGTTTCTAACTAAAACATAAAAGTAAATATTATTTCATCACTAACTTTGTTTAATAAAGATAAAAAAAAAAAGAGCATCAAGATATAAGGAACATGGATTAAAGATCATTAAAGGAGGAAAAATAAAACGAATTAGTTATCATTAATTAATATTCAAGAAATATTTAATGACTTATTAAAATATGATTAAATTATTAATTTTTTCTCGTTGATACTAACAAAATGGGAATATTCAGATAGAATATCATGAACATGAACATTCACGATTCTCTTAATGTCCACACAATAATTTAAAATAATCTATACGATTCTTTTTTAAATCAACTTGAAATTTTAATTAATGCATTTTGCATTGTTCGAATTTCAAGATTTCTCTTTATTATGCCACGAAGCCTCCAGTCTATTTTTGTAAACTCTTATTTCTCTTTTGGATAACTGCATTAACAAAACAATTCTGAGGAATTAAATTGTGAAATTGAGTCACAAATGTGATATTTTTACTTCAGAAAAAAAAAAAAAAAAGAAATTATACTTGGATAATTTATTTAATTTTTACGAAGATATAAAGCATTAATATGTAATTCTTTCTAGGATTAATTTTAGTATAACTAGATATCACAAAAATGAAAAAATTATTTTTTAAAAAAAAATCTGTAAAATAAATTTGAATTTTCGATTGAAATATGAAATTAAAATTTTTTAATTATTTAATAAATTTAAATATTTAGGATTACATATATTCTTTAGAAATAGAATTTCTAGAAGAAAAAATTTTGTTCGAAATTATAATCTTGTTATAGATCATAATTAGAATATTTAATTATCAACCATAATAATGATAAAATTTTTATTTTTCAAACATGTAATTTATTTAAGATTAGAATGAATATTTAATTATTAATTCGATTAATTATTTAATCAAAATTTTCTTCATTTTGAAATTTGAATTTTGCCTCAATTTTATTTATATAATGATATGATTTATTAATACTTTAATGCAATTGAAATATTTAAATAGATACCAGTCGCGATTATGATTAATGATTTAAATTCGTGTTAAATCGATACAGATAATCACGATTAATAACTAAATTAGTTATTTTATCTTCATTATTCAAATCGTTTTTTATCGAAATATTAAATATTTTATTCTGGTCTCTAATATCAATCAGCTTCGATAAAGACACTAATTTAATATAATATATATTTGTACTATATTGAAGTTTGATTAAATTTTGATTAAAAACGAATAATAAATTTAAATTAACGAATCAATATCTATTTATAATCATTCATTTTTTTAATTTAAAAATCAATTGATTTTCAATGCTTTAGTTAGATATCAAAACTTCTTTTTCATATAACAAAGCTTAAAATAATTTAAAAGATTGAAAATACATGTTAAAAAAGTTTAAAACATAAAAAAAATATAATATCATCCACTTTTCTCTTTTTATTTGTTTTTTATTTTTTGTCTCAATAAAAATAATAAATACACAATGATATAATATAATAAACGAATAGTAAACGACAATCATATTGTAAAAATATATATATAATTTAAGATCCATATATAATAACATTATTTGCATTGAAATTTAATTTTTTTATTCAATATTTCATGAAATTGAAATCATAGCATGTAAATTTTATTAAAATTGAATCAAAGAATTCAATAAATTTAAGATCATATTTCTTTTAATTCTATCTTCTCTTCTATTTTCTTTTCGATATAATTTTTATTTTTTCTTAATTATATCAATGTTCAAAGAAAGAAAACAATTAAAATTTTTTCCGAGTGATTATAGTAGATAAATACAATTCTATACTATTTCAAAATTAGAAATATCGCAATATAAAATCATCATTACATAATAAAATGTATCTTAACCGTAAAAAATAATAATTTGTTTTGAAATGTTCAAATTATTCTTTTATTTTATTTATGTTAAGTACTTTGTTAAACTGGATCTTGCTTGTGTTCTTCAGCTCCCCGATTGGATTTGGATAGTCCAGAAAGCGGATACCACGGCTTGGTGAAGGAAAATGAAACTTTGGTCGAGGTCACACCACAAATACGAGCTATAGGTGCTAAAGTCTGCTCCTTCCGTATCGCGAACAAACACCATGGCGAAGCGCCCTTCGAGATTGTTTTGAAAGAGAAAGGAATGGCAGAACTGAGGGCGCTCCGAGTTCTGAACTGCGAGAAACGGCGTAATTACAAGTTTGATATCGAAGCTGTTGGCTGCAACGGATCATTATCGGAAAAGTACGAATTATGCATTAAATAAATTTAAAAATCTTACAAATATAATTCATTTTAGCTTTTGTCATAACATTTGCAAATGCATGTTATTATTCTAGAATATTTTTTTAAAGATTTTCGATAAAAAAATAATAATATTTATATTTAGCAAATGGATCGATACCAATACTATGGATATTCAAGCGATTTGATGTTAAAGTTCAATAGAAGATCAATACATATTTTAGATATTTAGAATCATTCTTTCGATATTCATACAAATACTAAAGCGATATATCGAATCAAAAACCATTCGATGTTTTATAAAAATATCGATAAAAATATCAATATTCATTTAATGTTTTAAAAAAATATCGATATCGTTTTATACTTATACGAAGATTTCGATACTTTGACTTTCATTTCAAAATGTTATAATGAAAAGCAGATATTGACACAACTTGATAAAATAAGAGAATACATATGATTAAAGAAACAGATTCGATGTATCGACTAACAACGGTAGTATGTACTTTGATCTTAATTATAACGTTTAGAAATAAAAACTGAGATATCGAATAGATATCGAAATATTTATAAAATATTAAACGATTATTGAAGCAAAATATCGATATTGAATCGATTTTACATTGATATTAATATATTAATATTAATTCTGTTATTATTTTTCAATTGTTAGTTGAGGATAATACGTGCAATTACACATTCTTATTTTTATTTCATATATATACATATATATATATGTGTGTATATGAGACACGTAATCGTCCAAACACTTGCTTCTTATATCACAGTGAAGAGCATTAGATTATTTACTGATTTAATTATTATCGCTTGGCAATAGTATCTTTAAATAGCATAATAAATCAGAATTATGAAGTTAATTTTTTTAACTATATTTCAATCCTTTTTTAATTGATTTTATATATTTTATATTTGAGCTTATTTTAAAATTTTAGAAAATAATTAAAACTAAGTTCAAGAAACGACATTAATTATACTAATATAAGTTATAATTCAATTAAAGTGTCAAGTTTAATATAAATCTAATATTGATTTTCCAATTATTTCAAAATTAATAATTTTAAAAATAACGTAAAGAATCCACGTGAATTTTTATTTTAATTTTTATTATTTCTAAACTACAATCTTTTTCTGTTAAATTACGATTTTTCTTTATCTTAGTGGAGAGACTTCTATTAGAATTTTTAAAAATTTCAATCATTCTTATAAAAGAAATTCCAATCTTATATTTAAAACATATTTTGATTCGATCGAAAGTACAAAATTATAATTATTTATTATTTATTTATAAATATCCATATGAAGTTAGTTTATTTTATAATTTTTAAGACATAAAATAGAAAATACCAAGTATAGTGATATTTTTTTTTTTTCATTATTGATTATGCCATTTATATAAAATTTAATTAATTTAATTTGTCAATTACATTATAAATTCTTAATTAGTTTTTTTTCTAAATCCAAGTAATGAAAACTGCATATGAAAAAACATTAAAATATGTAATAAAAATATATAATTTTTATATTATAATTTCATAAATATAGATTTAAATTTCTGCAATATTTCATTCAAACAAATTAGATCATGGAAACAAAAATATATTATTTTTTCAATTTCTTATCTCTGATAAGAAGTTATACATGAGTACTCATGTATAACTCATGTATAACTTCTTATATATGTAGGTATAAAATCTGAGATAGTATTATAAATATAATCATAAATTTTATTATTTATAAATAATTATAATATTTATCATAATATGATTTCTTATGAATAAAATATTTCTTTTTTTCTTTTCGTTTTTTCTAGAATTCAAGAATCAATTTAAAGGAAATAATATTAAATTATTTTAAATTTATTATTATTTAATATATATATTTTTATTATTATTTTTTTATTAATTTTAAAATAATTTATTATTTTAGTGCCACGGTGCATATTACTGTAGTGGATGTGAATGAGTATGCACCACAGTTTCTACAACCGGCCTATGTCAGTACGGTGGATGAAGGACGTCTATACGAAGAAGTTGTTCGTGTCGAGGCATCCGATAGAGATTGCACCCCAAAATTCGGTGATGTATGCAAGTATGAAATTTTGACAGCTGATCAACCATTCATCATCGATAATGAAGGAGCGATACGCAACACTGAGCCATTGGATTACGAGCGATCACATAATTACATCTTAAGCGTGGTAGCGTACGATTGTGGTATGAAACAATCCGCACCAGCTATGGTCACCGTTAAAGTCAATCGTGTTTGCGCGCCTGGCTGGAGAGGAATTCCAGAAAGAGTTGATTATGCCGCTGGCGTAGGTTCTCAACCTTTGCTTCCTTCCGCCAGGCTAGATCTTTGTGATGCTCCCTGCATATTACGTAATGTTCGAGCCACTTTAACTCTTGCCACGGACCATATAGGGAAAGGATGTGATCGTGATACTTACGGTGTACGCAGCCAACGTAAGTTATGCGGTGCATCTCGCGATAGCGTAGATTTATTGCCAACACCTGGGCCTACTACTTCCTGGACGGCATCTTTGTCTCGAGATGAAGGCAGAGAAGCGGACGAAATTTTTGAGTTCGATGGGGTAGATTCCGCTGCTATTGTACCTAATGATGTGCTCGAGCATACTCTGGCACAGAAATTTACGATTGGAGTTTGGGTGAAACATCGACCTCGTCCTAGACAAGATCCTCATGTTAAAGAGCATATTTTGTGCGCTGCCGATGATCACAGTAAGTTTTCTCAAAATATATTTGATCATTCTATAAATAATATGATTAGAAATAAATATCTGTGGATAATTAATCGATATATTTTTTTTCACTACATAGAATTGTTTATCATTTTTATATTAAATTTCTTTCTCATAGCACTATTAACAAATTCTGTTTTTAATTCGATTCTTATTATATCGGAAAGCATTACTTACTCGAATGATTTAATATATTATTACATAGGATATATTTCAAACTCGTAAAATAATTGATTTTTTAATTTGCAGAAATGAATAGACATCATTATGCCCTGTTTATTAGAAACTGCAGACTGATTTTACTACTTAGACGCGATTTCTCAGAGGGTGATCCTAATATCTTTCGGCCTGCCGAATGGCGTTGGAAACTAAGTCAAGTATGCGATGATAAGTGGCATCATTATGCCGTTCAAGTCGAATTTCCCCATGTGACCTTATTCGTTGATGGAGAAGAATGGCACACGGATGAGAAGAATCCCGAAGTTATCGATGATTGGCCACTGCACCCTGCGAAAGGTGTTAACACGACACTCGTTGTTGGCGCATGTTGGCAAGGTTCCGACAATAAGACGAAACATCATTTCCGTGGCTATCTAGCTGGATTATCAGTACTAGTTGGAAGGACCGAGAAACCGGACGTGTTGTCCTGTTTGCGCCGTTGCCAGGAAGGTATTCACGTGCCATCAATGGATTTGCTCCAACCAGGGACCCAATTGCTCACCAATTCCGACCTAACAGAGGTACGAATCGATGGAGATAACCGTACTAATGTTGAAACGCTTCTCCGTCGCATAGGTTATTCCAATTCGAGACGATTCCCTACTCCAGGCCGTCGTAACTTCCGTTTAGAAACCACGATCGTCTGCGAAGGTAGTGAAAATAATCCCCTCCCGGTACCAACCGTTCAATCATACGTCACAGTTCTACCACCGCCCCGCCCCGGTATTACTGTCAATGGTACTGGTTACGTGGCCAGAGAATATGCAGATTTTCGCCTAGGTGTACGTGTATTTCCAGACACTCGTGTCACTGCCGGCTCTGCTGCCAGATTAGATGCATGCGCGGTCAGTGTTTATCCAAGTCTCAATCCTGATCATGAAAGTTTAGGTTTACCAGGCGATGCTCTGCGTAGATTCCGTTCTATTACCGCGCGTGTAGATCGGGATGGTGTTGTTCTCTCAGGCGCTGATACACCTTATAATTATCAGCAATTAATACGTCTTATAATGTACACAAATCGCAAGCCAGCTTATTATCTCGATCGTGTATTTAAATTGACTTGTTCCGAGCTCAGCGGCCGTTTTGCAAGCAACGAATACGTACAAACACTCGCCGTTATTCATCCAAAAGAGAAAACTACCGTTCTTCCTCACTCTACTCCTGACGAACCACCGATTGCAAGAATTTTGGAACCAGCACCTGGACATGTGCAATTGTCTCCTCATCATGCAGATTTACCCGAAGAGTACGCAACAGCTGCGCTTCGTGAAGGAAATAGAAGCATCGGAGGAGCGACCAGCAGTCATGCAGTTACGATTGTTGCAGTTGCCTGCATCTGCTTCTTGGTTTTAATGGCGGTGGTAGGAGCCGCGAGAGTTAGGGGAGCTGCGAAAAGACGACCATCCGCTGGAGATGAGTTAGCTGCTGAAACTGAAATGGCTTGGGACGATTCTGCACTTGCTATCACCGTGAACCCAATGGAAAGGCTCACAGAACATGATCCTCATCATCAAAGTCAGAGAGATGAGGATGTGGATGATTCAGGAAGTTCAGACTCGGAAGATGGATCGTACAGAGATGATGATTTAGACAGTTCTGATTGCGAAAATGATTGCGAGATAAACAATGGACGACATCGCCGTCACACTTCACCTCACGATTTGGAATGGGATCATCGTGATGTCTAAATTATTATCCCTCTGCATTCATCCCCTTTCTTCATATGGTAATTAAGCGGAGTACTAACTTATATTGTTTTTCATTTAATCCCTTTCAAATGATAATTATTGTTTCTTTTTTAATGACGCTTCGTAATGCATTGCAGAATGTACTAAAGGCGAGCTCTGATTATATGAATTATACTTCAACTATTTTCATAATATTCATGAATTCAAATCCTTTTTGGAACTTCGATGCGTCTTTTGAAGAACATATTAACATTTTCGGTAATTAATCCGATATTCCTATGAATAAATACGAAAGCGTCGTATTATATCCGTCCCCATAGATGAATGACATATTGGTAATTGTAAAATGTTAATAATTAGTAGTTAGTACTCTCCTTAAAAGCCAACAAGATTTGTAAGAGAGTGCGGGACGCTTTATTGAATAGTTAAAACACTTTTTATCTACAACATGCCATAATGTTGATAGATGAAAAATACACGTGGAAGATACTTAAGTTTACTGGGAAGTTCTCGGTAAATATTGGAAGCAATTAATTTATATTTGACTCATTATTATTAATTATTATTATTATAATTATAATTATAATTATTATTATTATTATTATTATTATTATTATTATCATCATTATATTATTATAATTATTATTACTATTATTATCATTATTATTTTTATTATTAATAGTAATAGGATGAGGGAACTTTTTATACTCTTAATTATCTTCTCCTCCTTTTATTCTATTTTATTCTATTCCACTATTACCTGTTATAAATATTTACTAACGCTGATTATTATATATATTGCTATTATATATTTGAATATAATTTCCTTTGATACACAGGACAGCCCGATAACGTAATCTGACTGTTATTTAATTGAATATGTATATTTTACTCTTTTTTATCTATAACTAAACATTTTAACTCGACATTTGATCTCATAAGTATATATATATCTATATTTTTTTCATAACAATCAAGTCTTTCATATTCGACTAAACTAAGTATTTAAAAATTGTATATGCCCATTTTATTATTAGTATGCTATCAATGAAAATAAACAATAAAAAAAAATAATATATATACACATATATATATTTCTAATCTGTAGCACGTAAAATCGGGCTGAGCCTAGGCCATCGTATGATACTTGCCCAATTTTCCACTTTATTTTTAAGTAAAAAGAAAAAAAAGAAAAACCTCTAATATAATTTGCACAATGTTCCTTCCTAATCAATCTACAAAAAAAAAAAAAAACTCTTAGCTCTTAGTAAGGACATTGCCGCGCATCTTATGATAGTGCTTCACCATTAAGTACGGTATAATATCATATCCGTATACATGTGTGCGCATGCATATAGATTTGTATGCAAGTTCATTGCGTATACAGACTGTATGGAGTACATGTGTATGTGCATGAAAAAGAAAAAAAGAGAAAATAAAAAAAAACATGTGTACTTACATATACATACAGCGTCCGATCATTATTCTGTGGTGAGGAGCGCGCCTCCATTTATACAATGGAGTCAATTTATTTATTGAAAAATAATGCGCAGCAATTCGACCAGCGAAGGATATCGTTTGTTATTTTTTTAAAGGATTATCGTGCAATCGTACTCTTTTCATAGAGAAACTGATTTTTATGTGCCTTTACGCGACTAGTATGTTGAATTCTACTCTATATTTTAATAGCGAAACACTCAAACTGATTTCCTATCAGTATCTATCGCATGTTAGGCGTACCACTCGAGGAACATCTCGAATGCAAACTGCTCTACTGTTGTTGTATTTTAAAACATTAACTATTATAACGGCATAGGTATTAAGGGACAGATGCGTGAGAAAAGTGTCGCACGTTCGTTGATACATGAACTACTTGCACGTTCATTAAAAAAACAAGAAAAGCGGGATGTGTAATACCGTATATTAAGCGAAAATGTGTATTCTATTGTTTTGTATTAAAAGGGAAATACGTATTTCTAGCTGGTGAGCAAGTATAGTTCACTGTATCATTCGAACGTATGCCTCGTACGTGCAATGATCCGCAGGGTATTAATTATCGACGAATGATCTCGTAAATAACTGCGCATTGATACTCGCTACGAAGTAATGAGAGGATTTTGTGTATGTATCTATGTATTTAGAATTATACCGACCGATCGAATATTTAGTATTGAAAGTTTGTGTACGGATATCTATATTCATAGAAACTATATGAACAATTTATTTTTCCAACGAGCATATCATATCATTTTTATAAGAGATTTGTCAAAAGTTTAAAAACTTTTCGTAAAGGGCTCCTATATAGCAACTCGTTATCGTGACGTTACTTGCCATAATCATGATTCGTTTCTATCATCTTTATTTATAAAAAAAAAGAAAATTTCTTTTTTTTTTTTCGTTTTCATTTTACTTTTCTTTTAATTATGTTAAGATAAAGAATAAGTGCATTATTTATATACATTTTCTTTCCATTTGATCGAGGAAGAACAAAATGGCGCGATTAAGTATTCGAAGTGTAATGAAAGAAACAAAAAAAAATAAAAAATAATAATGGTCGCTAAAAATGAAGGAAACAATATTATGCTGCTATTTATTTTATTTAATTCTTTTTTTTTTAACAGCGCACATGCGACACACGTGTATGCGCATTTCAAATTTTCTCTGTAAATTTCCACGTGAATAATCGAATGAATTATAATATTGAAAAATTTATAAATCTCTCATCTAATTTACAATTTTAGTTTGTAATTATTGCAAATGCAATTCAATTATTTTTGAATGTATAAATTTAAATAATATGATATTCGGGAAATAATTATGTTTACAATTATATATGAATTTCTCTTTTTATGGGGCTATAAATTCTTTACATACATATACATATATATTTCGAGGATCATAGAATTTATCATGAATCATAAGAAAAAAAAAAGAAAAAGAAATTTGATTGACCGATTCCTTCTTCGATCGCACAACACAACCCTCCACAGACCCTTTCTTGAGTCTTTTACACGGCATAAGTATAAAATTTAACAACTGCACAAAGAATTAAAATGCTGACTTTCGCAACATTAGAAACGCGAGAATTCAAATCGTAATGTATTCTGTACTGGAAGTCAACGAAGAATATCCGTCGACAACTCGACTCGAGTACAGAAAGGGAGCATTTTTTTTGTTATCCGGTCTAACGAGCCATTTGGAGCAAGATGATATGTATATGTATATCAAAAAGACTCGTTTTTCTCGGCTGCTAGCGAAAAAATATTCATAAGAGAGAACGACACCATTGCAACCTAACTAGGTGTACACACACGCCTGTTCTAAAGATGTACTTAATTATATTAATTGTATGGAGAAAAAGAAAAGAGAAAAAATGGAACTACGCAGAACAAAACCAACTAGATGATACTATTATAATATATATTATACATAAAAATATATCTAAGCTGTTTGCAAATGATGATTTAAGAGATGAAAGAGGGGAAAAAAAGAACGAAAAAAGATGGTATGAATTTGTAATGTACTATTGTATTTTGTAGGCAGCTAGTGTACGTATACATATGCACATGTATCCGTGTATGTATGTTTACGTATATAAATATACATACTCTTTGACATTTACACGTACCATTCGCCTAAATAGTCTACAGAATATTTTCAATTTTCGGTCCAAGCTGAAACAATTCAGGAGTATACTGTTCGCGATCATAAGAATTACTATGATACTTGGAAAACCGCGAATTTCTGTTCCTGAATGCAAAACGCTTGATCCGAATTTGTTAGAGCACTTGGGCGCACGACAAATACACAATAGTACGCTCTCGCCTCTATTTCGTATATAAATGTTAAGTACCCTTTGATGCAAGAAAAGGCCACAGAAATTACGTGCGTAGGTACGTGTCTGTCACGTAATTCAAACTCATTTCAAAAGAAAAAAAAGAGATAAAATATTATCAATCCTACGGTAACATTGTAATGAATTAAATAATCAACTATATCGACTATATAGCTAGGCCGTAAGCGAGATGTTACGGACCGACTAAATTCCCTCCCGTCGCAGATTGATTGTGTGTTAACTAATAAGGTTAAGTAATGATATAGTACCGTTAAGGAATTTAATTATTAATATTGATACTATCTGTACGCTAAGCACAGTTTCAAAGTCATTAAGTGATGTGAAATATGGAAAAAGGTGAAGAAAAGATTGTAACACAAGTTTTGATTTAAACGTGTGACACACTGAGTTATTCAGTGCGTCTACACGTGACGCACAGAAATGTCAAATTACCTTGTTATCCTGTAATTGAGAATCGTTCGACAAGAGAAATATTAGCAATAGTATCATACACAGAGAAACATACACGTACATATTAACATACACCTACATACACATTCATATACACATATACACACATAAGCGCGGCCGCATATACACGCTGCACAGGCTAGGAAAATGAAATACTATCTATAACGACATATTATAAATAATATTAAGACGTCAACTGTATTTGTTTAATAAAGATGTACATTCGAAAAGTAAAGGGACTAACTTTATAGCTTATAGAACGCATTGGAGTTTAATTATTGTATATATTTGTTTTAAAAACATATATTTTATTTTATATATCCTTACATTATAATATCATAATATAATCACATTTGATAATTATTTTATTGCATAGTAGTAATAGAATAGAAAAAATCAAAAAATAAATTTCAATATAGTTTTATATATATTATTAAAATAATTATTAAAATTTGCGTATAAAATATTTAAAAAATATATATTTTAATGTGTCCTATAAGCTGAAAGATAGTTAATATTAATTTATTCCCTCTTCATTTTTAGTAAATAAAAATCTTTATTTAATAGCATTTATTAACTTATGATTTATTACATATTTTTCATTTAAATATTTACATACATATCAAAATTTTTTGTATTTAAAAAAAATTATTTTATTGAATAAAACATTTGATATGTGTATCTATAGATAATATAATCCATAGATAATAAATTCAATCATTTTTATAATATATTTGCATTGTTCAATACTTTCATTTTTTTAATTATTAATTTTTATAATATTTTTATTCTATATCTTTTAAGTTAAAAATTTAATAAAATAAAGACATATTTTTTATAAATATCAGAATTCTTTATTTTTTTTAAATATAAGTATATATATATATATATATTATTAAATTAAAATCATTTTCAACATTAACAGCATTAATTATATATGTATATAAATGCTGTCATATTATGCCATTTTTAAAAATTTTCATTAAATAATTTTTTCTTAATTTGTTTCCATGCACTTAATATATATTAGATATTTACAATTAAATACGATACATAAAATGTAAATAAACATTTTTCACGATTATATAAATAATGATTTACAATGTTTGAATGTTATAAGATTTTACCTTGAATTATGATACTATTATTCTGTTTTAAAATAATTTTTTAACATTTTAGCTTGATGTTTCAAAATTGAACATTATTTGATGTTTTTTTTACAATTTTTAAAAATAGATGTTACAATAAAAAACATGAATTCTTTTTTTTTTATTAAAAAAACAATCATTTAACTCTATCTTTCTATGAAAAACTTTATTAATATATTTATGTTTTAATGTCGGAAATATTTTTTTAGCGTGAATATTCAACTGGAAACTATAACAAATAATATTTATTTATATATTTTGTGAATAGTATAAAATATTTATACTTATTTATAGTATGAATGATGATGCTCCAGTTGAATATTTAGACATTTTTATATCATAGTATTTAAATACTTAAATAATAATATAGCTGTTATAAAATAATAAATTGCAACACCAGTCTTAATAATGCATATTTTTACGAGATTAAAGCCAATTTTACTGTACAATGAAAGGATTAACTGCTATTATTTATGATTTATACAAAAAATAATCTAATTAGGCTTATGCATGCGCATTCAAAAGATTTTAAAATATTTCAAAATTATTTTAATTAAATTTCATTAGATTTAACTAATGTTTATTTTGAATGAATTATTCTTTTGGAAAATATTAATGCAATTAAATAAAATAGTAAAAAAAAGAGATACGTACTATAATATTCCAAATGTAAAATGATTCTATTGTTTTAGGCTAATCTCTATTTTCATTCTTGTTTTGATTTTAATTTTGCAATAAATAATGTATTACTTTCGTATCAAATAAATGTTTTTCTTTATAAAGTTTCCAATATTTTTTACTTAATTGCTATATTATATACCTACTGCAAGCAGCAGCTTTTATCTCAGTATCAGCAAACAATAATTGTTGTTTGTTCACCACTATGAGGTGAAAATAATTTTATATTTTCTGCATTCCAATGTAATAATGCACTTTGACATACAACACTCCATACATAAGGAATAAAAAATTCTTCTGGTTGTTCCTCTTCTACATATTTAAATTTTAATTCTGGAAATTTCTGTAAAATATATATAGATAAAATAAATAATATAATTAAATAAAATTAATAAATATATAAATCATGATTAATTAATTTGTTTTATGAACAAAATATATTTAAATTTTTATTTTTATTTAAATTATTGTATTATATAGATTAAACATACCCTTAAACGATCATGTGGCCATTCACTAGTACCTTGCTGAATTGTAGTTAAAACTTGACTTACACCAAGTTGTGATTGATCCTTTTGCTCCAATTTATAAGAAAAGAAATTTATGACCTGATTAATATAATACATTCATTTAATTTTTTTCGTGAAATATAATATAAAATAATGATTTAGAAATGTATGTATAATTCAGAAATATAAAATATTCTATATTAACACTCACAGAATCTATGTTTTGCACAATATCTTGAAATGCTGAATGCATTCTAAATGGTTGAAAAATATCTTTTTTATATAAAAGAGTATATATTAAATTTGGATTATGTGCAAGTCTATGAGTTAAACAACTATTTATAATCTCTAATACCATTCGTAGAACTTCTTCAAGTATTGTTAAGTCTTGAATCTGAAATCCATGTTTAACATATACATTATTTATTAATTATTTATTAATTATAACAATGAAATATAAATTATTATAGAAGATTACCAAGTCTGTGTTTGCTGTTGTTCCATTAATTGTAATAGTAGTATTATCGGAAGAAACAGACGGTTGCGTACGTATTTTTGTTTCCAATCTAGCATGTTTTTTTGCAAGAGTTTCAAACAAACTTAGTAATCTTTGACTAACATAAGGATGTAAAGATGTAAATTGTGCTGACATATTTGCTAAAGCTGCTAAGCAATTTGTATGAAGATATTTATCCTAAAAAATTAAAAAAATATTTTATTATATAATTATATATTAATTTTTTATCATATTTATATTTGTTTTTGTATATGTTTACCCTCATTTTAAACATATTATATTGTATGGTTCTTATAACTACAAGTATTAATAGACCTCCTAATGATATTTCACTTATTGATCTTTCTGTATACCAATTTACACCTTTAAGCATCTGAAAATAAATAATCATAATAATGATATTAATTAGTTCAAAATTTTATATATCTTTGTATAATTTTTTAAATAAAATTAAAATTAATTATTTTAAAATAATACTTACTATTTCATGTATTCTTTTATTAAATGTTTCATCTTCACTTAAAATTAAGAGAATAATGAGAGACATATAAATATGATGGGATGTATTATTTGGAGCATGATATAATATTTGAAGTATTGGTGTTACCTATGTAAAAATAATTATAAATTTTATGATATGTTTAAATTTATAATATTTTTAAATAATTAATAATTAATAAATAAATATTTTAAATTTGTTTAACTTTATACTCACTAATAGTTGTATATCTGGTCTTCTCATGATATCTTGTTTTACACTTGAATTCCTATGTAGCAACATGTATAATAATAATGTAACCTCATCCGTGTTTGGTATTTTACATATAGTATTATATAATTTATTTATATTAAATCTAAATGCACTTTTTCCTTGCATTGTGGAATAATCTTCTAAAATATATATATATATATTTATTTATACATGTACATATGTATATATATGTATTAGTTTATTCATATTTTATTTTTTATATTATTTTAAAATTAATTTATTTAATTAAATATTTTAAAATAAATTAATACTAGCCTTGCATATCTATAAATGTAAAAAGTGCATTCCTATAAGGATTTTGGGTTGCAGTACAATGATTTGTTAATACCAATAGAAGTAATAATGATTGACTAGCAAGAGGTGTTTCTGTATCGCGTTTTCGTTCTTCCTCTTCAGAAGTACCATTACTTGTAACTTGTACATTTTTTAAACTACTACCCATACCCATTGTAATTACATTCCATAATCCAGCTAAAATGTTTCAATAATAAATTATTTTTTCTTTAAACAAAATAATATTTAATATAAAATATAATTAATATAAAATATAATATTAAATATAATTTAACAATTATTTAACAATTTATTATTAATTTAATAATAATTTAATAATATATTATTTTATAAAAAAATATAATACAATAATATATAATGTATATTATTATTAAACATACCAGCTATACTAAAAACAATACTCCCTCCTGGTTGTTGTGTAAGTAAACCAGGAGGAGCATGTTCTTGCTGCACAAAATTGTGTAATAATGTACACACCATTGCTGGAGCATGTTCACTAGAATGTGAATGCATTGCTATTCTGTATATACAGCTATATTCAGCTGCAGTTTGAGAAAATAGTTGTACAGAAAGTAGTACTAATAAACAATTTATAGCTTCTAGATGTACAACATATGTGAATTCACTGTTAAAATAAATTTTTTTTATATAAAATATGATTTTATTTAAAGAAATATTAATTTAGTACAATTTAATATAAGAAGTTAAAAGATTTTATACACTAATTTAGACTTTTCATCAAATAATACTTTCTTAGTTTATAATAAATTTTTCAAATAAAATTCTAAAATATTGTTGAAATAATAAAATGATAATATATATATATATTATATATATGTACAATTTATTTTATTTTTATTTTAACATATATATAATATATAGTATACATATATAATAGAATTATTGTAATTTACTTACCATAATGGTACGTCTGTTATAATATCAACTAATGCTTCAAAAAGATCTTTTAATCTATAAGATGCATTTGATTGTGTTGGTACTGGTAGTTGTGGTGCTTCTATATGCTTTATCATTTCTTCTTCACCAACTGTTTCAATCAAATATTTTAATATACATCTGACCGCAAATAATGCATTATATGTTTGCCATGCTGATATGATTCTATAAATTATAATTAATTATAATACAAATGATATAATATATATCCAATTTTAAAATATAATATTAAAAATATCATACTTTTGATTTTGCATTGGTGCAAGTAAATTGCTAGCACGCATAAGAGCAACTTGTATCAAACTACCAAAATTACCAGTACTTATATTATTTGCAAGTAATTGTTGACATGAAGAATCTAATCTAGAATCCAATTCTATTTGATCATTTCTTGTAACAGGTGGTCTCATATTGTAGGATAAAAATGTGTTCCAAAATGGATCATTTGGAAGAATACTTTTTTTCCCACAAAATTTTTCTAAATAAATATTTTTAGATAGATCATCATATCGACTTGGTGTTGTACCCATTGCCTTGTCTTAAACTTCTAAAAGTAAAATATATATTGCATTTTTTCATAATTAAAAATTTTAATGAAAAATGTTTATTTGTAAAACATTTTTTTTATTTTTATTTCATATGAAAAACAATGCCTATTTATTTTTGATAATTTCATATTATACATTAAATCTATTATATTTTTTAATAAATTGTACATAACTATAATAAAAATATAATTTATAGATTGCACCATATCACATTCATAAGAGAAAACAAATAAAAAACATTTCAATGACATGAAAACATCATATAACATACTTTGACAATCCAGTGTCATAGAAATTTAATAATTCAATAATAGTTTTTAAATATATATATATATTATACAATTTCCTTTCATACACTATCTCTTTTATACTTCTACGTGTTTTTCGTGTCAAAATTATCATTAAACTTTTCGTACAACACGTTTGTAGGCAATATCAATATAATGAGAAACAGGAAGGAATATAACCTCTTCACATGTCAAATGAGCACTTTACAAATATATAGATAAATCAAAATGAGCGCCATCTTTGTTATTCATTAAATATACATATTCAATTAGTTAACAATAATTTGTAATTCCATTTAATTCTATTATAAAAGTATCATCAGAAAATGAAAGCTAAAATATATATTGAATATAACACATGGAAACTGATTCCACATCATTAAAATGACGTGTTAATACGTCATAGTATGGCTATGCTGATAATCGATTATTTGAATCTATTTCTTATTCAAATTTATATATACATTTTCGATTATATTACAATTATGATACGATTACATCAATTTATATTTTGAATACGTACTTAACATCTATAGTAATAAATAAAATATTTATTACTATTTAGATCATGATTTATAATTATAATAAATGAAATCAATATAAAATAATGACACCCTCAATAAAAAATAGATATATTTAATTGCAACATATTCAATTGAATAAAAAGTTATAATTAACGTAATTTTAATAACAATATTATTACATATTATGTATATAAATACATATTTTAAAATAAATATTTAAAACATATTTATAAAATTTTATCTACATTAAAAATCTTCATTATTATAATAAAATTATTAAAATGAATCGTTATGATAAAAATTTACGAACCGAAGAATTAAATTTTCAATTTTTAGATATGCTAAAATCTTGTATCAAGGGAATACGAGAACAGGTTATTCTTATTAAGCAATTTCTTAATACACGTAAGAAAGAATTAATTCAAGAAAACAGGTTAGTTCATAATATTTATAATAAAAAGAGTTTTGAATAACATAAAAATTTAAATTTAAATTTAATTCAGGATAAAATTTAATAATTCATATTAAAAGTAAATTCTTTTTAAATTTTAATTTCCTTTTAAATAATTTTAAATAATTAATAATAAAAAAGAAATCTATTTTGAAATCAGAATTATAATATTATTAACAAATAATTATTTATAAGTTTGAAAATAATAATTATATCAAATTTATCTTACTTTTTTGCGAATAGTCCGAAGAATGAGAAAATCAGTGCCGCCGCTATAAAATACATTCACATGTTCCACAAGTATATTTTAGAAGAGCTCATAAATATGGAACAATTATGCGAAGAGACTTTCATACGTTTGAACATTGACTTAATAACATCAATAAAAGGTCGCATGCAACCACCATCTTATATATCTCCAGAGGAGATGAGAAAATCTTGTCAAATATATCATGATATATTTGACGAACCGGAGGATGATGAACTTTGTCATTGCACTTGGAAGAATAAAACTATATGGGATCTTGATGATACCCAAAATATCTTGAAACAACCAAGAAAAGAAGAACATACGGAATTTGATGAGCATGATTTGAAGTTTATGCAAGATATTATTTGGCTAAGAACAAGTATGTTCTCCTTGCCAAAAAAACGAACTAATTTGTAGGTAACTTCTTTAATCTATTATTCCTTTAAGACATTTCATTTTATTATATAATGTCTTTTATTTAATCTTTTATTTAATCTAAACTTAAATTACTTAAAACTATATAAATAAACTTTAACTAACATATACCAACTTCTATATATTTTTAAAATTGATCGAACTCTTCAAAAATGTCCTAAAATGAATATATTATATTAGTATATATAGAGAAATAATAATATAAATAAACGTAATTACAAACTAAAATTGATAAATATTAATCGTTTACATTATTAAAAAAACTAATATTTAATTTGAAAATTTTAATTTTAATAAACATTGTATTTAAAATTAACAAATATCTAAAAATTTATGGATAAGAATATATTTATTAATTTATTATTAATATTAATAATAATAATTTTTTTTTAAAGGAATGATGCTTTCAAACTTGCTACTGATATAATTGATATAAATGATATTCAGCAACAGTCAATCGTAGAGTTTCTTCAGCTTCTTAAGGACAAGGAAGTTTACACTGTTTCCTCCCTGAAAGATGAATTCTCAAAATTGAACAATTTAAAATTTGTTGATGGAGAATTTAAGATTAACGATGTTTGGACAAAAGTTTTAGATCTTTATGGACGTCAATATAGTTCAAAGTGGCATTTAGTTCTTCGCCCACAAATCGAAAAAATTGCAAAGAAACGTTCGATATCTTTATTACAATTGAACGCACGCGCAACTTTTGACTTTTTGTCGAACGTTACTATGACACATTTTATATTATCGAAAACAGATTTAATTCCTCTTTTGACACACAAACACGATGCTATTTGGTTAAAGAGCTTGAAGTTACAGTTTCAAAAAATCGAACAGAGATCTGCAGCTGCGACGCTAATACAAGCTTGCTGGCGTGGATATTGGGTAAATATTATTTTTATTGAATAACTTTAATCATTCCACTTTCACTTATTTGTAGATTCTATCGAAATAAAGTTATGCACTAAGGAAAATAAAATAGAAATACGAGATAAAAATAAAAAATTTAATATATCTAACCAATTTTATTTTTTAGTTACGAAAAAAGAAAATAGAATCGGCACATCTTTACATAGCCGCCAGTCTCATGTGGTTTTTCTGGATCTCATTAAAAGCAAAGAAAGAAATGCATCGACGTTATCTAAACAAAATGCTGGTTTCTTTGCAAGAAACTCGAGATCTTACTGAAAAGCTTAGCATAGAATTCGATTCGATGATATTACAACCGCACATAGTTGTGCATCTACCGTCCATGGGTTATCCTTTAGAATTACGCGAAATACTCAATCCAAAATTGTTGACCGTTTATCAAAATATTATGTTATTGAGAATCTGTTTCGTTCGCAATCTACATAGCGAGGTGATCTATATCCTACCCGTGAAGCCTATCAAAGATTTATTAATCATGTACAACGATTTCATCGAGTCCATATCACCTTCCGAAAAAATCGCGAAACGAATCACATTCATCGCTCTTTCGCAGATGGATACATTTAAAAAACTTACTTTAAACGTATCCAGGGTCCTTCATTGTTCCCAGGAATCAATTAACGAGATCAAGAAGAAGATCGAGGGAAAATTAGCTTACTTCTTGCCTTACATTGTCGACGAATGTGACATGAGATTGGCCGGTACCCTGAACGTTCCTTTATTGAGCCCCGACATGGAGGCGCAAAGAATACTTTTAAATGCCTCCAACATGTGTGAGATAATCGAGAATCTTGGCCTCTCTCAACCACCACACAGAAGGCATATAACAGACTTTGAAAACCTTTGCTCCTCTTTGTCCGAATTAATGGTCCTTCACACCGAAATCAGCACGTGGTTGTTCAAGTTGAATTACGGTATAGTGGGCAAGCATTGCGGATTTTTTCTGATCAATCATATCAGCGTTCCATTCATGCCGCAGTTAAGGCGGGAACGGGAAAAGTATGAGGATATTTGGGAAATCCAACCGAGTGTGCGAGACGAATATCTTAAGAAAATGAAGAACCATATACCGTTAGTTATACGGAGTGTGACACGATTGTCAAGGGTATATCCTAATTGGGATAAGTTTTATGAACATGTGCAAAAATTTGGGTGCATAATCCAAGCAATTCCGCCTGATCCCGAATCGGTTCAACTTTCTTTGTTTATCCCAGCGAAAATGACCAAAAAGGGACCTAAATGGTTGGGTAGCGCCAATAGAATAAACTTAGGTATCATTTTATGTATTTATACATTTATTACTTCAGTATTCATATCAATTTTTAATATCTGAATATAGAAAATAACATTTTGATTATTTTTTTTATGTATAACCATTTAATTTATTTTTTTTTATTGGTTAACAATGTCAAAATGAATTCGGCAAGTTCAAATAGCATTTTTTTATCATTTTTTTATCACATTTTTGAATCACATGTAAAATTGATTGAAATCTTGAGGAGTTATCTGAAAATAATTGAGATGATTACGTTAAATAATTCATTCCACATATATTCTAAACAAATGTAAAGGTGTTAATAATTAAATTAATTACATAATTAAAAAATAAATTCTAATCAAAATAAGTTCTAATCGATATAATTATATCGATATAATATATTCCCAATCAACTTCCATGTTTAACGTTTAGAATTGAATTCTCTAAAAATGGCCTATATAATACAAAGTGTGTCATAATAAATGTAAATGTTTTAAAAATTTACAAACATAGAATATTTTCTATTTTTTTAACATAATTATAAGTTTACAAATGAAAATAAAATAAATTTTTTACAATTATGATATAAAAATAATCAGTATATAAAAATAAAATTTCGTTAAAAAAACGTAATATTAACAAAAATAGATTTAATTCATGAATAAAATAATGAATAAAATTAATGAATAAAATAAAATAATGATATTCTTTTATGATTTATAAATATTCTTATTTTATTAACAGAATCGGTATATGGTACAACTATTTATATGTTACCTCAAACTTCTGTGGACATTACAAATTTACATCCAATAGTGAACAAATTCGCTAAAGATATACAAAATAGAGGATACTTTGGTTATTTAAGTGTCGATTGTTATTGCTATATGCATAAGCAAGAGGAGAGATTGGTCATATTAATATTGAACGTGTTTCCTTATTATACCTCTTTGCAAAGTTATATCGAGTGGATAAAATTTGCAATTAATGGATGGTATAAGTAAGTAAAAGAAATCGATTTAAAAAATATTTTTTTAAATTAAAAAATACTCATATCTGTATTTTTTAATCAATAATATTTTTTTGAAGAAATTTGTTAAAATTTACTTATTTAATAATTTTATTATATTCAATAAAATAAATTTTATTGTGCAATTTTTAATGCTATCTTGTTCTTTTGAAAGAATTTTTTAAATTTCATTTTATATTTAAATAGTGTTGAGACCGATAATTTTATCAGCGATGTTGTAGTAACTTCGCAAATGGAAAGAAGAAAATCATCTCTTTTATTAACAAATAAAACACCCGATTGGAATGAAACTGTAGAAAGATTCGCGGTTGCAATTACTCAACTACATCATAGTAGATTTTCCAATTATAAATGGTGTCATCTCAAAAATTTATTCGAATCATGTAATGTACGTTTATTTACTATTATTTTTTTTTTATGCAATACATTTCATTTCTTTCTTTATCCATCATAATATATATTTTTTTGAAAAATTGAAAAATTCAATTTCGAGTTACAGATTTTTTATGATAGAGTAAAAAGACAAGGATGTAACATACTTCTACACGATGGAGAAATTCGAAGTCTTGCTCAGATGGTCGCTGTTAGCCCTGCTATGAGCAATACATTGAAAATGATACATAAATGTCTGGAAAAATTGCATATAACTCTACAAAAGAAAACGAAGCAAAAGCCAGAAACAAATTTACCAATTCTTAGTGACTACTTTTTGAAACTTTCACTCACCTATAGTGATTATATTACCGACAAATGTCTAAAAATTATTTCTTAAATTATCATGATCTATCCATCAATATATATATTACTACTTTTTATTGATAATATAGAATATAATAGATTTTTGACTTTGAATATTTATTTTGTAATTCATTCAATTCATTAATTTTTATTTCTTGTTATTATTTATATCACACATAATAATTTATTCATATAGTGATTAATATGATTATTCATCTTATTATGATAATTAAAAGTACTGGTTACTTCATATTTAACATTTACATATATAAATAGACAGACTATAGATTTATGAATCATTAAATGTTGCTAAATTCTCACATATGAATCGTGAAACAATAAATTAGTTTGAAATAATATATTTCATCAAATTTTAACAAAGATTAATGCATTTTTTATCAGTAAAATCTCATAATTTAATGATAAATGATGATTCAGTATTATTATTGGTTCATAAGGATCAAAAATTGCCTGTTCATGTTAATTTCATTATTGGTGGATTATCAGGGTAAAATGTTCAATATTTTTTATATTTTATATTTTTTTATTCATACTTGAAGATTTAAGTTTAATTTTTTATTTTAAAATTTTAATAAGAATCTTTATATTTATATAAATTTAAATTAATAAAATATATTAGAACAATATGTTCCTTTTCTAATTCATATTTAATATAAATATAAAATATAAAAATATAACAAATATAAAAATTCTTTTCATTTATAAAAATTAATTTAAAATTTTAAATATGAAAAATTTTCTATATCTATCTTTAATTTTTTAATTTTTAATACTGGACTTTTATTTTCACATGTCATGCAGTGTCATATCACAAACTTCAGTGTATCCCATGGATTTAGCGAAGTTACGTATGCAAATTACACGTACATCTTTGCAAGAGACAATAAAACAGACTTTAAAGGAAGTTGGAATTCGGGGATTTTATGTTGGTTGGACTGCAGCTATTCTTCGACAATTAACATATAGCACTGCAAGGCTTGGCTGCTATACTACATTATATGATTTTGCCCAGTAAGTATACTATTTTTTAATTTAATTAATTAATTCCATATTAATTCTTAATAAAATAATTTGATTTTTTTAGAAAATATTTTTTCTCATATTTTTTTATATATAAATCTTTATATTTATATAAATCACTTATAATAATTATATAGTTATTTACAATATATAATATACAATATACAATTTATGGTAATTGTAAATATTATAACGAATTAATTAAATATTATAACAAATTAATTAAAGAAAGATAAAATTTAAAATTTAGGAGTTATTTTGGTCGTTTAAATTATGCTACAATGCTCGGTATTGGAATGGTGTCCGGTACTGTTGGTGCATTTGTTGGAACACCGTCTGATTTGATTTTAGTTCGTATGGTAGGTGATCTACAATTACCTCCTGGTGAGTATTTTTCTTAAATTAAGTAATAAGTTTCATCCTTTTTTTCTAAAGAATATATGAAAATTTTATTTATGCAAATTATTTGTGTAAATAAACTATAATAATAATTATTAATATTAGTAACATAAATAAAATTTCAATTAAAAAAAGTTAAGAAAAAAATTAAAAAGAATCCTTTAAATGTTATTTGAAATAATTCATATTCAATTTAATATTATAAGATAAATAATTTTCAAATCTACATTAATATTTTTTTCACGAATAGATATATAGATATATAGATTATGTATTAAATTATTATAATTAAATTCTATTAATTAGGAAAAAAGAAGAGAAAAAAAGAATTTCAATCATGTATTGCTATAGAAAATACTTGTTTTTTATGATATTCTATTTTAATCTTTATTTTTACAAATTATTATTATATATTATATACTCTTTTTTTTTACAAACTACTCGATATTTTGCTGAATTAAATAATAATGAAAAGAGAATAAGATATTAAAATAATATAAATAATAATAATATTTTTTGACGAACTTTGATCTTCTTTTTTTTTGATTAAAAAATATTGGAAAAACATAAATTAAAGAATGAATTTTTAGAGAAACGACGGAATTACAGAAATGCTTTCGCTGGATTAATTACTATTTATAAAACGGAGGGTATTGGTAGATTATGGAGAGGAGCTGTACCAACGATGACTAGAGGGGCACTTGTGAATGGAACTCAATTGGGCACCTACAGTAGAGCGAAAGTATCATTACTAGATACTGGTATATGAATTATAATAGCTTATCAATTTTAGAAAAATATTTTATCAATCGAATAGATTTGTAAAATAATTAATTTATTACTTATCTAATTAATCTTTGAAACTAATTTTTAACTAAGTTTTAAAGCTTAAAAAATTTTTAAATATTGAAAATTAAAAAAAATTAATATAAATATTAAATAAATTAATGTAATTGTATATATTATTTTTGTAGTAATTTTTATTTTATTTTTATTCTTTTAGTTATAAAAAATTATTTATTAATTTTTAATGAATGATTACAAAAAGCTTAAATTAGAATTAATTTTCATAATTTGTATAATTATAAAAAAACGAAATTAATTATATATTTAATAATTATATATATATAATTACGTGTAATATTAATAACTATAGGTCTCTTTGAAGAAGGTTTATGGTTGTCATTTATCGCATCAATGATCTCTGGAACAGTGATGTGTTTAGCATCACTTCCTGTGGATGTAGTTAAAACTAAGTAATTATTAGAACTTTAATTATTATATTTATTTATTGATATTAAATATTTTTATTTTTTATTCGTTACAGAGTACAAAATTGGGTTTTACCTACAAAACCACCAAGCTTACCTCGGATGTTGGTCATAACAATGAAAGAGGAAGGAATATTTGCACTGTACCGTGGATGGTTTCCATATTATATTAGATCAGCTCCTTATGCCGTGATTACTATGATATGTCTTGAACAGTTTAAATACGCATATAATATGTTCCTTGTAAAAGACGATTAGATTTAGAATTTTATTTTGATAAATAATATCGCAAAAAAGATTATGAATAACGCGTGCTAAAAAAAAGATTTTATTTTATTATTTTCCCATTTAATTACATGTTTCGTTGTTTACAATCTAAATAGAATAATATTTTGATAATAATTAATAGAATAATTTAATGTAATAATGAATATAGGATTCTTTGATTTTGTAATTTTATAGAAATATATTAATATCATAATTTTGTTTATAACACAAAATATAATATTACAATATGATTTATTGCAAATAAACTATAATTTTAAGTTGAAATATTAACTATATCTTTAATAGTTTATATAATTGTATAAAAAATATGATAATAATAATAAAATATTAGATAAATATTCTATTCTGATAATAAAATGATAAATAAATAGTAAATAAGTATGTAAATTAATAAATTAAAATTATTTTTCAATTTAAAATTTTTTTTTATGTGAGTATAAATAAGAACACAAATATTTAATTCAATTAAATTTTTTTTATCAAAAAATTAACATACATATATATATACGTACACAAATATTGATATTTATCTACATAAAATACCATCTATATAAATTTGCTATTTGTTCATTAATTATAAATGTTAAAACAGTATGTGGACCTATTTTGCAATAAGTAGGCCAAAAACCTTTCCAAAGTGCTAAAAAACCTTCAGTCTTCGTTATCGTTATCAACATTGTTATCAAACCAGGTGGTTTTCCTACACCTTTTAAGGTTTGTATTCTGAAAAATATGATATAAATGTATATTTATGATATTTTTATTTTTTTAATATATAATATTATCATGAAAAATGGTAAATTTCTTTAATTAATTTTAAATTAATTTTAAATTTAAAGATGAAAGTATAATATTTCATAATAATAATAAGAGATATAAATAATATATATGCAAATCATCAATCATCAAATAAATAAATTTTATGTAAAAAATTTCTAGCTATCGAATTAAAACTAAAATATAGAAAAATTTTATTCTTTTATATCTCTTAATCATAAATGATGAAATATTTGAGTAATATTTGAAAAATATAAGTATTTATAAGTTTTAAATCATATTATAAACAATTATTAACATAATTCATAAATATGAAAATGAATATCATTTTACCTCGTTTTAGCTATATCAAATGGCATAGAATTGAAGGTAGTAAGGAATCCAGATAACATTGATGCCAAAAAATGTAATTCAACACTTTCCGGCATATCCACTGTATAAAAAATGTATATACTATTTTTATTAATTCATTTATTTATGATATATTTGATATATTTTCTTTAAAAAAAAAAGAAATAATATATGTAAAATGAGAAAATTAAGAAATTCATAATAACTTTTTGTCGCTATTAAAAATTTTGCTTGACTGTATGTTGCAAGCTGAGAGATATTAACAATCACTGCTCGACCCATTGTTGCTACGCTTCCTCTCCAAAGAGTGGTAACTCCTTCTTCCCTAGCTATCCTCACGAATGCGTTAAATACATTTTTGTAATTTCTTCTTTGTTCTATAAAAACAGAATATATATAATTAAATAAATTAAACAATTTACTGAATTGAATAAAATTAATTGTTTATAAATAATTTACTGAATTAAATAAAATTAATTAGTTTGAATAAAATATATTAAAAAAATATAAAACAATTTATTGAATGAACATATTACTTATTTCAATCCCTTATTTATCATTGAAAAGATAATTATTAAGGAATTTAATTAGATATATGATTTATCTTTATCTCAAAATTATTTAGCATTAAAAAGATTTAATGATGATTAAGAAAATATTGAAGATGGAAAAAAAAAATTAAAAAAAAAATATAGATATTTAATTATATATAAATAATTCCAATATGTAATAAAAATGATATATAATTAAATAATTTAAATAACCTTTTGGCAGTCTACCATCAGAGGTCATTCTTACGAGAACAACTTCTGCTGGTGTACCAATAAAAGCTCCCGAAGCTCCAGCCGTAGCTGCCATTAGAGCTAATGTACCAAAATTGGGTTTTGTTGCGTACTTCGATCTATTAAAGTTTAAATCAATAAATTTTTAAAATAGTATGTAAATTTTTAAATAATATATTATTCGATATATTCGTAGAAAAATGATTTAATTTTAAAATAAATATTTACTCACTTCCAATATTCTTGTAGTTGATTATAAATACCAAGTCTTACAGTGGTGTACGTTGCCTGTCGTAAGAGACCAGCGCTAAGACCTGAATAAAACTTCAAAATTGACTCTTCTCTGTATATGGAAGCAATTACATTAAAGATTGAAGTTTTTTCCTTTTGTACTTGGATCCGGGTTTTTATTACATCCATGGGATGAACTACACAGGTTGCTGCCATACTATAATTTTTCATAAATTGTATTGTATTGTATTATTGTGTATTATACATATAATTATATTAAAATCAAACAAATAATAAAATCTCTTAAAATGTAAGTAATTAAATAATGTAAGTAATATAAATTTACATTTATACATACCTTATATGTCCACATATTTAGATATACGTTTATTTTTTCTATTTATAATAATGCTTAACTTAGAAAGCATTAAAAAATAAAAAAATAATATTTAAAATTATGATAATTATGATAATTACCCCGAAAGACCAGCATTTATAAAAGTAAATACTGGAGGTAGTCGCTCTTTTTTCTTTTCTGACATTTTCAATATTTTTCAAATTCTTGAATAAATGTATATAAATAATATAAGTAATAATTCTTCGATAAAAAATATATTATTAATATTCCTTGTAATAATATCTATAAAATTGTCATGTAAAAGTTGCAAAAATATAAATCATAATAATTAAAAACACATATGAACACAAACAGTACACAACAGTATTGCATATTAACCTAACAATAAAATGACACATATGATAAAATATTATAAATGTGGTTCATAACCACTTGTATACATTCATTTAATAGAATATTAATTTTAAAAATTAAAAGATTGAACATAGGTACATATCATTTATAAAATTTCTTTATATTGATAGACTTTTTGTCTTGATTGATAGAATCAATTTTTTAAATAAATATAAAATTGAATAAAAAGATAATAAGGATGTTTTTATAAAATTTTTGAACTTTGTAAAAATATTTTATAAAATACAAATTTTTTTTTTAAATGAATCGAAGAAGCTAATTTATTTTTATCATCTTTGATTTTAAAATCACTAATTTTTATATGTCATTTATTTTTAATTCAAAAGTTGGTAATAATATAATTTTATTTTTTTCAGATTCAGTGTGAATTATGCAATTTTTTTGATATTTAAAGATTTTAATTAAATAAAATAAAATTTAAGTAAAATATATGAAAAATAATTAAATTATTTCTTTTTATTTTAAATAATATTTTATTTTCTATTTAATACTCATTGTAACAATTTATTTTTGAATTTGATTTCAAAATCTATTAAAATTAAGATATACATTTTTCTTAATCTCTACAATTTTTAAATATTTAAAAAATGCTTAAAATTATACATATTTTAAAAATATTTTAAAAATTGTTTATTACTGATTATAATGTCAAATTAAAATGAAATTTTACTCAAATGAATGTAATTAAAAAACAATTTATCATGATTTAAATTTCTTAAAATTTTTACTTCTATAAATCTATATATATATGTATATATAGTGCTTTCAAAAAAATATATGCTTCTATATTTCGTTTTTTCACATACGAAGTAAATATTATTTTACTAGATTTTCAATTAATAGGAATAAAATTAAACATTAAAATTTTTTTGTTACACATAACAGATTTTTTCCTCGGTAACAAATTTTGCATTTCTATGTGTTTTCCGTTTCTTTTTAGGTTTCGTAACGATTGTTTCTTCTTTTTTCTTCGGTGATAATAAACCCATTTCTTCTTTGCATTTCTATAATTTAAAATTTAAAATTCAATATAATTCAAGATTAAACTTTTTTACTATATAATTATTACACGATAGAATAAATTAATATTCTTATAAGAATATTTTATATACCTTCACTGCCTTAAGAATTGGATAAAGCGGTCTCACTCCTTTAGATTCGTTTACAACTTCTTCCGCATAATCGAGAATCTTTTTATTCTCTATATCGATAATCTTTTTCACAATTGGAGTTTCATCTTCGTCAAGTTTCGCTTGTCTTCTTTCTTCTTCTTTCTCGCTCTGAGGAAACGAAAATTGCTTCTAAATTCTGATTATTAATAAAATAATTTTAATTTTTCCTTTCTTTTACTTACAATATATTTTTTTATCTCTTCTCCATATTCTACTTTTTTGTTCCAATTCTTCTTTTGCTCCTCGATTTCCACTTCCCTATCGAATTCATTAGTTTTATACCTTTGCATCATTTCCCACATCTTTATATCTTCATCTTCTTGAAGTTGTTTCAACTTTGTATTTAGACGTTCCGTTTGAAAATCTTTTATCTCCTTTAACACTTTTTCACGATTTTCTTTTCGTATCTTTTGATTCATCTGATAATTTTCCTCCTGCTCTTCTTGAGCTTTTTTTAAAAGTCGTTCCTCATTAGCTAATTTTTCATTCAAAATTATACGATACTTGTCGAACTGGTCGTCTGTTTAAAAATAAAAAAATCATTAAATATATAATTGAAATTTTTGTTTCATTTATTTATTCATTAAAGAAAAAAATTTAGAAAAATGTGGATTTTAATTAAAAGTCAATTACATATCTCTTGGGCGTGCTGCTTTTTCTCTTCTTTCTCTTTTAATTTTAGTGATTTATGAAGCTTTTGAATTCGCATTTGAGCATTTCGATAGATCTCAATTGCTCGCTCCTCAAATTCGTCTTCGTTTTTAAGCTCGAGATCAAATTGTTTTTTATCCTCTATAGCTTCTTTGAAAAACTGTTTTAATTTCTCTTTTTTGTTTTGCAGCTACAAATTATTAATCTATAAGAAATAATAATAATACAAAAAAAAAAAATAATACATGTAAATATTGAATTTTTCTCTTCTAACTTGTTGTGCTTCGTATTCCTTTATATCTTCCAAAAATTTAGTCATATTTATTTGATCTTGTTTCTCAAGTTCGAATCTTTTTTTTTTCTTTGTTGCCTCGGTATTTTTAATTTCTTCTATTCTGTTAAAAATTAATAAACAATTATTCTATTGAAGCGAATATATATACGTATATATAATAAGTGGATATGTGTATAAAAATTTACTGTTTCTTTAATTCGGTAGCATAATTTCTTTTTTTCTCCCTCTGCTTTTCCATCTTTTCTTTCGTTTCTTCTTCGTACTTTGCTATGTCTTCTTTCAATTTATTCACATAGGCATTTTCCTCATCTTTATCTATTTTTTTAAGAGTTTCTCGAAATTTTATTTGAGCATCCAATTCTCTAAAGCACTATTGAAATTATAATAAACACAATCCTAAATCTAATCTATTATATATTAATTTCAAAAAGAGAAATAAAAAAAAAAAGGAATTAAATGAAAATTGAAATATTTTTTTATCTAAATTTATTTAAAATTACGATTTCTATATTTCTTTATTTAATATTCATGCATATTAATTATTATTTTTATATCGTATTATATTATGACATTTGTAATAATTGTATATACCTCGGAAACCAGAAGACCTTGATTAATTTGTCTGCACATCGGTTTTTTGTAAAGAATGAATCTTTTTGCTTGTTTTATTATTTCTTCCCGTTCCGCTGCTTTTTTCTCAGCAGCTTCCTTTACGAATCTTTCTCTTTCTTCTTTTTCTTTCCGTTCTCTCGCCAATCGTTCCTCTATTCTTCTTCTCTTAAAGATCTATTGCGAAATAAATCTTTTATTTTACTATTATATTTAAGACTAAACTATTTAAATATTATTCATAACAATCCTAATAATTTTTAATATATTATTATATTATATTACATATTATTATCATAGCAAAGAAAAAAAAATATATATATTGTAAGGAATCTTTAATATTTTTTTCAATATTTATCGCGATAAACACTTTCATTTTTCTTCTATTTTTATGTAGAATTCTAGTAACTATATTGAAATAAAAGTTTTGAAAATTTGTATTATAAACAATTGCAAATAAAAATAATTAAATAAAAATAGTGTTTCTCTTTAAAATTATTTTAGAACATTTTTGAAGATCACAATCCAAATTAAAAAAAACATTTTTTCGAATAATTTGATTCTCAATCGATATTAAAAATGTAATATATTTTCAAAAAATAATATGTTTTATAGGAATAATGTGAAAATTGAAAGAAAAATACAAAAGAAAAATTTGAAAAATTAAAAAAATATAGCTTAGAGTAAAAATTAAGAAATGCGAAACATACTTCTTTGGTAGATGTTATAGCACTTTCTTTTTTTTTCGATTCTTCTTCAACATCTAATTTCTGTTCATCCTTTTTTACTTCTTCTTTAATAGTTAATTTTTTTTCTTTCTTATTCTCTTCCTTTTCTAGTTCTTCTTTGACATCTAATTTTTTTTCTTCCTTATCTTCTTCTTTTTCCAATTCTTCTTTAACATTTAATTTTTTTTCTTCCTTATCTTCTTCTTTTTCCAATTCTTTAACATCTAATTTTTTTTCTTCCTCATTATACTCTTCCTTTTTCAATTCTTTTTCAGGATTTGATGTTTTTTTCTCCTCATTCTCTTCCTTCTTCTTTTCTTTTATAATATTTAATTTTATATTATCCTTTTTCTTGTTCGATGGATTTGCACGAATTGAACGTTGCAAGTATTTTGGAGTTATTTCTTCTACACCACTTTTTGATATCTGATAAAGAGATTTTTATTATAAGAATTATTTACATAATTTTATTATGTAAATTAATAAAATTAATAAATTATTTTCGATTGAATCGAAGAATTTATTTTATTATTTACTTGAACTAAAAAATAAAAAGTCAGAATAAACAAGAAAATAACTTACTTTAATACTTTTCATTGGTTTTACATTTTGGCGATATAGACAAGTGGTAGGTTTCACAGTTTCAGTTATTTGATTTTGTACCATAATTATAATTTCTTTAATATAGGGTAAATATTATTGTTTATGTAATAATATAATGCAAAATAATAAATTGATGAAATTAATATAAGTTATTATTACAAGTGACAAGACACGATTTCTTTCATTACTGATATTGCAGATAACTTTAAACAGCGCAATCGTTGTCTTGGAAACTAAATTAAAATCAATCAATAAGATTTAATACTATTACAATTTTGATAAAGATCATATCATTTACTATTATTATAAAATATAATATAAATATTTCTTTCGTTAAAAATATTTAAATATTTTAAATTGATAAAATAGGCATTCAATTGCCTAGTTAAAATTAATTTCATATAATATAAAAAAAAAATTTATGTAAAAATATATAATATACATAAAATAAATATTATCTAGATATAAAATTTCATAATCATATTTCTTCTTCTTCTGTATATTTAAATTAATAAATAAATTCAATAAATATAAAGATTTTTTAATAATATATTTTAAATTAATAAGAATATTTATTTACCAATTAATATATTTTCATATTTTATTATTATTTATATTTTTATATAGACATTATATTTTTTAAAATTGTACATGGTAAAATATTTTTATAAAATATAAAAAAAATTTTATTCTATTAATGTGAATAAAATTCTATGTTATATTATTAAATAATAATTACATTTCAACATTACGATTTTTAATTAATAATCGAAAAAAAAAATAATATTTCATCAAATATTGGAAACGTGTATCTCTTATTCATTAATTTTTCATAGGAAATATAGAAAAGGAGAGCAACGAATAAAGAAGGATGGAGATAGAATAAAAATTAGGGAATCAGCGCCATCTTCAGAGTGCCGCAAATGAAACTAAATAAACAAAGAGAGCAAATAATTAGAAAAGGATAGAGATATTTTTTTTAATTTAAGCAGGGTAAAGTAGAGTAAGAATTAACAAGTAACGCCATCTTTTGAATATTTTTAGATTTAAAGTTTTTTTACATTTATCATATGGTATTCAATTCCTACATTGCCTTATTGCTTTCCTTAGTATTCAAGAGATGGCGCGACAAGTTAATTCTCCCTCTATCTCTGTCCTTTTTCTACTATTTGCTCTCTTTGTTTATACGTGTTTCATTTGCGGCACTCTGGAGATGGCGCTGATTTCACAATTTTAATCTATCTCTGTCCTTTTTCTACTGTTTGTTCTCTTTATTTATACGTGTTTCATCTGCGGTATCAAAGATGGCGATGATTCTATAATTTTTAACTAATTTTTGTCTTTTTCCCACTAATTACTCTCTTTATATAAGCTTGATCTTGGCGCGTGATCGGTACGTCAATTGAATTCCTTTTCATTTTTTTTTTCAAAATCACATATTTTTTTTTTTCTATTAAATTAAAATCATAATACTTTAAAAATTATCTTTATTGATATTTTTGCTACATATCTTTTTTTCATATTCTTTATTTAGTATTTTAATTAATTAGTATATAATTCAATTTCCAATATTATTATCATTTTTAATATATCTATAAATTTTTAAATATATATTATTAATAAAAAATTATTATGTAATTATTGAATAAATTATTATAAGAACTCCTAATTCAAAAATTATCTTAAATTGTAGCTTTCTGGCTACAATTTGCTAGTTGTTACTAGTTAGTAACAATAACAAAAATTACATAACAATTTATCATAATAAAAAACAATTATTGAAACAATACAAGAATATTTGATTGATGATAATTTTTAAGTTTTTTAATAAAAAAATAATACTATAGATTAATTATTGGATTATATATACATCACATATTCAAAATGGAAAAAAGAATATTGTGATTGTATAGCAATCTTTTTCGTTTTCTAATTTAAGAATCATCATCAAGATTGAAATTTAAATATATTGTTTATAAGTTTCTTTTTATATTCCTCACATATTCTTCAATATATTTTTTGAAAGCAGGTGACAATTCTTTTATTGCTTCTTGCATATGTTCAAATAAAATTGTTATAATTTCAGAGACTTTATTTTGCATTTGTTCATCAGAAAAAAGTTTTGCACAAAAACTTTGTATCAAACTTTCTTTTATATAACTCCATATAAAATGAACTGCATTTGATAAATATTCTAAACAAAATTGAGATTGTGTTATTAAAGTAAAAGATATTTCAAATATTAGAATAAAAATATTTGGAGCATTATCCATATATTTCATATCATTTAAAATATTATCAAATTCAGATTCATAATCTTCTCTGCTATTATTATTTAAAAATACATTTTTTAATAAATTCAACAGCAAATCTTTTAATGTGAAGAACATATCTTTACTATCACTATTTTCATTATTAAATAAAAATTTCTTTTCACTTGAAAATTGATCATCCTTAATTAGTATTTCTACAAATCTCATTGGATTTAACAAATGAACACCGCAAATTATCAATTTTCCATTTTCAAAGAATATAATAGTTTTTTGTGTGGAAATATTATTCAAATTATTTTTTAATTGTAAATCTATCTTTCTATTGATATAACGTATTACTTCAGCATTTTCAGATATTTTATCTGTATTGTTTGTAGCAGCAATACGTTTTGTACGATTAAATTGTCTACGAAGATGTTTAGAACGCAATGTAGATCTATATTCATCTAAGATTTTACCTTGAGTAGATTTAATGAGATCTTCTGCAAACTGTAAATTTATAACTGAATTACCAAAGAATAATAAATGAGCTGACAGAGATACCATATCTAATATATGAATTTGACCTTCTTTTTGATATCTTTGGTACATACAATATGCCTGATATCCTACTCCAAAACCATTAATACCTAAATTACTTAAAATTAATGCATTATATGCAACTTTAGCTGCATTGCTTATATCACTACCATTTTTTATAAGTTTAGTAAGAATAACATTTCCACTATTGCTTATTAAACCAACTGCACTGCCAACTATACCTAACCATGAACAAAAGGAATCCCTATTTGTTAATCCTATACTTTGTTCATGAGAGCTTCTATCTATTAAATTCTGTATTGATCTACCAGTTGTCCATATACCACTTGCACCAGAAGCTATTGTTGCACCTATAATTGTAACAGTAATATTATGCTTTTATTTATTTTATTATTATTCTTATTATTATATCTTAAAATAGCAAAAATTAATTTTTGGACAATATAATAGTTATATTATTATCAATATTATTATATATATAATATATTTATTATATAATATATATTATTATACATTTCTTTTAATTAAACTTTGTAAACTAAATATAAAGTACAATTTTATATAACTCACCTATTACAAATGGTCCAATGGGTGTAAAAACAGATGCTATACCCAAACCAACTCCACATACACTACCTAATGTAGAAACTATATCTCCAAGATTAAGAATACTTGTTTTAATTCTACATGCAGGTGAGTTTAAAATTTCTAAGCACACTGTTGAATATTCTTCAGTAATTTCATAATTTGAATTAGGATGATAAAATCCATCTTTTGGAAGAACCATTGTACATTTTGGTAAAGTATTATGTTTTATATAATCTGTCCAACTTTTATACACTCTACCATTTATATCAATATACCATGTTCCTTTTTCTATACAAGTTTCATTTGAATCTTGTCTTATTTTAAAAATTGGTGTTGAATATATTTGAATTGTATCTTTCTTTTCTGAATTAGTTATTTTTTCTTTTTCTGAAGTAAGTTTTTTATCTAAAACAGTTTCTTTTTCTGAAGTTGTTTCTTTATCTAAAATAGTTTTTTCTTTTTCTGGGCTTCTTTTAGTAAATTTTTTTGAATTAGATACTTGAATCAAATTATTTTTAGTGCGAAATGATATATTGTAAATTACTCCATAATATATTGTTTTTTCATCTATACGTCCTTCACCATATGTAAGTAATTGCTTATAAATCATATTTATAATATTGTTGGCATCAGATGAATAATAAAGTGCATCAGTAACATCTTTCATTTTTCCATCTTCTCCTATTTCTTTATCTTCAATATATACATCTTTATTTTCTTTATTTTCTGATGGAGGACCAAAAATTGCATATCCAATATTTTGTTTCAAATATTTATATTCATCTGCAGTATACTTTGTCCATTCTGGTAAAAGTTCATAATATTCTTGTTGTTGTAATTTAGCAACTTTTAACATTTCATTCTATAAAATTATAAAATATAAGTAATATATAAACAAAGGAAATTAAAATTTCATATTATATGTGTATATATATATATATATAATAATTGATATTATATATATAATATATATATATAATAATTGATATTTACCCAATCAGTATCAGACATTGACATTTTATTTATTCCAAATTTGTTCCAATATAATAAAAATATAAATCTTCTTATTTAGAATATATATTTATTAATTTATAGTAGTAAAATTATTTATTAAAAGATTTAATTAACACAATTTAAAACAATAGAAATTTTATAAATTCTTACATGTTATTTTTCAACTTTAATATTTTAATAAATTAATAATTAAATAAAATAAAATGAATGAATATTTATTTATTTTTTAGTTATATAATAAAAATATTTTAGTAATTCACAATGTTAAAATTATCATAAATTATATTTACAATCACGCAACATATCAAAATTGGAAAACGAATACTTAATTATCACAACTTATATATATATACTCTTCGTTTACTTTCACTAAAAACTAAAATAATTTGTTTTTATATGTAATATTTTTAATTATCTATATCTTATTCTATTAAATTGTATTTTCTATTATTATTATGATAATAACTGTTATATCAACACGAATATTACAAAATTGACTTATGTATTTATTCGTGTCTTAGATTTAATAAAAAATTTCTCAACTTTTTGTAATTAAAAAAAAATATAAACACTAATGTGGAACGCAACTTATTTGTTTTATAATACTTTACATAAATAAAGTTATTTAAAATGTAATATTTTATATATTATAAGATATGATTTATGACAATATATATTTTATTTCTTATTTGTAATTTTATATCGAAATTTATTTTCAATTTCAATTTTCCTATTTTTATATATTTCAATTTCTTTTTAATTTACAATATTATTTAAATCAAATAATATTGCAAATAATGCTAAAATGATAAAAAAAAATATTATCTATGAATGATATAGGTATGGAATAAAAAAATGCATTAAACATTAAATCTATTCTATATTTCATCTGTGGTAAATTATTGTAAATTGTAATTTATAATCATATTTGAATTAATTTTGTATCAAGAATTACAATACCGATGTATGTTGATAATGTAGTACATCTGTACACGTTGAGAAATTTAACATACCATAGGCGAATTTTATGAACATTTCTGGCATAAAAATATTTAATTTCATATTAATAAAATATTTTAATTTATAACATGTAATTTTACTACATTTCATTTTATCTATATTGTACTGCATTCTCTTACATTTTCATATTTCACTAAAATTTAAATATTAATTAAAATTTTCAAAAATAAAATCATAATGAATAATTAACTATTTTTAATAAAATATATAAGCAATAATAATTTTAAAATAATATTTACATATTTTAGATATATATTTATTTCATTTTTATTTATATATATTATAAGCATAAAGTCATAAATTTAAATGTTGACATTGTAATACACATATATAAATGTAATTTCATAATTTTATTAATATATTCATACATTTATTTATTTCTTTTTTTAATTTATTAAATGAATAATATACTTTTTATTTTAATTATTTATATTTATTAATTATATAAAATATTAAAAAATAAACATTATGCTGCTGTTAGTATTTCAAATAATCGATAGAGGGAAGTACATTCTTTCCCGCTTTCGATTCTCGAACTAGAGTAGTTAGTGTAGTTCAGAGTGATGAGTGTTCGTACTTCATGATTATGACATATTGTACTTTTGTGAATAAATTAAAATATTTATACATATTTATCAATTATTGAAGTTGTGCTATTGAAGTATATAATTTGTTATATTACTTTATGGAAAATGGGTATGTATTAATTTTAAATTTAAATTAGTTTTAGAATTTTTCACTTTACTGATTGTCGTCGAAATATTTTTTAATTATTTGTAGTTTAAAAATTATTACTTATAAGAGTATATTTTTTGTAAATTTTATTAGTTCTGATAAATATAAATAAATTTAATCTGTAAGTAATTCTATAATGCATATGAATTGATTAATATTATGTCGACATCGGTAATATTGGAAATGATACGAAAATTCGAATTATATATCAAATATTTTATAAAATGTGTTTTTCATAATTCTTTGCAAGTTTATTAATTTCCCTGATATGAATACAAATTTAAAAATTTATTTGTTAAATTATAATTTAGTTTGTTTCTAATTCTGATAAAGTCATTTACTTTACAGATCTCCATATATACATAAGTATTTTCATTCTTTTATTTATTATATGAAGAAATAATATAGATTATGTGTTAGAATACAAATAAGATATACTTTCTTAAAATATAAACTTTTTGAATTAATGAAAATATAGTATAATATATTATTTCACTAATATTCAAATATCTTGTGTCTCAAGTGTTTCGAGGAATTGCCACAAGATGGCCGCGGAGCGTGGTCGTGCACCTGTAATGACAGCACGTGTTACAGCTGAGTGGCGGTTTCTTTCTTGGAAAAGTGAGTAAAATTGTGTTTTAAAAGAGTTTATTGTTTTTCCAAGCTTACCTCACGTTTATCTATTATTGTGTTAGTCTTGTGACTTGAATTATATTTTGAAGTTTCTTAAAATATCAACATATTTTCTTTAAACATTCCTTTATTTATTCGGTGCTCATACATACATTGCTATTTATTATAGATCGGTAATTAACCTTGGTAGAGAATGATATTTAATGATAAGAGACGCTTATCATAAATGACGTTGTAAAAACATTGATGGAAAAGCAGTATTAGTTATGGAAATATATATTTTTAGTTGAAATGTCGCCTGAAATGAATCAGAATACGTTTTCTATACTAACCTAACCCCATGTTACATGCGATCAAGCATCGTTAAATGTATGTCATATATGTAAAGTGAATTTATATACAAATAATAAAATCTAACTAGAAAAATATTTTTATTATTTAAGGTAGTATATTTTGAATCGTGATTATTAGTATAATTTATTGGAAAATATATAATTTGAAAATTATTGGTTCAAAAATGGAATTTAATAAAAGATAGAATAAATTGATTCATATCAATTATATATTGTAATGTATGTATCAATTATGTGCATCATATGCATTGATATATATATTATACATTCAATTATGCAAAATTTATTAATTTTTCTATTTTTTATTTCTTATGTAATAATTTTATTATATAAATATGCTTTATTGCATTTTTGTAAATTCTCGTTTTAATTTTAATTATATGAAATACATTTAATTAAATTTTTTTATATTTTATTTAATTTATGAATATTAAATAATATAATATATATTTTCAGGAATTTATAATAATAAAATAAATAACTGTATAAAAAGACATTAAAATATATATTTAAAATATAGTAAAAAGTATTAAAATATGTTTGTGACAATTAATCTATTATATATTTTATTAATAATATTTATTAATAATATTTATAAAATATTAATGATAATATTTTAATAATATTTTATTTATTAATGAAATTTTCTATATAATATAAATATCTATCATCTATATAATATATACCTAGGTTATACATCTATATAACTTTTATATAAAACAATGGAATATTTTTAATGATATATATATTAATATAATAATATATCTTATTTTTTTAAATATATTGTAGAAATAAAAAAAATAAGAAAATAATTTTATACATTGAATTAATCAAAAAATAATAAATAAAATATATTAATTACATTGATTAATATATTTTTCAACTATGTTTAAATTTGCTATTTATCTATATCAGTTTATGATTTAATAAGAATAAAATTTGAGAATTTAATAGTATAATATCTTTAAATAATATATTATCAACACAATTATTATTATATATTTTTTGAATATAATATTAATATGAAGATTTTCATAATTTCAGGTGAAGGCGAGTGGCGGGGAAGGAATGTTTCGTTTTTACATCAGGAAAACTTGTTAATGTGAGTGTTTTCCAATTTTTTTTCATTATTTTAATTTTTACTGAAATATGCTTTTTATTTATTCTTTTTTTTTATAAAATTAAAAATATTAAATTAATTTTTTATAAAATAAAAATTTTTAATATATATATATATATATATATTAAAAAATTATCTTTTATTAAATGGTATCTATATAATTCAACATTAGGAAAAAATGATTTACTAATCAATTTTATTAATTAATAATTTCAATTATTTATTTGAAAAAATAGATACTCCTAAAGTTAAGATTTATTAAAGTCTTAACGTTAAGAAGAAATGATTCATTAAAGAATTATAATAATTAATAACTAATTCAAATTCATTTACAAAAAAAGAAATAGAGAATATTGAAATTGAAGTTAAAACTATATAAATTATAGAAATTGTAAGGTATAGAAATGTTAAGGATTTAATCGTAACAGATCATGAATGTAAAGAAAAAATTTGTATGAGCATGAAATTTATCAATGAAATATATTTATTAAAAATCTAGTATTTCCCTACATCTACAGTAAATATCACAGGTACTCGTTTCTCTATCACAATATTCCCTACTCGGCCATTTTTTCCTGTTGATAATATTATCAATAGGAATACAAATTTTCAATTGATCGTGAAATATAAAAATTAATACAATTGACCGAGGAGATACGTATATAATAACAACAATTTTAGCGCGAGAATGAAATCTTTCTCTTATCGATATAAAGGCGCGAAATTGCACCACAATCGACGGGAGAAAAATATCGAATCCGACGTGTCTCGCGCTAAAATGGACAAAATAAAAAATTCTTGATAAAAGTATGAAATAAACAATAGAAAATTCTAACTGTCAAGTAAATTAAAGCTTCGACCGCTTAAGCGGGTGTATCATTACATCGAGATCCTATTAGTTTCAACTTTCTTAAAACATTATTCAATCAATGAATATACAATATATCCGTAGAACAACATTAGAAAATTAAAAAAAAGAAAGAAAGAAGAACTTATTTCAATATTATCCCCCCTTAACTTGTTCTTTCACTCCCAAATGTCTTGAGCAAATAGAAAATCTTAAGTCTATTCCTCTTCGTCATCTTCATTCTTCTTAATTCTACGGTTCTTCGAGAATCGATATTTGCACATTCCATAGGCGTATCAAAAAAAATTAATCTTCTTTTTGTCGTATCAGCATCCCATAGGACGATTTTCTTGAAGAAAAACAAGATTTCCTTCCCTTTCCAGAATTATTCGCGAATTATTCGCTCAAATCACAGACAAAATTGCAACACCGGTAATGAGTTCTCCACATCATGGGTTCCTTTTCTAAAATCTTGGCCACGATTGGTCTTCTTATCTCCATGGTCGAGAGAATCCGATTGTTATTTTGAGAACTCTGTTTCACCGAGGTATACGATGGCTTTGCCCGTTGAGATTGGTTCTCGCGTTTACCACGGTCTCCAAATTGGCTCGTTAGGTTTAGCGACCTGGAGAAGACCTTGGTGACTCTGCGAGATACCTTCGATGTCCGTTCTAACCGGAGATGGTTGGCTGGAGGCTGGAGTGAGGGGCATCGAATATTCGTCGGAGCTGAGCTCACTGCTCGAAGACGGTGAGGATTGCGGAGCGGCCACGTGGATCGTTAAGGGGCCAGTTTTGTCCATGGAATTCAGTTTGTGACCCAAGTGGGTCATCAATTTGGTTCCCAAGGCGACGTCTACACCGGGAGTGGCGGCTAGGCAGCGGCTAACTTCGTTGGCGCAGTGAGTGTAACCGGCTCTGAATCGATCGGCGTCGATCACTGGATTCGCGGAGAGCCGTTGTTGCCTCTGAAGTTTGTGAAGATGACGCACGGTCAATTCCAGAATATCGGCCTTTTCCAATTTCGCTACGTTCTCCCCGTCGCCTGCTAGGGCTGTTACCATCAAATCTTTGAGCTCATCCAAGCATCGATTGATTCTTGCCCGACGTTTGCGTTCCAACATAGGTTTCATCACCTGTAAATTAAAAGAAACGAATTGTTATGGAATCGTTCAAATTGTATCTTATTTGAATGAAAGAAAGAGAAAGAAAAAATAATTTCTTAACATTTTTTCGTTTGAAAATTAACTCTACTAGTGAAAACAAGATGATGAACGATTATTGGAAAGATTCGAAGGACGCTTACCTTTCTGTATTGATAAGTCCTGGAGATCGGTTGTTCCTGTCCATCGACCATCATGATCTGCTCGTGCATCTGCATGATTAATCCTTTTTTTTTTTTGATCGAGGGATATCTTCACACACCGAACTTGCACTGATTCGTTTATCGCGATATCACACTTGTCGCTAAACAATGTCTCTAATATCACACAAAGATATATATATATATATTTATATATATATATAACCAGAATAATCAGTTGAACTATTTCGTGGTTCGCTCGATTCGATGGAAACGTATCGACAGTTATATCCGACGCGTCTCCAGTTCAAACTTCGTGAACGATCACCGTGATTGTGGTGGCTGTCGGGCGAGGCTGTAGCTTATATAGTCAAGGACCCATCGGCAGGGTGGGGCGAGGGGCTGCTGTTAGGGTCCCTAGTGGGGGACAGGCCTTCCGTGGGAACGGTCCGTAGAGGTTGGTTCCCAAGCAAGCACACCACCTGTAAGCGGCAGCTGCCAGACACGCGCCCACACCAAGCCATCGTCACCGTTTCTTCGTCCTCGTTGCACCTATCGCCCGATCTCGTATTTCCTACCTCTTCTGATCCTCCTCGGTTAGTCGTGCCACGGTATGCACGGCTTAATGTTCCTCTTCTCTTTCTCTCTTTGCTCCTTTCGGCTCGCTATTTCATGAACGTGCGCTCATACGGAAGGACCGTGGTGTATCGACGTTTGTCCTTTCCTTCTCTCTTCCAAACCAACTAGCGCGAGTAGAGAAAGAGAAGGAGAAAAGGGGAGAGAGTAAGAGAGAGACCTTTTCTTGTCTTCCACCTAGTCTTCCTCCTTTTTCCATTCTAGTGCCCCGAGGAGGGTATGTATACACACTCGTGCTACGTCTTCTTATCGGATAATCGCGTCCTTGTTTCACCTTCGTGCCGCTCGATCGTTTCGTCCTCGTTTAAGAGGAGCAGCCTCGTGGAGCGTGCTGGGCACAAGTCCGGCGTCCTCCCGATCGCAATCCCACTAGTTACACGTTACTGAATCACGGTGTACGTGCGTCTATGCTACCAAGTCACCGCGATTCTATCCTTCTCTTTCCCTCTCTCTTTTTTTCCTTCTCTTTTTCTTTCTTTTTCGCTTCCTCTCCCGCAATTGATCAATCATTTTCCGCCGCGATATTAACTCTGTCGCGTGAGAGACACGCCGCGGATGCGGAGACAAATGTTGCGCGATAAAACTCGACGTTGTGAAAAGGATGTGATGAATCGTTTATTACGGTTGCGTCGCGTGGGCGCGGGAGATCCCGGCGGAGGCGGCCATATTACGGAACGATGATAATTAACGATCGTTTAAACTATATTTTTCAATGTCTGATCGTTACATATTTTTAATCGATACACATTTTCGGGGGAATCGATTTTGTTCCAGTTTTCTTTCTTTCTTTTTTTTCCCCCTATGGAAATAAATGAAAATATACTTGATATTTTTCAATGATTGGAATATTTATATTTTTCTGGTTTATTGATGATTATTAAAAAAATAATACCATATTCTTTTATATATTTTTTTATGTATCGTTATTCGAATACATTTTCGAAGAAACGGTATTCCAGTTTTCTTCTTTTATTTTATTCTTCCTTCATTATTTTTTGATTGCTGAAATAAATTTGGTCCATTTGGTTTTAATTGATAAACCATAATTTGATTCGTGCCTTAAAAAGACATTAAATTATATTATGTTTCTATATATAAGTATTCTTAAAGTTGTTCTAATTTTTCTTTTTTTAAATATCTATTTTCAATAATATAATTACATACATTATTGTCTCTTCATTATTGAAATTAATTTAATACATTTGACAAAATTGTACTATTTTTTTTTTTTTTTTTTTTACAAAAATATCTCTTATGTTTCATGTATTTTGAATTTAAAAAAAGAACAAATTGGATAATCAGAATTCAGATAATGTACGGTATTTCGAATAATCTGCAAATTTATTTATCGATCCAGGAATTTCCTTCGGCGATATAATTACGCGAAAACATATGGGTCAAGAACGATCTTCATGCGTCGAATAATCGATGTGACCGTTCGATTTAAACGTATTGAGCTGAGAAAGAAAAAGAAAAAAGAGAAAAAAAGAAGACGAGAGATTTTCAGTTTGGCCAATTGATCGCGGTACGAAAATTGCTCGAAAGTAGCCCTCGGGATCGGGATTCGGGGAGGGGGAGTAAGGTTTAATTTCGCGAAGATGCTTGTAAAATCGTCTTTTCCTTTGGATAGTCATCGTACAGAATGAATAACACCGGGAATCGTTCACATGGTCGCTGGGAGCATTTCCAGATACTAATTTCGTCTTCAGCTTTTGCTGAATTATATCCTTCGTACCCCCTTCCAATCTTTCTCTATCCTTCTCCATTTGCGTGGCCATTCTTTCCATATTTTTCTTTTCTCTCTCTTTCTTCTTCTTCTTTTTCTTCTCTTTCTTTTTTTATATCTCTTTTTTTTTCGCTCCTTCCTGCCAACTACCTCCCTTATTTCCCCGCGAGTGGGGCACTTAAACATCGTTCGCACCGAATAATTACGCGCGTTAGTTTTATCCTTCTTTCCATGTCTTAGTTCCCTCTGGTTCGACCACCTTCTTCTTGCTACTGCGATTTTACGAGGTATCCTTCGTCTTTTTTTTCTTCTTCTTCGTCGTCGTCGTCTTCTTCTTCTTCTTCTTCATGTCCATACCTTCCTTGGCTTCTTTTTTTTTTCCCGCTACTCTCTTCAACCAGCCAATTGCACGTGTCCCTAACGATGCCGGCACCTCCAGTAGATCTTACGCGATCCCGAGATAACGCGAAACTTCTAAATCTTCTTCTTTTTTTTATTCTTTGTTCCATGGATGTTCCACCTTCTCTTTAATCCTCTTGTGTTTTGTAATGTCCAGTGAATTCCAATTAGCTCTTCGTGCTGCGAGGAATAGTTAGATTGAAGTTGTATTTTGCTAGTTGATTGGTATGTTTTTTTGGGTAAATTGTGGAAAAAAATGTATTAAGAAATGTTTTGGAATGTCATTTTATGAGAGAAATTATTCAGATAAGTTAAAGAATATAATAAGTGGAAGGTGTAGCTTTTTTTTAATAGTTGATATAATTTTTTAATTTTGTTCTCTATTTCAGTTATTTTACATATAGAAAATATATGTAGAATAAGCGAATAAGAAAACAAAATAATAAATAATAAAAAACAGTGGATTTGATACCATTTTGTAAATTTCTTGAGTAAATGATATTCACTTTAGATGTATAAGAGATAAAGTAATATTATAATTTTCGGTATCTTTTTTTTTAAAATTAATTTAGTTTAAATTTATAGAAAAAGAAAGGAAAAAAAGATTTATATAAAAAAATTAATAAAACAAGAGTATATGAATAGATACATTTGACTAAGATTTATATTGTAAAGATTATTTTTGCATATAAAATATTATCTTGATTATTTCTTCTTAGATAACTTGTCCCTTTTTAAATTAACTATTTCAAATCTTTTTAAGTTTTCAAAGCATAGTTAAATATTATTTTATTTAAATTTAATATCCATATTTCCCTGAAACTGGAAAAAGATTTTATCGTTTCCCTTTTGAATTCATACATGAATTACATATCTTGAAAGTATTTATTTAAAATTATCCATTGTCCACATTACAAGAAAAATTTAAATCACAAAATTTTTATATTCATATATTCTGCGTGAATTGTGGTCTTGAATTTATATAATATTCTTTTATAAAGCGTTGATTATGATCTTCTTCTTTTAACCTACGAATAAATCACGTGCAAATCCTATGTGTAACGATACGCTTTAGATGGTTTCCTCGAGCAAAAAGTTAAAATGAAAATGGTTGAGTGAAGTCTTAGGGGTGTTTTAACATTGACCATATTGCATGTAATGAAAGAGGAAGGTTACGCAGCCCAAAATAATGATCATATTTATTGAAGCCTAGTGGATTCTTCTAGTTAAATGGCAACTAGAAATCCAGACGACATTGATGGATTGAAACGAAAGGGTGTCGCGTATTTCTTACATTTCGAAACGAGGCTACCATTATCATAAATGTATCATTTGTATCATTTACAAATTCTTTATTTTCATTAATTTTTCTTCTTGTACAATTTATTATTTTATTTAAAATTTTCTTTGGTGTAAACAGATAGATTTTTAAATCATTGGAAAAATGTAATATATTGATATAATCAATTTTTTTTACAATTTTATTAAATTTTTATTTATTTAAGAAAAATATTATTAAAAAAATTTTGATGCATAATTAACTTACTTATATTGCATTGACCAGGCTAAGATTTATTTATCACGCGTTAAACAAATAAATATTTTTATCAGAAGATATTAAAGAGTTGTTCAACAGATAAAAATTTCTTCTGTGTTTTATTTCTTAATTTTATGTTCATTAATTTCCATAAAAATAATCCTTTTACAATCTATAGAAAACATGTCGTGACTATAGAGAATTTCATGTCCCACGAGGACTAATATCATGATCAACGACAGTCCATTAAAACGATGCAATCGGTGAAACAAACTTTAATACGGCCACGTGGCGGCTCAATTCCAAGTCAGCTTCCTCTCACGTGCCGTTCATTGTTCGTTGTTTTTACACGATCCGGGTGGGCAGCGAGAAGTTCCGACTGCGTCGGTGGATAATACAAACTTAATTCAACGTCTCGATTAGTCCACGTGTACGATTACATACATTAAAGCATTTGAACGGACGTGCGCACGTGCTGAACCAGTGCATGGCTTAGATCGATGTTACTTCTAAGCACATGCTCATGTATACATTAATATTAAACGGAAGAGAGTGTAGTAGCGGATATAGTGGACTCGTCGAGTAATTTTCTTGGCCGTATATATGCATTATTCATGTTGCTGAAAAAAATGATAATGGGACTAATTTTCGTAAAATTTTCGCGAAGTACGAAATAATTTTATATGTTTAAGTTAAACGATAGGGATTGGATTGTTCGTTTTTTTAAATCGATCAAATATTCGTTTTTCGTGACTTCTCGATGTTTTAGTTTTAGTTGTATAGCTATTCAGAGATAATACATTCTATTAAAAGAAAATTTTGTTTAATAATAAAGTATGATAATAAAGCATAATAATAAAGTATTTTCGAAAAATACTTCTAAATTTAAAAATCATTATAATTAATCGCAAATAATTAATTGATAATGTAATCGAAAACAAAGATATCATAGAGTGTTTGTTTTATCATTTTTGTTAAACGAGAGATATTTTTTTTTCCTCATCTAACACGCTTCAAATTTTCGTGGCAAAACGAGTATGATAACGAAACACGTGTTACTTTAACAAATTTTCTCACAGCCACAAAATTTCCCATGTTCCGTGTATGCTGGCAATATCATTTATTTTGTCGATGGAGAAGAGAAAGAGAGAGAGGTAGAGACTTATTAGCAAGTACATCAGCTGTTCGTGAACATATGTTGCAAGCCGTTTGGCTCGTGCCAACGAAATCGTGATCCCCTTCTCCCCTATCTCGAATATCAACCCCTGTGACATCAGTTCGCACGCGTCGATTTCCGGCAATATCGAAGGGGGATTCATAGGGGTGGCTCGAAAGATAACAATTGAATGCTTTGTAATAATTCCAACCCAGAGTTTCTTTATTGCCTTCTGGAATATCATATAACTCGATCTCGTTGATCTATAAATTTTTATATTTATATTTATATTTTATTATTTATATTTTATAATAGTTTTAAAATTTGAAATTAGAATTTAATTATCGCAATAATTATGGGACTAAAATATTTTTCATTCTGAGATAAGATATAGATAAAAGTATATGATACACATTATTGGAATTAGATTTTAAGATTTCTCTTTCTTTTTTTTTTTTTACTCATCTTAAAAAACATTTTTTTCCTAAGAAAAATAAAAGTAACAAATCTTTTTATATTCTATTTTAATATATTTAAAAAATTTTTTTTTTAAATAATAATTATTTTCTAAACTATATGTTTCTCATAATATTATACAGTTAAAAGATTGAAACACGTGAAAGATTTCTCGCCTCTTGTGATGTGTAGATGTTGAAAGAATTGAAATTTGCATGTTGCACCGTTAATATCTCGGAACGCAAACACAAGGGGGGGACCCTTTGACCTACTGTTCACGCGGAGTAACCACGAAGAGAACAAGAGGAAGGAAAGGAGGAGAAGTGAGAGCATTCTCACGGAATGTCGAGTTCACCTGGCATCGGTGTGCACACACCGTATTGCACTTCGCCCTATTTAAATGGCCTTTTCTATCCTTTCTTCTCTCTCTTTCCCTCTCTCTCTCTCTCTTTTTTTTTAATTGAATGCTACCTCGTGGCACGTGCTCACAATACCGACACACGTCATCGCTTCCGTGTACGCATGTCGACCTCGTTCCGCTTCCGTAGAGTCTTCCGGTAAAACCTGAATGGTCTAGCTTCCTCTGACCTTCTACCTTTTTTTCTTCGATGAAAATAATATTAATTAAGAGTGGCAAAATGAACTCTACTTGGATTTCTCGAAATTGCTGGAAATTTATTTTTTAATAAAATTTAATTATTTCGTTCTTTGTACTTTCTTTCTTCTATGATATGTTTGCTTTTACATCTTATGAATCAACTTTATGATTTATTTTTATTTTTAATTAATTTCATCGTTTGTATCATAGTTTAATTTATTGCATAAGAATATTATTAATATGGAATTATCTTATTTAAAACTCGTGTTATTTTAGTTCAATATTTATTTGATATTCAAATATTTTTACAAATTGAAATTGCATTTTTCTCTGTTTCTTTTTATTTTGAACGATGTGAATTATAATGATTTATTAATCGTATTGAATCTTATAATTTTCTATCAATTTAAAAGGTGTATTTGGAATGAAGTCAGGGAAGGGAGATCTATTTAAGCAATGAAAGATAGTAAAATAATATAAAGTGAAGAATACAAAGTAACGCTCATAGCATGAATTGAATTACCATTATATAGCCGTGTAAGAGTTGAATGCGATTTTAACGAGTTGTTTGAAGGCTTGAGCACGTGCGTCGAGTCATCGTGTAATAGTCAGGTAGAATAGCTATATTGATCATATCAGACATTTGATGCTCGGTTGTTGAGAATTTTTGCATGTCTTATTGTTACCGGTTTCATCCATTGAAATTGATTTACAATCATCTTGTTAGCATTTTTCGCTACGTCAAAGACATTTCAATTTGAGAATATTAATTCGTAACGATAAATATTTAATCTTTACGCGCAAACTGCACATCTTTAAATCGATGTCCAATGGAATAATTCGATCCTTAAACAATTCATCCTGATATTTCAACAATAAAAGAATACAAATTTACTTTATTTTTGTTCAGTTTTTTTTTTCACCTTGGAATTTAAAATCCGCAGAGAAAAAGAGAACTCTACTCATTCTATCTCTTTAAAATTTTATTTTTAATTTAAATCAAAAACGTAAGAAGAAAAAAAAAGAAATTATATCAAAAAATATACGTAAGAAATGCAAGTATACATAATATCACGTTAGAAGTTAAAAAAAAACGATAGAAGGAAAGAATCCTGTTGGCTGTCTTTTTGAAAGGAGGGGGAGAGGGGCGATAGGACCCCAAAGGCGTTCTTTGTGGGGTCTTAGGCTCAAGATTGCGCACGTGCTCGGTTTTCCCACGCGTATAGCACGCAGCCGGTCTGCGTCCAAGAGGCGGGCTGAAAAGGGACAGGGTGTATTGTGTCGAGCACGGGTCTGAGACACTGGAAATTAAAGGCTTTCTCATCTTCTTTTTTCTCCTTTCCACCTACGGCCAAATGATGACCAGTGCAAATTGCCGGTAGCGCAGGAATGAAAGGAAACGATCTCGAGGTAGCTTCTTTTCTTCTTAGCCAAGCTAAATTGCGCGAAACAAGTTGCACGCGGTTTATTTTCTGCCTGCAGAATATATATGCCAGTTATTTACGATCAATTTATCGTAAAGCTGAATTACATTTCACATGAATTTATTATTTTTGTTTCGTAGAAATAGTTTTTCTATTCTTAAATTGATATTAAAGTGATATTAAATTATAGAATTATAAAATTATTTAGTAAAATTGCAGTGAAAAAACTCTACTCTGTCTGAATCAAATCATACATATACAAATCATATCGAATTGCTCTTCAGACACGAATCAATTAGAGCAAACACATTTTATTAATTTAAAAATTTTCTGATCTTTTGTTGAAAGCGAGCAATGGAATATTTAAGGAATCCTTTTCGATTAGCCAAGGCTTTGAGTGAGATTAAGGATAGATTTTATGTGGTTAAATCTTGGGCATGACGAAGCTTTTAAAAATGTAACTGAGGACCACCTACGCCGGATATGTCCACAGGTATATATATATGTTATAGACGTGTTCGTTTCTTATTCTGAAATTCCAAAGCAAAGCTGACTCACGTTTCTCATAATTTCTTTCGAAATTGAGACCAGACCCTGTAAGGAAATGGTCGCGATGACTAAATAAAATTTGTATGCATATCTCTTGTTTCACGCTGCGTTATATATACGTGCATTTCGTCCATTTAATTTCTTCATAATTTAAGACAATATTTATGATCTTTTCTCGACTTCGATTGCTTTCAAAACCGTATGTCTCGTATGTAGTTCAAACTAGTTATTAAGTCTGTCATTTGTCCACGTAATGATAAGGCGCTTATTTTTCTTTGATTGAGATCATTTCATAAATACAATAATTGGATTCAAAAATATGTAAAGAAAATAATTATAACCAGGCTTTCTTAATAATTCTATATAATTCGCGTTTTCTTAAATTTTGAAGAATTTTCGCTATTAATAATTTAATAATTTTTATCTCACTTGGAAATAATTTTCATTTATTTTTAAATATCAAGAATCCTTTTGAATCTTATCGTATCGAAAGGTTAGTAATTACAACGAATTATATATAATTATAATAACAAAAATTCACAGACAAATTTTTGATTATTAAATAATTTAATAATGACAGAGTTGAATGAAATTTTTTCTTATGAATCTTTTCTTCTAATAAATATATCGATACAACTGAAATTTAAATCGATAAATTAAAACGATACATAAATGAGGAATATAATTATAAGAAATATTAAAAATCCCGTGTCATCTAGATTAAACTGATCGAACATAAATATCGAAGATAGTGATCATCGAACCGCTTCCTAATAAGCGAGTCGAATTTTTCAGGTCCCCCTTTGTCCCCTTTGTTTCATGAAAATACAACTTATTAATCAAACGAGCATCGGAATTGCGAAAAAAGCGTGTCCAGGTCGTTCATGATTTCTTTCTGATCGAACCGGAAGCTCTCGTTAAGGAGCATCCGTTAATTGATCCTTGGCTTCGGACAAAAATATGTATACCCGGCCCCTCATCGATACTCGTTCGCTTCTTACGACACTACCTCTACCTGCTCGCCACACATGCGCGTTCCGCCCGTGTACATGTGCACACGCACGGGTATAATATACTCGCACGAATGAATGGCGCTGCCGGGCGGAGAAGCACATCTCTCGTTTCTGAACTCGGAGATCTAACTACCACCTGCCTCATTTTCCCACGAGCTCCGGAGCGTACCTCTCGAATACCGATGAGATAGACGAGGACGAACCTCGTGTAGGAAGGAGCGGTTCGAAGGACAGCGGAGTACACGTTGAGGTAGAAAAGGGGAGCTCGGTGATGCGGTTGAAGGGAGGGAGAAAAAGAAGGGTTAGAAAGAAACGGGAATATTATCAGGGGGGAAAGTCCCTTCGGTTGACGGAAGAAGAAGAAGAAGAAGAAGAAGAAGAAGAAGAAGAAGAAAAAGAAGGGGAGCGAGGCGGACGAGAGCACGGTTAAATATATATAAAGATGGAATAATTCTGAATCGAGAGAAAAACGAAAGGGAAAGAGTGGATCTCGAAAAGAAAAAAAGAAAAAAAGATGGAGGGTAACGCGAGTGTCTCTGTCGGTAAAGGAGAGAAATGTGTCGGTACATTTGCTGTCGAGGTACGCGCACGCGTGTGAAGGGGTGGGAGAGGAGGAGGATATGGAGAACCGAGAGATCCTCCGAAGGCGGGCAGGTAGAACACGTGCTGGCACGAGGTGAGTCAGACTCGCGGGAATATCGAAACACGATCTCTCTTCCTCTCTCCTTCGTGCTGTTCCTTTGTCTTCTTTTGAGATTTTTTTTTGCGAGAAATCTTTCTGTGTAATTTCTGCGCGCGTTCAATTCGATGATCATTTAATATGTATTCCGGTATTGATATTGTTTGCTAGACGAGCATTGAGCTTTTGGGGGTTGTTTTGTTGAAACATATCGTCCATGTGTTTCTTTTTGGACTGAAATCTTTTGGTGGTAATATAGGATAATTTGAAAGCGCTACTTTCTGTGATTTGGTGGGTTGGAAGTTTTTTTTTTTTAATATACAATTTTTTTAATATGCAATAGATGTAGAAGTTAATTGCATAGTTATTATTAAATAGAAAAGTATTAAAAGTATTAAACATTTTTTTTTAAAAAAGAGAGCCTAAATATATTTATTATAAATTTTAATTTAAATTCTGTTATTAAATAATTCTATGTTAATATATTGATATTAAGATACACGAGAAACGTAAAATTTTTTATAAAAAATTAAACTATCTATGAATAATTTATTGATAATAATTTTTTTAACGTAAAAGTAGAATTTTTCAGAATCAATAATATACTGAGTTTATTTATTTGGTAAAAGAGACTTGGTTTTCCAGAAAAAAATAAGAAAGGAAAAATATAAGATGGGTATAAATTGAAATTTTAATGAGGATATTGAAATATTGAAGTTGAAATGAATATTGAAATTTATAGTTACTCATTACGCAAAGAAATACTAATATAACACTTGATTTTCATTTCTTTTTTCCTTCTCAAATTATATATAAAGGTGTGATAACTTTTTAATAAATAGTTTATTGAATTTTTAGATAAGATAAGATTTTATTGAATATTATCAGACTATCTATATCAATATTTTGTTATCATAAAATTTTTTGAAGTGTATATCAATTTGCCTTCTGCAATAAGTGAGTTATGATTCTGAAATATATTGTACTTTTTAGTATATTTGTGAAATTTTCATTCGCATGAAATCAACTCGTATGTTGACGTGAATGCTCAACAATTATGACTGCATGTGTCATGTTACGTTGATGCCTGTAAATTACTTTGGACGAATTTCAGAATCGAGAATCAAATTAATGTCGATTCGAAATTGTCCATTCGTGTCTTGAAATAAAAAATTGATTTTTTAAGAAATAATTTTTACGAAAATTAAGTTGATTTTTCAGAATATTATTCGAGGATTGTTAAATTATTTCGGATTTTCTTAACGTTTCGTGCTCGATAATTTTTCTGTCGACGAGTTCACGAAAAAAGTTAATACGTATACATTTTGCATGATAAAACGTAATTGCTTTCCCCATGGTATATATCTTTCAAGCACATGGTGTTACAATTGCGGATATATATGAATGTTCAATAATAAAATCCTTTTATTTTTGGATTGTCAAAATTAAAATTAATTTTTCATAAATGATGTGATTTCTTTCGTGAATTCTATATTATTTTTCATTAAGTACATTTGATAAAATTACTTTATGAATGAAAGTTCTGATTCTTGTATTTTTATGTTTGCTTATCAAATTTTTTTTAAATATGCATAACAACTGGTTCACATCGATAATTTATTTTTTACGTAAATTAATGGTATTTCATTATAATTTCATTTTGGAGGTTTAATAACATATCATCTTGAAAATTTAAAAAATAATAAAATAAATAAAATATAAAATCTCTTTCCTAGATAGATATTAAAATTTTGTTTTGTCTACTTGTTAATTAAAATTAGTAGAAAGTATAATATTAATATTAGGTATAGTAATAATAATAAATAGTAATAATAAATATAAATAATTTATAATTTAAATAATAAATAATTTAAAAAATATTATTGACTAAATTTAAATATATTAAAATATAATTAAAAAAATGTGATAAATAATAAGTATATAACATTAGTAAAATTATTAGTATTTTTTAAATGTGCAAGTGATTCTAATTCACATAATTTGAATATATTACCATTGATATCAAAGAAATCATCTCGTTGCTGTACATATTCTTTTAATATCTTTTATTATCAACTCTTCTATTTCTCCCTCAACTCTTTTGTATTTTATACGATATTTAGTATAAAAAATAATTATTTAAATTATTTAAATTTATTTATAATATATATAAAAAACCATCACGTAAAATAAAAATCCATAGTACAATTATAAAGTAGGAAGTAAGAAAAATTTTAACTGATTCTTGTTGTAAAGAAAGAACGTGCTCGATACGTGTTAATCAAAATTCCCGAAATTTCTGTTTCCGATAAAAAAATGTTTTCCTTATTTCGATCATATTAAATCGGTTATGGTGCCAGAAAAAAAAATATCGCAATTATCGAACTGCAGGCAATATTTGAACGAAAGCTTCTATCTTATCAATTTCAATTTTGCACCGAAATTAAAAAACTCGTAATCAGAATCATCACTCTTGCGATCGTTATCATATATTATCCTCTTTCATCCACAATCTTTGTCTATAAATATGTGATTCACACTGGTAAAAATCGTTAAGATATTTCATTTCGATACTTGCTACTGTAATTCAGCTTTCACATTCGAATATCACTTGCTACACGCTACACGATTTCTACTTTGCTGATACTTGTTGATGATAATTGATTTTTGCCACTTTAAATTTTGTGTAAAATATAATTCGTATCTTTTTGAAAAATAGTTTTTTCCAAATATTAAATATTATAACCGATGTATTTAAATTATTAAATACAATATAATTATTTTCTCGAAAGCTGTAATCATACTTTTCCATATCCACACAACGAACGAAACTCAAATTATTTACGTGTAATTACAAAATTACAAAATTTATTGATGATGAAATAATTAATGAATAATTATAATGAGAAAAGATCCATCCGTGAAAAAAGAAGAAGAAGAAGCAATATTAAAAACAATTAATTAAATATTGTAATTACACGAAGGATAATAAAATCCAAATATCCATATTGAAATCGTGAAATAAAATATTTAGGTTATTGCATATTTTCGACGATTTTAATAAATTTTGATTTCCGATTTTAATAAACTAATCGGAGAATTATTATTCGTAATTAATTTATTCTTCTCATAATTCAGATATTTTTTTTTTTTTTTATTTCTTTTTAATATTACAGATGTAATTTATTTTCTTTGCTTTCACAATCGATTCGTGTCTGATCACAATTTGCACCTGTGAAAAAACCTCGTAAACATATTAATTATCCTTTTACCTAACCATGTAGCAATGTAACAAATTGATCGGTGCCAGGAAAAGTAAAAGAAAGTTTCTTACTTCGATTGTACTTTATTAAAATGTTCGATTTCTTTTTTCTTTTTCCTTGTATCTCGGCTGTTTTAATTTCGAATATTGATCAACCTTGACCTGTATCTTATACTTTTTAAAGTCATAAAAGTCTGCTTAAATTTGAAAGGAAGTTCATCGCAGAATATGCTTGTAATACAATCTGCTTGTGCAATCTCGTCGTATCCGACCGAAATAAGTTTAACGTAACGTAAATTTAATTAAATATCGCTAAGTGATCTTTAAATTTAATTAGCAGATTGGTCATCAATTTTGATTTTTTGTAACGTTGTTTATTTAACGAAATAAGAAAATTTACCAGTGTTCGACGTTTCAAAATAACAATTACGTGCATTCTTTATTTATGATAATAAAATATTATCGATAATTAAAAAAAATTACAAAAATCAATGAATTATAAAAACTTTAAAATCATATTTGACGTTTAATGCAATACTCGTGTATAAATCTATCATTAGAATCATTATGATCAGAGATTTGTGTTGTACGGAATGATCACACATGATTAATTGCTTCGTTTACACCAGAGAATAATTATTCTCCAATCGAGAACTCGTCTTACGGTATGCAACGTGTTCCGCTTGTGTGCACAGAGCCAAGACTCGATCTCTCACTTTACTCGTGTCCGATATTTCTTTTCAACAAATAGATATGATCAATAAGTGACATTTTTTTCAACGACATTTCATTTTTAATGATAAATAATTCATGTAACTGGTAATTGTGAAATTTCTCATGAACCATCTCAGAAAATCTCTTTAGTTTCTTATTAACTCGAACAATAAATAAAACGATGAATTTTAAAAAATGATTAAGTAAAAACGTAAAATTAAAATTTGAGTACAAATATCAGTATCAATTTCTTCTTCTTCAACTTTTACATATTCCGTTGAATCATCCATCCTTCTGATCTTCATATCTAAAAAAATAATCTTTTCACTTTTCAAATGTACCTTTTCTTTAAAGATATATCGTATTTCATTAATCACTTATCGGGGGAATAGAAAGCGAATCGCGACTAAATTTACATAAAACAAAAATCGAACAAGCGAGCGAAACTGTTTCACGTACGATTAAAGTTATATATTCCTTGAGAATATCCTGATATTCGAAATAAGAGACGTAAAAGGACGATTGCTCGTCAACTTTTCACCGTGTTATTAATAGCCACAGCTTTTGTCATGATCGTGCACGACACGCTCCACATGCTGGCTTAGACGTGATTTCACGAGCGGTATGGTACAAAGACACATTCATAATTCTTCGTTTGCCTCGTGTGAAACGGTCGGAAGGAAGAACCTCCGCCGTTCCTCTCGAGACTCTGACGCACGTGTTATCGCCGCCTTTTAGACAGTCCCTTTCGAGGATCACAAAGCATCCTTTCATTGCCTAATTAGGATGCTTTCGAGGCACTTATACGTGGCGAATGCTCCTCTTTGACACCGGTTCCCTCTCTATATTACTGTTTTCAGACTGATTAACGGGTAAGGAAATGTGCGTTTTACGGTCGTTCAACTGCTTCCGCACCGCGTTCATGGTCCTGTTATGCATTTATTCAAGGGGCGAGATTATGTGTCGAATACGTGTCGTTTCCTTTAGACGCATAAAAATTTTATCTTATTTTATTTTTTGATGTAGTATGATCTAAATAAGAATTGCTTAAAAGGGAATATATTTTTTAATTGTTAATAAAATTTTTATTTTTTAATCGCTTAATTTATTCACATGTTTATATGATTATTATTAGTAGATAAATTTGATGTAAATTAGCGCGTGATAATAAATAAAAACACCAGATGATTGGAAAGTGAGAATAGAATAATTTTACAGTTTGAAAGAATTGAAATTTATTTGTTTAACAAAAATTTCTGTTATATAATATTTTATTTTATATAAATATCTAATTTTATTCTCTATTACTTTAATTAAATTTAAATTTTCTAGCTTCATAATCCAATATTTATCTTTATTGCTACGTAAAATATATCAGATATAAAATAACTTTACAATAAGTAGTTTAAAAAACGATTCAAACAAAATTATTTGGAATAAAATTATCGAAAGGACAAAAAAATTGAAATTAAAAAAATCAATAATTTTAATAATACACATTTCTCTTTTCTTAATACCTTATGATTCACCATCGGTGCTAATACGCTTCCCTGAAATCATGGCTTCCTTGTTCGACCTGAATGCGGCTTCTTAGCACGAGCCCCCCATAAACGTAATAGGATCCCATACGGGTGTTCCTCGGTTCGTTTCTTGTGCGGCTACGTTCCCACACTTTCTGCCCCATTGAAACGTACACCAGAAGAATTCACCCCTATACATACCACGAGGGTGGGAGCTAGAAAGCTCGGAACCCATAGAAATTAAAAGCACCCTGCCTTTCAGGAAGTCTTTCAGTGGAAGCGTGCAATGCACGAGCTGGACACGATATTGAATGGACGAACCGTTTCCGCGTTTTCTAAACTTGACCCCGATACAACGAAAATTCCATCCCCTTCTTCTCTTTTTTTTTTTCTTTTCTTCCAGCTCTCTTTCGAAAGAGAGAGAAAGAGAGTGCGATCTCGTGAAATGCGGAAGAAAGGATCAATTTACGCAGAGATGTAATACCGTGAAATATGTTACATGCATTATTAAAATTGAAATTTAAAGATATTGAATTTTAATTAAAATTTCGTGGATATTTAATTTTGCAAGCCTTTCGTCGTTTCAAATCTATGTCAGGATTATTATTTATCGTTATTATTTTAGAATTCAAGAAATTCGATTTCTAATAAAACTTTTCGATTTCAATCAATCAATTATTTTATTTATAACGACTCATGATTAGTTATTTTTATTAATCTTTTTAAAACTCGATAGAGATATATGGTTTAAGAGAATAAATTTTGTCGAATTGTAAAGAAATTAAGTTTTTTTCAAGTTAATTTTTATTCGCATAAAAGATGTTATTCGTGGAGGAATTCAATTGCGCTAGAATGTTTCTCGCATTCCAAAGAAGTGTATGCAGGTGTCCTAGGGAAAATTGAAATAGAAATGCACGTGTGCAATGAACGGTGCACCTACATTCAACAGGTAGTTTCGTCCACACTCGTCAGAGATCTATTTACGACAACCCCTCGTGAAGGCAATCTATTGTGCCTGAGGGATGGAAAGACCGTTAGGATTATAGCGAGAAAGGGGATGTTATTTAATCGGTACACATGCATATGCAAATTATTACGTGCTCGTCTTATTGACTTATTGCTCTTTCGATTCGTATCAATTCATATTAACGAAATATATTTTTCTTGCAAAAAGTATAAGTAGCTAATTTTTTAATTTTATGATACCGGTTTTATTAAAAAAAAAAAAATTCCCAAACCTTTCGACATCTCTTAATAAATCATAAATAATAACGTATCAACACCTCGTACTTTCTTTATTATATAACACGTCACCTTTTAATCGTTACTTAATTTCTCTCAGTCTTTGAATAATCACAATAATCGATTCAAAAGTGTCAATATAAATATTTCCATATCTTAAAATCCCTTTAAAATCAAACTTAACATTAAAAAGAAAAATACTACGACGCATAACACACTTGTAAAAATATAATCAACTCTCTCTCCAGCTTCTTAATAAATTCATCTCCGACGAACTCGATAAATAACCCCGTCAATGACGCAAGCGATCTCTCCTCGAAATTGCATTTAATACCTGATTGCAATCTTGGTCCCATTAAATAATCAGAATCACGCGGCCGAGAACATCACGTACGAACTACTACGATACGAGGTGTAAGAAACATCTTTCTCTCTCTCTCTCTCTTTCGCTCTCGCTCTCTCTCGCTCTCTTTCCCTCTTATATATATATTGCACGTGGTCGACACGAGGCCGGTAAGATCCGTCAACCCTCCTCGCTGATTAATCCTGAAAAGAGATCTCTCGAAGAAGCAGAGAGAGTGGAAATCGCTCAGGGTTGGTCAGGGTGACGAGAAATCGGCGTCGTGGAAGGTGGAAGACCCATGGATCCCATGAGAGGGGCAGTTTAACACACCTAGTCGCGAATAAGTGTGCAAGACGCGCATTTAGCGCCTGGAGGCTCTTTCACGATGCACGCTTATGCGAAGATATCGGCAGCTGGCCTGGAATCGTGAGAGACTCGGGCAGATGGCCTGCCCTGAAACTCCTCCACGGCGCTCGCGTGTACGTGCACACGACCACTAAGGATCCCTACTCGCCTTCCTAAGGAAGGAACCACCGAGGATGTTTCCCACGGACTCCTGCAGCCTCTCATCTGCCGTATTACACACCAATGTGCCCTGGATTCCCTCCCTCCTTTCTTCTCCCTCTCTACTCCTGTCTCCTCTCTCCTTCTCTCTTTCTCCGTTTAAGGTGGATGTCTTTCCTCGTCGCCGATATTTTAAGGAGGGAGGGGAAAGTTCGTACCCTCTTGTCTCTTAATTCTTCGCCGGGATCCATTCTTCCACGGATTATTGGATGATTGTATTTTGGGATCAGGGGATTTATCAAGGTTGCCCTCTTTTCAGGATATTCACGGTTAGTCGTGGTTGGTCTTAATTTTTTTGCAAGGTGTTTTAATTAGTGGGTTCTGTATTTTTTGTTTTTTTTTTTTCTGTGTCGCTGCCTTTTGATTTTTACAAGCCGGTTACTTCGATGTCTATTTCTACTTTTTATTTTAATTTTTTCCAGAAGGAAAGGTAATGGATAGTAATTTTTTAAAAGAATTGAAATGAAATTTCTAATTACGTTCCATTTTGAAAATTTAATTTTATTTCTTATTATATTTAATATATTCCGTTCTGTATATTTTCTGTTCCAATGTTTTTTTTTAATTAAAAATCTTGATTTTATATTTTATGGATATTTTAATAAAAGTACCGCTTTTATAATTCTTTTGGAATTTTTGTAAATTGTTTTAATGTAATTAGTACTCTTCTTTTTTTCTCTTTCTGCATACGATTTTCTTTTTAATGTTTTTATTTAATTAAAATATGTATATTTTATAGATATTTTAACAAAAGTTAATTTATTTTTAATTAAATTGTAAATATATAATCTGTTCTAATAAGCGAGTTCTTTTTGCATTTTTTTTTCATATGTTATTATCTTTGTTCCAACATTCTTTCTTTAATTTAATTTAATAAAATTTGGAATTTATAAAATATCCATTTTTCGATGTTGTATTTTGAGATCAAGATATTTATTAAGGTTAAAATTTTTTCCAGGATGTCGTAATTAAGTCTTAATTAATTTTAATTATTTAGAATTTCTATAAATTGTCATAATTAGTAGGTTGATGAACGATAATGACGTTTAAAAATTTTTCGAATTGGCGAGATGATTAAAAGGAACGCATAAAAATTTTGAGACTTATCTTAAAAATAAATTTATATATAATTTAGCATATCATTAAATAAATTTAACTAATCAATTAATTGCCCTTTACGTTACGATTTCATAAATCCAAAATATTTATCAAAATTATAGATTTACATTCTAATGCACATTTCTATATTATTTGATGAATCATCCGAAAATATTTCTCTCTATAAAAAAAAAAAAACCTTCCATCGAATCTTCTTCACATCCCAATATACAAAAAATTGCGAAAAATTGAATTATACCTTGGAATAGGTAAAGATCATTGAAATCAATGCCAAACTATCAAATATTCGAATAATTTTAATCGGTCAGACGGTGGTTCGTTTTAATATATTTAATCACGTCCGGTCATATAATCGTTTTAGCTAAAACTCGAAATAAAATGAATCGGGGATGGGTTGAACGTACCGAGAGGATAAATGGTATCCGACGATCATCAATTAGTACGATCTTATTGGCATGCATCTAAATGGCGGACTCGATCACGCTCGGTGTTGGAAATCAGGCCGCGAGGAGTTAATCGAAACCTGTTGGATCGCGTCGTCAACAGGGGTATGCCGTCGGGCGTGTACTCGGCCACGCGTGAACACGTGTCGGTGCACACGCGTGGGCTCGTGCAGCCAGGAATCGCCATTAAGTGGGTGGCTAAGATTGGCTCTCGTTCACTTTCCAGCCATCCTTCTCTCGCTCCTCGCCTCCTCGGTCGATTCTGCTGCTAGCGATGGGATTAAATGAATACGAATAACTGATTGTATGAATCAATTCGGGGAATATGATAAGTGTTTGACACGCGTTAGATTTCTCGTGGTTGTATGAATCAGTTTTGAGGATGGAAATAGATAGATTTCGTTAAACAATTCTTCTTCGTCAAAAAATTTTTCTTTTTTTTTTTTTGATTCACCAACACTTGATCCCATCGCTATCTGGCAGTTCCTTTCTCTCTCTTTCTCTTTAAGAATGCATCTCTTCGCCTATTTCTCTCTCTTTCTCGCGCGTGGGCGAGAAGATGCAAGAAACGGTCGACGATTAAGAGAAATGACACGAGCAACGAGAGAGATAGAGAAGATGAATAGAGAAACGGTAGACTCGACGTGGCGTTTAAATGAATAATGTGCACGTCTGCTAAGGTTGTATCTAATCATTCTTATGGTAGATATTTATTGGTACACGTTTCACGTGGACTTTTAGTGTTCGTGTACTAATTGAGACGAAGAGATGGTCGCTCCCCTTCGAGGTCTCGATATTCGTATTTGTTTCATGATTCGAATTGCTATTTAGTGATTACGTATTTCGATCGAGTCGTTGATATATCTTCTCGTTTAAGAGTATGAGGACTCCTGCTGTTTTTAATTGAATTCCGATGTTTGGGGATGATTGTGAATTTTGAAAAAAATTATTGGCCTATTAGCGTGTATTATTCTTTTTTTTTTTATTTTTTTTTTTTATTATGATATGGAATATTAAATAGATGTATCCGTATAATATAATTTCTAACATTTATATTAAAATAATTTATAGAAGATAGACAGCGGTTTAATGGTTTTTGTGTAAAATTTTTTCTTGAATTATTGGAAATTAAAATTATGGCGAGAGTTATATAAGTATAAAGTGTTTTATTGATATATATCCATATCCATAATCAATAACAATAAATCAGATTTTTATAAAGTGCAATAAGAAAATTGAAATTACTTTATATCAAAGAAAAAATTAGCCAGACATAAAATTTTATTTTCTCTTCTATAAAAGGTATCTTCTTTGTGTAATAAAATTCATATATGCAAATTTTCAAATATTTTTATCTTAATCCATATTCTCTGATTTACATATAGGTACTTATATATTATTTTTCATTTCAATTTCAGAACCATTCGTTAAGGCAAATATTTTATGTTTGCAAGTTAATATCTGTTAATAAATATGTTAATCTGTTTTTATTTTTCGTTAATAAGAATTCAAAGAAACGAAATTGGCGACCCAATTTCTCTGTTAAAGTAAAACACCTATCTATATATCTTGATAAAAAATAATTATTATTAAAAAAGAATTAAGATTAAAAATTATCTATATCATACATAAAAAAAAGAATGCGCTTTAAAATATGTTCCTGTTATCAAGATTCTAAAAATTTGAGAGATATCTAAAGAATATCTAAAGAAAATATTATTATTTTCAATCATAATATTCGAACATAATTCTAATTCCTTTTTATATTTAAAAAGAAATAAATTTATAGTCTTAACGTGATTCAGCTTTATCTGAATGCAATCTGATTCATTCCATGATATTAATAACAGTTTATATTAAATAATGTTTGTGGTTGATTAAGTTCGATCATTTAGACGATGCCAAACGTTATACGTGGCAAATATAAGTGGAGCAATAGTGTCACGTACATAGATTAAATTGATAATCAATACGATTGTGATAATTGATAAAAAGATATGATATATATATTTGATCACGTTTAATTTGCAATAATTTTTTCAGCTGTTTCCGGAAATTGTTGTTGCATTTCCAATGAATCAAAGTATTCGATATATCTCGAATACATATATTTCCCGTTGAATATTAATCACTTAGTAATTTTTTTCAATCTGAGATATTTTTTATCTTCGCGAAATACTTGTATCTCATGTCGAACAAAATTTCTTTTCACGATACTCGAGATAATTGTATCCTATATAACAAAATTTTTTCATTATCGATTATTAATAACGATCAGAAATGTAATAAATAATAATAATAATTGTACTTTTTCTTTATATAAATCATACACGAGAAATATTTTTAATTGCAACATTTTGTGCAATGTATCCTTAGGATTAAATTTCAGGGTAACGAAGAGAAACTTTCTTCTCCATAAATTTTATCTTTATATGTAATTTAAATGTAACAACACCTAATGAACTTTCAGAAAATGAGATAGGGAACGCTAAAAAAAATCTGTTGCAATCATTTAGCAGAAAATTTCATTAAAATTCAATCATATCGATACAATTTATTTGTTTAAATAAAAGAACGATAAAAGAGAGTATATTTACATTCGTGTGTATAGAGAGGAAATCATTTAATATCGCTTACATTATCTTTATTTCTTCTTACAGCAAAGTTACAATGATTAAGATACGAAACAAATTGTCAATGTAGAAATTGTAGATTTTTTTCCTTGTTTCGAATATTTCGAAATAATTGATATTACATTTATTTTTCTTAAAAAAAAATAGATTGTATTTTATGGTACACTATACTTCCATGTTTTGCCCATTAAATATTTTCCATCTTTGAACGAAACCAAACACTTCTGATTTTACCTCATTACGATTTTATTTTTATATAAAAATAAATCCGATATTTTTTCAAGCTCCGCAATAAAACAAATCTTCTTCTTACCGACAAAAACAAGTTTACAAAAAGGGGAGAAAAGATTGGGCATTTATTCAGAGAATTAAAAAAAAACAATTAATCCCCAACGAGATTAAAACAGCTCTAAATTCCTACGATCGGATACCATCACACCTGACTGACTGACATACCATCACGTGTGTATGATCCAACGTGTGCATACCATCGAGCACACGTGTCCGGGTAAACGAAGAAAAAAAAGAAAAAGCACTTACAGTGTTTAAGAGCCGCGCACTACACGGAGGCTGTTTTGAAACGCGAGCCCCCTCCCTTTCGAAAAAGCGCGGCAAAAGGGCTCGAAGCGCGTGCACGTGAGTGCACGTGGCCGTCCTTCGCCCCCTTCCTCTCCACCTCCGCGAGGAGGGGTTGCAAAGGGCAAGGGTGGAGAGGGGCGCGCGTTACGGGGCGCATCCTTCGTCTTTTAGCCGGGCTCTCCCACAAGGTGACGGCGGCGATGGGACTGTGGGAATTCGGGACATGTGCGTGCCTACACACGCCGCATACACGGAGAAATCTCGTGTTTGGAAAGAGAAGAGCATAACCGAGGGGAAAGAAAAAGAGGGAGGGGGAGAGAGAAGGTGGGGAGGGAAGGGCCGGACCTATGGCTGTCCGCGGCCGCCATAAGGCAAGGAATCCATGGGAATATCGAGCATGTGCATCGGGTCCCGCTCGTGTGCTGCACGAGTTATGGGGTGGCTTGCCCACCCTTCTCTCCCCCGTCTTCTTTTTTCCTTTTTTTCTCTCTCGCTTTTTCCTCTTCCTCGTATGGGATTCCGTGACCTGGCGCATTCACGGATATCTTAACCACGTGGCTCGGCCACAGGGAATCGGGGTGGTTTGCCCTCGTGTTTCGCGCCTGCCAACCCCCCCTCGTAGCAGCTCGTGGTCGCCGCGTGGCTCACTTTGAACGACGTTGACTCCCCGTTTCAACGATTCGTCTATCGATGGGCCTTTTTTTATTTTATTCTTGTACAAACTGCTTTTGTAATTACGGATACGGGGAAAATTTATTTACACGCGATGTGTAGAATAAATCGATAATTATGCGTGTCCAATTATTAATATCCTTGTGTGATTGCTCACGGTGATATTTTTGAAACGTTAAATAAAGCATTTGGCATTTGATCTTGAATCTGGCTTTGGCAGGTCGCGTATCTTCCGATGACACGCCGATTATCTTGCCACTGGCTCGTCCGTTCTCGTTTGCTCGAGATATACACGTAACGTTGGCACAATTCCAAATGCCACGTTTCCTCCCACTTTCTCGGCTAAATATAATCGAACGAGAATTTCTCGTTGCACCACCGAAATTATGCCTTTCCGATCGATCGAGATCGAAAAGAATTTAAATCTTCCACCATTGAAATCGTTTTCTACTTTTAGATCGTTATTTTTCCACGATTTATCATCCGATTAACAGCGTAGAAACTCTGCAAAATGATAGTCAATTTCCTGCGGAACGAGAACCGCTATCGTTTCATTGAAACAGGATTATATGAAATCACGTTACATATACTTTTTATACTTTTTTGAATTTGTTCTTATTTTTCGAAGATCATTTTTTGATAGAAACGTTCTAAGAAAATTATAAATCGACTCGCGTTATAGAAATTTGCTTTCTATGATTGTATATCTCGTACTTCTAATTTTATCATCATTGTCACAAAATTTCATCGAGGAGCCTATAAAAAAAAAAAGGAGCGAAACTTTCCTCACGTAAATAATAAAACCTTTGTCGAAGGATTTAAAAAAAAAAAAACGCACAAGACCAATCGTTCGACGAAAGCTTAAACGACTGTCCAAGTTTCCAGTGACAAAGCACAACGTCTGATCAACTCTTGTCTCCTCTTCTCCCAACCGTAACAAAACCGATCGCATCGAACAACACCGATCTCTTATTGCTCGCTGCACTCATAAATGCACTCGTTGCAAACTTTTCATTATCCCTCTGACGATGTTTTTATAAATAAGTTCCTATTGAACTAGATCAGCGGATGGAGGATCGAACGAGTACATTACACTTATCGGGCTCGTTGCTTGTTTCCTTTCACGCGTGGTAATTGGCCATATACGATATGAGGAGAGATAGCCAACGGATAGAGTCGAAGGATGTACGGTCATTAAGCAGGATACACTTTTTACGTTTCACTCGATACTCGTGGCCTTTCGTTACTCATCCGTGTAAGATCTTCTTCGAGGAGGGGGTTATCCGGTGTCCATTCACTGTGTTATCTCCGCCTCGACGGATGCGAGAGGATCTAAGAACGACTTTTTCTCTCTCTTTTTCTCTCCTTCTTCTCCCCTTTCTTTTTCCATGTTGGCTACTTTGCTCGAGCATCTGACCTGCCTAATGTAACGTTAGACTCGACAATTTTTCGGATTAAGTGCCGTTCATCATTGCTTCTTGCTACGAAACTCATGGCGGAAGTACCATTGACTTGAAAATCGATCTTTGGAAAGACGATGAGGGGGAGGAAGGAATTCTGATGGAAATTAATATTTTGAAAGAATATGAAAGGGTTGTCGTAGATGTACCAGAGTCTTCTTGTAACGAATTAATGTTATTAATTTGTTTGTTTTAAGATTAACTTAGATTTAGATAATTTAGATAATTATTTTAAACGATTATATTATCGATTGACGAGGAGCGTGTTTCAATCGACGTTATGTATCTTTGTTTTGTTGAGTAAATAATGATTCGAGGAATTGAAAAATTGTTTATCAAATAAAATCAGATAAATATTCGAGAAATGCAATTAAACGAGTTTATAGAATTTCCTTGAAAATTGGAAAATCAATTTGCTAAATTATTTCTGAGAAAAGTGAAAGGTATTTTATTATGCAATTTTATTAGTATCACTTGTCAGTTCTTTGAAGATTTAATTATTATTTATGGTTAAAATACTAGTTATATTCAATTAATCCGATCTCATTTCTATTTCCTTCATTCTCAATTATTTTTAGTATAATAATAATTTATTAAACTGAATATACAACATTTAAATAGTTTCTTAATAGTTTCTTAATGTAAATTGTTTCAAAATCGTATGCAGGTGCAGTTTTTATATTTTCAATAAAAAATATATAAATTATGTTCCATTGATATCAAAACGTTCAATTTTTTTTCTAACGATGCATACATCTCGTTTCACATTAATAAGATATTCTGTATGTAAGATATATCAAATTTTATACATGATAAAATATCATTGAAGTGTATAAGTATGGTTCTTTTTTTTCTGAAAAAAATAAAATGTAGGTATTTTCTTTAGCATAATTCGTTCACTTTCTTCGCTTTTGATAAATAGCCATAAAATGCATAATATCATGGTTGAATCATACTTTCTCGTCGAGAGTTTGTACTTTAAATTTAATCAATGCATAAATATACAGTACGTTACATAGATATTACTACAATATTATGAATTATCATATGACTGATACACAATAGCCGTATTATAATTTCCAAAAAACGAAAACGAATATTAAATTATATGTTTACCTCGTTTTTTAATTAATTATACGTTTCTCTGTTACAATATCCACATAAGAGCATCGTTAAATAAAAAATGGATAATTAACAAAAATCAAATGAGGCGTATAAATTCAATTATTCTTAAAAATAAATAAATTTACGATTCTTCTTCTTATTAAGGCTTGAGTTCTCCATACCAAAATTTCTCTGCTAAATTATCAATATTTTAATAAGTTAATCAAGAAAAAATTTTTCTACTAGAAAAGATTTTCAAATGCAAAAACCAATCTTTTAAGTAAATGAATATATGCAAAAGAAAATAGATTATTTTCTTAATTTCTTACTATATAATAATTAACTATATATGAATTTTTAAATAATGTGACTTACACTGATTGGCTTCTGAATATCCAAATAGCCTATCTATCTCCGAAGATAAAAGTGTCGGATCGAGAAAAAGTATCCTTACATTTCTCCTTATAACACACACTATCTTGACAATAAAACTTGGAAGTTTATCGGCGCCTAACAGGCGCCCTCTCCAAAGAAAGCGGGTCAGGCTTCGAGCTACTCATAAAACTCGATCAATTTTTCTCTCGTTAGGCGGAATGATAATCGAAGAGCGGAATAACGCATTCGAAATATCGATGAGGGGACGATGAGATCGATCCACGAGAGAGTATTTATCGCGTAATTATTCGATGTTGGCCGATGTTAAACGAGAGATGGCTGCAGGCCTTTTCCATCCTCGATCCAAGAAAGCGCATCACGAAATAAAAGAATACTTTCCAAACGTCTTTAGGTAATTATACACTGATGTAATAAATCGTCACGCCACTTTTCTCTCGTAGCTAGCTATATGGGAGGTCTGATCGAGGTGGGATCGTTACGTTTTTCCTTATTCCCTGCGTTATCTCTCGCCGTGTTAAATACGAGTGGAAAAGCGTGAGTGAAAAGAAGATTGATTCGTAGTGGCAATAAATCTGAGATGGTCGTGATGTGTCGTGATTCCGGTGTTGAGCGAAATTTCACTTTTTAATGCGTGTTGTTTTTTTGTTTAATCTTTTTTTTATAGAATCTTTTAGAGCAGAATCTAAATGGGAACATATCACCTGTAATATGTAATTATTCGATTTTCGATCATTCGAGGTATGAAGGCTTTTTCAATCGTTTGAAAATTGTTCGCTTTCAAATTCTTTCGTGACACGTTCACAAATTTGGCTCCCCCTAACCGATTATTCGAAAAATTACTTATCGAATAATACGAGCAGTATTATACCAAACAATATAGTTTGCGTGTAGGAAATGATGGATAGTTTCCACTTTTTCGTTATTAATTTCAGGGCGACATAAAATCCAGTTTTGATTGATATTTGCGTGACGTTTTATCTACCACGGGTTTACAGGTTTCATTAAGCATAAAAAAAGAACAACTGTATTACCAGCCTGTCAAAAGATTTCACGTTGTCACGTTGAGAGTTCCTGTTCTCCCTGTAATTTCAACTATTTCGTATGCATGCTCGAATTAATTATCCTCAACGGTCATGCGATCCTTATTCCGTCACGATAACAATCGGCATTTCTTCGACTTTTAAGAAAGCAACGATTCCCGATCCCAACGATGGACCATCTGCCATTTTTCTTCCCGATAAAAGTTTCTATTCAATTTCTTTTTACATTTTTTTAAGCACAGGCTTCTAAACTTTCTCACTATTTCTACTATTGTGAATAGATCTGCCCCCTTCCCCCCATAAAATCTCGAGTAACCATTAAATCTTCCCGCGATAGAATTAAAGATAATGCTCCTAAAATCGTACCCACCCCCCTCCTATTCCCCCTCTTAATTCCCCTAAAATTCCAAATTCCAAATACATCTATCCAGCTCGATCGAATATCGATTATATCTCGTTGTATGCGGTTACCGCGATCGGCAACGGTCGAGGAAACGGGAAGGGAAGGCAAGACTTGAGAAAAGGGCCACGTTCCGTCCACGTTCCGTGCACACGCCTAGATTACGATCAACGAGCGCAACAGCTCGTTGCCTAGAACAGCGTTGAAGCGGCGGGAGGGAACTCGAGCGCGGGGATAGATAGATTCGTCGGTTGGACAGAGACGGGCGGAATAGGTTACTCGAGAGAGTGTGTGAGAGGGAGTGAGAGGGAGGGAGTAAGCGGGTTACCGTGGAGCGTATAATACTCGAGCCGGCATGTCGTACACGTACACCTACACGACCTTCTTATAAATACGAGACAGTGCGTGGCGCACTTGAGAGAGAAGGTGCGTAAGTCCGCATCTGCCCGAGATTCTCACGCGCGACGCATCTGTCTCGGGTTCCCACGAGAACGGCCCTGGAGAAGCCGTGGAGTCGGGAGCTTTTGAGTCGAGAAAGTTTCGTCCGACGTGGACGTCTCGTCCACGTGGCCGAGGCGTGCTAAGATTCGCCACTGTCTTTCCCGTCTGTCCCTGTCTTCCCTGATCACTCCGCTCACGGATTAGGGAAGCGCAGTATGTGGAATATCCTTGAATCGAGAGGATTTCGGTTCTCCCTGTTTTTTCTTTTTTCTTTCGTTTCTTTTTTTTTTTTTTCTTTTTTTAAGAAGAGAGCTAGAAGCGAGAAGATACGTTCTCTGATGATACGTTCCGGATCGACGTTGTCCCAGGGTTTGACGATGGTTGGTGGAGCCTGTAATCGCATGTGGAGAGAAGTCAGTTCCTAGTCATTTGATAAATCGAGTACGAATTTTTGGGATCTTTTTTTCCAAACGGTTGAGAAAAATATATATTCGCGATTATTATAATCTAATTATCTTATAATTAGATAGTAATTTCTTCTGTTCGTTTAAATTTTGAGTCTTGATCAGAGAAATTTTGGTATAATTTGGTTTAATTTTATCGCTAGGAAATTCTCATGTTTCGTTATGTTTTTATATGTCGTATTAGATTATATGTAAAATAATTCAATTGTTTGCAATATGCATTAGAGTAATGGTACTTTCACCGTTCGTTGCGATAAATTACATTGTAATGGCCTATTGTTGTTTCAATCCGCGGTTCACACTGGAATTACTTCATTATTGCATCAAAGGCATAGAAATGGTCAGAAAGGTAACGCATCCAAATATTATTCCTCCCTTCGTTCTTTCGATGGTAACAATGCGAGAACGTAAAGGGAAAGTTTCACTTCGAGACACGTAAAAATGTTTCTTTTCCGTGTTATCGTTCCAACGATTGATCATACATATTTTTAATTATCTTTTCGCATGTAATTTTGAATCGAAATAATCGATTAAATCGAATTCGAAATGAGTTTCGTAAATAGGCATATGTAATACGAAAGATACAAATTTACTTGATAAAAGCATAAATTTTTCTCGGGAAAAAAATTGTAATTTATTTTTTTACAACACGTATTAATTATCTTTAACGCGTTAAATGGAAAATACGGGCAATTTTTGTTCGAATCGATCAGTGAGGAAGGCCGCTGATAAGGCTAAAGATAAGTATTTAAATCAATATTTGCCGAATATAATCTTTCTTGGCCGATAAAGTATTCGTTTTCTTAAGATTTCACGCCCCGTGAGAATATGTTAGACACGTTATAAAGAAATAAAAAATTCGATACGATGGAAATCGTGAGTCAAGTTAAAATTAAAAAAAATTAATTGTTTCTCTAATTTTTTCTTACTTTGGTTCTTTGGTTCAAGATAAGATATACCTTGGAGAAGATAATATTATCTAAATTTTATAATGTAAATTACAATTTTTCTTGTACTTTGAAAAACGAAAAAAAATTAAATAAATTTGATAATTGCTAAAATCGAACCAAAAATAGCAACAAAAAAAAAAAAACAAGGAAGGAAAAGATAAAACTGTAACTTCGTTCGAAGAATTTCACATCGAGTAAATTTTCGGTCGTGAAAATCTGCCGAAGCTGTGTTTTCGTCTCGTGAAGTATAATAATTTCGGCAAATATCCGTTTCGTGATTTCGCAACGCGTAATTTATTCTGCTGTCACTACGCGTTACCGTTGCCGTTTTCTTCGTTCCCTCGGCTCGAGTTCCTTACGACTTTTCGGCCGTTTTATGGCCTGCTACCGCGCCATTACGGTGTCTGGTTTGAGCAGAAACGAATCAGGTGGAATCATTACCATCCTCCAGGGGTTGATTATTTTTACAGCGAGCCGCACGTCGTTTTATAGTTAACACGACGGTAGCAAAACAGATATATATATATAATCAAAGGTTAATGGTAATATCGCAACAAAGGCTTCGATAAACGTTTTCCATTATTTTTTATTGTTAACCGTATTTATAATTTTAGGGTATATTCCGAGGTTTGGGATAAATTATTTTTATCCTGTCGAAGAGAAATATTTTATTTTGCGCGAGTTGTTGTTTTTTCTTTTTAAATTTTGTGGAAAGTATCGTTTTTTCTGGAAACTTTTATTGAAAGATTATTTTATGGGATGAGTAATGGAAACAAAAAGAAATGAAAAAGGACAGTAAATATTTAATTATTACGTGCATACATGTAAAATCTATAATATGTTTTACTAAAAAATTGATACATATATTTTTTAATTAATTTTTAAAATTAGAATAAAACATTACAACAAATATTGTATTCTAATAACTTCCAAAATAAAAATTTCCACTAAATTACGAGATAATAACGGTTATTTTTCTATCTAAAAAAAAAAAAATTATTAATTCAATTATAGCTGAATGGTGGAGAAACACGGTAAGAGAAGAAGAAGAAGAAGAAAAAAATATTAATCTGAATTGCAAGTTTAATTAGGATCGTTCATCCTGTTATGAAGAATGTGATTGTAACACGCGACTGGTTTATTTGATTTCTTTACGATGTCAGCTGTCTGTTCTTCCCGTGAGGGCTGAAACTCGACTTGGTCCTTTCAAGCTTTCTCCTCGGTGACGTTAGAAGTGATTCTCTTTCGCGAAATACAACATGACAACGAGCATATTTACTACTTTTCAACGTATAACGTCATTTGAAAAATAATTTCTTTTTTTCTCGGGCGAGTTTGAATAATATTAAAAAGATCCGCGCCAATTGATATCATATTTTAAAATTTAAATTAATCCTTTTCATTTGAAGATAAAACCAAATGCGTTCAACGTTGAATAATTCCATATTAAGTAGTTTTTAATCTACCTGCTTGGCTCGGGAAAAGGTACAAACTTCTCGATCAAAAATTAACACAATGTAATTTTTATAAAACTTACGATAGAATTTCTATAATTTTAAGATCTCTGTGAGAATAAAATAAGAATTTTTTTTTAATCTTCCATCGTTTATTCATTAATGAATATCGCGTCGAGAGTGAAAGTTATTCTCAATCACGACACTTGAGAAAAATATTCATTGAGATTCTCGACAATTTTCGTGCACTCTAAGAGTTAGAAAAATATAAAAAAATCTATATTTCAATTATCGTTTCAACGAGATGAATAATTCGAAGATTTCTAATTTTTTCCCTCGAGATTTAACTTAACAATATTTAAAAATAAAAATTTCTTAGAAATACAACTAAATATTTCATGATTCGGTGAAGCAAACAATCAATCTCAATTCCCTAAAAATATTAAACTTTTTTAAACTCACATTTCCAAAGCACTCGTTGCTTTGATTATCTCTCTTCGAGACTTCCTTCACGTATTTTATTTTTTCGCCAAGATTTTTATTCACTCCCCCATTTATTTTCATCGATTTGTCAATCACGAAACAAACGATCAATCCTCGCACACACGTGTGTACCTACCCACGTTCGCTTTTTCATTCATGAAGTCAAAAGGCAAACACGTCGCTGAATAGAATTATGGCAGGTAAAGTGGCGCTTCGTGACTGAAACGTTTCTTACTTATTTCGAGTCGACGTTTCTCCCCGGTTCGAAATATTTAATGGAGGCCATGGCGTAAATTACTACGGTTCACGAATGTACGAAAGAAAGATCCTGAACGAGAAAGATCTTATCTCGTGGGGAAATATAATAGCCGTCTCCTTTCGTAACCTCCCGCCGTGATGTCAAGTTTTTCTCGGCTGTTAAAAAATTCCAAATAAGGTGAATTAATTATGGGTACACGAGCGAGAAATAAATTCACGTGTATAATCGATGAACCGTTTATTTCGTTCGTTATTTTTTCGATTTCTTGCTTTTTTGGTATCCGAGGTTTAATCTTCCTCTGTGTGATATTTTTTTATACACTTTTTTAACGCGTATTTCATTATGTCTATTTCAAGTTTGCAAAATTTTACGGAACAAGTATCTATGTATTCTTACATTTCTTTTTTCTTCGCCTTTCATACGATTCACAACATGAATATTAAATGATTTTCCAAACGTATTTAAAAAAATAACGTTACATTATTTCGAGGAAAAGTTGATTCCACGTGTAAAAAGATCATGGTGAAGTTACGTTCGATTTTTAACGTCTAAAAATCTTTATAACCCGTTACAATAAATTAACATAGACATAAATCATTTTAACCATACGACGCTTAAGAGTACCACCGCTTAATAAATACCATGCCTCATTTTTATCACACCTCTTATCTACTCCATAACATTCCACTGCGTTAAATTCGTTACAAAATTATCTTTTCCCTCCCAATCCAACTTTCCCCAGAAATATTTCCACATAAGATCAAAGCCCATCAACCTCCACGATCTACCAACGCCAACTTCCCTTAATCGACACTCTCTCCTCCGTATCGATCGCCACCACCTCCTCTCTCGCCTGTTCCAAGGTGACCAATTACGGGTCTCTGCCAATCCAAGCCGATTCCAATCGAACTGCAATGCGCAGTTAATCGCGCGAAACTAGCGGGTTCGTTGGAAAAACGGTAAGGAGCCCAGTTGTGGCGAGTTAGCTCGAATTCCATCGAGGCTCGGCCGTGCGAAGCTTGCCATATAAATCTGGGCTGGGATAGGCGCAAAAAGGCCGACAGCTCGTGGCTGGTATCGCTTTTATCCCATATTGCCTGGCGCGCCGGGATTAATCGGTAGTGATGGGCCTTGACGCTTCTCAAACAGTATATTCTTATAATTAACGCGACAAGGAATCGTGGTATTGCGAGCCACGCTGTATGATTAATTGAGCTATCGAAATGGATCGAACTGTTAACGTTTCGAATCTTTATTCTAGTTGGCGAGAATAACAAAAGATTCTCTTAATTTATATTAATTCTGCATTCTGTATAAAAGAGATAGGATTTAAAGTTTTTTATGATCTATGAAATTGGTATCTCACAATTGATGTCGATAAACATAATGATCAATTTCATTAAGCTATTGGTAGAGCTATTGAAAATTAATTGAGTTTATTATAATAATTTTAAACTTGCTTCGTTGAATTTGTCGAGTGAAATTTTATATTCGATGAAATGATCAATATATGTGCTCTTCGAGTTTGATTGCTATAAATTCATTGGTAGTTTTTACAACAATCTTTAATAAATAAATAAATAATCGGGGAAAGAATTGCTTGAAAATCAGTTGAAAGACTGGTATCACGCCCATCACTACTAATCAGTGCTCGAGTCACGTGCCTGGCTGGTTCTAACCGTGCTAGATCGTACCGGCTTCGTTCTCGGCTCTCTTTTGCCACTTTACCGCTACCGATACTCGGTAGCTCGTGATTTCTTGCCACTTTCTTAACGAATATCGCCAAACGAGACCAGACGAGTGACGTATCGAAGTGTGACTCATACGAGACTTGCACTCGAGTCTTGCACCTGAACCGATCTATCGTTTTTTTTTTTTTTTTTTTTTTTGAGATCGTTGCTCCTGAATGTCAGAAGAATGTGTGAATTTTCTGTTTAAGTGAGTGGACGTGAGATGAATTTCTCTTTTCTATTTTTAAATATAGAATTAATAAGTCTTAATCGAAATTTTTGTATATCAACTTTCTTATTTGTTTTGACTTTTAGAATCGACTCTCTAAATCTGTAATTTATATTAACATATCCTGTATATAAATTCAATAGAATCGTCAATCATTTGAAAGATTCTATTAAATTGTATATATATATATATATATAATTAGTATCCATACAAATAAAACTTCATTTATACGAACTTAAAGAATAAAACAGTTTATATAATTATATAGGTTCATATATCAGGAAACCATCAATTATCTCCATTAATTTTAACTTCTTATTCAAATAAATAGATTCTATTATAAATTTAATTTTCAAATTACTCGTAGCATATTATTCTATCGCATATCTATTTCCACAATAAATCTCAAATAATATAGCTTAACTTAATTGTTCGATTAACGAGAATTTCCCTCACGTAAATAAAATTCTACTTATTGCATCGCCATATGAAAGAGTGTTCAATACTGATCGTCGATCACCCAACCGATCATCATTCTCGCGGCTCTCTTCTCACCGTGCAAACCATTATTCGATCAGGTTTCCGATCGAGAAGCTTTCGCTTCATGAAATAAACAGTGTGTCCAGACCGGTGGCCTTTCAACGATCGTAATAGCGTCTCGATAGATGAACGTCACAGGGAAACCAGTTTACGCGGGCACAATCGGTGGTGGAACGCACGCGCGCTCTGTTCCCTCTCCTCCCCTCCACCCATATCGCGCATGCGTGGTTCGCCGTACCTGACACGCCGAGAGTAGTTTATACACACATATGTATATATACTTACACGACGGCACACGTGACACGCGTGCGTACACGGCCGCTTACACCGGTCGAGCACGTGTACGCTGGTATTTATACGGCGCTCTCTCGGGGCCGTGGGAATGAAGCGGGTACCGCGACCGTTCTGGCACGAGCGCCGCGACGAGCGTGGACTCGCGCGAAAGCGGCAGGGACACAACCGATTAACCGTTCCACCGATCCGAGTGGAAATACATACCGATGTATATAGCGCGACACGTGCTTTTCCTTTGAACGTAAATCGCCTGGAGGAATGATGCTTGAGAAAGCGTGTGGAGTAGGTACTTTGGTAGATGAAAGAATATTTTTCTCGTCGTGTTGATTTTCGTTCTTGTTGTGGAGGGAGAGATAAAAAGAGTTTGATGGAGAACTGTAACTTTTTTTCGTTGTTTTGTAATTAATTTATTGGTAGAATAGAAGTTCCTTTTTGATTTAAAAATATTCTATTGAAGTAATTTAAAATCTTGATTTTAGTAAAATAAGAAAGTTATCTTTGAGCAAGACAATTCGTTTGTCTATACTTTGAAAAAAGGGAATATTGAATAAAAAGAATCATAAGACATTTAAAAAATCAATAGTATAATATTTAAAAAATATTACAATTGTTTATTTATAAAGTAACACAGTGATAAAAGCAAACTTGTGAAACTTAATAAATCGCCTAATAAATCCGCATTAATGTCACACGAATGCATCGATTTCACGAATTTATGAGACAGGTGATCAGCAGGAAAAAAAAATATTCAAAAATACACATAGAAATCAAATTTATATCGAGACTCGTAATAATCCAATTTTGTCATTTCATAACGGGCTTTTAATTTCGATTTCCTTACAGAATAATATCGTGTCTTTTGGCCATTTCATATCCGAAGAAAACACTTTTACAATTGATCCGATATTATTCGATCACAGTGCATTATTTTTGCAATGTTTCTTTTTTGCAATCGTGTACTCAACGTATTTTCCCCGCATCAATTTTCGTACCGTTTTATTAAAAGACCGACAATTTAACCGTGTTTTCTATATGACATGGGAAGAATCATCATCTGCATTCGCAGAGGAAAAGAAAGTTCAATTTTTATAATTCGTGCTTCGACTTCGTGCCACATCGTGTCTTGTACATATTTTTGAAACGGCCATGTTATTTATTACGATGCCCCGCAATGGGAATAACGTGTAAAGTAATGATGGTTGTCGATAGAGGAAATCGTGGGGAAAGTATTCAAAGCAACTTTATATTCTGATATATTATTACATGTAAATCTCTTGGTTGTACGTGGTATGTTACATTTAGTGTGTTTACACGGTTTATATCCTTTTGATGCAATAACAATTAACAAATTTACATAAAACACGACATTTGATGATTTAAAAAAGAAATATTTTAAAACTGTTAATTTTTCTTCGATATAAATTAAAATTTATCTTAATAAAATATTTGTGCAATTGCAAATTATGTACGATATTTCGCAAATGCTGTAAAAATTATGCGCAATTATATTACGAAAGAATAACATCTAATTAAATCGTGAAATTGTGATGAATTCCGTTACTGAAATCGAAGAATCGTGAATACGTTAAATTAATAGTATAGGAGAAAATTAATGATTATGATTCACATTTAATATCTCGTTCCCTTAGTTTTATATTAAAAATAAAAATTGTAAATAGCAAGGAATATAAAGGAATTTCCCTTACGTTTCTTTCCTTTCTATTGCGCAATCCACGTTCATGTAGCTATTTTCACGACCACCATGCGAGCGATAATAACTGGTCTCGGACCATAATAACGATCAATACCGAGACCCACGTCAAACAAAAATTTTTCAATTTCAAGAATACCCACCTTTTTACGTCATTATTATTTCCTGTTGGCCCACTGTGCATCTGTCACATTGCCAGATCATTATCAACCCGATTATTGTCGCGACACTTTGAAAATTCCTCCTTCCTGTCCACATGACGCAGCTGCGCCCTTAACGCACGAATATCGAAACAATCAATTTCCACGTTATCCCAAAATTTTTCAACAGCGCGACCGACTTACGCGAGAGAGTCGGTCGCCCGTTTCTTCTTTTTGTCTTCCTTTTTTCCAAAAAGAAAGAAGAAGAAGAAAAAAAGAATATCGACCAACTTTGATCGTTCACGCCGAGCAACTAATTTCGCGCTTTTGGACTCCATATATGTAATCATCTCAATTACTCCAAGAAAGATGTTGTTGCAACACAGAAACTCGATGCTTTTCGATCGATTCATCGCGCTTTCGTTGCTGGATTCGTGTAAAAAAAAAAGGAAAAAGAAAGAAAGAAGAGCGGAGGATCGAACCGCCTCTGATCGATTTCGTCGATGCAATGCTGTAATGAATTAATTTTCGACGATGGAAACGTTGTCGATTAATTCGATCAACGGAGCCTTTATAATTGATACATTTCGCGTCTCTGTCCTGTTTATCCGCGTTAAGTGTGCGCAGGATCTTTCATTATTGGTCGGATTCGTTTTATGAAGATACTTAAGAGAATTGGCACGGACATTTGTGGAATTGTAATGAATGGGAAATTGACGTGGGATGATGAAAAGGAATCGATAGATCGAGGATTTCGATTCCTTGTGCGTGGAGGAATATTTGGATTTATTATAATTTTTCTTCTCGATGAGAGAAATCAGTTTATGCTAATTGAACTTTATTTCTTAATTTTTACTTAAAAATTTTCTTTTTTATCTTTATTTTATATTTTATGAATGGGTGTGGAAAATATTCTTGCTTGAGATATTACCGGATAATTACAGGTGTCGCTTTCGTAAATTAATGAGAAATAATAAAAATGAAATATTTATGAAAAAAATTAATTTTTGAGGGAAATGTTAAAAGGAGAAATTACAATATTTGTATACTCAATATTTATATCGACTTCTTAAATTTCAGTGAAAAAATATCGATTTAATCGTGTTCATTAAAAAAAATTATAAAATATCAAATATTTGTTATAAAATCGAAATAAAATAAATTATTTGAAAATTGGTTTTAATGTTAATAAAATCATTTGTTGTATTGTCGTGTTGAATGTCGTAATTATTTTTTTTAAAAATCTTTATCTTCAATTTTCAACTCTTATTAATTTCTATCATATCAAGTGTAATGTATAATTTCTTTTTTTGTTCACGCGCGCTTTCATTGATATACCATACAATTTACCAAAAATTTTCTCGAGAAGTTTGAAAGTAAATTATATAGTTGTATGTAGTTCAAATGTGTTCGAAAGATTCGTAAAAAAAATAAGTGACAAAATTTTTAATTTAAGAATATTGTAGAAAATTACAAAGTGCAAGGTAAAAAAATTTGTGTGCTTTCGTACATTAATAAAAATTGGAGAAATTAATGTATCTTGTTTTTAAAAAAGTATAATGTTTTCCCACAGAGCCTCTTATAATTTTTTAATAAAAAAAAATTAAACGTGAAAGTATATATTTATTACATATTGCTTTATATTTATATTTTGTCAAAACAAAATACTTTTTCTTTATAATAAAATATATTTTAAATTAGTTTTCTGATTTTCTATTTGTTATTATTTACATTTTTTATTAAATTATATATTTTCATTGAAAAATAGGAGATTATAATGCAAGATTGTACGGATATAAATTATTTTAGGGAGCATTTTTTTCAAGCAAGTATTCTGATCCTACTATACTATACTGCAGGATAGTACGAAGGGTTGCCTACACTTTGGGATAGGCAATTGGCTAGGATTCTACTTAACCATCTTTTTTAATTTTTTAATTTTTTCAAAATTTTTTTCATATCCTATATCGATACACTATTAATTCTATATTTTAAATTACATATTATCATTTTCAATAATTTTTAAAATTATATCCTATATTTGATATAATACTTTAATTTTTCCAATGTCTTAATAAATTATATCCAAAAAAAAAAGAAGAAAAAAATGAAGAATATAAATAGAAAATAAATTGCAATAACACTGCACAATTAACTTAGATATTTTTATTTATGTAATAATAAAGCTCTCTAATGAGAATACCTATCTCTATATCCAAAATCTCAACAATGCTTATGATACCATAAATAATCTGTCTTTAAAATCAATTTTATTCATCCAAAGAAAATTTAAAAATAAAAAATAAAAGATCGAAAAATTTTCTTTCAAGTATCCCCGTATGTTAATTGATATTCAACGATATTCTACGGTTTAATCCAACATTTGCGCTTTCATCCCTTCGAAAAGGGATGGACATTCAACATTCACTCGGTGATTCGCGGTCTACTCATCGTTAAACAAACGTAAAATTGGGTTAACCCTATCGGTGAACCATTCTCGAATTATGCACCCCTGTCATTATTGTATTACTGTCCTGATACATGAGCATCGAGCATGCCGTGATCTTTTGTTATTTTTGGGGGATCGACAACCCCCAACTGGTCACGGAAAATCATGTGAATTCACGCACCCCATCCAACGTGACGGACATGTGCTTGTCACATATGGGCAACACGTGTGCCTATTTTCAATAAACCTTTGTCTAATTGTCCGTGAAAAATGTATTTTGCATTTTTATTTTATGGTAAATTTTTGTTTATTTATCTATTTATTCATTCATTTATTTATTTTTTTTAATTCTTCAAGCCTTAAATCGTTATTTCCATATTGATATCCTCGTTATCCTGGATATTATTTGAATTAAGAAAAAAAAATATCGACACCTCGTTAATTATTCGCTAATTTAATCAAAGAAAAAACCCTCTGCAAGAAACAATTACGTGACAAAAATTTTGTCAATATTCAAACATATTAAATATTCAACGCGATAAGTCTTGAAAATATAAAAACTTGATCAATATCTTCATCGTTATATAAGAAACCTGTTCTACTTGATACGAGCAATCACAGGTGTGTACATTGATTAACCGTGTAAAAAAGAATAATTGAATGAAAGTATACGGGAAGATAGATAGCTTTCTTAATTATCTTGAAAAAGAAAAGAGAATATGTAAGAATCTGATTATACAAATTTTCTTCCCTCGTTTCTATAATTACAAATAACTATTAGCTTAATAATTTTTTTCGAATTATAAAGAGTTTTAGAAAATCGTTCTTATTTATTTTCCCTCCCTCTTCAGTTTTCAATAATTTCGGAAGAAAAATCTTTGTCGAAAATCTCTATACAGCCTCATAATATTTTCGGTCAAATTTTTGCCCGCCAAGAATTCAAAATTCCTCAAAGATTTCTCGAATCTTTTCTCTCCAGGACGAAGGGCTGAAAAGACCCCCGAGGCTTTCTTTAAACCAGTTTCAGGTATGAATGGACCCTTTTCAAACAGTGAACCTTTGTTCGAAAATATTTTACAAAGGGCTAACCATTTTCAAAGATCGCAGGTGAATTCGAATTTTCTCTAAAGGTTTTTTTCATCCAGTATCTTTTTGGAAGAATATTCGAACTAGTTTATAAGAATATTTTTGTTTTTTTTTTTTTTCATTTTTGTAAATAGAACGCTAAGAAAGCTTATAGATAATTAACAACTTAATAACTAATTTGAAAGGGTTAATGAATGCAATTATACGTTTACAATTATATTTATTATTATATTCTTAATCAATTGGAAGACAGTAGTAGGAAGTTTCGTCAATACGACGGTGTTAAAGCCAATATCACAAAGTATACATTACAATTAATCTAAAGTAGGTACAAATATCACAATTGCGATCAACTTTCTATATTGTCGCGGTAATCGTTCAGAAAAAAAAAAACAAAGGCTCAAAAAAATAGAATAATCTCTCCAACTGATCATCGAATCAAAGAGAGCGCAATTCCTCAATTTTCTCAGTGAAAGATCAGTTGGAAAACTAACAATCTATTTATCACAGTTTCGATATTATCTTATCTAAAGTCGCAGTCTCTGATAGAACGAACCCCTTCGAGGGAACCCCTTTCATGCTTCTTCTCCACCTTCTTCTCCCAAGATATCACCCAAAGTTCCCTCTATTCCTCGTTGAATCTTCATATTCGGCGAGGCACAAGGAGGAATTCTTCTTCTTCGTCGTCAAAATCGATCTTCGACAAGATCGAGATTTTATTTTTCTCCATCATTGAGGTAGATGTGAGGTGTACACCAGAGATGATCTCGTCCTCCTCTTCACGCAACCTGCATCTCAGGTGTCTGATGCTGCGAGAAGGCGCGCTCCTTGTAGCACAGATCACTGTCGGTCATGCTCAGGGTCGTCCAGTAGAAGTCCCCTGCGTGGGTGTGCGCGAAATGTACGGGCACGTAGCACTGGCCAGGAACAACGGGTACAACTGTCATCTGGCCGTCCAAGCAGACAGTGATAGCGGCCCCCTCCTCGGCATCTTGAAGCTCGGCCAACAATCTCCTCTCCAACGCCTCGTTGGCATTGTTCTGATTGTCAACCTCCTCGGTGAAGATCTCAACCTGCGGCATCGCCTTCTGTCCCTTCCCTCCGACCTTCCCTCTGCTCGTCCTCTTCTTCAACAGCCTCAGAATCGGTCTCAACACGCTCCTCACCCGTTTCGGGGTCGTGGCACCTTTGCCCGACATCTTCAGATTGTACAGATTATCGTTCAGCTCGTTCTCGTAATCGAACACGTGGCTCATAGTGGCGGCGGCCATCTTTGCTCTGCTCCTTGTCTCGTGCGAGGAAGACACTCGGTTGAACCGGTTTTAAATACGATCTTTCTCTTTCCCTTTCTCTCTCTCTCTCTTTCTCTCTCCTTTCCACGATCCGATGTTCACTGGAACTCGCGGCAAAACTCGAACTCTTCTTCTTCTTTCTTTTTTTGAAAAAGCGTGTGTATTTTATGTATACGTAAGCTGATTCGAGACTCGAAGAAGACTCGAAAAAAGCGTGTGTGCTTTCTGAGTTGGTTTGGAACGAAACGCTAGTGAGCGAATGATGCCTTAGACGAGCAACCCCGGACCTTATATAGGCCCAGGCGAGCAGGACGGGGTGACAGAGTGGGGAGGGCAGGTGCACTCTGGCTGTGGGAACTTGGAGAATTCGGAGCTTCCCACGTCAGGGTCCACGCCGACCATCTGCCGCTCTTCTCCCTCCTCTGACACCCTCCCCGACGCTAATCCAACCTTACCACCCCGACCTGTGCGCTCTTGGCCTCTTCACCCCCGCGGCCACCCCCTCGTGCACGGTGGATCCTTCCTCTCCGGTTTCTCCAGATAGAAAACCGCCAGGGTTCTTCTTTTCGAAACCCCTTTTTGAAACGTGATGAACGCGATCAAAAGGGTGGATATTTTTTTCGCCCGATCTCGAAGGGAGACCTGTTGGAAGGACAGGTCGAAGGAGAGGAGAGTTCGAACGTCCCTCTGGGGGAGATGTTTCCTGGGATCGATGAAAACGATTCGTTTAGACGATTTTGTTTAACGGGTTATCGAATTTTAAGTGACACTTTTCGGAATGGAGTTTCAATTTGCATTTCGAGATTGCAATTAGGGAGGGAAGTACGAAGAAATTTTTTGGTGCAATGTTGTTAAAGGAGAACGAAAGGGATGATAAGATGATAAGGATAAGACTATTCGTGGATTTAATTACAGTAATGATGAATGTATACCTTTGTCTTTTCGTATCAATGTGTTTAGAATTGATTTCTCTCTTAAGATTTATGTCATGATTAGAAAGGTGACTCGATTTTTGAATTATTTTCTTACTTATTCGAGTTTTTACGTCGATTTTTGGATGGATATCGTTTTATAAATTGTACTAAGTACAAATTCTATATCCAAAAAAATTGACTTTAAACTTTTATCCTTAAAATTTCCAACCTTTACCTTCCAACATCTAATTATCATAAATCTTAACACGCTATATTCATAAATCGTTTCTTCTTTTATTTTAAATTTCCTTTCAACATTTTAAAATTATCCACTTACAACTTATATCCCAAGCTTATATGCAACGTATCAATAACGTTTTATAACCAAGTATTCTCGCTAAGGGAAAGAGCATCCTCGTTAAATCATCCCCCCAAAAATTATCAATTTCCTACGATATATGCACAGGTATTTCATTTTTACACGAACATTTATATAGTTTCTTGTGGACGGATTAATTTGTCCAATTAGGCGCAATATTCGATGCGAAGAAGGAGGAAGCCGGTCGTGGCCCCTCCGACCACTTTAAATCAACAAGTTGGCTTAGGGGGCTGTAAGTTATAGTGATTAACGCGCGGCAATAATGTTAGCCAGCTTCCTCCATTACCCCAGTACGCTCGAGAGATTTAGGGTCCTCGAGATGTGGCACCTCTCACAACCGTTAACTACGCCTTGGATCCGATTTTTTTCCCCCCTCGAGGAGCCCTGTCCGCGTCCCTGCGGGGAATCGTACACCCTCGCGCACGAGGCTTGTGTGTTGTGAGAGTAAAAAAAGTGAGTTTTCTTTTTTTGCTTATTTTTTTTCCCCAAGGAAAGTTTCTTTTTTTAAGGCGCGATCCTTATTACCTATTTCATCGCTTCTCCCCTCTGTGTACGTGGAATTAACAAGTTTTTATGAAGGGGAGTTTTTTGAAAGACCTGTTCCTTGGGTTTGGGATCAGGTGGATTTTTTCCCCGATCAACCTGTTTTTAATCTACCTGTTTTCACTTTGAAAACAGTATCGATTAATCGCAAGTAACTTTTTTAAGAATCAAAAGTTTGAAAAGCTATTATAACAGTAATAATGTAGATGTGTTAGCGATTTGCTTTTTTATTTTACAATTCTTTTCTCCAAGATTCAATTAATTTTTCAATTAAACATAGAATACATAGGAATTAACAAGATATAAATAATTAATTATATTGTTGGAAATTATAACTAAATTAATAATTCTGAGACATTAGGAATTATTTTCATGATCAAGAGGCTTCTCAATTATTGTCATTAAAAAATATGGTGTATATTTTGAAAATCTGGCATTACGGTACATGCCAAACGATTCTCCCTCTCGAACGAACTAGTCGAGGGGTTCTCGAAGGTCGTCCTGGTAATTCCCTAAAGGCCCCACCGCCTCTTCGCGGGGTACCTACCGTCTGCCCTCGTCCTAAGGACAGGTACATCGAGGGTATTTGTTTTCACTTTGCGCTTTCGAGCCACATTCCAAGGCAGGTGGGGCAAGCGTGTTCGTCAAATCTACGGGGAGAATACTATACCTGCGGCAGGAAATGATTTTACTTTTATGAAGACACTGGGTGATCCTCTTCTCCGCTGCGTTCTTGAAGTAAGTTTGTTGTTTTGTTCATTCGTCTCGATAAATTTTTATATATGCTTGTATATATAATATGAACGTTTGAGGAAAGCAACTGAGTAAGTTTTTTAAGTAAGTTATGTATTACGTGTAATTTCGAGATGTTTTCGTACGTGTTGTCTCTGAGTTAGTTAGAAAATCGCATGAATTCCAAGTATTATAGTATTCTTTTTATATTTTATTAATTCATTATTGCATGTATTTTATTTTTAATATTACTGATTACGTGAATTGCAGTTGTTTATTATTAGATAGATTTTATTTAAAATTATATTGATTTTTGTTAAAACTAGATTTTAAATGCGAAGGAATATATGGTAAAAATTATGTGTAGGTACATATAGTAAAATGTATCAAAAATTACGAATATTGCAATATTTTTTAGTTAATAGTAGCTACAGATTAATTTATAGTTTATTCTCATTGCCAAATTAATCGAATCTTATCCATTAAAATTTTGATTGTAATTTTAAAATTCAAAATTTAAATATAATTTACTATCTATATATACTATCAATTATAAAAAATTTAATTTCCTTTATAATTATAATGTAATATTATAATTCAATTTATGAACCAAAAAAAAACCCTACAAACTGACGTCTAGTAATATCTCTCTATAGCATAGTTTGCTACGTTGTTAATTTTATTTTATTTTAATATCGATATAATCGAATGTTACACTTAATTCCCAGAAACTATCCTCATTAACCACATATTATCTATCCAACATCTTCGAAACGTTGATCAGATCTAATGGTCCTAACGCGTTTCCCTTAATTTTAAAATTTTTTTTCCAATTTAATAAAATTGAGGAAACGGCTAATTTTTCCTCATAAACGGAAACCTGTCTCACAGATACGTATCCTCTCTTCGTTTCATTTACGACTGAGAATTTAAAATGCTAGATGTCAACTTGCATCCGTCTGACGACTTCGTGTCCTTGAAAGAAAAAGAAAAAAAAAAGATCGAGTCTTCGTCCTCGTTATTCCTCAGGATGTGAGTTTATAACCGGTTCCTAATTCTAATCGATTCGAGGCCACCCCCTTTCACTCTGATTTAAAATCGTCAATCTAATTACGTGTGCAAGATTCTGTGCATGTATGTTTTTATTTCCTGTGTTGTGGAAAGAAAAAAAAAAGAGGGTAATTCGAAGTCGAACTGGTTTCGATAATGTGAATTTTAAGGAATTAATGGACATTTCAGTTGAAATAAACGGATAAAGAATATTTATTTCTCGAATTTTTATCGAATTATTTGTACGATATATTTATTTATCCTGCTCGATATTACGAAGGTCGGCAATGACAAGTTTTATTAATCGTTTCGCCGATTTTTAATTCTTAATCTCTCCAGCATATTTTTACGTATCATCGAACTGCTTATCTAAAGAAATACTCGAAATGAGCATTGTTTAAACATAGACTATATAATTCTATTCGGTTTGATAAATTAATCATTAACACATTCTTTCGAATAAAATATATCCCAAACTTTATGTTATATCCTTTTAAAAAAAAATAATAACTATTCTTTGTTTATTTTTTTTCCTTTAATCGTCACTTTTTGCAACGATCCCTGTCTCGTTTCGCAAAGTGTCAAGGATAATTTTTTTTTCAAAAAAGAAAAAGAAAGCGACAGAACTCGTGACGAATGTTGTTCCGTTCTAAGACGGTTCCAATCGGCCGAAAGATATTAGATTATGCAAATACCCATGGCAGGATCAGATAGAACGTTGGTTTCTGACGTAGCTGGTGGCATTAGAGGAGCGAGGTGACACGATCTTGATTAAAACGCCATCCGCAGAACGGAATACCGATTCTATCTATCCACGCACGTTTTCGCGGACATTTTAAATAATAAGCTTGAAACGGTCGAGGCATCGTTGGCTGCTAGCTTAAGGGAAGAAATGGCGGAGAGATTAGTTCAGTTCGTTTCTCTGATTGCTCTGTCGCTTCGGGTTGAAGACGGGTTTTTCTGGTTTATTAGCCGATCTAATTTTTCCTTAGAGACGTGCTTGTCAACGTGCGAATTTAAAGGTTCGAGGAATGTAAGGGATTATCATGTAATTCGTTATCATTGTTTGATAAATTTTATAGGATTTAAAAGAAAAAAATTCCATTCATTTCGTTCGACGAGTATTTCAACTCGAGCAAATTCCTTCCTCTCGATTTAATTTTCTTCGTCATAATCGTTCAACCTTCAAATTAATCCTCAAAAATATTCCAAAACGTTAATTTTTCCATCAAATTCCTTCGTTCTAACTTAACTCGACCGCAATTTTAATTTTACCGGACAGAAATCGATTCAAGGACAAAGATAAGTAACTTTCACCTCCGCCAAATTCTTTCATCAATAATTCACCGCTTTCAAATCAATACCCATCCTTAAAAATACTTGGAAGCATCGATTTCTCCTCGATTCCCTTCTCTTCTTCTATTCCAACTCTGTTCATTATCACGGTAACCGTGAGGATCCGGCTGTGTTACGTAATCCCGTCCAGTATCAACATCCTGCTCTCTCATCTTGAGGATGATCTTGGTCGAGGGGCCCAAGGTGGGCCGATATCGCGCCTTTTCACGGCTTTTTCATTAGCATATAAATAATGGCCGAGGAAAGGGGAGATGAGTGGTCTTCTCGCGGTCCTCTCGCGTGTAGCACTCCGCTAAGGGGAGAAGAGAAAGGGAGAAAAAGAAGAAGAAGAAGAAGAAGAAGAAGAAGAAGTTGGACACCGTGGATGAAACAGTAGTGGTGACCCCCGGGGCTGCATGCAGCTCGAAACAAGAAGTCCCTTTTCTGACGTCACCGGCAGGTGCACCCAGAAGGCCATCCTTCTCCCCTTGTCGCCTCTTCTCTCTCGTTCCGCCCCTTCTGCCTCTTGTCCCTCTCTCGCGCTCTCGACCGTGTAATCGTACTGATTTCATGATCGAGATACCAGGTTTCCCTCCGTGGATTTGGTTACCTGCTTACATGACGCTCCCCTGTTTACGTGTTTGTTTTACGGTGTAAGGAACGGACCCCACTCTCTGGGGCCCTTCCTCCTCCGTGAACTCCTCCCTGATTTTTGAAATAAAATAATGCCCATACAGAGTCCTTATTAGATTCGTTTTCTTTTTTCTTCTTCTTCTTCTTATTCTTTATTTTAATTTATTAGATTAAGTTAGCTTATTTTTGTTAATATTGTTGATTAAGATTGATCAATTTTGAAATGAAATAATGGTTTTTTTTGTTATCTTAATTATTGTTGTATAAATTTATTTCCTTGTTTTGTTGAATTTTCAATTTTTGAATAAAAATTTTGATACAGTATATTATTTTGTTGGTTTATGTAGATATACATGGATATTCGAATGTTTTTCTTTCTTTCTTTTCTTTTCTGTAATTATTACGAAGTATTGCTTTTCATTTATAATGTTTAATGATAGAGTATAAAATAAAAATTTTATAAAATAATTATTAACTGTATTATTAACGATGGAATAATTATTACAATGCATTATACTATATTATAATAACGACATGAAACGAATGAAAATTACGATGAAAGGAGGCACGAAAAAAATTGGCCAAGGCCGCTACCAACCCTTTAAACTCATACTGATCGAATCTCTCGAGGGTATACCTATATCCATTGTGATCAGAAAGGATACAATTACCTTTTGTAATAAACGAGAAAAATATAAAAGGTAGCTTGTTGAGTACGTGGTTGAAATCTCTTTGTTCTGTTTAAAAAATTAAATCTCATAAGGTATACGAAGTTTAAAATGTTTTGTGTCTTCTATTGAAATCTTGTTTTATTTCTTCTGAAATAAATATAAAATAACAACTGATTGGAGATATATTATTCTTAGACAGGAAAATCCTTGCTGGGATCATTTTGATAATCGACTATATATTGATCTAAAAGAAGTTAGATGGTATTTTAATAGGTTCATTAAATTTCGATGACTTTGTACTTTTGTATTTTTACAGCGAGAGAAAGAGAGAGAGAGAGAAAGAGAAAGAAAGAGGAATCAAATGTGGTACAAGTTCGTTTTCTTTTTCTTTCAAAAACAAAGAGTAAGACTCGTGATAAATCAAGTCGTGGTTCAAATTTACGAATGACCTACTATTTTCGATTATTTCGATCGACAATCGAAATTGAAATATTTCTTCTTAAAAAAAAAAAAGAAAAAGAAAAAGAATCGAATCAAAATCAAACGTCTATACTCCATTCGAAATATTTCTCTTTCTAAATTAATTCCTAATTTCTTGAAAATAATATATCTGGCAAAAATATAACAACCGAAAGGGATCGAATCGGGATTAAACGGGTCCATTTCGACCTATAAAAGGGTTAGAAGCCGGAGGAAATCCAGGCGTTGAAGTCTCCATCCTTCTAATCGGGGACATTTGTGAACCGATTCGACAAAGCACCGCCCTAATGGCCGAAACTCGACCGAAAAGGATGCGGCGCCCTTTTAAAAAAATATTTAATAAGCAGGAAAAAAGCGTAATACGGCCGAGAGCTACTATAAATTCACCCTGTTACCCAGAGGCGAGGGCAGGGAGGGTAAGGGAGAGAGAAGATAAAATTCCAATTACGAAGATCTCTATCTCGAGGAGGCCGTAGTCTACCTGGCCCAAAAACGATTACCAGCGTCGTAGAAGCGAGAAACAAAAAAGAAATACGGTAGTCCGTATTACGGGTTATTTTTCGCCTGCGGCGAAACGGGAGACCATTTTTTGTCTATCCTTTCGGTCATCGGTCTTCTTTCTCCGGTTTTTTTCCTGCTCCTTCCTCTCACCGATACGATATTACGACGAATTTTATGATCGATACGATGTACTGCTCGTTCTTTTTCTTTCTTTCTTTCTTTTTTATTTTTTTATTTTTTTTCTAGCGATTCGAAGTTGTTACACTGGTTGAATCGTGTTCTGTGTTTTATAATAGCTGAATATTATTCTCCTCTATTCAGAGTTTTTTCTTTCTTTCTTTTTTCTTTTTAAGTTTAAAAATGATTGAATTTGAATTTGTGATATGTATATGGATTTCTTAATGTTATTTTATCATTACATCACAATTAGAATTTTTAATGAAATTTTCTAATAAATTTTGTTTACAGGTTCACCGTAGGTGTGTGACAAGCAGTAGGGACATTCAACTTTCTTCGAACACGTGCACCAATGGGTGAGTAATATTTTTTTCTAAATACCTGATAATAAAACTATAATTTCTAGAAACTATATATAATAATATTTTTAAGTTGAATCGAATATATCCAAGGAAATGCAAGGAATTATCGGAAATGATAATTATTAACATAGAGAATTGATATTTAAATTATGACTATGCACGAATCTTAGAAATATCAAAAAATTTCCAAACGTATCGATAAAGATCGACACCCACAATTTCTCTCTCTTCACGCCGTTATCCAAATCCTTCCAATCATCCTGGCCAACTTAAAAATCCTTTGTCCCCTTCTATATACCGGAATTTCCAGCATATAATAATAACAGATTCACGGACCCTTTCCATCCCTTTGAAGCGTACCATCAATCCAAAAAAAGAATGGGGATGCAATATTATTCAAAATCACGAAAATCTCCGATGGAATTTCCTTATTTTCTCCTCTATTCAACCCCCGTAGATGCATATCTTACGATGGATTCAATGGGTCCACCGTACGGGGTTAACCGTTGTTTGCTCGCCCTCTCTTCTTCCCCACCCCCGCCTACCCTTCCTTATGGATCCAGGTAAAAAGGGTCAAACCTTTTCGACAAAGGAGCACACGTGCAACTATACGTGTGGATACCTCTCTATTGGATAGCGAAGGGGAGAAGAAACGGGGTAGAAAGAAGAATTTTTCTGTGTTCCCTGCGTCTTCTTCAAGGGGTTGCTCCTCTTTCGTATGGAAAGACACGGTGAAACGCGACCAATCGGTTCTTCCACTGTTCGCGGCACAAGAAAATACGATTTTTTCGCAGCTGTCGTGGACATGGCATGTGCAGTGGTAGCCTTTCTTTCGCTTCGTTTTTGGAAAGGACCAGGTGTGATTATATGTAAAAGTGTTTGGGACGATTGATTTTTCTTTCTTTCTTTTAGGAATTTTCGCGTTGTTTCGTATTATTAATTTTCTTCTTCTCTTTCTTTGAAGGCTTTTTCGCGGTGCACTTGTTGCAGTTGAACTTGTGGTTGGAACGGTTTCTTTTGTGGCTTGGCTAACCCTTTCACAGGTGAACCTTTTCCCTGGCTATTGTTATCCAGCTTCCGTTAACCCTTTTGGTACATGGCCAGGTAGGAAAGATTGGAAATTTGGGTTAGGAGATTGGTTTGGCCAGGTTAATGTTATTAACGGGATGAGAGATGTAATATTACGTTTCGCTTCGATATCTTTTTTTTCTCTTTTTAATTTTTCTGTTCTGTGAATTTCTTCATTCTATTAATTTCTCGGTAACTACTACATATATATATATATATATATAAAATTAGAATATATAAATTCATCTTCCATCTATTACAATTCTTGAAATATTTAATTTCACTGTTTTATCTTCGTTCTACGTGTGCTTAATAAATAAATAAAAGAGAAAAAGAAGGAAAAATTATAATTTCACTTTGCACCACAAACGAAATAACCCCTGCGCAAGTTCGAACACGTTTCTTTAGCAGCCGTCTGAATGCGGAAGATCGTGCAAAAGGGAAAAGGCCCCGTTTCGAATCGACCTGCTTTTCATCATGCGCAGGTAACGCGCACAATTCACTTTTTAACTGCCCCCTGCTCCCAGAGAAACGTGTTCGAACTTGCTGCTCTCCGTTTCAGGAATAATAAAAAAAAAAAAAAAAGGAACGACTGTTTAACTTCCGAGATAGTATCCAAACCGTCTCACCCACTAACCCAGTTTGCCGTTTACCCTTTTACCAGCTGCGCTGATTCAGGGTGGATTACATTATCGACGATTCGTTTACACACGTTTTACGATGGTAGATAAAAGAAAAAAAAAAAAAGAAAGCAAGAAAGGGGAATCGCGACGAATGAATTATTACGTATGTATTTCGTAGTAAATGACGTTTTTTTAATGGGTTTTCTTTTATGCTCGACGATTGAATTGATGAAGTGTTACGTTTATGTTAATTCTCGACGTTTTACGACCCAAAGCTTCGGGTTTTTTGGCGTTTTATTGAGTAGGAAAGGAGATACTTATATCGTGTACAGGTGTTTGATATATACTCGTGCATATTTACGTTTTATGACGATTTCGGTTGGGATTTATTGAGCATGAGGGAAAATGGCACGTATCGTAACCCAAATTGCGAGTTTTATAGGTTTGTCAGATACGAAATAATGATGAGCGCAACTTGTCGAGATCCAGTCGAGATAATATTTCGTATATATGATTTGTAAATTTGTATTGATGTTGTAAATGAATTACTTGAAATAGAAATTGGATTTTTGGATATTGAATATTTCTTAATACGAGTCCATGAGTTGTGCACAATAATCCATGTCATATTTGAAAAATTTGATATAATGAGCATGTGCAGTGAAAAAATTAATAGAAAAAGAGACGGCTTCTTTTCTATTTCTCGAACGAGAAGAAAGAGATCTGTGAAAAGAATCTTGGAAAAACGGGCAAGTTGAGACACGTTTATCTATTATGCGCATTGAAAATCTACTTTTCGCGCTGAATTACGTAAAGTCCGGGCATTCGGAAGAAAGAACTGGGAGCAGCTGTCTTCTGGTGCAGGTTTGAACCTGCACAAACTTGCATCGACCTGCATCAACCTGCATCGACGATTCTGTCTCTCTTTTTTTCGATGCAACGAGTGTATCAAGAATGTATGTTATGATTAAACAAAAAGTTAATATGCAAAATTATTCTTTAATCGTATTAATCGTATTAATCGATCCAATAAATAAACACATATTTTTTTTCACATATTTTAAATTTTATCAATTAAAGTGAAAAAAGAAACAATGCACGCATTGATAGAATTATATCTAACCACAAATATAATTTTATAAATCGATATTGTCAATTTTTTTTAATTTAAAACGTATTTCTTTCACTAAAATTAATAAAATTTCGATCAATACGTTATAATTAATTCCTCTTCACAAAATTGCAGTTAATTATTCAATAAGTGAATAATAAACATATTTCTTTTTACTAAAGAGTTAAAATAAATTAAAAAAAAGAATTTTCTCTTTTTCTTGAAAAAATTTGTTCCAAGAGATTCTACTATATATCTTTTATTCATCAGACATCACGAATTATTTACAAGAATTCTCATTTCTAGAGTGTTCGAAAAAGCGTTTAACATTTCCTTAAGAATTTTCTCGACAAAACCAGTCACGTTTTCTTCGACTAAATACATAAAGGTCCATTTTTCGCGGTGGATTACGCCAGACCAAGGCGTCCAAAGATAGCATTTCCAATCGATCTGCTTCTCTCAAAAACGTAACTTCAGACCCCGCAACGTTCAATTCGCCACGAGACAGTTACAGAATGAAACGAGGAGCGTCGAAACTGGACGCACGAAATGGGTTGTCGTCCTGGAAAATCTTTTGCCACCCGAGGAAAGGATCTTGCCGGATGCGAGGATTTCACAGACCTGCCACGATGATTCAATAGCAAATCCAACGTGGGCGAGCGAAGGAATCTCGTGAAAAAAAAAAGGAAAAAAAAAGAAAAAGGTTTTCAAAAGGTTTTCTAACTCGCTCGCTTGATGCAACGACACGTATCGATGAATGGCAAATCGTCAATGCAACGGGTGAAACGTTTAGATAATTGTTAACGATTGATTATTCCTGACAGATTTCGGGCGATAGTTTGCTTGGATTGAAGAAGAATTATTTTTATATACTTGAATTGAAATTTTTATAAGGTTACTCTACTATTTATTTTAGTCAAGTTGAATGATATATTCTGATTAACCTGGATAGATTATTTCTCTCTGGAATGTTGGAATATAAATTACAATTATGCCAATTCTTATCTTGAAATGAATATTATACCATTTCTAATTTTTCAATACGAATTATAATAATGACGATACAATATTTCTTTTTTTGATAATTAATTTCAAACATTCCACCTCTTTTATCGATCCAAACTCTTGGTATCAAAACCACTCACGCGAAAGTCAACATAAACTCATCCACCATAATCAAAAAGCACACGGAAATCTAAAAATCCTAATATCAAACATTGCTCTGTACACGAAATCAAGAGTCTCGACAAACTCTCTTCCCTCTCTCCTCCACCCTCTCCAACATAAATTGAAAAAGGAGTGGAGAAAAAGAAGAAAGACTCACGAAGGAAAAATTCAGTCGTGGAGGATCCGTTTCCATTTTACGATTTTTCTCTATTATATCCTCCTAAACAGGTCTCGCGAGTCTTGCACCTATGTAAACACCGAGGGCAAAACGGAACTCCCTGCAAAGGATCCATCGATCCATCGAGATTCATTGGCAGAATAGAAGAGGAAGAAAAAAAAAAAAGGAAAGGGGGTGGATTGTGAAAGAGACGAATGAAAAACGCAGAAAGCAGACAGAGGGTGGTGGATGCATTGAAGGTCGTAGAACCGTGAATCTGGCTCCGGGGCACGGAGATCCATTCTTAAAGGATTATCGTTATAAATTATACATTTCCCGTGTTGGACGCCCGGTGCATCCTGGCTGCCATTTTGTCGGATGACCGGTAGCAGCTTAGAGATTTCTATCGTTGGATTAACGCGGACCGTGTCATCGTGGTATCCTGTCTATTCGATTTCGTCCATGATGGAGAGAAAGACCTCGCGATCGACCCTTTTGGACGTACTCTCTTTTTTCTTTTTTTTTCTTTTTTTGGAATGGCGACTATTCTATTCTTCCGTGCTCTCGTGACCGGTCGATGGGGTGGACTCGAGGGGGTGAAACACGATCCCATGGCCGGCTGTTACTGAATTTTTTTTTTGGAGGTTTTGAGAAAGGTTTTAGGGAAGCTTTTGAAGTTTCCTTTTTTTTTTTTCTTTGAAGAGTTTTGACTGGAGTGGACGCGAGAGATGGTTAGCTTTAACGCTTGGAATTATTCGAAATTATTCGTAAGTTTCTTTTTCTTTTTTTTTAAAATTTGATCCTTGTATTAGGTGGTTATATTAAAAAACTTTCGACAATTGATTTCAAAAAAAAAAAGATATTCTAGCATCTACTATTACTACGTTCAAAAACTCCCCCTCGTTTATCTCGAAGAATACCCATCGGTATATTTCTCGTTCCTCCCAATTTCAATCGATTCTACGCGGCACTATTTATCCAAAGATAGTATCCAGTAGTATCGGGCCCACAAAACGCCCGACACGTCCCCCATTTCGATTCTCTCGTCGACTTCTTCCCCTTCAACCACCGCCGCCCATCTCCACCTTCCACCTCTCCAGATTCCTCTTTTCCCGATTATGCGAAAGCCAACAGCCGGCCAAGGCCCAATCTTCTTCACGGGCGGAACATTTTCCAATGGGTCTCCATCAAGGTACAATGACTTTTCGCAAGAGGAACGCAGTTTCCGCCAGTATTTTTTCTTTTCTTTTCTTTTTTTTTCCCTCTTTCCCTCCCTTTGGCGGACAAAGTGCAAGCGCCAGAAGAAACTGTTCGAAACGGGGCCCCCTTCTGGGCCCTCCCCCCTGGATCCCTTCTCTCGAAAGAGGGTCCTGTGGGCGGAGCGGTCTGCCGAGAAAAGGAGCTCGTTTCGAGGATCTTCGTGGTTCAAAAGGGCTGAAATCGAACACGTGCAAGGGTGACTCAGAAAGGCGGTCAGAGGAGGGCAGACGAGGGAGGGAGGGAGAGGGTCTTGCGATAGAATGCAACGGAGAAGTAGACAGGGGTCCTTCGTAGATGCTTGGGAGAGATAGACGCTTGTGCACCGTGGTTGCAGTCTTTTGTTTTCCTTCCTTATATTCCTTCGATCCTTCATATTAGGTTCTTTCTTTCTTAAGGCCCATTTACATCGACGGATATTGTAGATCTGTCTAATGTTTAAAAATTTGATAGGAAAGAAAATTGATTTATTATGTATTAGAAACATCATATTAGAATTGGGCAAAACGAATCGAAGATACGGATTTATAATAATCATTTTTCACTTGGAAAAGTATTTACTAAAAGTAGAAAGGTTAGAATTTCACAAAAAAAATTTCTATCTCGAAATAAATATCGCTTCAATGATTCCTCCACGGTAATATTCCTCCACGAATGAACACACTTCCGCCCAAAACACGTTACTTCTTCCGCCACAACTATTTCGAAACCGCTTCATCTCGATACACAATGAAAAAGAACCGTATTCCACGTCCATTAATCCGTTTCATAATACGCGATTATCCGAAAACCGATTTTCCTCGAGATAGCTGTAATAGAACAGCGTTATGTTACCTGCAGGCCGAATTAAACGAGCCGACTGCAAGTTTTCTTTCAAGCGGAAATTCCTTTACTTCCTACCTCCGTAAAGTTTCGACGGAAAGGAAAAAAGAAAAGAAAGAAAGAAAGAAAAAGGAAAAGAAAAAAGGAAAATTGTTGGATAAACGGCGGAAACAGAATTACGCAGGCCTCGAAACTATTGTTGAATTATTCACGGCGAGCAGAAAATGGCTCGTTCGAAGGATCGTGAAAAGCGGAAGTGGAGGATCGAGTGTCCTCGACCGCGTAATTCGTACGTATCGAACTTTGAAAGAGAGTTGCGTGGTTATTGAGAATTTTGCAAATATTTATTCGAATGTTGAATGATTCGTCGTTTTGAATGAAAATAATATCGGATAAAATCTTTCTAATTTAATCTTTTTAGATATATCAATGTATATATTGCTGAAATTTACAGATTAAAAATTGTATAATTGTATAATTAATGCACGTTTCGTAAAATAAAAGAAACATTACAAGTGTTACAAAATTTGAAAAATTAAATATCGACCATCTTTCCAAGAATTCTTTCGAAACAACACGCGAGGAAATTTTTTTTTACGATTCTATATAATGATACAGAGAAGTTTCAAACGTGAGATAAGAAAAAAAACGGTAATACTGATTTTCGAGAAATCCAGAATAATCATTAGCCTAATTTCGAACATGAGAGATCCCTTTGATGGGCCATGTTGTTCCTTTTTTTGTGTTCTCCCTTAAGGATTTATAAAGGCACTTGTTACGTTGCACGTGTTCTAATGGTGAGTTAGATCTGTTACGAAAAGGAAGGGAAAAAAGACAAAAGTTGGCTGTGCTAGAAGTAGGTTAAATTTCTCGAGATTCTAAATGATAGATGATGATGAGTTACAATGGCACAGGATTGGATTCGCTTTCTTCGATTTTAAAACAAAAATTTACCTATACAAATTATCTAAATGTGTACAACTGCTTTTATTAGGAAACACAATTCTACGTAATTAATTATTTTCAATTCTATGATAATCGAAGTAAAAATTAAATACTACTTAATTAAATACAATTACGTATACAAATATCAACTCGTGCCACTCTAATCTTCTCGAAAAATATCACGGTAGCTCCATGAATAACACAACTTCGAAAAGAGAGAATCCACTGGAGAATCCAGTGCTGGACAATGAGGAAAGCGGCGACTGATCTGTCGTCACGGAATATTAAGGGCGGCGTTCGTTCACGAAAGAGAGGCAATCCCTCTTTCACAAAAGTGCCGCCTCTAAATGGCGGAGACGCAAGAAGCAAATACAAGTTTCGAGTCGAAAAGAAGCAAGAAAAAGAAGAAGACGGAAGAGGTGTCGTGTAGGGAAGAAAGGCTCGAAAAATCGGCCGATTTCAAAAGGTGAAATGGGGACTGGGTAACAAACCGGAACGGGTGGTCCCATTTGGTGTGGTAGTGGAATTTTTGGTAGCAAAGCTGCCTTTTCTACCCCTCCCCCTCTTTTTTTTCACATTCTCCTGGTCGATGGCCCCGCGGAAATCGGCGTGACGCGATCGTCCTTTCGACGTCGTATATTTTTTTCTTTTCTCTCCCCACTCTCTTTCATTTATATTTCGTTCGTTTCGAAACCCCCCTCTAACAATGCAATTCACATGAGATAAATCCTCGAAGGATTTGGTTGCAGCTGGACCAGATTCCTCCGATCGCGGAAAATAACCGCGAAAATTCTGCGATGAAACCGTGTCTACCCGCCGTAGAGAATTATTTCGATCTAGAACCGAATCCGGTTAATTCTCCGGTATTATGTGGTGTTCAGTTGATGCGTGGGTGGAAGTACCGAGGCGAATTCAGGTGTGACTTGTAAACAGGCTTGTTACGTCGGTCCCGGATCGTGTTAACAGGGGATGGAGTATTTGGATATTGGATCATGAATGCGTAAATCCTGTGTAATATTATTTATTAAATTCTAATTCTTTGTCGTAGATAATTTAGAATTTAGAACGTGATCTTTTTACTTCAAACGATCGATATATTCGTACCATATATCGAATAAGTAAATAAATATATATAACGATTCATCTTCTCGTATATTTATACACATTTATAAGAATAAACTTGCTCTAATTGTTTAGTGAAATTTATTTAATCAAATTTACATGGAATTCAAGAATCGATGCAAACTTTACGCAGCTGTACCTTGGAAAATCCTTTCCCAAATTCCTTCAAAAAGCTGGCAAACCCTCCTCCATCGCACCTATTGTGCAAATTTGTTGATGTTACTTTTTTTCCCCTCGACGTCGTCTCGTCACGCGTTCATCCATGCGTCAAAGTCCACACCTCGTCCTCGCGAGTAATCTCCACACACCGAGTTCCTTAGAAATCGTATCGTTAAATTTCTCCGGTGGCGCGTGAAGATTGTCAGAGTTTAGGGGGCTATTGGAGGAGCCCGTGTTTTCCAAATAGCCATTCCAGGACGGCCCCCGTTTCAAGAACGCGTGATCGAGCCGTTGATCCTTGTAGCGAGAGATCGTCTTTAAGGGGGTTAAGAAGCAGCCCCACGCATGAGTGATTTTTGTTTCTTTGAGTTTCTGTTCACGATTCTTTCGATATTCGGCAAAACGTGCCAAAGCTCTTTGGATTAACCGGTCTCCCGAAACTTCAGGCAACCCTGTAAGACGGCTTACAGTTGTATTTTGAATTTATTTATTTATTTATTTTTACAAGGATTTCTCTTCCGATCCACACTTGTTGTCTCTCGTTTCTTTAGTATTCTTCTCTTTCCTCGTCTCTCGCTGTAAATTCCTTTCCTTTCTTTACAGAGAATAACCATGCATATTGATTCGAAACGTCATTTTTTCTACGATGAAACATTTTTCCCTTACGCGAAATAATAATTCACTGCTCGTTCAAAGTGCTCGCGTTATAGGGCACAACAATCAAGCCATTGCGCCGTCAGAAGAGTGACGCATCGTGCAAATCACACTGTTCGATCGTTTTCACTCGAAACGCAATATAAACGAGGAGGGGAGAGGGGCAAACTTAGGAGGATCGAACACCTGCACCCTCTCTCGTCCAACTTAGTTAGCCCTGATCCCGCATACGATCCTTTTTCTCGGTTGCAAAGGGAGGCAGGTCCCCGCCCACAAGTCCGTGGGGCCCCCATAGAAACCGCGCAGCGGTCCCAATTTACCGACACGCCATCTTTCTTCCTCCCCGTGGAACACGCGGAAAGGACGAGGTTACCGTTCCAAACTAATTTGGACTGGTCCCACCGGCCGGAAGTGAGTTTTTCGAGGCCTCAGGGACGTCGAGAATGATCCTCGAAGTCAGGGTCTTTGCCTGCCACCAATTAGCGATCCTCTCCGTTAAATAAGAGAGCCTCTTCTCTCGATTATTCATCGTGACTCTCGATTGTGTGGGTGTTCGAGTTGATAGCGTTTCAGGGGGTTTTTGAGGAGGATAATCGAACGGTGGATCCTTGAATTGGCTCGCTCGATCGCGCGGAAACATTTGTGTAACGTTAAAATTTCTTTATTGGGAAAAAATAATTGTATCTTAATAATATCTCGATAAGTTTAATTCACAATTATTTCGAAAGATTTTTAAAATAATTTTCCAAAACTATTATCATCACTTATTATAGTACAATTTTAGAAAATATTCAGAGGAATAAAAAAGGGGAAAAATGGAAAGATGACATAACTATAAGGAGCGAGATTCGAGAAGGAGAAGGAGGGACGGAGTATCATTATAAGCCGGCTGTGTGCACGCGATAATGCACGCGGCCCTTTCGAGAACAGGCCGCCCTTCACCTCCCAAGGTAATCTCGCCCGTAAAAAGTGTCGGGCGTTAAAATCTCCTCTCGAAGGGAAGGACTCGCTCGAATGTCTTCACTCGAGGCGAAGATAGTGAAAGCAGATTTCTGCCCCGCTTTAAACCAGGGAGGGGAGGCGCTTATTTAGATAGAAAGTGTCGTGGATCAAGGGACGCGTGAACGCGCCACTTTAAAAAGGCGTCGTGCCCTCTCATCTAACCTGGACAACGTCACTCGACCGTTTTTGCTCCCCTCCCCCTCCCTTAAAACGTGTTTCATCCTTGACGAAACGTGAGAGGGGGCATTGAAGTGTTCCAATCAGTTGACGAAACACGTTGCCATGTGATTTCTCTTCGAGGCTTTATAGATAACGTTGACGAGTACTTTTTCATGGAAGCAAACGCTCATGGGCGTTGCGCCAGCGCTTAGGTAACGGATGGACGAATTGGCTCTTTCTCTGACACGATGCGAACGAATAAAAAAAAATATATATATATATATCCTTCTACGATGGAATTTCTTTCCCTTTCTCCGTCGTCGAACAAACGAAATAGATTTAAAATATTTATTCGTGACTAAAGTCTCGAGGCATTAATTAAAAAAACCTCGTTCTTAGAAACTCGATCGAAACTCGATTCGAAGAACGAATGAATACTCGAGAAAAAAACTTGAAATTTCTCGAAAGAAGAATAAAACTTCTCTCGATGATGAGTCTACGAAACTCGCTCATCTAACTCTGTCGATATGCAAAAAAGAAGAAAACGAAGCAGAACAAAAATCGGGAGCCGTTGAAACCAATCTCCAATCTCTGCACGCTTTAACATTGCATCACTTTTTTGCGAGCCCGAGACCACTCCCCGTTGACATTATCCACGATCCATCGAAGAACTCCCTTTTCGTCGAAAGGGGCCAGCAAAAGCATGCAAATAATATAATCCAAGCCTTAGACCACGTGCACCCAGACCCACAACCGTGTATCTTTTCGTCCCAACATTCTTGCCATCCTTGGCCTCTTTCCTCCACGTACCTTTTACCACGGCTGCACTCTCTCTTCTCTCGTGGGCGACAATCGAGGGGTTCGTGAAGGGCGGCACGTTTCTCGTCCGTGAAAAGAGGGGTTCGTGGCTCTCGATCGGGGAATTATCGCGGATGATCGACTCCTGGAGCGAAAATGACACCAAAGGCCTGTTAATGGGCCTGATGAACCGCCACCCTGCTTCTGGTTGCCTGTCACGGCCGCTCGAGATTACAGGGCGGAAGAAAAAGGGAAGGGGAGAAGGAGGTTGACGCCATTTTCATTCTTCTCGCGGCGATCTTGGCGAGATTGGTTTGAGGCGCGTTGCCGCTGTTCAATTACGTTCGAGGGTGTACGCAAGCTTGATTTCTCGTCTTGATTATTCTATGCAAGGTTAAAGTTATTAACGTGTTTGTTCGATTGAATGTGGATTCGTTATTTCGAGCTCTTACGCTTCTAAATATCGATGTCAATAATGATAACGTGTATCGATAGAAATGTCCACCGTTATTGATTTTATCATGTGGCCACATTTGAAGAAAATCGTAAACGGAGCAGAATTTAGAAAAACTCTAGCTAGGTGAAAATAGTTTGCAATAAGGAAACTTTGGACAGCTTTGGTTTTAAATAATACGTAACAAGTCTCTGAAACGAGGAGAGATCGAAAAAGGGAACACGTTTTGGGCAAATTTTGGTCGAAAGAACAGCGTGAATCTGGGTATACCTTTTGTCACCAACTTTGCCACTTAGCTCTAGTTCCGCGTAATTTTCAGATTTCTCGACCCTCTTGCTGCGTTTCGTCCAGGACAATAACGATTGTTGTTAAATATTTTCGTCGACAGGCGCGTCTTTGTGAATCGTCCCTTTGTCGCGGTTCACCTTGGTTGAATGCAGCCAGGCCCAAAGTGGCTCGTTAAGTTATTCGAATCCGATCGATCCTCACGATTTAAAGTATTTGAAGCATGCTTTGATCGAGATTATGATATAGCGATGTGGTAAGAAAAGAATAATATTCATTTCTCTTAATGAGCGAAGAATAATTTCAATTGGATGATTACCTGACAGTGATAAATAAATTTATTTTAATTATCTACCTATCAATTTAAATCAATCTATGATCTTCCTTGAATAATTTAAATATTTCTTTGTAATAATTCACATTCTCTCGAAATTTAATCGATCCATCTCTTCCTTTCTTCCGCAACACGGAATATCGAACAATGGTCATCGCCAAATATTTTCATCCTCGTCGACGTCTCTTTGAAACTGGCCAAGTTAAAATGGGACGCGTCCAGGTTGGCGAAAAAAATAGTAGATCAATTCACGCACGATCTGGACCATTCATTCACATCTCGTGAGATCGAAAGTGACCAATCCCTGAAGCCCACCGCCATTCTTTCGCGCGTGTTCTTCTTATAGCGAGAGCAGATGACTCGAGGAACTTCTCTGGGTCTTGATTTCATTGTTACCTTTCTCGATTCTTCGTTACACTGGTGGTGGTGGTTGTGTCAGTCAGTTTGTCGGTTGCTCCGCGGGGGTGTTCGCTTCAATATCAGGGATTGCTGTCACCTTGGATTCACAGAGAGGATTCACGTCGATACCTTTGCGCAGGGAGAATGGATTGCAACGGTTCGATGCTTTTTATTTTTCTTGGCAGGATTTATGGTGGCTCGAAACGTTTTTGTAAATTGTTAGATCGTCGAGGAATCGTCGAGGCTGTTGATTCTTTGTTGCGTTTAACGTGGTTGGAATTATTAGATCTTTTTTTTTTGTTTGTTTGGTTACTTTGATGTCTGTAACAATTGTGGCGATAATTTTTGAAATTATACTTTCATCTAATTGTAATTTAAAAAATGGAAAGGCAACTACAATGAAGATAGAAAAAAAGAGAAACGAAACTCGAATTGGATCGATGAAAAGATCAAATAAGATTTAATTGGTTGGACAATCGTCCACTTTAAACTACTTCTAGATCGAAATAAAGTCGTCAGTCGTTAAGTCGTTATCTGAAATATCTGGTTTCTAACGAGGCGTTTCGATAAACGATCGCCATGGAAGGAATAAAACGAACGTCAGTCAGGCTGCGGCGACACTCGACTAATTGGTTTTAAAGGAAGCGTAACAGTTTTCGAACAGCTGCCACTCGGATTACCGATCACTGTGCCGGTCAATTTCCTTTAATTATCGGATAATGAGATTTATTCTCTCTTCATAAATATCAGAAACTCGTCATTAGTGCTTTAATTTGACCACTTGATGATCTTTCAAAAATCACTTCCCTCTTCTTCGTTTCTTATTTCCAATATTTATCTCCTACTTCTTCCTCCCAAACCTGTAATCTTCTTTGCTCTGTATCGAACTCGCGCTGTAAAAACATTCGTCGAACATCGTCGATCATCAAAACTACAACGAAACGCTTTTAAACGACCCCCCCTGTAACAGTTCAAATTCCAACGAATCAGTCTCCCTCCCCAGGAAACGCAAATTCATCGACACTTCTTTAATTAGATCCAGCTGTTAACAGTCAACTGAAACCAACCAATCGACCAACCATCCTCAACATCCCCTGGCCAAACGTATTTATCCTGCTAATCGATCTTTAACGCGGCTGAATCGGATGAATGGACTGATTTCGTTCGGGGAGATGGTCCTTCCCAGGGCATAAATTCGTAAGGACGACAAAGGGAGGTCGTCGAGGATGGAGGCGAGATTTGACTGTGGCCTACCCTCGTGCCCCGTTTACACCCCCGAGGCTAGGTCAAACAAGGGGGCAAGAATCGTATGGAGGCAACCGTAACAACCACCGTGGCCTGCCACAATGGGGTGCATGCAGCCAATGTTGGCCCATAGGCTCAATGGATTTTCCGCGAGGTCGAGCAAACACAAGCAAACACAGGGTCGTTCCATATTTCTTCTTCCTCCTCTTTTTCTTCTCCTCCTTCTCCTCCTCTTCTCGAGGAGGCTCTTTTTCGTTTCTTCCTTTCTACTTCTTCATTGTGTCTCCTTAGAAGGGAGGAAGCATTGACAACTATTTCACTCGTGAACACGTGTACAGCTGGAAATCTATTTAACTGGTGATGGATAAAGAGGCAACCTTTACGGGACAAATGGCGAGTTAAACGAGCTTCCTTCTTTTACCACTTCTCTGTACACTTGGAACCAGAGGATAAAATTCTTTCGAAATTAATTAACAACAGACCCAAACGTGTTCATCCAAATTCCATATTTACCCAACAGTGAGTTGTGTCATTTGTCGAGAAACGTTATATCGGGTCGTCGGGAAACGTGAAACCGGATGCCGGGATTACAGATTTGTCAGAAGGCACCATCTTTCTGAATCCTCCCGAAAAACGTGAGTATCTCTTTGTATCGCGCAATGCGTTTCCTGTGTCCAGTGTCTAAATGGCTATCCATGATCCAGGAAAAAAAGAAGAAGAAAAGAAACGACCGAAAAAGAGAAAGAGAGAGCAAAAAAGGAAGATTAGCGGGAAAAATTATAGTAATTCGAAGTGGTAGGTCGAAATGGCCGCCACGTCTGCTTAGAGGTCGCTGTCTTTTTCCTCCGCTTCCGTTCCAAGCGATGAAGTCGCAGGTGTGACCGCGTGTAATATTACGAAAAAGGGGATCTGAGGATAGGTGTAACGGCGGTAGCAGGGCTAATGCGTGAATCCACGGTGTTTTTAGGCCAGATTAGAAAGAAGAGGGGCTCTCTCTTTCTCTCTCTGGGGTTGCCGCAACAGGTGGACCCAATCTCCCCTCTCCTTCTTTCCCTTCATGCTCTCTCGATTCCTTCTTCTTTTTTATTTGCGTGATTTTTAAGGCCCCGCCGGGCGATAATGGATTTGTTGGTCGAGTCGTGGTTGTTCTTTGGCGATTTAAGTTTAAGTGAATTATGGGATACATAGCTGGGTCATATCGTAGTTCTAAATAAAAGATGGATTTGTATTATTTTTTAGATGATAAAGTTTGTATACGATAATTGTACAACATTTTGATGCGACTGGTTCGTAGGGAAGAGGGTTGTTCCAAGACTGTTTTGTTTTCGAGAAAAAAATAAAAAGGGTTATATAAATTTTTTTAAAGGGGAATTGCAATTTTTCGAAGGGAATTTGAATTTTCATCCCGAAATCGTCATTGCTGCGTGCAAGGTATGAAATTCGAACGGAATCGGCCTTCCTTGTAAATTCATCTGGAATATCTAGTTTCATCGTTAAAAACTTAAATTGGAAGAAACCTTTCCGTTCTCAAATTGCGATAGGCAGGTAAATATCACGTTACAGGGGATTATTAATCAGACGAAACCTCACATTGTAACGTCGTGTGAAACTCAACTCGTGATTTATTACATCGAATCCCTGTCTCTGCGATCCACCACGTCATCGACAAGCTTTTTCTCAATAGAGCTATCTCGCTCAAAATTATTAAATATCTTCTTTTTATTATTATTATTTTTCTCAGCTTGATTTATCTAAAAAAAGAAAAATTCTTCTTTCTCCAATATTTTGCGTTCTTTTAATTTTATTTAAAATAGCTTTCTCCAGTGTACATTTTTTCGAACGAAAATATATCAGATTATATTCTTATGAATAATTGATAATTGAATAGAAAATTTATTTAAATATAATTAAATCGTTATTGTATTGTTGATTTTTCGCTATCTTAAATTTATCTTATCTAAAAACGAAATATTAATTTTTTTTAATTATCGCGAAGCAAAATATTGTTGATGAGTTTTCGATTGAAAAATTGAAATAAAAGATAAAAATAATTAAACTCGCGTTCTCAGGTATCTCAGTGAGAGTGGGTCATCCAAGAAAGAGGGATGATACGATTTAATCCGAGGATTTGGGTCACGGCAATAGTTAAGACGCCGCTGTCAAGCTGGCTTTCGTTTTTTCGAATTTTTTTTTTTTCACCATATCTTGCCTTTTCCCACGTCGCGTGTGTGGCTGCACGTGATCACTCGCTTTTTTTCCTCTCAAACCTCGATCCTTTTTTTCGAAACGTTTTTTTCAAACGTGGCTGAGAAGAGATTATCTATTAATAGGCACGAGTGTGCTGCTCCATGTTCTCGATCCATGAATCTTTTCTTTCCTTTTCTTTTTTTTTTCCTTTCGAATTTGGAACGCATTCCAAATAAAAATCAACGAAATTGAAATATCACCAAATTTTTAAATAAGTGATTTTTATGATCTTCTTTTCAAATTTCGATTCGTATTGATGGAAGATTAATGGAATATCTCGTGATGAGTAGAGAAGTTGAAGTGTTACGAAAAATGAACCAAAGGTAATATCTTCTCGAAATTATTAAAATTGAAAAGCTTATTTATTTAATTTAAAAATATCCATCTTTTTTATCTTAATTTCTTCAAAATTTTTAAATATATGATACGTACGAGTGATTTCTCGCATTAATTATTTCAATGTAAAAAAAAAAATTCTGCAATATGTATAATGGAATGGAAACACGGTATATAATTGCTGGGATGGTTAATTTTTTTTATCAATATCGATTCAAGCTTTTTGTAAACGATATCGAGCGATCGGAAGATATTAAGAAGTTTAAAAAGCAATTACAATGAAATGCAATCTCGAATAGCATTTCACGGGAATTCAAGTTTAATGCAATAATGATACCGCTGAAATGAAACGCAATTAGTTCCATCCGATAATGACTGCAAGTTTTTATATATATATATATATATATATATATAATTTCGCACGGTCAAGTAACGAGGAAGCATGAAATCTTAATCGTAAAAAAAACCAAGTGGATCACGTTTCATTGGTGCACTTCTACTTGATTGGATCAGGGTTATGCCAAGGTTTCCTTTCTCATTTTCTCTGTTTACTTTCGCCCCATTCAGAAATTCTCCCTTACCTAGTGAAACAGCGAATAATACCTTCATAGTATTACGTAATTCGATACATTTTCTATTTTGAAAAATATACATGATATTATTCGACCAAAGATATATTCAACAACAGAAGCTAACATACCATTTTTGTCAAATTGTTCAACCTGTTAAAAATCTCCAAAAACTAAAAAAAAAAAAAAAAAACTCTCTGTTTTATAAAATCGAGAAAAATTTTGTTCGCGTATTACAACTTTTTTCCAATAATAAATCAAAAGGTGTAATTTCGTTAATACATTCCACTCATTCTGTCTTCTGCGGCGAGAAAAAAGATAAACTAAAATCGAGCAATAAATTCAAGAGAGAGAGAGAGAAAAAGAAAATTTTTACCCGAGCGGTAAACAGGAAGTAAGAAATCTTCGTGGTAAAAAGATTGGGGAAAAAAGAAGGCAGTGAGTCAGGTGATCACGTTCCAACGAGAAGCGATGGTGGTGGTGGTGGTAGTAGTCGTCGCACGGTTAGGCGAGAGAAGTTACCGGTGAAAGAGGACCGGAAGTGGTCACTCGAGGCCAACGATAATTGGCCCGGGGACAGGCGCACTCTCGACACGCCAGTGGCCAGGCATGTGCGCAAAATTTCGACGTGGTCGTGAAGGGGAAAAAAGTGCTTCACGTCCGTAATGCGAGACACACGTGGTCGAAAGTTGAAACTGCCTTCGGTTTCTCCCTCGTTCCTTCCCCTTTCTCCTCGCCCTTGACAAATATACTATCGCCAGACACTTGCGTCTCTTCGACCCCCTAACGATCAGGCCACGAAACTGCTCTCGTTTTCGTTCCGTCTCGCGTTGAAAGATCATTTGGTCAGAGACTGATTTTCCAGACCAGTGGAAAATCTTCCCTTCGTAATAATAACTTCGAATTTTAATTATATTTTTAATTACGGGGTGTTGATGTTAGTGGAATATCTTTGAAGAGTTGATTTTAGAGGATGAGATAAAAAATTATAGATTATCGATAAATAATTTTATGACTGTTTCAAGGATTGTTTCAAGAATTTTCTTTTTCTTTTTTTTATTGTCTGACATTTAAGAAGTAGATATTTTAAATTCGTATGTATGCAAATAAGTGAGTTAAGTGGAGAAAATAATATAATATTGAATTTCAGTTCATGTTTTTCTTATTTTCATTTTTAATTTTATGAATTTTCAAAGGATTATGAATTCCAGTTCGATTATAGTCCGTAAGTAGTGATTTCACAAAAAAGAAAAAAGATTTCGTGTAGAGATGATTGGCCAATTTTTCAAAATTTAAATATCATTAATTTGTAATGCGATATCTGCAATCAGATTTTATTCTTGGATAGAATTTATTACGATATATCCTGTGTATTATTAGCATACGTGTTTTCTTTTTTTTTTCCTTTTTTTTTTACGGATGTTTCAAATGTCTGTCGCAAGGTGGTAGACTAACGCTCAAAAAGTGTCTCGTAGATCTATATATTTAGAGCACTCGTTGAAAACATTTGGACGAAGATTTTGTGAACGAAAGATCGTATTACCAGTCAGTTTTTCGTCGTTGTCGTTTAACAGTCCTCGTGTCGGAAATCTAAGAAGGTCTAGTTCTTTCGTGACTACTATGGTAATTAATGTTAGTGTTAGACGGGTGTTGATCGATATCTCTGCTTGTCTTTTTTTCCTTTACCTTCTTTCCTCTCATTAAATGCTATTTTTTACAAAAGGAAAAAAAAAATAAAACAATAAAATAAATATATTTCAATTTTTGAAATTATTTAAAAGTATTAAATTATTTATTTTGTATAATAAATTTAGAATTTTTAAAAACATTCATTGATTAAACAAAATTTAAATATTATACATTGAGGTTCAGTTATTGGACAATTAAATACAGATAGATAAACGAGATCAAAGTTTAGGGGAAATCGTGACTTAAGTCTAGGGAAATTATAAATATATTTCAATATATTGACGAATAAAAACTTTTAAATAAAACATTTCAATTAAGAATCGTTGAAAAGATTTAGAAAGAATAAATATTAATCAGTAGAAATAACTCGTGTAATCCAATATATACGAATAAGTAATTCCTTTGCAATTTGTGGTATTCACTAATTTATTATCTTCCCTTATTGCCAGTAAGAAAACAAAAATTATACCCACATCTTGATATATTTACTTCCAAGTTGTTGAAAGAACCATGGAAAATAAAGGATTCCTAATGAACTAAACGACGTAAGAATGGATTACATCTTGTAAAATGATGATTAATGGATTCATCTTTACTACAATTCTTTTCTTTTTTCTTATTATTTCTGTAACTACTACCTGTCATCATAGCTCATTAATACGCGTTTCGCGAATAATTCACGGCATGATTTGTAGAGACGCTTGTATTGTAATTTCTGCAAGAGTATGGTGAACTTCCAATCACTTTTAGGATTTATTATAGGGGCGTACCCACATGGTACCTACAATTTGCAATCTCCTCGACTCGTCGACTTGCTTCATTATGCAATATTCATTATTTGAATTTTCATAAGAGAGGAAAGCTGCAATTTTGCGGGATTTTTTTTATATTTTTTTCGTAATAGCTTCTGCTAGTTACATGCAGGTATTGTATATGTATATTTATAAATACATAAATGATTATCATTCAAGAACGCATTACTTGTTACAACATACATCGTTCTTATTTTGATCAAATATGTTGAGCTCGTTGCATAAAATACTATATTATAAAAATATTTTTGTACATTTTGTATCTTCTTTTTGTGATGAACACTCTTTAAGACTTTCTAAATCCAAGACTGTTTCATTAATTACTAATTATTACTTTATAATTAAGAGATAATAATTATTACTAAATATTACTAAATAGTCAAATGTTTAGTCAAATTATTCGTTCATTATTAAATTAAAATAATTTCAAATGGGATCTTAAAATATAATTTGATGCAAGAATTTTATTCTTCAACTACGAGGATCAATTTCTCGAAGGGGAAAAAATTGAAGGAAAAAGAAAATTACGAAATATTTAATTTCAAATTAAAACGAGCATCCATTTCACAGTTTCTTAAATATTTCTACAATATTCGAGGCGTTATAACATCATCAAGAACAAGAATGAAGTCTGAAGCAGCGCTATCTGTTCTTAAGAGGCAGCAGGATCTCCCTTTCGAAGTACTACTACTCGAAACACCACTCGGGACCAGAAAGATAACCGACACATTGCTCTCCACAGGCAGAAAGTGCACTCGAGCCTCTCCAAGACCTTGGTGCGCGAAGTTACAAATATTTCTATCATTCAGCCGCTTTGTACAATGGCCCCAACAATACACCCCAAGACTCGTAAGTTTAGCGATGCTTGGATCCTCATAGTCGTAATTCGCCCATTTCATTGCCCCCTATAATCCGGGAAACGTATCTAAAAATGTGGCAGGTATGGTTACAGTGGCAAGATTACGCCTATGCCCCATTATCCACTTAGTATAGGTTTCCACGAGCCCCCCGTATATATGGGTGCGCCCTAAGTATCCCCGACCGGCCTCTTCCTTCCTTCTACCTCTCCTCTTCTATTCTCTATATAAGGGTTTTTCTTTAGTTAGATTTACGATTTCTCGTGCACGTGTTCACAAAAGAATCAGAGTCTACGGCTCGCCTCAAAAAAGCGGGCGGAGGAACCAATTCTTTTCTTCTTTTTTTCTTCTTCTCCTTCTTCTTTTCTTCTTTCTTTCTCGTACGAATTGTTCGGGGGGTACGTGAGTGGGAGTGCAAGGAAGAGGGTCCTCGTCCGTGGCGGCCACGATTGTCACGAAACGCAAGAAAAATCGATACCTAAGTGGCGAGGGGATCTCTTTGATCGGGACAGGATTCTACGAGATTCGATGATTCGAGTATCTTTGGACATTAAGTGCCTTCGTATATCGTCGAGCGGTTGGAAAATTCGTTGAGGATACGTGACTATGTCACAGTTTCTTTTCAAGTTTTTGGGCTCGAAGGTTGATGCTTTGTGATAACGAGGGAGAAGTGATGGTTGTTATTTTTTTTCAGGGGCTTAGATTTCTTTTTTAATTGTTGTTTAAGGTTTATTTTCAACATTTTTGAGGAAATACGAAAGAATTTGAAAAGGTATCAAATAAAATACTCTAAGTTGCATAAATACAGAATTTTCTTATTGTTTCCTCTGTAATCAATATATATCTTAAATTAAAATATTAAGATATTTAAAAAAATAGATATTTAAATTAAAATATTAAGATAATTTAAATATTAATAAGTATTTGAATCATTTTAAGTAGATTTCGAATGTAGGAAAAGCGAAGTTTGGGAATATTTTATAAATTATATTCACTTATTGAAAACGGAGAAGGAAAATAAATATCTTAACTAAAAGTAGGACACAATAGTGCAATCAAGAAGTCTAAACTTTCTCGACATTCATCGATATAAATCCACCCTTCGAAGGAATTATTTATCTCAACAAGCAGAAGTGAAAATTTTCTGCATCTTTCGGATTTCATCTTTTCATCTTCCCTAATAATAATAAATGGAAAGCGAAGTTTGACGTGACTTAATATGTCTATTATCAGAGCCAATAAGCCATGGGGCCACCTGGATCTGTATTTTATTTCGAAAAATATTTCCGTGGCCTCGAGCGAGAAGAATAACATTTTCGAAGGTGAATTTTCGCACCATTGAATTCCCGATCCTTTGAAATAATACAAGGATCCTTGCGGGTCGCGTGATCCCATGGAAAGTCTTTAAGTTCGTTTTGCCGGGTTTAAACGGCGTCAAATAATACAATAATTGTCCCTTTTAAGAGTCGAAAAGGTACATTTTTAAGAAATTTGTCTTCCCCGATGATATTATAGCCGGGAATGGCTTGTTGAGCCTTGAGTCAGTTTATTCTGGATCCTATGGTTCCCATTGGCGTAGCGAATCGCAATTTCTCGTGAATCTTTTTCCATTTTTTTTTCAATTCTAGTAGATATTATTAAAACATCATTTTATTTATTAACAGTGACACAAACGTTAAGTTCAGACTTTGTGAAAGAAAGTATAAAAGTGGTTTCTAATTTTTTAAACAAATTGTATACATTTGTACAAAATATTATAATTAAAGAAAGGTTTGTTTTATTTTATCGGGTAATTTATTCAAAGTGATATTAAAAAATTATTCGTTAATTTTTAATCTATACCATTTATGTGTCGATATATGCGAATATATTCTTTATTTATTCGATAATGTTAAAATGAATTATTGTATATTTTTTGCGATTTGTGACGCCACTGGTTGAAAGATGTTACAATAGAGATCCACAGCCTAGACCATCTTTTGTAGTGAATAAGTCGGAATAACTCGAAAATCACTCCATAATGCTAGGTTCCATGACAATAGCAGGCTTTTTAGAAGCTCAGATGCGTCGTGACTGAAGGGACCGTTCAAATGTATTCATCTCGCATGGCAAAAATGACACGAATGTCAGTGGAATTGAGAGGATCCTCGTGCTTCGTCCTAAAATACATTCCGGTGTTATTTTTACATTTTAAGAAGCATTCACTTGATTCCAAAATGTTTGCGACTCAGAAATATGTATGTCTGTGTTTGTGTGTGTGTATAGATAAAGAAATTATTATTACTATAATAAAAATCTTTTTCTTTTTCTTTTTCCATAAATATATCCCTTTTAAAAAATGCATAGTAATTTTCGTATATAATCTTATAATTTCATTACAAATTATTCTCTTTAAAAAGATATTCATTATTCATAAAATTCGATCAACTAATCCTTCATAAAGGATTCTTCATCGTGCACTTCTCACATTTTTTTCTAACACCACAAATGCATTATTACAATTATTATTATTCCCCTCAAAAGGCACTGTGTCGATCCAAATCAATATCTCGTTCATCAAAGAACGATTCGAAACGCGGTATCGTATATCTAATCCCCACGAACGCCCATGGCCCACGCTGAAAAGGCCCCTTTTCCCGTAGCGGCATCAAATATTTGACAATATTTTCAAAAGTTTCGAAAACGTAACCCAACACTACGCCACTTTCAGATTAAGGCTCCGTGGATGGCCAATGGAATTCTTTTATGCGGTGGTAGAAAATCTGTCTATACAAAGAGAAAAAGAAAGAGAAAGAGAGAGAGAGAGAGAAAGAGAAAGTTCCTTTTCCATTAGGACCGTATTCCATGATCCGATCATATCACATTGCGCTTCCTGAGGGCCACGCAACAGGTTAGATCCGCGAAAGATCATCGCGATAATCTAAATGGAAAATTGTATTGAATCAGCAGCAACATAATGAAAGCCTTCAGGTAGTTGGCTACCCGTATAATGACAGTTAATGCTCGTAATCTGAACCATGCCAGTTATTTTTTTCGATCCCTCTAGAAACGTACCGAACGCTTATTATTCCTCTTTTTCATCCCCTTTCGTTTCACTTCTTTATTCGCCGTCTGACCGTCGTTCCTTTTCTCTCTCTCTCTCTACCTCTCTTCTTTTCTTTTCATTTTTTTTCCGTGCCACGATTGCGTGTCTTGTCACTTAATACCGCAATACCTTGCTCCCCTTTTGTGGTCTGCGCTCGAATGTCGACCGATGAATCGCGAACACCTTTATTAATGACAGGACTCGCTGGATTAATCTTAGTTCCATTCGAGGACGCGAGACCAAGATGTTCCACATGTAAAAAAATCTTTTTCCTTCTCTCTCTCTCTCTCTCTTTCTTTCTTTTTTTCTTTCTTTTCTTTCTTTGGTGCTACTATTTTCGTGGTACAGTTTGTACACGTCAATGTGATAATGGTTTTATGTATCTTTTTGATCGTGTTATCTATCGTTTTTTGGTATCGTTCTTTTTCTTCCGATTTGAATGCTTGAGATGTTTTTTGAGATATTGAGGTAATGATTAAGTGTAGACAGTTGATAGTAATATCAATGGAATAATTTATTAAAACTTGATCTTTATTTTATGTTTATTTTATTATTATGTATTATGTAGTAAATATGGATGAAATGTTTAATTACCATATATATCATATATATATGTGTGATATAAAAATTTCCAATCTTATGTATACAAAATAGAATATAAAATTTATAATAGTAAAGTAATAATATTGCTATATGATTGGTATAATTTCTTATGAAACATAGAATTTCTTTTCCAGTATATAAGATAAATTATGTATTTTAAAACTTTATAATAAATTAAATTGGATTTATGAATGACGAGTATGTAAAATTAATAAAATATAGTTTAAATAAATCATAGATTGGATGTATTTATTAATATGAAGGGCATGGTGGCCTTTGGATGATCGCCATCTAGCGTAGCAAGACCAAACTATGCAGTTTAGAGAAGTTAAAAGGGCTAATAATAGATGGTGCACAACACTTTAAAAAAATATGCGGGAAAAAATATTTCAAATTATATAAAATATTTTTTTACTTGAGAATATTTTTTACACAATTATTGTAAATTTTTAAATTATATAAAATTGCAGAATCTCTATTTTATTTATCACAATTTTTTATATATTTATTTACAATAATTATAAATATTATTATTAACATTAATATATTTAATATTTTATATTAAGAATATTATAATAACAATTTATATTGTTATATTTTTAAGTGTTATATTTTAAATTATATATATTTTTATTCTTTTAATTTTAACGTTCAGTTAAATATTGTGTGTTTATCTAATTTTTGTTTAAGTACTTTATTCAAAAATTTAAAAATTTTAAATAAGTCAGAAGCTTAAAAACTATAAAATATAATTATTTAAAATTATAATTAATTCAAATACATTTATTACAATAGGACAAGTGTATGGAAATGAGTCTCTATTTTTCTTTTTCAAGAATACTATCTTTTATATATATATATATATATTTTCTTCATTTACTAGAAATCGTTCAAAATTTAGAATTTAGTTCTTAAGTTTTTCTTAGTAAAATTATTAGGAATAGGGAATGAAATAATAAATTCATGATTATTCACACAATTCGTTTATTGAATACAAATACATGCATATCTTAGATACAAAGCAAAAGAAATCGAAACATATATCGAAAAAAAAATATAAAAACGCAATACTAAACGATTATACAAAAAAGAGTGCGAATAAGCCTAAGAATTACAAATCAAAGTGCACAAATCGAGAAAACAAAGCGACAAAAAGAACAAAAAAATACAAACATACAAAATACAAATTTCACAAATAAGCCAAAACACAAAAATGATTTTTTTACACACAAACTTCAATTTTTATGGATCAATAGGTAGATCTCAGGATAATTACAAATATCACAAGATATCGCTCGAGCCATAATTCCATGAATTCTATTCTAACTTACAAATTATTATAAATCTTATGAATAATTATCACAGTTTTTTATCTTTATAATTTTCCTACATAAAATTTTTAGATTATTCTGTTACGAATTAATATTGCAATTTTATGGAAGACACGTATTTAATGAGATCAATTTACTTACAACATAATCCTTATTTTCTTTAAAGCATTCTGTTATCACAGTTTCTCTAATTTACAAACTATTATTGCAATTTCTTTTAACTTCTAATATCACAGCTTTTTTTTGGAAGTCCTAATTCTTATCCTAATATCACAGTTTCAACGACAATAAGATATAATATAAAATTTTCTCTGCAAGTATCACAATTTCTGAGATTATAGAATATGCACTGGGCGGCCTATATCCTCGAACAAAGTTCGAGCAATTATATCTACGATATTTTATTAATCTGGATGTATTTAATTTTAGTATCACAGTTTAAATCAGTCTAAAAATATTATCTAACTTAAAAAAAACATCCTTACGATACTATTATTGCAATTTCTCTTAATTCTACAACTTTACTATAACGAATCGATCCATTCGATATTAATGCAATTAAAGCTCCGAACCAGGAGTTAAATAGCAATCGAATCTACAATCTTAACTTCTAACATGAAAGACGTTTTAAACTTAAAGCTAAAATTTAAAATTCGTGGAATACAATGAAAGACCTTACTAATCGTATCTATCGATCCTCGATTCCTCGATCTTCCTCTCCATCTTCCTCTTCGTCGAGTAGTCTTCTTCCTAACGGGACATCGTGGAAGTAATTCCTGTTCATTTTCATCGCCAGCTCTTTCAATTCGTTTTCCAGATTCTCGTTTCTCAGATTCCGCAGCTCTTCGTCGTCAATATGCATCCTGAATGCTGTCATCCTGCCTCCAATCTCGTTAACGCGACTCTGCCGCATGATTTTGTCGTTTACATGAATGACCTCTCGCCGAAGTTTACCGTACAATCCTCGAACGGTCGACAGAGTATTCTTGATGGCCCGTCTGGTGAACAGCCCACTGTCAATACGTCGATCAGTCATCGAACTGACGGGAGATATTCTCGAGATTTGCCTCTTCATGGTGACGCCGTTGCAGCAGAAAAACCGGTCGTGATTCTTGACGTTACAAAACCAGACTGTCTGCGTGTGGACTCTCGGTGTTCTTGATCGAGCAAGCCTTTGCGGCCTGTACGATTCGTGTACGTCACGTAGATTTCTGTACGTACCTGTTTGTATACGTATAGGTATGTATGTATGTATAAGTATGGCAAGTATATGAGGCAGATATCTTGCGAGAGAGAGGGAGAGAAAGAGAGAAAGAAAGAGAGGAAGAGAATGAGAAGTAAAGGGAAATCGAGATGAAACGGAAATGGAACGAGGTAGACACGTGTACAAGATTGCAACACGAATTTTTATGGATGGATATGATTCGATTCTATCTTTAAAGATGCGCACGTTTTGAGTAGGTGTGATTGAGTGTGAGCTAGGATGAGGAGTCTTCCTCTTATATAGCTGAAGGGCTGCGCATGCGCGTTACCGAAGTCGAGTAGGGCAGAGGGTAGAGACAACGTTCGTACAGGTACATACGTGCGTAGGATCGGGTGCGCAAAAGGGCAGGTACCTTCCACCCCTTCGATATTGTTTGTATCGTTCACCCTTGTGAAAAAAGGCGAGTAGCTGCCGGTTATGCAATTTACATTTCACGTGTTGAATTTTTTATGTGAGAATGTTAACATTGTTTTAGTTCTCATTGTTATATATGGTAGAGAAAATAAAGAAATAATGGTTGCATGAAAGATAAAGAAGGGAATAATAATTAAAGATGGAAAGTTATAGATTTTCTATTGATAATTTAAAATATGTTAAATAATTGTTACTTCTATCATAAAATATTAATATTTTAGAAATTATTATATTTATTTATTAAAATAAATTATTACGTTATTTATTAAAATAAATTATTTAACATATTGCTATTTTTTTTTCATTTCAACAAATGAAAATCAAAAATACACGAAAATATAAATATGAAATATTATTATAAAATTATTTATTAATTTTTCTTACATATAATTGCATTTAAATAAATGTAAAATGAAATTAAAAAATTATTATATTTTTAATTTAATTTTAACAAATAGTTTCGCATTTTAAATTTTTCCGCTAAATTTAATATTCTTTAGTTGGTAAAAGTTTTTCGTTTTGCGCATGCGCGAAATCAAATTGACGAAAATTTAGTGTAAATGAAGTCGGCGTCGTTGCAGCAGTGAAGTGTGTCAAATATTGGTGTTCGATACTTTAATAGGATATTTTGGGTTCGGAAACTATTAAATTCTCATGTGAAATTGTGAATTCTTAATCTGTAATAAAGAAATAAAACAAAGAAAGGATCGGAACGTCGAGAAAGAAAGATAAGTCAGGAAGGTTGACATTTGCGTTCAGCTCGAATTGCGCGCGCACTTAAAGGTAAAGGCAGATTGTAACGAAGATAGTGAAAAAGAATAAAAGAACAGTCAAGGAAAACAAAATAAGAAATACAAAAGGAACGATGAGAAAGGTAAAAAGAGAGAAGAGGATGTACGATTAGCGAGGTGACGAACGAGAGCAAAAGAGAAAAGAAAGGACGGCCGTGGCGTACGCGCAGCACGAGCTGCGCACAGTGCAACAGAAAAACAAAAACTCAGCATGAGATGAACAAGGTTAGTTAGCAAAAGAAAGTAACACGATGGAGAGAAAAAAGAAAAAAAGACAAAAAGTATTACGAAACCTGTGCAGGAAGATAGAACGACCAGACAAGTTACAACAAGGATGGATAGTGATTGGAAAGAAGATAGAAAATGAATGTTTTATCGTGGCATACGCTCTGCACGAGCTGACCATCGTATAACAGAGAAAGAGAGGTACTGTTACTGTTAGGTAGAGAGAAATAGTAAGAATAAAGGATAGCAAACAAAGAACAGGATAAAAATCGTCGAAGGATCGTAGTAAGAAGTTGTAGAAGTGAGATGGAAAATTCCTGTAAAGGAAGAAAGAAGAGGAGAAATAGGTACTTGGTGGCGCACGCGCAGCACGAGCTGCGCACGGTACTATAGAAAAAGATGCACAGTAAAAGAAATAAAGAGAGTGAAAGAAGGATAGAAAGTACGTTAAAAGCCAAGAAGCCGGCAGAGGAAGTAGTGTGAACATGGTGAGAGCAAGGAAGAAAAGAAAGGATGCTCGTTTCTGGCGTACGCGCAGCACGAGCTGCGCACGGTAGCATTTGGCGCATGCGCGGCACATGCCTGTACTCAGATCAGAGAAACGAGTGCGAGAGAAGCACGTGGTAAGGTTGTGCTGGAGGAGGAAAGAAATTACGTCGACATCGAGAAGCAACAAAGGATAGAGAACGCCGTATGTTGAAGGTGAGTGAAAGAACTGGAATATTCTTAAGAATGAAAAGAGACAGGTAGATATAGTCGTATAGAAGCACATCACTGCGTCAAACTGTGAAGGAAAAAGGATTGTGTGGGAGGGAGAGAGAAACGTGTTGATTTGATGAAATGGTGGGGATAGAAGGATAACTTGTTGCACAGAAGGCTGTAGTACCGCGTACTTAACCTTAGATCGAGAACGAAAAACGGAACACGATTGCAGTTTATTTATTTTTTTCAATTCGTTCGAATTGTATCTCTATTTTGGTTATTGATGAAATATCTATTCTTGTATAAGTACATATTTATCATTCATATTGATTATTTATAATAGATAGATCTGAAATGGATTCTTTTAATAAAACGTTTAATGATTAAAAATATAATGTATAATATAGGATGTTAAATTTTATATTTTAAAAACGTTGAATATTAAACATTGAAGCACAATTTTTATTTAGAAAATTATAAAGAATTATAAAGAAAATATTATTTAGTTTTTTAGATTAGATATTTACCGTTCATCATAATATTAATAGAATTATTTATAGGTATTAATTTAAATATATTATAGGGATATTTTATAGGGATATTTTTGAAATACTAATATAAAAATGAACAAAATGCAATATATAAAACAATAATTTTTTAACAGATAATTTATTCAATATTCTAATCTTAAACATATATAATATCAAACATCGTCACGATTCTTTCTTTCAATTCAAGCAACGTATCGTACAATTTAACAATCCGAAACGCGCGAGAAATTCGAACGTTGCGTGCATTAAATTAAGATTCGTACGTGACGCATCTGCGAGGGAGGAGCAGAATTGAAAATGTCTGTATTCAAATAGAAAACGATCGATAAGAAGCGAAAATCCCGTGGATGTGATTTACATTCCACGTAAATAGGAGGCCCTGAAGGGATTGGCCCGTATTAAATATGGCTAACGTGCGGATAGCGTTCTTATATACTATGCGTTGATCGATTTTGAACTAAATCGAGAGCTTCGGGTTACAACCGGTAACCAGAAGCTATTACCACGATCCGATCAGACTCTGTATCGGTGGAATAAGTTATAAGGGCCTATAGTGCGGATAATCTGATCGTTTAACTGGCTCGCTTCGATCTATCGATCATTAACGCCTTGTTGGCCTCGAATATCCACACCAAGAATATATTTCCGAGGAATATTTTAATTTTTGAACTTTTTTCTAGGAATTCGTTCCAAGTTAACAACTTCTCGACACCCTCAAATTATACCGACATGCTTTCAATCTGTTATTTTGTTTAGGTATTGATTTAAAGTAAAAGGAGAACAAAAAGTTGAGATGATTTTACATTCTAGAAAATTTGATGCAATTTCATTTTCTTTGGTTGTTTTGGATCTGTTTTTATTACTGATCAAGATTATAGATATAAGTAAAGAATAAATGAATTCTTTGTAATAGTAATATTAAAATATTTGTAATGACTGTATATATTTGTTCAATTTTATGTACAGGTTTTTACTTATTATATATAGGTTCATATTTTTATCTTTCTTGAACATTTTGAAAAACCAGAATACAAGAATTTTATTAGTTAAATATTTAAATTATCGAATTAATTAAGTATTTATTTTTTTTTTTTGTAATAATATAGGTATAATATAGGTACAATATAGGTATAATATATAATAGGTATAATATATAATAATTGTTCTTCAAAATTATATTGCTTGTTTATATCACAAATTGCAGATACTTTTTTTAAATTAATTTTTTAATAGTTTATTATCATACATCATACAATTTTGCGTTGCACTATATCATACCTCTGCACATTGAAAATGAAACGACGAACACAAAAATAAAACGGGGAAAAAAGATCAAATAATAAAATAAAATTCACTCAAACTGACGTTCTTGCATACGATTACTTATTTTTATACGCACATTTATAGGAATTAAAATTTCATTATCACCCGGTTCAAACTTCCAAGCGAAATAGCTCCGCATCAAAACATCGTAAGCATAATTTACCAAGTATAAACGCCCCTTTAAACGCATCTCGACATCAGATTTTCAATTATTTTAAAAAAACACGAGACAGACAAACCGCTATCCACGAATCTTTATCGCCTCTTCCTCTAATGGGCAATCGGCTCAAGATGAATGGCGCCTCGCGAGTAAATTGTAGGGAAATATGCGTTCATCGCGAAGGTGCACGTCTGTATTTCATGGACTTGGAACAGCGAGACATGTAAATGCGGCTAAACGAAATCCTCGGAAGAATGGATTCCGCTAATGGTCGAGTCAGTCTTAAGATGAATGGAACAAGAGGGGTCGCAAAGGGGTGTACAAGGCCGCGATATTTAGATTCCTGACCAACCGCACGCATCTGTCGGTCTTGCCTCGGTTGTGCCCGATATTTCCTTCTTTCTCTCCCTTTCTCTGATGGACGAATGCGCGTCTGTATGCATACGGGTGAATGCCGATGCTCGAGAAACAATTTTATTTTTTTGTTCGTAGGCATTTTTTAAAATTTTTATTTTTAACTTTCCGATAAGTGCAGATATTTAATGATTAATTAGTTTCTCTTTTAGATCTGGTATAATTTATATAATTAATCAACAATTTCATATGGATTTTTGTCATGTTATTGACAAGGATAAAATAAGTATATAGTTTACAGTATATTTATTTTGATATTGTATATTGATTGGATTAATCAGACTATTAATGTAATTTATATTATATTAAATGAATATACTGTCAAATTAATTCTTTTTATTTTTTATTTTTTTTTTCTTTTTTTTTTTTGTTATTCATCTCATATACGTGTCCTTATTATATCGTTTCATGAACACATATAAATCTCAACAATCTACGAACTTGCCTATAAACAGCTTATATTCTTGGGAAAAACATTTATAATGTTATTGAAACGATACAGAAGTGTCGGGTAATATGTTATGGTTATGGTTAAATGGACGTATATTAAAATATTTATATTATATTATTATATACAGTGAGATTTTAATCTTAAATCGATTCAATCGAGGCAAGCAGATTGGATGAATCAAGGTTTAATAGACAATCGAGAAAATCAATGGAGAAAAATAATGAAAAATCTATTTTATATATTTTTACTTTATCAATCTTGTATCATGTTTTACAACTTTGAAAAATATTAATGTTTGTTAGGACTTTTTTACTTCATTTGATGGGTATTAACTATCGAATATATATAAAAAATTATGAATTCTTTTTTGTACACTTTCAATTCTATTTTTAATGGATATTCTTTTTCCATTTCAAAACAATATCTAACCTAATTTCTCAATCTTTATCTACTTCATTATAAGTCTATCAACGTTTCCTCTATCGAAATCGGCTAAGATCGTCTTTGCAAAAATTCCAAGAGAATTGAAACATAATTAAAACATTCGCTATTATATTAGAAAAAATAAATTAGGAGCAACACGTTCGTGCAATCATTAATGAACGTGCTCAACGCAAAGGGGGAAGGAGGTGGCGCGTAGATCTGGAGAAAAGCCCTTAAAATAAACGCCGATCTATCCGGCCACCACTTATCCGTGGAAGAATCGGGTACACGTGGAGGAATCGTGTGCACACGCGTGCAGGGTACGCGCGGGTGCGTTTTTCGAGGGTGTGTTGATCGGCTCGCTCGCTTGCCTGCCATCGGCCCCAACAGCGTGTGTATATCTCTTTGGTGGCAGCTGGAGGTTTCGCGCGTGAGAACTCGGTGGCTCCGAGGTTCCCTGGTTTCTCGTCGCCACCTGTCCTCGTGCTGCTCTCTCGAGGCGACTGCCAACCCTCTTTCCTCGTCCTCTTTTTCCTTCTGCCTCTACCCCCACCTCCTCCTCCTCCTCCTTCTCCAACCGTGCCGCAACCCTTCGCAAGGTAATCACGCCTCGAAGGAGCGCGAGGGGCGGAGATCGGGGAAAAGTATCGGCGCGTTTTGACGTTATGCTAATGCGGCTGGCTATCCCTGAGTGGAACCAGATTGTGCTACCGTGATAGCAATATGTTGATCGATCGCCGTAATGGGTATTTATACGGGATGAATGAGGTTGGGAGATGGGGGGGTTCGATCGATAATATTGATTAGGTCTCGTAGGTGATGCGGATAATCGGCGTGTAAGTAACTCCTCTCCGTTTTAAATTTTTCGATGGGACTTTTCTTTTTTTGCTCCTCGGTTGTTTCTTAATCGAACGATCCTTTTCGGTGTCTTAAGTATCCCCCTCGAACGCTCGGGGTGATCCGTTTGGTGTTATCTAATTGGCGGTGTCGGATTAACTTTTTGCCGAGGCCTAAATTTTGTTTGTTTTGAAAGGATGATTATACGCGGTCCTCGTTCTATTTTATAATGACGTTTGGGAACCGATAATTTCGGTATGTATGTAGATATTAGGGTAATGATGTATGCTAATAAATGCTGTAGGGATAATAAAGAAAATAAAATGTAAAAGTATCGCGTGATTTTAAAATTTCTGCCTATATTGTATATCTTTTTTTTTTTTTTTTTTTGACAAGATGGCAAGATATTGTTGGAAAAATAATTTGGAAAATTTCATTACTTGAATTTGCTGACTGTACATACATGATCATTAACTTGATTGCTAAAATTTATTATTATTATTATTGAATATAATGATAAATTATGCTATATTTTTCTTTCAAATTTTATTTTTTTTTGTTTATTGTTAAATATCTGGTAGCGTTTATTGACAGGAGTAACCTCCATATAAATAATAGCTTAATTTTAAATTTTAAATTTTTTAAATAGGAAATGAGATATCTCACAATAATTAAACCTTCGATTAGTACGATTTAGCGAAAGGAGACCAAATATCCCACGTTTATTTAAATTTCACCGTAAAATACCACTTCGGTCGTTGTGCAAGAGGGCCCAGAAAATGTACGTACAGGTACATACATTAGCTCCCTCCTACTGTTCTCTCGTTCTTCCAGAGCCAGGACCAATTCCGCGGTGGACAATTGGAGACATTTGTCCCCCTGATCGGCATGCATCTTTTCTCGAGTTTCACCCTCGAGGTTCCCTTTCGAAGCCGACAGCGAAAGAAGGATCGTAAGCGTGCACGGAGCGTGGTGGTCGTGTGCGAGAAACGTGTGCGTCTTTTTTGGGGCCTTTTTGCCTCCTCCCCTCTCCACCTTCCCGTGGGCCCCCGCGCACCCTCCCCACCACTCGTACTCGCCAGGGCCCCGTGGCCAGCACGCACCGCAACGCACCACGACGATTTTTCGATCGAAAAAAAATTGGGGCTCATAACGGTCGGGGGGACCGAGTCGCGGACGTCTCTGTGAAAAAAAAAGATGCAAGTGTCGCCGAAACTGGCCTCGAGGGGGGCTGAGAGAGAGAGAGAGAAGGAAAATTGTGCCGTATCTTACCGTAATTTCGGCCGAGAGACCGTAAATTACTTTTCGGTGGCCGACCGGGTAAATAGGTATTGAGACGTGTATAAACAAAAAAGTCGGCAGATTATATCCTGCTCTTTTGTACCGCGATATACGAATTGAACGATACTTGATGTAAATAACAGGCGATGTTATTTATTTTGCGCGCGCGTGTGTGTGCGATTGGGATGAAATTGTATCCGGATTTGTAAAAGTTTATTTATATGATTTTTGATTAAGTTTTGTGGCTGGTGATAATTTGAATTTAAATTTGATTCCTATTTGTAATAATTCGAAAAGTTAAAAAAATTTAGATGCATCGACGTTTAAATTTTTTATTTATCAATTAATAGAATCATTTTTTTTTTTTGGAACCATCGTTATATTACTGTTAAGACAAATTCGACGGATCAGAGAAACTTCTCAAACCTCATTTTCACATCAAATTACCATCATAACGAATTAATCTGTTCCTGGAAGAAGATTAAACGTACAACGCATAATGAGTATCTCGAACATCAAGCTTCAATTTCCACGATTTTCATACGTGCAAATTACATTACAAAACGGGAAATGCCCGATATATGAAACGTCATAAGCGATACCTGCAATTTTGCCAACTTTCCCCTAATTTCTAGGGTTTTTTTTCGCCCCAACAGATCCCAGCCGTTCACTTTATGAGCGTTGTGCAAATTCGTGCGAACGACTCGTCATTGAGGTCAACGATAAGGAAGGGTTAAGTGGACTTGAGACACGCAGGGACGACGAGTGCAAGGCAAACCTGGCCTCTCGTTTGGTGTTTTCGGGAAAAGGTGTGGCGAAAAAAATAAACTTATTGTGCCGGTGCACGGCTGCAATTAAGACATGATCACGGCCAGTTTCGTGCAATCGTAAATCGACGCAATAAACGAGTTGTGAACGTGTGACACAATTTCACAGACGCGCGAACACTTCCTCGTGAGAAGATATTTTTATCCCTTTTGAACCGTTGTCATCGTTCATACGTACATCCAATGGGAAATCCAAATAATTTTTACAATTTTTTATTCTTTTTTTCATCCTTTCCTTTTCCCTTTAAAAATGGATGTTTAAGAAAATTTCTATAATCCATGTCTGTAAATATATTAAATACAAATATATTTTTTTAGGATTCGAAACTAGAACATTTCTTATTAGGATTTTTCCGTGATGTAATATCTTTTCTATATTTTTATTCTAAAATATCCAATTCTGTTCCCAACGCAGTATCCAAGTATTAACTCTCAAAAAGAATCTATCATTAGTAATTAAAAAATTCTATTACACATCAACACAACTATCAAAATTTATTATCAATTCTCATTAATAATTTCTTTAATCAAATGAAACGATATAACTGCAATGAACATTGCCTCGCGTTAAAAATCGAAAAAAACTCGCTCTTCTGAACGATGACCATTCAGAATTACAACCGATTCGTTTCGATAAGGAGAGAGAAAGGAGTGCATTGCACCCTGAATATCCACTGCAACCCCGTAGGAATCATAGGAGAAGGGAGGGGAGGGGACACGTTCTGCGAGTATTCAGAGAAGAAGATCGGTGCTCGTGAGAGGCGACGTTATTCCCGTGGCGGCTTTGGCAGGAACACGCGATTCGTCAAGAAGGGAGACATCTAACGAGTGACAGCCCCGATATCCGTGTGTCGGTTATCGTGAAGGGAAAAGATCGTTGCCGAGGACCGGTAGAACGAGATCCTTTAACGGATGGAAGATTGACCACCATGTGTGCGCCGCCTCGTCCTCTGCCGATCTTCCTTTTTCGATCGATTTGATCTTTTCTCGAAAAATTAGGATGCTTGGAGAAAGTTATAGAAGATTGAGCGTAAGTCGGTGTTTTGTTTTCTTTCTTTCTTATGTAAATTAATAAATTGATAAATTAATTGACGCGTTGAAGTATTTAATTAAATAATTTGTTGATCGAAAGTAGAACTAGGCTTCTCGTTTGTATTGTTAGAGTAATTTTCATATCCTTGGTGATTTTCAAAATAAGAATCGTCTCAAGATTTGTAGTTTTTAAATTCGATTATAAATTCTATCTATGATAAATAGAGGGTTGAACTTTCGTTTATTCGTTTATGAATTATTATTATCGTTAGAAGTAACGTTATATTATATGGAATTAGGATTCGATTTTCAGAGTTGAAATAATTAGGATAGAAATAAAATTATTTGATCTATAAAAGATACTATGGAGAGTAACTATCGATAATTAGAGGTATCATTTTTCTTTCTTTTTGAGATTTAAACTTCCTCCAAAGATTTCTTCGTTTTGTTATACGTATCGGTTTGACCGATCTCGACAATTTACAGTTAACCGGTTGTGTTGCTACTTTTATTACATTGTTCGTTGGGCTTTTCAATTTTGCTTGCATATGATGTGGAAGCAAATTGTGGAATCATGCGGGAACTGTTTACGGCCGAAGAGATTTTATTCCTCGATTTAGTTGGAAAGGATTAAATCGAAGGATATTCAAGAAACTGAGAGACTCTTCTGTTAAAAAATTAGTCTTGGTATTTGAAACAAGTGTGCGTAAAATTTATATTAGAATGATAATTCGTAACAGAATTGCAACTATCATTTAACATTTAACAGTCGTTGCTTGGTTCAGTTTCGTAACAAGAGTTCATTGATAATTCGATAAATATGATATATATCTTCAAATGTTATTTCATATTTTATCGTTTCCTTTTACTCGAAATATACCCAATATTACACAACGAGCATCATCACGTCACGTGTCGAACGTCAGATGTGGAGAAAACACGAAGGAAGGGAGGGGGAAAGGAGATAAATAATAACAGGGAACGAGACACGTTAAATTACATTTAGGGTTACGCTTCGCTCGATTACGATTACGATTTATCCACGATCGTCGCGACAATCCCCAATAACCCGCGACAGATGCGACAAACATTTTGCAACGTGCGTTTATGAACAAATGTCACGAAATCTACCGGTGTTGGATACTCGATGTAAATCAACACCTGGCGTGAAGCGATTATCCACCTTTAACGCGTTGAATACTTGTTTACCGCTCGACGACATTTTTCCTAATTTATTTCCCTTCTCGATTTTCTACGCAACCCGATACCCGCCTCGTTATTTGTTTCCGCCGCGTTTTACGGCCTTGTAATACCTTGACCGATGAAAGTCTTTACTGTCAATTAACGCGAAATATTACCTTAACCGGTCACCGCTGCGCTCTCCCGATACTTTCCTTTTATCCGTTCGATCTAATTAATATTACAAATTGCCGTAAATATCGTTGTTAATTGACTCGATGACGAAGATTAATTGCGGCCATTGGCTATTCGGTTTTCGAATGGTATGTGTATGCATGGGAATGTGGATTTTTTGGTGAAAAAAAGGTCAAAGTTCTGCCAATATATATATATATATATATACGATATATATGACACACACGTAGATTATTTATTTTGATTAAATTGTTTTAGAAATGAAATTTTATATTTTAAATATTTCTCTTTTTGAATTTGTATTAAAGAGATTATAACTGGTAGCGTTGTAGTAAATTGCAATATGGATACACAAATAAGTCACTGTTTTATAATTTATAATAAACGTATCAAAATGAATATTTGAAGAAATAATATTTTTACCATCGATCTTAAATGTCATAAAAGAAAAATTCCTTCTATCAGACTGATTTCACATTCGAACGAGGGGATCTCACGTGAGATAGTAGAGGTATCTCTCTGTTTACAGCTCTAGGCGAGTCGTGATTAGGTAGAGGGCATAATTTTCACGGAGTAAAAAAAAAAAAAAAAAATCCTCTTCCTCTACCTGCCGGCCATAATCGTCCAAGGTATCGCTTGTAAACGCCTTTGCCGATTAAACTCGTACTCCTGAAATGTAGGCGTTAACCTGTTGCCTTGCTATAAATAGCCGCGAGAGAGCGTGGAACGTACTATTAAGTCGTTCAAACGATATCACCCTACAGTCCCTCTTGCTCCACCTCCTATTTTCTACTCGTCCCCTCATCAAACCCCCTTCCTTCCATTCGTCGATGACGAACATTGGTGTTTTCCAATCTTTTCTCGAATCGTCATCCTGATAATTCCTCCATAACTGTTTTCTAAAAATTATATTTTTCACCATCTTCTTTTCGAATTGTGAACCCCTTTCGTGATATTCGTAAATAACACGGAGTGTTTTTGCAATCTTGTTTTGAGTTAATTTGCAATTAAAGTACATCCTGTTAAAAGCAAACGCGCGTTCAGGTATTTCTTCTGCAACAACGTATTCAATGTGTGTAAATAAATATATTAACGATAATTAAAAACATCGATCGAGCATTATCGTTACAACATTAACAATACGGATTGGAGAACCACTGAATTAAAGCACACCTGGTGTTATTTTATATCAATTTACAGGCAAGGATAGCCAAATTTAATAAATATTTCCTTTAATTAATTTTTCCCTTTTGTGGGTCCGCTAGATGGCAGCCCTATCAACTTTATCGAGCATCGAATTTCTTGTCTCATCGATCGATTTTCATTTTCAAATCTCTTCGACGAATCTCGCAAACACTCTTCTGTAATTACTTAAAATATTCTTGGATATTTAATATCCTGGAACGATCAGCTGTGAAAACACGATTTTACTGGTATTGATTTTTTTTTCTTTCTTTCTTTCTTTCTTTTTTTTTTTTTTTTTGGAACAATTATACGAGTGACGACAATCCAAGAACGATCGAATCGCAGATGGTTTTACTCTTAATTAATTCAGTTTATGTGTTGGTAATGTATGATCTGTTTTTTCACGTTCTTGGTACAGTTGTTAATGACTAATATGCGAGGTGTAATGTATTTGATTACTGGACTTTAATTATACTCATTGACTGTTGTGACAGTTCTATGGAGTCGCACGAGTCTTTATGGGTGTTTATCGATTTTCGTTTAAGTGTAATGCGTCCATTAATAACTCGAGATACCGTTGCTTTTTATTTGTTTGGAATTGGAAATTGATGGTCGTATTTTTAAGGTTTTGGATTTTACTTGGTGCAGTTTTTTTTATATTTGTGAAAGGTATTATTATATTAATTTTCGATTCAGACACGATAACTTGCGTTATATAATAATTAATGCGCGCGGAAGATTAAGGTAAACAGAAATAATTGGAGCAACAACAATTTTTCTGATTATCATAATTTTTCATTACTTTTTTTACGACTGTATTTTATTCCCCGATTCTTTTTTCGTGAGTTTAATTGTATTGATGATGATTTTTCGATCGTGCTAACTATTCAAACTTGTCAAAAGTTTCTATCCTTCGTCTTTTCATTTAAAATAATCGTGATAAATGCGATAATAAGTATTTTCTTTTTTTTTTTTTTTGAAACTAAATATCTCCATAAATTTTTCTTTTGGAAAATTGTCGTTCTTAAAAATAAACGTATAAACGTACGAAAGAGAATGAAAATTCGATTAAAAAATAAAGGAATTACGTATTAAAATCTCGTAAAATCGATTCAAGCAAGCATCACATCAAAATGTTGTACGCTACCGAGAACGCTTTACGTATCAAATTCTTATGGACGTTAATAATAATCGAATTTCGATATTACATAGCAATTAATTTGATGCTTTGTGTTAATTAAAGATTCGTCTCGTAGTAATAATTACAAGTTATTCGAGCTTGTGATTAAACTTCATTTTTTCCCCACTTTTCTTTTTTCACCCTTCTGCATCTTTTCAAGAGGGGAAACTCATGACCATAAAACGTTAACTCGAACGTGTTATCGAAATAATGAAGATCTGAACCGAATTCGATTGACTTAAATTTTCGACTCAAATATGAGCGTGTAATAGCATATTCGAGATGAGGAAATAAAAATTACATTTGAAAGATGTGGGAAAATGAGCCAATAGCGTAGATGATATGAACGAATATTTTTGAATAATTTTTTTCATTAACTTTAATAAATTAACTATTCTTGCATTCGAATATACAGAATTCATTCGTATTTATGGTTTAGATATTGGATCACTCGATTTACATTTTAATTTCTTGAATCATCTCCAGTTATAAATCGTATTCGTCTTGAAATATCATAAAGCGAATTAAAAAAATTATAACTCTGTTCAAAAAATAAAATCGACTTATTTCATATCGGATTATGCACACTTGTGAAATCGAGCAAGTTTTTCTATCGTTAAAACCGAGAAAATTATTCAACCTGTTTTATATAATTATATTTATATATACATTTAAAAAAAGAACAAAAAAATAATTATTTTCTCTCCGTGTTTAATAATTTCATCTTTGAAGTCAGTAAAAACCGGTAATCGTTTTATTTTTTCAAATGGAGGATTACTTCTTATGCTTATAAATAATCCTCTCCTCGTTTATTCACTTAATATCATATATTATATCAACGAAACAATATTCATTACATCCCAAAATTCGACAATAATATTTCTCTTACAAATACCTTTATTTCGCTTATTAATCAAACATTTACATAAATTTTTTTCTCCTCTTTCAAAATTCACAAATCGTATTTCCTTCATCCTCATCCTTTTACGCGATTTCATCTCGCTAATTCAAATACATTGCAAGCACCAAGAATTCCGCGGTGCATTTGCAAAATAATTTAAATTCCTATACCTGAACGGTTAATCACCCCAATTAGTCGCAATTACGCGAAAGCAAGTTCAAATAATTAACCGTTCGAATAAATACCGTGTTGGTTGATAATAAATATCGCTGGCAGTTGGAAGTGTATCACGAGCACGATCGACAATACGACACGGAGGGGTGAGAATCCCGAGGAAATGCGTAGAAATTACACGTTCAGGTAAAGCATGAACGATCGTGAATGCCGATCGGCCGCTACGCAGGGCAATTATAATCCCGCCTTAAATCGCATTGCTCGCCCGATGGATTCGTCGATTAATGGCCGATGATGGCCATCTTCCACATTTTATCGTTTCGCGCGAAAAACGTAGCAACATTGTGACGTTGGAAGTGATTCATTAATCAAGGCCATTCCCAATTATGTACCGTTCGATGTATCGATACTTTCCTCGGTACACCTCGATAGGTGTAATTTAGAGAAATATACGGAATATACGCGCGGAACAGATGTTTTCTACATTCGAGGAATGTAATCGAATACGTGTATTTTTCGCCGATCCACTTCCTGGATGGGGTCGTAACGCGGTGCGAATTTTAGTCGAAAATACGTGTCGGTATCGAAAACAATAAACGTAATGTTGATATGTAAAGTATTTTTTCGATAATTTTGAATAATATATGGAAATGTATAAAAATTTTTTAGTCAGAAATTTCGTATTATATTTTTCTATAAGTTCTTCTAGCATGATTAACGTCATCGATGGATTAAATTATCAACAATTTTAATAATTCGATTAAAATAGTTAAAAAGAAGAAGGATCGATAATAACCCCTATTCTGATGCATTTCTTATCTATCCTCCAATTATTCCCTTCGTTTCCCTTCGACTCACACATCTTTGCCTTCTTTTATCACTACTTACTTAGTGTAATACAAATTAAAATGAATTTTTAATTTGATCGGACAAATTTCTATAATTTTATTAACCTAGAACAACTCTCCATTCATAATCTACACGACCAATCAAAAAATCTAGTCGCTATTACAATATATATCCGCACAATAAAAATCTTATAAATTTCAAAGAGAAAAGAATTCTGTTCCTATTTCCTAGTGAAATCAGCCTCCACCCTCGCGAGACAACCCACGTATACTTCACTAGCTCGTATCGCAATCCTTTCTCTGGCGAGCGCGTCTAAAGGAGGCTCGGCTAACGCACGCCCACCACGGCCGTGACCACGTGTTCCACACGCTTCGTCCACGCGCGGATGCGTGTGTGTAACGCGCGCGTCACGGCTCCCCGAAGACTCGCGTCGCCCCGCGCGGAGTCTCTCGCTCGAGTCACACCTGCTCCTTTTTCCCACGAGATCGCTTTGCCCCCCAGCCACCACTCCTTCCTCGGACGTCCTCGGCCACCCTTGGCTCCTTTCGCTCTCTGACAACAACCATCGACTCTCGGCCAGGGGCGGCGGAATTGACTCGTCCGTGCCGCCGTAGAGAGAGAGAGAGAGGCAGATTTCCTTCTCCACGAATTTATCGAATCGTCTTATTTTCTTCGAGGGTGATTCTGGATGCGCGTCATTAAGTGGAATATTAATTCCGTCTCGAGAAGAGAAGATTTCTTCCTCTATATCGTTTCTGGAAGTGGTTCGTGATTTGTTTGGATGTTAAAAATTCTAGTTTGAAAGTTGCTATTCAGATGTCCCGCGAGTTTAAATTATCTTTCAGAATAGGCGTATCGAAGTAAAATAGAGTTAGAGCGATCGAGAAATTTCGAGAAATCTTGAAAACGATTTATATAATAAATCTTCGTTAAGGAACATCTGTCTCATTTGCATACGTGTCACTTTTATCTACGTGCATCCTATGTAAAAGTCAAAGCATCTCAAAAAAAAGAGGATTAAAATTTCCCTCTTCTTCCGTTCGTATCTTTCTCCGTTCGTGGCAATTAACTTATTATTCAATTACTTAAAATTTCTGAAACCAATAAGACTGCGTTATTTCTCTCCCTTTTTTTATTTTCGTATCGTACGATAATTAACGTTTTTATTATCCGAGGAATAACGCGAGCCAGAATGTGACCCGTTTAATCGACGTTTGGGTATCTCGAGCAACGTTTATCGCCGTTCAAAATCGCAGATCGATTTAAGGCATGAGGCTGTGCACCATGGTTATATTTTTTAATGCAAACGACTCACAATTTTTACAGTGTGCAAAGGAGAATGACATTGGTGTTCGTTGTGTGTGAGGGAGATCGAAAAGAACATAGGGCAGGCTTGTATATTAAATTAATTAATACTTTTTCTCATTTATACTAGATCCAAGTATTTATACAGTGATTTCTATTATTATATTTTTTGATAAAATTGTTTCTTTTGATAATTCTAATAAGATTTTAATTGATTCGTAAATATATGTATATGTTAAATTATTTTGAAAAGATTTTCTTTCCTGCTTAAAATTATAATAAATAGAAGGAGTAATTCTTGATATAGATTGCTTTAAAATTTGAACTCGTTTTATTATAACACCGAGAGAGAAAATTTTATGAAAGGAAGAAGCAGTCCTTCGAAAAACGATTCATTCATTTATTATCGTTTCAACGGTATTTTAATATCGGTATCGTTACCATAATTGTTATGGACAATTAAATGTGACATTAATTTTTGTTTTAGTACTTGTTACAAAAAATAACGAGCGAAAGTAAAACGCGTGTTATAAGTAAATTATGATTTTGTTTGTGTCTTCAAAATTTCTAATTTATTATCGATTGAATTTTTCTTTCCCGTCTGTCCTTGTTCTTTGATCACTTTTCACTTAAAATATTTTTACTCCCGACGAAACTAAATATAAATAATTAAATAGCTATTCAAATATTTCAATTTTTTTAATATCTCTTCACGCTAATTCTAAATTTTCCCTAATCTTATTCGATTATTTATATTTATAGTGCTAACTTTTGCGAAGAAGAGAAGTTTTACGTGCATACATTAGATATCTATCATTTAATATTCAATTAATATATATTTTCACTTCACATCTAATATTCTGATGACTCATAGTTTAAATATTCGAAGAAAATTGACGGAATTAGATTACAAGGTAATCTACGTAAGATATTGAGTTGATCCGTTCGTAAATATATCCATGTGAAACTAGTTCAACTGCTTCCATTTCTCAAAAAAATGTTGTTGCAAAACTCACAACTCGAAAACAAGGTTTCATTTGCTACGAAAGATAACGTAACGCTTTGATAACGCAACTTTGAATGAAAAACAAGTCTGGATTAAAATTTCAAATTGAAAGCTCAACTTGTCGAATCAGTACTGAAAAGAAAAAAAGAAACGAATGAAATTTAAACAATTCTTTAACGATATTACGCCTACTCTGTGCTTCCTATATTCTTCATTGAAACATCTTTCACAAATCCAAAATAAAGAGAAAAAAAGAAAGAAAAATTCACGTCGACACTCCCAACATTCCAACATTCTTTACCCCTCCTCCTTTCTTTCTTTATCGAAAATAAATTCCGTCAAAGTTCCAATAAAATTAAAATCAATTTTTTAGAGGGTCGTTGATACGTTTCCAGGTAACAATCAGTTTCGTATTTTATATAAGACGGTGACGACAATCACGAGAATATTTCCTCGGCCAACCCACATTCACCGCGTAAAACTTCGATAAACTCACTTCGTTATATTTACCGTGCACACCTTAAAGACTAATGCCTTCCACGTCCTGTTTTTATCATCGAGTGCCGTGTGCACGGATATCTACTGAAACAGGCGTATATCTCTCTAAAGACGAAAGGACCACGATACTTTTGGTGAGAAATTTTTACTATTGCGATAAGGGAAACGTTTTATTATAAAAAGAGCAGATGCAAGAGGTGAAGGCACACATACGTAGGGAATTAATGAAAATCTTTTCACACGTTCATAATATTTTTCTTTGTATTTTTCTCTTTTCCATCATTCAAATTTTTTTTTTTGCTTCTCTTATCTACGCCTTCTATTTTCGACGCCTTCTTGATCGTGTGTAATTGGCACACACAACGTGGAAAACAAGCGATCGATAATCGGTTGATTATTCATTTTCGAATCGAGAACCGGATGGCGAAAACCGGTATAATGTGAAAAGACTCTTCGTAATCCTTGATGAGGACAAATCGTTGATGAGAGGGAATCGGTGAAAGATAAATTCATATTATACTGGGTGGACTAATAAAGAAAAATGGTTGTTTCATTTTCGATCAATGGATCTTTCTTATCTGAATATTATTCTCTGCGCGTAAAATATCATAAAATGTAATAATTTATCTCTTTATTTCGAACAAAAAATTCCTACCTCGAATATTTTATATATTTCACCAATAGATCTTCGAGTTTAACGATTTTTTTACTTATTTACGTTCGTTCTAAACCGGATGAAAAATAAACGGTGTAATTTTAAGCCCGATACCGTTTGAATAATAAATTCCTGGCGGCCGTTAGTCCCCGCTTTAGCCTTAATCACCGTCTTTAATTACATCGTAACATCGTCGTCCCGATCAAAAATCGTTTTCTCCCGGTTTGAAATTTTAATTACAGCCCTCGTGTTATGATTAATCGAAGCGATCAGGGTGGCTTTCGAAAGTCACCCGTCAATCGACAACAATCTTTCGTTACTTTCGCTTCCATTCTAATCGCCACTTCGTATCTTCGATTGAAATGATACACTTTTCTTTTTTCTTCCCTCCACGTAGATTTTCCTCGCTCAGAGAAAACCTTCATCAATAATCATTTTGATTACGTTGCAAATGTCACGTTTAATTCAATTTCGAAGGTAATATTCACATAAACACGGGTGGAAATAATATACTCGCACATTCCTCTGTTTATACGCGCAAAGAGAGTATTTCACACCTTCTTCATGAGCGAACGAGTGATTAATCTTGGATCGACGAAACGCAACAAGCACGGTATATGATCCATGATCTCAATGCCTGTGTCCTTGGCTCGGGCAAACGGTTGAAATGGTATGGACACGTCCTTGGATGCGAAATTTACGCCAACAATTAAACTCCACCTTGAGCGCGGACGGGACGTCCCGCACCTGATGCCCTTTTTTAAAAGGCCACATCACTATCCCTTCAACTTGTGTCCTTGACCTCCTCCTCCTCCCATCGTCCTTCCACATCCCCAACAACAACCGCCTCGCAACTCCTTCGCGAAAGGGAAAAAGAAATCGAAGAAGGAATTCGCGCCCGCATCGCGTTAATGTATATACGTTTGCATTCGTAGCTCCTGCTAAATCCGCACGCCACGCACCTGTGAACAACATTATTGGTTATCATCGATTGTTCGACACGACACCTTCATGCATTCAGGTGTCAACGATCATTTTTCAACCGCGCGCCAAGATTTCTTCCTCGATTTTTCATTGGAACGAAGGGGCGAATTCTTTTTTTTAAAACCTCGCCAATTTTGAGTTTAGTTAAATCTCCAAGGGTTTAAAGTCATTGTGAATTTTCTTCGAATAGAAGTTTTTTCTTTTTCATCGATTCAATTAAGGAAATAATTAAAATACTATTTTTATACTGTGTATATATATATATACGTATATATACGAATCGACATAGGTTATTTGCAAACAATGCAGAGTAAATACTTGTTCACGTAAAGAAAGAAGAAAAAGCTGGTTAAAAAGCTTGTCCTTTTAGGAAGCGGCGACTGTTCGCAGTCCCGTTTTAAAAGGCGTTTCTCACGGGGTTTAGCTTCCACGCTCGTGTCTTTCAGTTGCAAACAAGCCATTTATTGAAGAATCGCAGGTGCCTGTTAAAGATTTTCTTGTTTTCGTCTCGAATATGCGCTCGGTCTCCCCGTCACTTTTTTCCCCCTCCCCCTCCTCCTGTTTCGTGGGTTGCTCTGTGTCCACAGGTGTGTGCGTTCTTTCTTTCTTTATTTTTTTCCTTCAAAGTGGACATCTTTAGCGGGTTGAACGCGTATCGTCCGCAGGGATCCGCGGAGGTTAATTTCGTCGCGCTGAGTCATTAAGCAATTATCAAGTTAAGAGAGGGAGTAAATCGGTTTTGTAAATCGGCGCCGAGGGTAATTTCGATCGGTCTCATCCTCGTTTCTCGTGTCTTATGAAATGAATTGACTTGTCCTCGATCGTCGCCAGACATGCGCTCACCTCAATTCCGTTTTGATCGTTATCGCCTCCGAATATTGTGCAAGGTGGATAAAAATTTGTGTACAAATTAGGCAAAATGACAAATTATTAACGTTACAGGATCTTATTTTCTGTACCTTTTTTTCTCGTAAATGAGTAATACGAGATTTTTTAGCCCGAGGAATTTTAAGAAATTTTTATATATATTAGGTAATTTTGGGACATTATGAATAAAGATGAATGGCGCAGGTGGGGTTTATGACTTAATTGAGCGGAGATACTTTCGTTTCGCTATGGCCGTTAGTTACGTGCATTCCTTTAACGTTTATTTATAATGTATCACTGAATCGGTAACCGGAATTGGAAAGATGGAACAATTGAAATTCTATTTTTTTGCATCTCTCTCTTCTGGAAATTTTTAATTTATCCTATGCCTTTGAAAAACTTTTGAAAACATCTCGCTTGACAAACGTATATACGTGAGATATCGATCAATATGAATGGAAATTTCTCGAAAATATTTTGCTTTAAATTTTAAGACGTTACAAAAATTAAAGTTTGAACGACATAATTTCCCCCCCTAAAAACATACACACACGCACGTAACTCGAACGCAGTTATGGTCGAAAATAAGTTAAAAAATGTTGAACATATCGGAGATTGAAGATTGAAGAAGATATAACAATCTTATAAAATTTGAAAGAATGTTTATCACTCGATCGTTCCATCGAAATGAATTCTAAGAAATTTCGATATCTGAGGCAACAGGCTCTCCCCCCCCGGTTGATTTCAAAAATTTGATCGAGTATCATCACCATTACTTTGCGCACTTCATGGTTAGTACGTTCACCCTTACGATGTACTCAATTCTTTCACCATGAACAAACCGTCTCAGGTGTTGTTTTTCCCACAAGTCATCGCACCTTTGAGAAACCATCCAATTCACCAAGTGTCTTCGAAAAAACTGACACGTTCGTAATTCGCCAGAAGCTGTTAAGGTTGTCGACCGCCGTGCTCTCCATCTCTTGTATATACTTTACACGAAGAAAGCCTGTCATTTCCTAATAATTTTTTTCACAACGTTGCATCCACCCTTTAAAACGATCGTATTGCTCTTATCCCAACCTAGAAAATGTAAATAAGAATACAAATAAGATTAAACGTTATGGTTATATTATGGTGATGTATTCATACAATTATAACGATGATATCATATGGTTATATTATGGCTATTATGGTTATTATGATGTTTTATTACTGAGAATTTCGTATATTAATTTATTGCTTTATTAGGAAGATGCTTCGAGCTTTATAAGGTACATATTTATTTAGTAATTTTAATTTTTATTTTCCTTTCTCTCTCTTTCTTTCTTTATGCTATAATTTTGTGTTAAGAAAAATTTAGAAAAAGTTTTGTTTCATTCTTTCAAGGGAAAAAAAATATTCTTATAAAAATTTTTATCAATCAATTCTTTTTTATATTTCAATCAATTCTGTTTTGATTTTTCTTCTTTACAGAAGAATCATTTTTTTATCTTTTTATTATTTGATAAAAAATAGATAGATTACAAAGTCTTATGAAAGACTCCAATATTTTAATTATAAAAGAATTTTATTTTAATTTCAGAGAAGAAAAATTTTCCTTTAGTTTACTTTAGTTTAACGAGAAATATTTTATTCTGATTTCCTTGTAATAAGGCAAAAAGAAATTCTGCAATATTTTAAAATATATTTATCAATTTTATATAGCAATTTCCATTTCATCTCACAACAGATTTGCTAATTGAATTTTTTGAATTTCGATGAAATTAATGCTTACTGCAATCGTGATAATTAATTGACTGTAAATTATTTTATCGGTGCAACGTACGTGTAAAATAAAAATCTGTTGGAACGGCACAGATTCGCGAGGAGAAGAAAGAAAGAAGGGGAGAAGGTAGCGAAGTCGAAAGTAGGGAGCTGGATTGGAAAGTTTTACACACAACCAGAAGTGCCTGTGCATCAAAATATTTTTCTTAACGGCCAGCAAAAAAAAACTTTGCCCCTTTTTTCGATATGTATACCTGGGCCCAGTATAGGGCAGAGCAAACATTCTGTTTTGCAAATCATTTTCGTTTGAATGCAGAACGGAAGGCTTAATAGCCAGACTCGGCCACTGTATTTTGATAACTTTATTTTGGCAACCGGTTCGTATAGTGAAAATACAAGCACAATGACGCATCGTTTCGTCCCTGATAAAGGAGATTGGGAATTTGTTTGTTCTCCCAATTATTTGTCCAACTAATTTGATGCAAGATTGAAATTAAACGCGGCAGAGAGATTCTGCCGAAGCGATGATAAATGATATTTTTGTAAAAATACTCACCAGCTTACAGTGTTTCTTTTTTTCTTAATCATTCGATCGAAAATTTTTAAATTTTAATCACATTTTCGTGATGTGCTGTAATTTTTTACACGAATATTTTTTACTCATTTCGAGATGATAATATATATATGTTTCTATCTGAAAATATATCATGGTGAAATACAAAAATATTTGCGTTTCAATCTCTATTGGCAATAGTTACTCGAGAATTCTCGGTATTATTTATAAATATTAAGAAAGATTATATAGTTCGCCGTTCGTGTTGCAAAACAAATTTTAAAAGCCCCTTATCAGATACAATTCGCAAAAAATATTCTTAATCTTGTTTACAGATAGAATACTTGTTCTTTAAAGACACAGAGCTCGTTGTTCAAACTTATCTACCATCCACTTGAAATCTTTGTAATGATAGAAGACAAAAGCAACGGGAAACCGCACCTCTAGAATACCGTCATTCGCACCTGTTACACGCGGCGAGTGTGTTTAAAATTCAATAACCCGCGCTTATATTCCTCTCTCTGCTTCCTACAATTCTTCTCACTGTACAGAATATTATTCGAAGTGATTATTGAATCCAAGTTCACACTATAAAAAAATAAATAAGTCAACACACTTCTTTACAAAATATTGGTGAACTCCTGAAAGATATTAGAATTCTTTTCTACTAAGTTTTATATATTAAATTTTTAATTCCGTAAGTAAATATAATAATTTCTTTCGAGATTTTGATTGTTTTTCCTTTTCTAATGAATTTTTTTTATTTTATAAAGATTACCGTCAATCTATTCCATAATTGATCGTTCGATCTTTTTAATTATTTCTATAATCGTTTATCGTTTTCAAATATCTCGAATTCCTGTTCGAAGCAGTCGAAACTAATTTTATTTTACCGCGCTAACCATATCTCTCTCTCCAAACTATACCCCTCCATTATCCAGGCAATCACGTCTCTCCGCGAACTCCCCTAAAACGTAGCCCCCATCCCTCGACCAATCTCCCGCCTAAATAATCATCCTTCCTATCTCCTCTTGTTCCTCGAGCTCGTACCTCGTCCTCGAAAAAGCAGAAAGCGTAAGAAAAATATGGCGAAGAAGCGAGAAATTGATGAGAAGTGGGAAGAAATTTGACTTCTCTCTTTTCTCGTGAGAAAAGCGTGTTGAGAATTCGGAATAAATCCTTCACTTGTCCACGAATAAATTATTCAAACGATTGTCAATATTCAAATCAAAATAAAATATTGAAATTTTCATAAGAAATTTTATCTATATATCTTAATTAATTTTATAAAGATATTACAAAGTTTCAATTATTTCAATATATAACAAATTTTACATCTCTTATTCATATTCGCAATACTTTTCGATCACTTTGAGAATAAAAGAAACATAAAGAGAGGGGTCCTCTCGTGTACCACGATTTTCCATAGATAATAAATCTCGAGTATAATTAATTGCATATTCTCTCTCTCGCTTTATCACACTCCACCCCAACGAAACACCCTGTATAATCTCGCTCGACCTGCCTACCCTCCAGCTCGCCCATCATCGATTTTTTTCACGTGCAATACTTCTCAATATTGCTTTAGGAAGAGAAGAAGCGAGGATGGAGGGGGGCATACGCAGCGGTAGTAGGGCCCGGGTCGTGTCTCAGCGCCGTGGCTTTCCGTGGGCACGGACGGGGGCCCATCGAGGGGGGACTTTGCCCCCACAAGTGGCTCCCCGGTAGCGCCGTCGCGCACCTGCCGCTTATTCCCACGCCGGGACTCACGTTCGCCTCATCTTTCCTCTCTTCTCCCCTTCCTCTCACCCCTCACCCTTCCCTCTCTCGCTCCTCTCTCTCTTTCTCTCTCCACCTATGTGTACCCCCTCTTCCTTCGTCTCCAAACGATTTTACACCGCATCTCTCTCTCTCTCCCTCCCCCTCTTTCTCTTTTTCCCTTCGAAGCCTCTTCCACAGCCTCCCCCTCCTCCTCGAGGACCCTCTCTCGCCTCGTACTACTACGGCACACGTGTGCACCACGGGCCCCCTCTAACACGGGGAATGGGCACGCTTATTTATTTTTAGATATTTTTCGAACGGACGCGAGATATACACCCTGTTATACGAATCTCGAAACGAGGTGCCGTTTCTGGACCCTCCCTTCCACCGTGGTTGGGGAGACGTGTATGTTTCGATGGTATTTCGTGGTCACGAGGGGGGAGGGACATTCCTATGATGGAATACGAATTTTGACGAATTAAAGGCGCAGCTGAGTGGCCCAGGGCGAGTTTTGGTTTGGTGCTCGGGGCTGCGGGGAGTGTTTATCTCGATGAGAGGAATTAAGACGGGGATGGGTGGAAGGGGTGGAAATTGCGAGATTGGCCTTTTGGTAATTTTGGTTTTGATATATTTTGGGTTGGGTTGATTGTTGTTGTTGCTTGTTTAGGAAAGTTTGATGGTCGGGGATGCTGGGCAGGGATATGCAAAAATATACAAAATGGAGGAGAAGCGTAAGATTGATGAAGTAGTATATGAGGTATCAAGGTTTTGATTTATGTGTTTGATTTATTTGGTTATTAACTTGTTTATTATTAATCTCCTTGTTGCAAATGAAAGGTTTTACATGAAATTATAATCTCCAGAGAATTAAACAAAGAGGTTAAATTATCGTATAGTTTCAGAATGTTAATTGGAATTTGAATTTTTGATTAATGACTGTAACTTGCTTAAAAAATTGGCAAATATATATTCAAATATTAATTCAAAATTTGTAATATTTATTACATATAGTACGAGTGACAAATGATTTCATATCATTGAAGTCAAACCATCATTCTAACGCAAGAAATAACGAGTCTGAAATATATTAAATCAAAAAAGGAGATTAACGTCCCCTTCGTCGAATTTTACGTTAATTTCATAAATCAACGTTCACTTAAAAGTGCAGAAAAATTATACTTCGTTCTGTTCGACGAAACTCGAAAACTTCACGATCCACTTGAACCCCTTTTAATCTCGCTTCCCAAAAATAATCGTGATTCAAAAGGTACGATCGCAAAGCCACGTTTCTCACTGGAATTATCACAATTACCTTTCCCTTTTCGAATTACTCGTATGCTCGAGGGTTTACGTGTTCCCCAAAGACACAGTGGCGTGGATCGTAAAAGAAAAGAATGGAAGGGAACACGCGAGGATCGGATCGAAATGAAAGGACGAAGCGGGTAAAGTGGACATAAAGTGGAACGAGAAAACGGACACCTCGACTCGAGGAGGATGTCGTTCTGGTTAGAAATTCTGACGGGTTCTTTCGTCGAAGAAATCCAATCCGACGACGCTCTTCTCGCGGTTGAAGGCTCGTTTTGTTTGACGTAGATACCAATGGACTGATATTCTGACCAGATTCCTTATGGATTACCCGTATCGTCCAACAAAGGAACACCGATCGATTTTCGTCCTTGCACTTTAACCATTGTGCGTGGAATTAATACACGGAGAATAGCTTACGTTTCATTGTCGGACGTACGAAAGTCTTCGTATATCGTCTTACAAAGATTTCACAAATCTGAGAACATAACGATCTTCCTCTAAATATTCCAAAACATGATAGCACTAGTATAAATTGAAACGTGAATAATTAAATTGTGCATGTAAAGTTGGCATTCTTTCTTGTACCATTATATTTCAAGAATTGGAAGAAATATTTTAAGATTTTGATGTACAATCAACATTTCAATTAACAATTTATATATATATATTATTATTAAAATAAATATTCAAACATTGCTACGTTCCAACAAATCTATTCAAACAACCATTTCCAATGCTTTCTCTCTCAAACACACCCACCATTGACGTCCAAATTCAAACAAATTCCCACTGCCCGATTCCACACCTGTACACCCATTCTATGAAAAATCTCCTCCGACACACCCTCGTTACAATGCACCCTCGTCCCCTAAAAAAAATCGAATTTCCCCTGCCGTAGATCCGATCGGACACGCATCACCCCCTCATTATCCCCTCCCTTCCTCCTGGTCTACATCCAAAAGAAATATAGCGAGCGTTCCATTTAAGAATTCCATTGTCCACCCCGAGGGGGTAGCCCGTTTCCCTTCGAGATCGGGGCGTCGGAGTGGGGGATGCGGAGGAATCCCGCATCACCCCTATTGTTGTTCAACCCCACGCGAGGGTTGCACGCCGGGACAAGTGGCATTGTGCGTTTTTCGAAGGGGGAGGGGGAGGGGAGAAGCACGTACAGGTGCACGAGGCCGCGTAAAGTGCATAATGTGGAACGGTGAATGGATAGGGAGTGCGAGAGAAGGGGAGGAGAGTTTCGACCAGGCCCCTCTCTGCGCAGGAAAATTAGGACCCTTTTCTTTTTTTTTTTTTTAAGAGGGATGGGAAGAGGGACGCCGCGCATTTTTATTCCTGGACCGAAATTGCTGATACGCGGGGAGGAAACGAATGTACCACGATTCTTTTTTCGAGTCGAGAGGTTTAGGTTTAATTTTTTTTTTTTCCCCCGTTGGGAATGAACGTTAATTTCAATCGATCTTGGGTTGTAATTAATTCTATAATTTTTATTGTATTTGTTAAATTTTTTCTTATGTAATGATAAAAATAATAATCATTAGTTGGATTCTCAATGAAACGATGATTGGAGCTTTGATGATGAATTTTAAGAGAAGAGGGTTATATTTTAAAAGGGACTGAGAGGAGGTTGTTAAGCAGATTTGTTCTTTGAAATTATATCGAATTTTTAAAACTATTAACTCTAAGAACTCTTGAAAAAAATCATCCGATCCTTTTTCATCTCTAACTTCCGATACAAAAAGATTTCATAGACAGTATCAAAGTCGTATATTTCATATTTTATACACAATTTGATACTTCGTAAGATCAGAAAGATGTATATCAACTTTCAAGTTGTACGAGGATTATGGTGCAACTATAGACTCGCCAATTCTAAGATTCTTATGAAAGGAAAGAAAGATGATTCCTTCTTATAAATTAACTACTCGGTCTTCTCGTATATTTGAATTATTATTGCTAATAAAATTTTTTTCAAGTATTATAATTATATATAGAGAGACATATAATTATACCATGATTTTTCAACTAATTTTATTAAATTCTCCGAATAAAGTTGTACATTTTTTAAAATGAATGCAGATGTTCATTAAAAAGTACCAGCATGTTTAAGAAAATTTCTAAGGATAATTATACCCGGATAATCTCAAAAGACAAACAAATTTTAAAAACTAATACTCGATCCATTTTCATCATCAATTTTTAAAAAAAAAAAAGTAGAAAACACTTTAAAAGTATGGCATCATTTTTAATAGAATCGTTAGTATCAATGATACCGTCATTCCCTTTCATTCCCGAAGGAGATAAAAAAAACCACCAATAAAAAATAAGGACAAATAAGGACATTTTCACGAGACAAGGATTAAAAATTTGCCATTAGCAGATATATCTATATACGTATCTCCAAGGTTACCTCGTTTCTCAATAAATATCTCGAGCACAAAAGAGTCTCTGGGTAATCGGGATACGGCCTTTGAGAAAATTACATACCGGTGCTCGTTTCGTAACAATGTACTGCGTTCATGCGATGACGATTGCGATCGAGGCGAGCACGTTTGGCCACACAGGTAAAACGCGCAGTTTGAAAAAGCGTGTCTGTGGAGAATGAGCGAGACGGTTTCGCATCTGCCCGCGAGCTCTGTAACACGTTTCCAGAAAACGAGCATCGAGAGATCCTCTCTCGTTCGTCCCTGATCGAAGGGACTCGTTGTTAAAAGCGCGTTGTTAAAAAGAAAAGGGGGAGAAGGGGTGAGAGAGGGAGAGGAAGGGAACGAGATATAGGGAGCAAGAGTAGTCTCTGGACAGAATGGCAGTTTTATTTCCATGGAGCCACTGAACTATTGTGATTCCTCGTAAAAGATGCGGAGCAATTGGGCCCCGGCTGAAACGGGCCCTATCATTGCCGCGCCACGATTGGCCGAGGCGAAAGGGGAGGGGATGGGGCCCAGCGCCAGCGCCACGCCTACTCGGTAGACGCTTGGATGCGATTGGTCAGTTGCCTGGGTCCGCTCAGCGCTCCCCCACCACTCGCCCACTCCTTGCCCCGCTTCTTCTCCTCGCTCATCCCCTCCAACTCCGACGCAATGCCCATACACGCGTTGTTACCCCTTCTATTACACGCGGTACATATACTTTTCTTTCGATTTGTTTGACTTTGAAACTGTTTGGCAGGGGCTTTGGCCTCGCCTCTGCGAAACGAGCGGCAGAGGAGCCTTTCTCTTTCCGTGCGTTCATCATCATTATACTGGTCGTCATTATTTTCGTGTCTACTCGCTCTCGAGCTCGCGGTGCCCCGGTAACGTGACCATCGTTATTTTCACCGTAATTACCTCGTGGCCCCTCTCGAGAGGGACGTCTCGTCCCAGCAATGGACTTTCGACGCGTCGATATTTTATCCCGATCCATCGTTACACATGACGCTTGTTGCCTCTTTTCTTTTTTTAATCGTATACATGGGATGATATGGGTCGATGGTTGCATCTCATGGTTTGACGTTCTCTTCTTCTTCTTCTTCTTCTTCTTCTTCTTCTTCTTCTTCTTTTTTTTAATTTGAGGTTGGTTTCATGTTGTATCGAGTATTGAGGCAATGCAACTTTTTGTTGCTGTCACATGTTTCTCTGAATATGTATTTGTTGCTACTTTTTTCTACTTTTTGTTTCTGTGTCAAAGGAATAATAACATGTCAACAGGTTGCATGGGGGACGAATGTCCTTTCAATGGATACGTGTTGCTGGTAACGAAGTAGATAGCCTTGAAATTAAAACAAGATCGTTCGATTACGTTGCTTCGGTTTTATAATTTGATACTTCTTCTTTGGAATCTGTTATATTAATAAAAAAAAAAACTCGTTGCTTCAATAAGAATGAATTGTTTATTTCTGATCAAACTTTTGGTATTTATGATATATTGCACTGTTTTGTAAGTAACAATTTTGCAACTGTGCGTGAAAGTTGGAATTTTTGTAATTGCAATTTTCAATAATATTTTTTAAAGGATTCTTAATGCGAAATTAATGATTCTTTGCGATTGAGTTGATTTATTCGTGATTAATGTTCAATAATCACGAAACATAAAGTAAAGCATACAAAAATTTTCAGATAGATAATTTATATAGTATCTTTTCAATGCATAGAAACAACAAATAACATTCACATCTCGTACTATTTTCTCTTACGCAACACCTACTTATATCAATAACTTATTAATTTTTCTAACGATCTCTTTATTCCTTTTAAACTGATTCGATCCTATCCCATCCCACAAAAGTTAGAAAGCTCAGAATAAACGTATAAACGAGAATTTATAAACGTACAAATGGACCATTTAATTACTCGCATTAACTTTATTATATAGTTAGAATCGTTGAACATTCGATGTTATAACATCAACCTACCAATTATCATTCGAATGCTTTTATAATTCATAAAACGAAATCTATAAAATTTTCTATTTCCTCGTTTCCACATCCTCGAGAAATCTCGATTATTGCACGCATCTCGTTAGATCAGAAGGAAATATTTTTCTCACGTATCCTGTAAGCGATGAATCGTGCACGTTCACCGTTCCATCCCATTTTACTTATGCGCATAATTAGAACATCCAATTAGACGGTGTTATACCCTGCTAGTGGAAGCTTTAACACTTTGCCGGCCGCTGTAATTAGCGTTCTTACGAACGCTTATCGCATGGACGATCGATTTTTTTTTTTTTTTTAGCGCATTATGAATTTCATCTCGCTTCAACGGAGAATTTAAAAGGTTAAAAATGGCCGGTTCGAAGATACCGAGTGTGTGAGATGCGTGTAAAAAGCTGCGAGGAAGCTGTTAAGGAACGGTAATTACTTTCCATGATTCTTCAATCGATGGACGATAAAAGCATGAGATTTCTCTGGCGCTCATCGCGTCACGTGAATGTGCTTTTTGAGAGCACCTTTGTTTTATTTGTTTTTTTTTCTTTTCATTCTTTTCGTTCGTTTATTTATTTATTTTCAATGTAGAGTGATATATAAGTTGATTATTATTATTATTATGATGATGATAATTGATAAATTTGACGATATTTTCTTGATTGTTCTCTATGGAATATATAGAGAAGGAAAATTGTTTAACCTCAAAGTTGTTTTTTTATTCGTCATGTGTAGCAAGAGAAAAAAGCGATGGACGAACTTATTAACTCAACCTAGTATTTTAAAGTAATTACGAAACACGAGCATATATGAGAAATTTTCGCGTGTTTTTTTGCACTATATTGCACGATCTCGCGCACTTTCACGTAGTTTTGCGCCACGTTGTGAAGCACTTGGATTCGATTAACCCCTTACCTCTCGATTTCTCAGCTGTCTGCACAAGCAATTAACTGCTCTCTGCTTTGATACGATATTGCACGAAATGAATAAAATATCGACACGTTGTACGCAATAAGCGAAATATTTCTCATCGTACGAATTTTAAATTATTCGAAATAATTTACCTTCAACAAAAGAAAGAGACAAATTCTTCTCAAATACCTTCTAGACGATTCTCATTGAAATATAATCGTAAGTAACACTCGTAAGAATAAATACACGGTCGAAAAATTCTGTTCAGTCCTCTCCTTCTACATCTTTGCCTTCTCATCCAAATAATAAATCTTCCAGTTCGAATATAAATTAATTCAAACCTCTCCCCCCCTTGAATCCAATTCCACCTTAGCGAAAATACCTCATCAAAATACAAAATCACTGTTACATACTTGCATCTCATCCGTGCACCTGCGATACCCGACCAGCAGCAGCCAACTCCTCGACATCGAAACACCCCCCCAAGCAGCCTAAAAAGAAGAAGAAAAGAAAGGGGAAGAAGAAGAAGAGGAAGAAGAAAAAAAGAAAATTAGAAAGGGAACCAGCTACATCAGAAGTAACCAAGTCTTATACCGCAGACTCCTAAATTTACGAACACATTTTTCTTCCTACTTATCCCTACGTCCCTCTTTCCTTCCCGCTTGTGGGAGCACGCTAAGTGGGACAGAGTGAGAAACGATGCATACGGTGGCCGGAGTACCCTCCATTTTATTTCTTTCCTTTTAAACAGCGCGAATTCACCTCGCGGCGTGACGAGGAGTCGTTGCGCCCATAAATTAAAAAAAAGAAAGAGAGAGAGAGAAAAAAGAAAGAAGAAGAAGAAGAGGAAGAAAAGAATGAAAACACGGTGGACCAGCGAACGTAACACGCGTCTTGGGAATTATTGCGCGGCTTGAAACGTGCTGTTGCTAATTTTTCCCTCCCCTCACCCCCCCACTTTCCTTCCTTCCTTTCCATCATTTCTCGCGGCTGCTCAGCTTCTCGTCTCTCTCTTTCTCTCCTCTCTCCGTTTCCTAGCTATGCTGCTTGTTCCAAGATAAATATCGAGAAAGATAGAAATCTGAAATCTGGCAAAAGTATGGAAATTTATCGAACGAGAGAAGTTGCGTTTAAGTAAATAAGGAATAGGGGACACGTTTATGTTTACATGATGTGGAACGGTTTCTAGACGAAGCTATCGTTCATTTTTCTACAAATTTGTGTTCTGATTAAACTATATATTACGCATAGAATATCTCTCATAAAACAAGACACATTTGTGATATAAAAGTAATATAAATTCTATTGAATTATTAGAAAACGAACCAAATATAATCCTTGGAATAATTCGACACAATTATTATAATATTATTGGATATTATTCGAGGCATTTTTGAATTCTTCTGTAACCAAGGATCGAAATTGTTTGAGAAGCCCATCACTGCACCGCTTCTGGCGGAGTACGATCTCGCGTATCCCGGTTGTTCCTGGAGAAGGGACGTCCGTTAAAGTTTTATTACAAGGGCCCGCAACTGTACGTGCCCCCTGGCCCATTTTGTTGCGGAATGGAGAAAGCGAGGGAACGAGCCGACAATCGACTCGATTTCTTTCGTTTTGCACGGCCGCTCTAATCGATCGGTCGAAAGATGATGGCTCTTGAAAAGGCTCCATGCTCTTTCGGCGAAAGTGTGAAATTGTTTTTTGGTAATCAGAGATCGACGATTTTTCTCCTCCTCTTCCTTCTTCTTCTTCGAAACCTGTTCGAATTGGTATTCTTTCTGGTGCGATTTAATTTAAAGGTGAATGGAAGAATGATTTCCGAAAGGTGGCGAGATTTATTGTGCCGGTTCTCGAGTCGAACGTGGTGTTTTCGATTCGATGGGATTGGACGGTAATTGCATTTCATCTCTGGAAACTTTGTAGTTGTTGTTGATGTAAACCAGCGTTTCTCAAACCAGTTTTTCTCTTTCTGTATATCCAAATATGTGATCCTTGCCTTTCTTTTATTAAAGGAAAGAAAAATCGATGTTTTTGAAAATTCGTCTAATTAAAAGTTAATTAATCTTCAAAATTTCACCGTCATTCTTCCAAATACAATTTTCCCTCGGGACTTTTTCCACCATTTTTTCCTCAAAGTTACAAAGTTTAAAAATTAATTTCACCTTATCTTTTCCCATAAATGTATCACAACGTGTTACAGAAACATCAGAAAAGATGTTAAACAAGCTTTGATAAATCTTGCAAAAATTACAGCATAAGCATCAAGGAATAATTTCATTCACGAAATTTATAACGATGTTTGAAAGAGAATACGGTGTCCACGCACATTTTCTCAACGCTCGTGCGAGAATCGATTAATTTCCCGAATCGATAACAGAAAGATTTAGGATTGAACGTAATTATGCATGGCAGTCACGTTTGTTATGTTTAAAATTGAATTCTTTATAAATGTTTTCGGCTATTAATGAGGAAATTCATAATTCGAGATATTTATCTGGTCTCTCGTGTCTTGTCGTTTAATGAAGCTCGTTAAAAAGCACTATTCACGAGATTCTCCGCTCGTGTGTAATGCAAATGGCCGCGATTTATCTGAAGAGCTCATACGAGTGAACACGAACACACGTTTTTTAAAAGTCGTTTCTTTGCTTTCCATTGTTTCAAAATTTATCCCATAAGGATAGCAATGTAAATTATACTCTGTAATCCGTACGATTAAATATTTTTATTATCGAAAACTTAGTATACGATTAAAATAATTCTTGATATGAAATATATTTTATTAATCAGCATTTGTCTCTTTGTTACAGAAGAATGCTAAGACATCACAAGTATTGCTGAAGAAGGTGAGTGCGAATATGATAAAAATGCTACTAGAAAATATTATTTTCCTTTTTCAAACGAATAATATCTAATATTAGAACGGATTGAAAATTCCGTCACAGTCATCATCATACGTATAAAGGAATAATTAATTAAACTCTTAAGAAAATTTTTCTCATCCCTTGCGTTTTTCCCTTTATTCGACAAATTATTCAAAAGATTGGGGACTTTTTCATACATGTATGAAAGTAAGTACAAAACACGTGAGACATACAACAGCTCACCATGCTACGGTATTAAGTGTGTCTCGAGCGACCATTAATCCACCCTATCGTAAAAACATCGGTGTCCTCAACCCCTCGATGCCCCGAGCAAACATTTCCACTTCACTAGAAAGGAGTTATAATCCCGCCTCCTTTCATAATCCCGTCGGAAGACATTTCGCAGATGTTCGTTATCACCGTGGAACAAACGGTTGGCCAAAAATTGTTTCCACTTTGGCTGCATACCAACCATCTCGAGCATGTTCCCTCAAGTATCGCTCGACTATTCATATTAATACGTGTAAGTGGGCAAATTAATGCGCTTTAAGATGATTTATGCACGACCAGCACTCTTTAACGCAGTTTCTTCTTACATGCAAACCGTTTTTCCTCGCCTCTTATCTCTCCCCCTTTCTTGTCGAGTCGTTTCGACCCCGATCACGTATCCTCGCTCTCGCATACCTGCAGGCTTTGAATAGAAAGTTTTCAAGAATGAAAGGTGAAAGGATATATTTTTTTTCTTTTTTTAAAGAATTTGAAATTTGAATAAGAAGATGAAAATGGATAGGATTGAAAGATATTTGGAATAGGATTTATTTAACTGCTCCTGAAATATTTTGTCAACATTTTCAAATTATTTCAGTTTTATATATATATGTGTGTATTCATTTCTACATTTTCTGTAAACAATCTCAAAATTGACATATTTCAACTTCAATCCATTAAAAATTCATTTAAAAAAGTACGATCGAGTTAATGAATGTAAAGCGATTTCAAAAAAAAGGAAGCGAAAATCAGACAAATGCGACACGTTCGATCGAAAAACAGGTTTCATTTCTTATTTTGCTGGTCTTTCGTACGTTTTTGTGATATTTTTAACTGCAGTGTCGAGTTACATATAAAAGCGAGCTGTAAATTCACAGTTCGAAATAGGTGTTATTAATTCTTCATACGTGAACCGCAGTTAAAATTTCGATGAATATCTTTTTGATAAAGTTTACAAGAATATTTGTTGTTGCGAGCCTCTTCAATTTAATTAAGCTAATTTGTTGCCTCATTACGGGAAAAAAATTATTCTACCGAAGATGAATTCGAAGTTTAATTATATATAATCCTTCTGAAGTTTATTTATTCTGTTGTGCAAGCGAAGATAACTTCGAAAAATTAAATGAAGATATACGTACTTCGATGATTTTTAAAGGAAAATTGCAAACGTTCGATTTATCTGCAACGCTCGAAAATTATGATGTCAATTTCGATTCTTGTAATTTTCTTTAATGGCGACGCGTGTATTCGTATTAAGTGATGTTCAGTTCATAAAATTAATCAGATAATTCGTAATTCGTGCAAATTTATTTGAAAAATAATTTTACTTTTCCGAAAATTCTAGCTCTTAAATTTTAACAACGAATCATTTTAATCAGCTTCTCGACTTCAAAAGATATATCGATCAGATTAAATTTAAAAATTGTAAAAATTTAACAAAACTCAAATATTAAACATATATACGCAATTCGAAAAATTAATTGGATTAATTTTGCGAAGAAGAAACGCCCGTTTAATTCATCTCTTGATTCTGCTATTGCCGTTCAATTATTCAAGTTTTGGCACGTACAGGATGCCGAATAAATGATAAGATCGGAGCAGAAATGGGCGTGTTACCGGTATCGCGTGCTGTAATCAGGCTTGTCGAGTGTTGATCGAACGTATCACACGTGAGAAACGAAGTTTAGTTAGTTGCAAACGCGGGAGTTAACTTCCGACCGAGGTAATTTCCGCCCGCAACGCCCTTTGTCCCCTTTGAACGGTGAAAATCGCGGAACCGCGAATAAAAGTCGAGTCCACGTGTCCACGTGTCCTCGATTACGTGCTGAAACGTTTTACGTAACGCGCGCCAAACTCTCTGAATCGTTATTCGTTTCCAGGTATCGCATCTGTCCTTTTATTTTCGCCTTCCTTTAATTAAAATGTTTTTCATTAAAATTTTTTTTGCAAAATACATTCAAATAGTTTTTCCAAAATTCTACGTGCATTTCAAGGAGCTTGTTATATCATAGAACAATTGGCTTTAATAAACAATGTTGAAATAGATTGTATGTATTTATTTCAGAATTCGTTCTGATGCAATTCTATATATATATTCTCCGTTAATTGTTCATTTATACAACACTTGGCCAACGACAAAGGATGTTTCTCATTCTTCGTGCTATCCTGTTACATCCGAATGTGAGTCACTGATCGAACGCTTCTAAAACCGAGTATATTCGTCCACTCCCCTAGTTACAACCTGTCTGCAAACATTCACAATTAAAATATTCACACGTGGCTAGGTACGATTCACTAAAATTCCCAGAATAATCGTCCACGATTTTCTCTTCGCTCCTCTAATCGTCTAATTCAATTCCTAAATTTTATTTTCAACTTTGGAAAAACGCATGTTATTCGTCACATCACAATTTCTACGAAATTTCAAACGAGTATTCACCTCGCCTGGTATAGTTCTCAAATAAGAATGCAGATTGGTTAAAAGGCTTTTGGCACGGCTTCTGTCTGGGGGAAAAACAGAGGAAATTAAATCGATATCAACCAGCCAATTCCCCACCTGGCGTCCATGGTACCCTGCTACGGCGTCGCGGCGCTTACCGACCGCAAGCTTTGAAAGCTCGTAAGCTCGTCGCGATATATTTATATGCACCGCGCGTTCATGCGATCCTGATAGAACAACCAAGGTGGAAAGCTCCCCTAACTTTTGGAGTGGGCAACGCGATGGAACGCTATTTAACGAAAACCGTGGCGCGATCGAAGGAAACGCGGATGTTGGCAGAAATTTGGACGGGGACGTTGGAGAAAATTATTCTTTCGATTGATCCTCCGTTCCTCGGAGCGGTGGACGTTTAGAAGGCGCGTAGAATTTCGTGTTTAAGTAGACTATTTCCAGTTTTCCCCAAGTTTTTCCCTAAGAGATAGGAAAAATCGTTGAGCAGTTTGATGATTGGAAAGATTGAAAGATTGGAGTAGAGATGATTTGGGTTTGATTTATTAACATCAGTATCTGATGATGGTGTTTGAGTCGAGATATTTGAGGAAAAGGGGAAATTCTTGATCGATTTTTCCGATTTCTTCTGCTAGAATTTGAAGGATAGAGTTTTTTTCTGTTGGATTTCTTTTTTAAATGTGTAATTATGATTTATAGTTTTTGCATGCATTTTTTTAATCAAACTAACATATTACAATTAATTTTAAAGTAAAGAAAATAAGTTTAAAGATGTCTTGATGAAAACTTGGAATAAAGAGAAAATTTAAGTATCCAATATAACGATAATATAATTGAATTAATGAATCTTTAAGATTTAATTAAGGGGAAAATATCAGGCTACTTACCAACAACTTTTCAATAAAAATTTCTCACTTTGAAACGAGAAACAATTATTATTCTCCCATAAAAAGAAACGCAAACTTTTTTAACAATACAAAAATAATATACAAAATCGTTTCTAACTACCAATTCCTCTAATTATCGAGCGACATATTATTATTAAACATTCGCAATTCGTGACAACATAATTAACAAATTATCGCATTTCGTTATACTTGTAAAATCACACTATCATCAAACTCAAAATCCATCGATACCTCTTTCTATTCTTCCCCTTCAACCACCACTCCAAAAATCTATCGCACACCACCCACGACCACGTCGTGCATCATCTCAGCGCGCACACGCCGCGCCGCCGTGGGCGTGTTCCCAGTTTCCGCCACCCATGCGGCGCACACCCCTCCAACCAGCCGAGCCCCACGAATCTAAAATTAAACAGCCGCCCGCGGGGGCGTCGCGACGCCGGCGACCTCCACCACGCTCGTGCTCTCCTGCTCCGATTCCTCGCCGTAACGACGCTCGTCGCGACGCTCTCTCAGGAGACTCCCGAAGGACCCTCCCGGCCGGCTGTTGTTCTCCTGTCCGCGGAGGACGTCGCCGAGCGGCCTCTCGACAGCGTCCACACCCCTGGCCTTCTCCCCTGGGCAGCAATGCTTGGGAGAGAAAGCTCGACGGAAAGCTCGGCGCCCGTGCTCGACCTCCGCGGCGCGCGTGCTCCCCTGTTCCATTGGTACGTCAGACGACGTCTTCCGTTTGACGGGCAGCTCCGTCAGAACGTCGTCGAGACTGACGTTCGTTCCCCCCGCCGGTCATGCTCCCCTGATAAAGCGTCGCGAGCCTAGGGCGCCGCTGAGCTTTCTCAGGGGCGCTTTCTCCGTGGCCCGCTTCTTCCGCGTAAATCGTAAATCGTTCGCGTTCCTCTAGATAGGGAACGCGCCTCGTCCAAGGATTTTTACTTACCTCGCGCGATCTCGCCCTCTTTCCTTTCTTTTCGCGGTTGGTGAGGTGGGAGGGAGGGAGGAAGGGACACGAAGCTGTTCGAACGAGTATTGATCCGCGTCGTTTTTTCTTCTCTTTTCTCTTTTTGTTTTTAACAATTTTTTTCGAAGCGAGGCTCGAAGCCTCGTTATATAGGGCTGGCTGTCAAGGGAATCGGGGTGGTGGGGTTTGTGTGCGTGTATATCGGTTGTGTGTCTCTTGCCCGCGAGGCAAATATTGATCCCGCTTTGTTGCGATTGCGGCCTGGCTTGTTGCTCGCCTGTTTCGAGCCGGGGTGGGGAGATTTATCTTATCGGAGGAGGGAAGGGGGAGGGTTGTTTATTGGCAGGTAACGAGGTGACGATAATTGCGGATGATGGATTGCGATTGGAGTGGGAAAGGAGATTATTATCTTTCTTTTTTTTAAAGAAAGATTATTCAATGTTGTGACGTGTCCCTTGTTTTCATTTAAAGAGGAAACAATTTGATCGCGTTAATTTCAAGTACGAGAGAGGGATGCAATGAAAATAAGCAGGGTATTCGTATGATTCGTGATGTAATTTTTGAGTAGTTGTTTATAATTAATGCTTTGTAACAATTTTTTTTTCTTATCCAGTATATATTCCTAGTATAAATTGTCAGATGTGCGATGATGGGCCGTCGTATGACGTGCCACTTCTACTTAAACCTCATGTCTTTCGCTTTCGGTCCATTCCACTTCCATACACTGTTTAGATTATATATATATTTTTTAAACTGCAATCCGTCGTCTCAAATCATGACTCTTGCCAATTATTTGATACGATCGATGAATTATTTTAAAAATAATTAGAAATAAAGTAATTGAATGATAATAATACTTTTATCAAAGGAGGAGGGGAAAGGGTAATTGAATAATAATACTCAACATATAATAACATATAATTTATTCATACGTATAAATCAATATCGAATATAACAAAGATATTATTTTTAACAAACAGTATTACAATTTCTCAATGTCACAATCTTACTAAAAATCTTCTAACTCTCGCCATCCAACCCCATCCTCTCGTCAACCCACATCGACGTATGCCTTCCTGGTAAAGCGTCGCGACGCCCGAGGACTGGCGCCATGGGACGCCGCCGTCCACGCCAGACATCGGCCAGCGTCGCGACGCCGAACTCGGCCGAACTCCACCGCGTTCCTGATAGCCGGCTCACGAAACTCGTCGTGACCGAGCTGCGACAAGCGGTGAGCGACAGGTGGGCACCTCTCGTCGGGATCATCGACACGTCGACGTCACACGTCGATCACCGTCCTCTTCCAGCGGCCGTCGAGGTGACGTCTTCGGGGGCGGAGGGTGGGTGGCTGGCACACCTGTGCGACCAGGTCGAGAGACGAGCTGGCGCCGCATCAGGCGCCCATCATGCCGTGTCGGCATCCCAACCCCTTCGCCCAGGAACGTGTATAGAGGCATTCGAACCCTTCATCCTTTGGAATTTCTCTTCTGCGTTTCCTCGATCTTTTTGAATTCAACGCTGGTTAGGTTGAGTTTCAGTACAAATTTTAAACGAGTTTCTTTGTAGTTTTTTTTTTTTTTTCATGGTCTTTATGCAATCGATGTAAGAAATGTTGACTCAATTTTTCGATTTCATCTCGAGGACTTTTATATATTTTATAGGCGAATGAAATTATTCGATTTTTTATTTAATTGTTATTTAATTTGTAAGATCGTAGAATATTATTAATTTGGGTGGTTGATTTCTGTATCTGTTTCGAAAATTTGATTTTGTATTTGGATAAAATTATTGTTTAATCGAAACAATATCGAGCGTTCAAAACAGCGAAAGAAAAATATTTCAATTATTTATGAAAGTAAAAATTAATAATAGATAAATATCTTATTTTGAATGGTTTCCTTATTTGGAATGGAAAACGTTGCACGCTATTGGTAAATAGATCGCAAGAGACTTGCGCATCATTTCCAATCGAAGCCAACATTTTTGCCATTGGCGTCGTTCGTAAGAATTTTTTATCAGGATCGTATGATAGGTATCGAGGGTGAATGCAGAGAATATAGGCGAGAAAAATTACTTTATCCTTTGCACAAGCCTTATAAGTTCCTGCCTTTCGATCCTAATAAAGGATAAAGAGAGAAGTAGAATAAGAATTCCATGGACAGACAGTAGTCGACTTCTATCACTTGAATACGAGAACTGTTCTGTAATTATTTTTTGCAAATTTTTAAATTTGTGGATTTAATGTGCATGTGTAATTAATATGTACAGTTAATATAAATATTGTTAAAAATTATTTATTCCGCTATATCTTGAATAAAATTTTTCTATTTATCAATTTGAAAGAGAAGGGATAAATAATTATATATTCAAATTATATATTTCCAAATACATAAAACTAATTTAACAATTGTTGAAACGTGCTAATAATTCAATTCTTAACTATTATAACGAAATGAAGATAGGCTTTGATAAAATTCAATAAAAAATTTAGATCTCTTTCATTGAGTCTCCAATTATAAGATTGAATTTAATTGAAAATGATTAAGACATTTAACTTAAATTATTTATGATTTCAAGATCATACAGTCTTTTATAATTTTATTTCTAATTATTTAATGGCTATCTTTTGCATTTAATAGTATCATAATTATTCATCAATTTTCCAATTAAATCCAATTAAAGTTAAAAACAATCTAATATATATTAATACAAAATTCTCTTCCTCTATCTCAACATCCATCTATTCACAAGTTATTCCAGATCGTTTTAAATTAATTTACAACTACATGCATCGACTATCAATTACAAATATTTAAAAAAAAAACACTCTTACCACCCCCATAATTCCATAATTCACAAATTAACTTAATCAATTATGAATCAAACAAAAAGATAACAAAACACCCCTAATCACTACTTCTCTCACAAATTCTCATTCCTCCACCCCAAATTATCCTCCTCCAATTCTCTCTTCCCATTTCCATTCACTCGACGTCTCATTAAAACCCCCTCTAACATTCGCCCACACCTTCCCTCATCATTCCTAAAATCACGAAATCACCCACCATCCCTTCCCCAATCCATATCAAACGTGTGTACTACATATTCGGGGCGTGCCACGACCATCTATCAGGGGAGCATCCACCCAACAGCCAATACAATAAAACGCGACGAAAACCCCGAAACACGAGGAGGGGGGTGCAGAGAGAGAGATAGAGGGACCGAAACGACGCGATCACCCCCGCACACACCCACGTACACACGTGCACGACTTCGCCCCTCTCGAGGGGTGGCGTCTTCCGTCCATCTCCCATTTTTCCCTCGATCGTTTCTTCTCGATCGGTAAGGGGGAAAAAAGGGGAGGAGAAGCGAGAGGCGATTCCAGGAGATGGTCTCGATGGTAAGACGAAGCATCCAGGCGGTTGCTTGCGAGCAGCCCCCGTTATCCGGCTAGCAGGAGGCGAGCTTTGGTCGCTGGCGCCGGCGTCGGGTCGCGGGCGCCGGCCACCGAAAAAGCGCGGGCGTCGCGACGCCCTATCGGGAGAGCAGAACACGCCGCGTGTAGACTTGATTCCGTGTTGGCTTGGTTAAGTGGGAGAGAGTTACGCGGTTCGAAATAGACGCGAGTATTTTTGGATGGAGAGAGAGGGGGAGGAGGAGGAGAGAGGCACGAGGAAGGGATGCTTTTGTCGTGCGAGAAAGAGAGAGAGAGGGAGGGGGACTGATGTCTCGTTTCTTCTTTGATCTCGACCGATCTCGTTATTTTTGGGGTCGGTTGCGTGGATACCAGTTTGGATAAGAGAGAGTTGAGCACGGGTCACGTTGGATTTTTTGATGTGAGAAGGGAATTTAAGTCGAAGACGAGATATTTTTTCCTCTCTTTCTTTTTTCTTTGGTTTCTTTACTTCGAGGAGATTATTATGTCTTGTTTCTTGTTTCTATCGAATCTCGAATGATTGTTATTGGGATTGGAGTAAGTATCGTTTTAGGATTTTTGGTAATTAGTTTTGGAATAAGGTTAAAGAACGGTTTCTTAAATTTGAATTATTCAAATTATGAACGATTAAAATCATGAAGATTAATAATTATGAAACGAAGCAGATATTTAAGTTTCGATATCGTTAAAAAAGCAAAGAATAAAAAGAAATATTAAATCTCAATGTCACTTGGAGAATATATCTTCCAATGTTTAAGAGAATCTTGGAATCTTAATTTAGATATCACGATTCTTCGCTTTAATTTAAGATATCCTTTGTGCAGCAGAATTAGAATAAATACGTATGGTTTATTGGGAAAAGCAGGAAAGTTTGCTCGTATAACGAATGTATACAAAACTTTTGACTCAATGTGCCTTTGGAGCAAAGTAATCTTCCTTCAGTCTAAATCGAGCACCGCGACCGTACGGTTCCCTATTTTACTACTTCGGAAACATTGTTGATTGCGTATTAAATTAAACTCTCTGGACGTTAAGTTTAAACATTTTTAACAGTGATAAAAATGTGAGAAGTTTAAGCGACGTTGCAGTGGAATACGAATGCGAATACGATAGAGGAAAATGATAAAACAGTTTTTCTTAATTATTATTTTCTATTATTATTTTCTATTAAACGTTTACAGATAATCTTTTGTTTCTCTATATTCAAATTATTTATTTTTATCGTGTGTATCGTCATCGTACTTTCTATCAATTCGTTACAATCGTGTAAATTAACGATGGATCAACGAATAGTATGATTATAGTATGTGATAGTTATTTTATTTATTTTATTTATTTAAATAAATATAGTGCCTTATAGACACTATATGAAAATGACAAATTTTTCTTTCCATGGGATCGATGTACGCCATTCCATCGATTAAGAATTACTGTAAGTAATATTATATAAAATTCAATTTCAGATGACACAATTATCATAGTTTCCCAAAAGTTTCTTTTTATTATTTTCACTCGTGTGCTATAATTGTCATAAATATTTGTTAATTTCTCACGAATTATAATTATTATAATTAAGATTAATTTAAAGACAACGTAATTTTCCAAAAATATTATATAAATATATACGACTCTCAATTTATTCGTTTCCTCCATTTTTACATTAAAAAGAATCCTATTCAAATCCATAAAAAAATACAAATTTCGTGTGAAATATTTCAGAAAAGAAGAAAAAGCTTCCTTTGAGAAAACGCCACGAATATTCGGTGCAAAAAAAATCCCGACAAACGTAATATTTTTTGGTTTACCATCCAGAACGAGTTCTCAATTCGTGCACGAATTGACGAAGTCAGTTTCATTTTCTGATTATCCTTCTTACGTCTCCAGGTATCCTTTCCCCTCCTTGTTCCGTGTAACTCGATGCATCTTCACTGCTATTATTAAATCCAGAGAGTCTCCCCTCGAAGGATCATCGTAATAAATACAAATTAAACGATATTTCATGGAACAATTAGGTTCGTGGAAAAAGAACCGAGCGAGGTTCTTGATTGCTTCGCCTTCGTCCTCTCCTTTTAGGGCGGCCAGGAATTTAAGTTGTATTACGTATCGACGGTAAAGGACATAATTGGAGGCAGTTTGAGCGGAAGAGATCGTCGGGACTGTGACAGTGGTGGGTAGTTTATCCATTATAAACGTGTTCAATTAATTCATAATTCGTTGCGTGTACTCCTCTCTACGAGGATACATCTAGAGACATGTAGAGATTTCTCGAGACTTGGTCAACTTGGCGTGGAAGGCTTGAAAAATTGCGTGGACAGTTTTGGAAACTTGTTCGCTTTCAATGAAACTTGCCTCTTATTATGGGGAGGAGTGGGTAATAACGGAATACTTATATAATTAAGTACACGAAGTGTTAATACGTTCGCTTTAACAAGATTGTAGAGATCAAAACAACTCTTTAACAATTCATTTTGCAAGATTTGAAAATACAGGGTTAACGTGTTAATAATTAATGCAACATTGCGATACACGTGTATTTTCTTTCCACTTGGGGGAGAAATTGTAATTATTGCTTTCTAAAATTACTACAAAAAGCTTTAAGAAACTCATTTTAATGAAATAAAAAAAATTAGTAAAACTAGAGTGAAACATCTCTATCTCTATCTTTTATTTTCTGAATGTATACGAACATCCCTTGTGTATAAAACACTCTTTGTTTATACGAAGATTAAGTAAATCAACAAATAACAATAAATATTGCGCATCTTGTCTTGCTTGCTTCTCAATGTAAAATATCGATAGACTTTTTTGCCTTCTCAATTTTATTTTTCACACGTGTACAATTCATCGAAGTTCGTACCGATAAAAAACTTCCAGCTGCGTTGCAAGCTCTGTATTATACCGAATACATTATCAAAAATTTGCAATTACGACTATAATTAGAACGAAGGGATGAAATTCAATACGTGATACTTACGAATACGAGTTTCGTGTTTCGAATGCTATTCGCAAGCAATGATAATATGGAACAAGTAATACTTTCGAAGAAGCATTCATATGAAAGAGAATGAATCGCATCAAAATTGTATAAGAGCTTTTGAATAATACATTAATGCTTATAATTGCATTTTATTCGTTCAAAAATAATTTTTCGTTCACACCCCTTTCAAGGGAAATAGTTTATCAAAAGAATAATATATAATTGATTTTAGAAGAAATTAGATTGGAAAGAGAATAAGAAAATTTGTGATAAAAAAAATCCGTCATTCGAGCCAAACAAACAAACATCCACAAAAATCCACTTAATCAATCAATTATGAAGAAAACATTTACGACGTACCAGTACGTAAATTTAACAATGTTGTCCAACCAGGAAACTCGTTCTCATAAGTCGTTTATTCCATCTTTCAACCGTCCCCAGAGAGATTATTTCGATGGTCGGACGTTTGGACGGGTATCGGGTTTATAACTATAAAATTGATATCGCTTGTAATTTCGAGTCGTTACAGTCGGTCAGCAGGAACGAGGATACTAGATTATTATAAGTCCCCCGTGATTACAGGCCTTGGGGCGCGAGTGTGTGCCGTTCGGCGCCATCACGAACGCCTTTACGAGCGTTAATGAGCCACATTGCATTCCCATTTTTTCGCTCCTTTCTCATTTCGTTCTCATCTCCCCCTTCGTTTTCTGTTTCCTATTCAATAGAAGGTATGGGCTCGTGTATGGGCCCAGCTAGATCGATTGGAATTATTTTTTTCTTTTTTTGTTCCTCGTTTCCTGCTCCTATTCATTAGAACCTCTAGGGTTAGAGAATTCCTATCTTTTTTCGTTTTTCTTTTTCCGTTTGATGGAACCAAACGGTTGGATTCCCCTCTTCTTTCATCTCCCCGTTTTCGATAGAATTTCTGGATTCGTAGCTCGCATTTTTTTTTAAATCTCTGGATTACATTTACGTCAAAGTTTAGGATTGGATCTTAGATTATACAGAGGTTTTAGGTGTAGATTAATTAATAATCTTTAGGTTTTAGATCTTGAAAATTTTAAGATTCTTAGATCTTAAATCGTATAGAATTTTTAAATCGGATTAATTAATTAAAAATTTCTATATATATATAGAATAGATTGAGTTATTCTCTTTTTAGTTTTTCATTTTTTAGTAAAACTTCTAAGCTATCTGGATTTTAGTTAAGTCGATTAGAGCCTGTTAAAAAAATCAGAAGCTGTAAAAGCAAGTTTTTCAGATACGTTCCATCGGTTAATTGGTGAAAGAAGTGGTTTGGAATGCGTGGAACAGATCGATTTACGCATTCAAATGAGGATGTAAACGAGGTTTTCGTTAAGAACCTCGGTATAAATTAATGTCTTCTTTATTCTGATCCCTCAGAAAAAGGTTTTCGATAGAGATATCGGTTTCTTTTTTAAGCGGAATATTAAGCGGTTTAAATTGAATTTTTTTTCCTCTTCTTCTTCTTCTTTTTCCCAATTAATGAAGTTACATATATTTAGGTAGATATTATCTTCTCCTGTTTTTTAAAGGAAAGATCTGTTTCAACGTAGTTTACGTAATTTACGTAACGAGAAAATGTGCGAAATCGCGTGAGATTTCGTGTCTGCTTTTCGACTTTAACGACAAGAAAATTATAACTTATTAAATTTCTTCGTTTCGTTAGGAAATTAATAAAAATCGAAGGAAATTAATAATAACCTACATAATTAAAATAAAATATTATACTCCGTGTCCAATGTACAATATTTAACTCGTTTGCGAGTTATTTATTTATTTTTAAATCACAAAAGACATTAATAATCAATCGTAGATTATTTAGAGAATAAGTTTGATAGGGAAAACTCGCATAACGAAGAAAAATCTTCCATTTTTCTGATTACTTCCCTAGTATAATAAATTAAAAAAATGAGAAGTAATTAAAGAAAAAACAATGGAAATGGAATAAATCATTCACGAAAGATCTCCCCTCCGTGGAAGGAAAAGAAAAATGAAGAAGATGCGAAAGAATGCAAGAAAGAAGGAAAAAAGAGGTTGAGAAAAAATTGGAAGAGAGGGAAAAAGAAGAGAAAGGAAGGAGTCGAATCAAGGGTGACGAGTATCGGTATATAGGATGAAGTTTCCCCTGTCCTGCCGCCTTCGTCCTTCGAGCAGAAGGGAAGGGCGGGGGAAGAGAGAGAAAAAGAGCAAAAAGCGGAGGCCTCGCGTCGTGCACACGCACGCACACGCCTGGATCTCGCGTGTTACGGGTGGCACGCGTGATGTGCGTGCGTGACGAAGCGCGGGAAAACTTGGTCCAAGGATATATATGGATTTACATTTCCATCGCGATTACATAACACGTAATTAATTATTATTTTTCGAGGAGAGATTAAAAGCGAGAAAAGAATAATCGATAAGTATTTTATTTTTTGTCTTTTGTTTTTTATTCCGTGGTTAATCATATTTCTATTAAGTGGTGTAGGATTGAAAAAAGAATCGACAGGAAAATTAGAGAGCTCAATCTTCTTTCATTAAACAACATTGTAAAGAATTCTCTTCTTAGTTCTTCTTAGTCTAAAAAGATCCATCACCTCCATCCTCCACCTATCTATTTTTAAAATGTACAGGTAGCCTCATGAAATATGCATCTTAACCATTATTCTTAACATGGTTGCATTGCATCCGTTGTTACTTTCCTCCCTTCGAAACGAATCCTCCAGTTTCATGAAATTCGAGATTTATACGATGAAACGACCAAGTTGGGTACCAAGTAACAACCGCTTGAATGTTCACCTCTCTGTTCGATATAAAATCTCGTTTTTTTTTTTCTTTTTCTTCCTCTTATTCAAGTCAACGTCCTTCCAGTTCGGCGTTGCGAGAACGCACTGAGAAAGCCTCAAGGATCTCGTTTAATTTCTTCGAGTTTCAAGACGCACCTTCATCGAAGACCACACAAGGCAAGAAGAAGAGGAGATATATGTAGAGCATGCAAGCAGTTTAACTTACCATGCTACTTCATCACGCGTTTTGCTCGTGGATGATGCATCACCGTGCACAAAGAACGGGAATATAATTCTGTAATGTATCACTTATGGTACGTGCATTGCCTCGGACTTCACTTCGCTCAATCACTTACCATGCACCTGGTTATCAATGTGTTAACGACCGTCTTTTCATACGAGTTGTTTTATTACACTACCGGTTTGATGTCATACTGCTACGTTGTAAAACGTACCGTGATTCTCTTCTCGTCACAGCGTGACTGACTGCGTTCAGATTTTCAGATTATATTTTTCAATACGATTCCCCGTCTTCTTCCTGCAACTTTCTTCTTTTCTTTATTCGTGTTATTTGATTTTTAATATTTTTTAATCCTTGCATGTGGCGAGTTGAATTTATTTATTTTTTTGATAGTAGATATTAAATATATAGTAAAATAAGTAAATTCTTTATTTGTTTCGGATTAATTGATGTTCGTTTTCAATAGTTAGTTTTTTAGAATTTTTTGATTTTATTCAAGATCCTCGATTACAGCGTTATTAATTGTTGATTTCGATAATTTTCTAAAGTTTCATATAACGATGATCCATGATTGGATTCGTGAATTCAATTATATTTTGATAAGTGGATGGTAGAGTATTCGTTTATTTGAGTATTGGATAAAAGTTAATTTCTTTCTCAGTAGTTTGGATCAATGATTGTAATTGTGATTCTTCTAAAAATATCTCAGAGTGCTAAAACATTTTTTGAAATAACATAAAATTTCATATTTACAATAATATATGTGGAACTAGAGATTTTATTCTTTTCATAATCTATCTGGGATGATAAAATAACGATAATGCATTCGTTATTATATAATCTTTTATTTAATGAGGAAATATTATTCAATTCTTAGAAATTGTTATAAAAACAAAAGATTGTGTAGTTTTTAAAATTATTATGTAACGTTACATTATGTAAATAAATAAGATTGCACTGGATGTATCCAGTCCAAGCACACGTGCTGATTTATATGCAAATCATATGTAGTGAATCATTACGTTTTTAAGATTCTTCGATCTCATACTCACTAACGCAGCTGGGAAAACATGCAATCTGAGAAAGCATGTTCGAGCAACAAATTCACTATGTAATATTAATTTATAAAATTTGAATTGTCAAAATAAGAAATCTTCGTTATTGAAAGCGTAAAAATATTTACTTTGATCGCAATATAACATCGTAATATCAATAATAATATTAATATTCTCTATTTAATCATCAATCCCCTTTTACACAATACACAAATACAATTTAATCACACATAAACATTTCCATTCCATATTTTTTATTTCACTTACTGCTCCCACTATTAAATTACACAACCATAAATTACCTCGTTCCAAAATCTTCTTGTTCCATTTACAAACACCATCCCCTCCCCTTACCCCCCTCGCTCACCTCGCATCGCTTATCTTTCTCGCTCAAAACCGTACATTTCCTCGCTTCTTCGAGGAAACGTCCGTTTCCCACACACGCTCCCCCCTCTGCTCCAACCTCCTTAGCTATCGCTTCCTGCGCCGATTTTTACCACCTTCCACTCCATCCCCCTTTTTATCAAACTCCTCCTTTCCCCTCCACCCATCCTATCCCCCTCCCATCCAAGAGGAAGAAGCCACCAATTTTTCCACTTCTTTCCCCATTCATTTCCCTGCCTCGCTTTGCCGCCGAGCCCCGCTTCTTTTCCCCCTCCCCTCCCACCTTTCCTCCCCCCGTGTCTTCCCCGGCCATTTCGCCCTCCCTCTCCCCGTCCACAACTCTCTGACTGACTCTCGAGCGCACCTGCCGCCGGTTCCCACACTCGTTGCCGGACGTGACGTCACCGCGACTCCCCTCTCCTCCTCCCCTCGCCCGCGCCGATTCGCCGCGTGTGTACTCGTCGCCGTCGCCGTCACCGTCGCCGTCGTCGTCGTCGTCGTCGTCGTCGTCGTTGCTCGATTCGATCGGTGTCGGTGATCGGCGAGGAGTAGGAGAGCAAGTAGGAGCGCGCGCGAGCGGGGCACACGCGTACACGCGCGCGCGTTAATCGCCAATGACACCGCGTGCACGTCGCGTGCACGGCGCGGAAGGGCGCTGGCGCTGCGATCGTTGGGGCGTTGGAAGAAGATTATTGTTATTGTTGGCAGGAATAGAGCGTGTGCAGGAAATGTGTATGTGCGCGCGTGTGTGTGGGGATGATTAGGGTTTTTTGATTCGCATGTGCATATTAGAGGATGTAAGTTGGGGGGAGGGAAGTGTCGAATGTTGGATTAAATTGGATTTGCTTGTGGAAGGGGATTTGTTTGTATTTTGGAAATTTGGATCGTTTAATGATGATTGAATGTATATTATATGGAAGAAATTTTGATTCGTGTTTAAGAACGATAATTATTGTTTTAAGAAATTTTAATTGGGGGTAATGTATATTAATTCGTGTTAACTCTTTTATTGTTTTTATTGATTTATTATGAAAAATTATTCGTTTTCAAGCATTTCTCTTCTCCTGCTGTTAATAATGTATTACAGGCGGTCATAATTTTGAAATACTCCACTAATAAACGCCACGAATAAGAAGAAGGTATGAAATACCTGGCCTGGATTACTGTAATTATTAACATTAAAACGTTTAATCGAGAAACAACTGTTACTTGTATACAATAATATTTCATGAAAAATTAATATTAAAATATTAAAAATCGAATAAATCGGTGTTTATCGATTTCTTTGGCCGCCGAATAATCATCGGTTATCGATATACAATTCATCGATAAGAAAATAATATACAAATCGGAAGAAGAAAATAAATTGCATTCCAAATACAATTCCAATCTCTTGCAAAAAAAAAAGAGGAAAGAAAATCCATGAAAAGATGTTCTTTTAAATTATTTAAATTCGCACAAATATGTTTTCTGATTTAAAACAAGAAAAACTCGATCTTCTTTCATTTCGAATATATGTGTGTCGAAAAATGCAGCAGGTGCAAATCGCACGTACTCTACTCATCGCACAGAGTGAAAACAATCGGTTTGCCCTTTCGAGATCGAGATCGAGGGGAGATCAAGGCCGCGACGTCAATGGGAATGTTCCATGAGACAGATCCAAATATTCATGGTTCACGTTTTTTGCCTTCTGTCTGTCGCAATCCCTCCGGTTGACACGAATATGCATCCGGTAGCCGTTTCGACACGCGATCGGCTGTGCTCGATTTTTGCTCCACCCTTTATTTTCCCAATTAATTATCCTTAAAGGGGACACCGATGTTGACGATGCTTTTAAATTAACGCTTAATTTAACAAGATGAAACCGTGATATTCGACCAAGGATATTTCGACTCGAGAAAAAAGAAAAAAAAAACTGAATTAACGTGTAATTGAATTAACGTGTGATATTTTTAAGGTATATGAAACAAGTGTGTGGTATTGTTTACGTCTTAAATTAATCCCGAGTTTAATTAACGTTCGAATAATTATTGCAATTGGCTCACATTCGTTGCATTCTAACTTGATTCCCAATTTTCATAAATACGCGATTGTGATCGACTTGAATTGAGAAATACTCGAGACCTAATAGAACGAAGGGAAAAGAGGATGCGATTCAAAGCGATAAAGCGATAAAGTTTAACGAGCTTATCTTTCGATAACTCGCGCAAAGATTAATATCTTTAATGACACGCATTACCACCCACGATAAAGTGACAATTACGCAACACCACCGTTACTCCAATTTGTAATTTAAACCGCATCGAGAAACGGCCAAACCTGTCCAACCGTACACCTTTCATCTGTGCCACATCCATGTATTAATGCGTCGCGGATGACCGTGCATTTTCAATCGGCGTTCGCCGTTCCCGCCTTAAATGACACTTTATTTGCTCTTTATCGATTTCGATCGCCACCAATTGATTTCGATCGTGTTCCACGCGCATCTACACACAGATAGATCCTTTGTGGATCAAATACGATTCGTTTATCTCTTCTTCTCGCAAACGAGCATCAGTGGAATACATATATATATATAAAGGAATCAACAGTTGCTGTTAGTTGCTCGAAGTGAAAATCAAACGTTTCGAGACGTGCAATTGGATAATTATACAATTACTTTTGCTTTTTATGCAAGTGTTGAAGGACAAGGTGCAAAGTATATCAATCGGAAATTAAGTTAATAACTCGATCGGTTAAGCGCTTCGTGATCACGTTTAATGATAATAGGTTTCCTTTGAAAAAGAGGCATTTTTATGGATAATCTTGGGATAATTGTGCCGATTGCTTTCGCGGAAATCGGCGTTACGACGTGAAAGCAAATTTTATTTCTTCCGTTTTTCCTTTATTTGGATCAAAAATTGGTATTTTCGAAAGGGGAATCCTCCAAATAAGAGATCATCATTTATAAATAATTACTGATCCATATCTTGTTATACATTGCTATCAAAAATATTCGCACGTTTTCGAATAATGCACATTTTTTCCTCGCTTCGTAATCTCGATCTTGACGAAATTCCGAACGAAAATGAAGCCATATCAAAAAAAAGAAGACCGAGAATAAAAATATACCTGAATCCGATAAATATTCATAAAATCTGCTAATAAAAATGGAAACTTCCACTTGGTCTGTATAATAGCCTATAATACACGATAATCGTTACTAAAAAAAATTGACGAGAGAGAAGAAGAAGGAAAAAAAAGAACAACCTTTAAACAACCCGACAGTTGAAATTGCAATCTAATCTAGTCTAAAAATAATTCTGAAACCGTGTATGATAAATATTCAAAACACGCCATCCATAATACAAAATGGAAATTTCTACAATCCGCGATAGCCATTACCAAAAAATTAACAAGATTTACAGCGATCTGCATCGAGCGTAAACCCGAGGCGGCCATCAAATCCGCCATAAACTAATTGTTAAGCTCCTCTAATCGCAACCCGTATATCGGAAATTTTTCTCCTCCTATACCGATAATCATCGATTTCACGGGACACCGTGGAACACGGCACGAACGGCCGATATCGCGGGAAAATTGTACGGCTGAGAAATTAACGCTAGGTAATTGGCTCGTCGTTGCACGCGCTGTAAAGGCCGGGTCTGTACGTGGAGAAGCAAGCCTTCAGGCGAGCGCGCCTCGAGGGGTTGTTCGTTTCCTTCTTGCTCGGAAGAAGAAGAGTTAGGATGGTCGAATTGTTAAAATTCTTGATCACAGTTTGGATGGAATAATGCGGCGTGTGTATTTTTGGGGATGGAAATTTTAGCGGCAACTTTTTCTCTTTTCTAACGGGATTGAAATGTGAATCGGCGTTGTGATCCAAAGCCACACGTGTGGCAAAAAAGAAAAAAAGAAAAAAAAAAGATGGGAGAATACGTCAATGCCATTAATTCTTTCTTCGAAGAAAAGAGATGATCTAAGAAGTTTATTCTTCCTCTTCTTCCAATTAAATTTTACACCGTCACCGTATTGTTTCCCCGCTATTGACAAGGTATTTTTAACGTATGTAAAAACAATCCATTCTCCTTGCGGTTAAGAATTATCCATGGAACAGGTTCTATTATAGTTTTCAACTCATAATCGACGATTAATTAAAACTTTACAAATCTCTCGATGCACGTTTTCAACGACGAAAGAAATGCATTATCATCTTCTTTAGAGGATCCCTCGTTATTGTCATTTTTGAGCCTTTGATTCAATAATTTTATTTATTATTGGCGTAATTTGTATTTGTATCATTTACGAGTTTCAGAAAAAGAAACGTGTGACGAAACGGAACGGATATTTTTTACTTTGTACGAAGGATGCCTAGTTTTAAGTAGATAGTACAATTTACTTACGATTATACAAAATATTTCTTATGCTAAGAAACGGTTTAACGAAGAATTAATGAAGAATTCCAAGAAAACAACGAAAATCTCAAATTCGTACGTACATATAATAAAATGGAAAGGAGAAAAGAAAAAACCCCCTCCCTTGTTCGTGCACGCGTAGAGAAATACACGTGAAACTGATTGTTGTGAACGTATATCCTCGCACAAATACGAGGAGTATGGTCGACGCCTGTTGAAAAGTAGTGCAGAAGGTCGTTGGAGGCCGTGATTTTCAGAATGACACTCGGTGCGTGTCACGTGTCACGCAACACCGATCGTCGACGGCATACGTCATGTAGACGGACCTCGTGATTCTAATCACGTAGCACGTGAGTAGAAATTTCTATCAGCTGGATGGGGACTTCCTCGTGGGGCTCTGACCGGTCATGCGACCACTTTAATAATTCACCATTTACCTCACGATTAAAAGCCACTTACGCGTTCAGACCGTTCTCATAGTGAAAACGTTTCGAATCAATCTTTTTTCCCCCTTTCCTTTTTCCTGCTATTAATATAGCGTAAAATATTCCCTCCAAGATAAGGGTGTATTTAAGATTCTTTTTTCTGAATTGAGTGAATGTGGAATTGTAGATTGTAATTATTCAAATGATTATCTCTTATTATTATGTACGAAATATTTTCACTTCAATTCGATTTAAACGAAAAATCGTGAACACTTAATTATCGAAAATACACTGGTTTATTATTCATTAGGAGAGGAGGATTTAATGACGATTAAAGAAAACACAATGCTCAATTTTTCATGTCATACGAAAATCGTAGTTTACATATTATTCAAAGTGATTAAAAATACAAGAATAATAACGAGAAAAGGTCGATTTATGCGATTAAAAATCCTATCCTGGTCGAATTAAATTCTACAGCTGATTCGAGAACGCGATTATGTCGATTTCTCCGAACGACGATTGAAACACGATCGAACGAACCGATGTTCGCTTCGCCACACGAACGCCTACTTTTGCGACCGATTCCCTGCCCCGAAATTGTTCTCACGAATTTCTGGGACTCGCCCCTCGAATATCAATTGGGCCCGCACGACGGGAATACCTATGCCTCCACGCAGGCATTTTTGTACACCCGCAACGTTCGCGTTTCGTGGAATCGTCGATGGTCAAACGTAACCCTTTTTTCGTGCGTGGCTTTTCTCGTGTTTTTGAAGAAACGTGACACCGAACCGTTTGATACAAGCGTAGGCGGAAGAAAGTGATACAGATTTGAACAACGTATCTCTGTCTATTTAGGAAATATTCCAATTTTAATTCTAAACTCACCAAGATTTTAATTATCGTTTAATATTAAGAGAATTTAAAAATTCTTATTTGTACGTTTTTCCAAAAGGAAACTAAAATTTCGTTCTATATATAATTACCTCCAATACCTGCTATTTCATAGAAATGTTTATTCGCGAAATCGCTCGAATGGAATAAAAAAAGAAAAAAACCCTCGTCGCTATTCCTTTCATCCATCTCAAAAACGTATTTTCGAAGCTAAAGGGGATAGATCCTATAAATATCGATCGTGGCAGCCGAGTCGAAAAACTCGTTGCTTAGCCGAGAGAGATCCGCGCTCGTATTAATATTTATACAATCGCAAAGGCCGAGGCGCAAAAAAAGCTTGAGCATCGGCCATCGGATGGCGAACCGAAAGGGGTTCCCTCGATTCCCTCGTTCGTCGAAGAAAGAGAGAAAAATTCGGATCGAGAGACGGCTCGAGGAAAAAGTAGCGAAACCGTGGGCGTGGATGTTAGAGAAACTGTGCGATTAGCCTGGTGGAGTTTTTTTTTTTTTTATGCTTCCCCTTAAATCGAAAGTCAAACACTTTGGCCTACGCTGCTGTGGGAACGGACGTTCACCGTGCATAAACGCGTTTTCCGCATCCGGCGAAAAAGAAACCTCGACGAAGGCATCTACCGTTGATGGAAGATTCCGCGAAAGGATTCTGGATCGAGCACACGAATATTGTGAAATAATTGGTGTAATTCTTGCATGGAGATTTGTCTGCTGTGGAAAAAAATTGAAATTTGATTTTTAAATGAAGCGCGTGTTTGACGCGTGTTTGAAGATTTGTGGAAAATTTATTTATTTCGTCACGAAATATTTCTGTTTCCTCTTTCAATCGAGATAAAATTGGATAAATAGAGATACGAATTGTGAAATTGCGTTTAAACGCTCGATAAATAAGTTTTAATGATATACAAATGTAATGCAGCAATTAATGTCATAATAGCTGCATACGTAAATTTCGTTCTATACAATAGCACAATAAATATTGTATAACAAAAACATCAGATTTAAAATTTTAATTATTTTAATAATGAGTGATTGAGAGTTATTCTATTATTTGTTTTAATAAGAATTAAAAAGGCAATATAGTTCAAATTAATATCGTTAATATTTTTAAAAAATTACAATTATTACGATTTATATCATATACTTTGGTTTTTTAAAAATCAAGAATAAACAGAATTGGAAACAAATGTCATCTTTATTTTATTTCAGTTGTAATAATTGTAAAAATATATTTATTCGGTGACATCATTTATTGCAATTGAATTAGAAACATAATGGTACAAAGTTCAAATGGCCTATACGAGCACAGATTATTCTACTTAAGAAAGTAGTGAGTAAAAAAAAATTCATGCATAATAATTCAATGCAATAATATTCTATCTATATTTTTTGAGGAGAGATATTAATAATTCTAATATTTTATATAAAATGTTAAGAAAAAGATAAAAGGAATATGGCCATCTAAGGGGAAATCCTGTGTATGAATGGATCGTATTTGACGATCCATTCATAAACTGGCAAAATATTTCATGATTCACGTGTTCGTGAATGCATCGAAATATTTTGATTATTCTTGAAGGAGACGAATGAGTCACGATACCTGAAGAAAACGTCGAAGAGGAAGACTTGGAATCGCATCATCGAACTTAAAAGTCTCGCAAACAGGAAATTGATTATGGAAAGAAACATGTATAATGATCTGTGATAATTTCAAGGTTTATGGACAAAAATTGAGAAAAATATTTTGATCCAAAATGCATAAATGCTGATGCAAATATGTAAATCAGTCAATAATATTCCATCTTTTTAAAGAAATGTATAATTACTAATTATAAATTTTATACATATAAATAGACTGGAATAATTTAACAAAAGTCAGAAAAGAGAAAAAATTCTTGATATTAATTAGTATCAATGCATCAATCATACAATAAAAGGAAATAGGTAATTTTTTAAAAATTAACTTTTCAAAAATATCATGTTTGCTTGATGATGAGCAGTATGAAAACGAGTTTTCATTGAAAGATATTTAAATTATTTTAGAATAATACCAGAATGTATATTTCTATTATTTATAAAATCTTAATTTATTTTAATCTATTGCAAAATATTTTAATTTATTTAAAATCTGATCTTATCTTATTTGAAAAAACAAAAATCACAAATAACATGATACCGGTACCACATGTTGGTTTTACCCAATATTTCTCAAATAACATTTGCACATTAAAAATTTAAATTTACGCATAACTAAGTTGTGTACATATTTATTTTTAAAGCATACATTATAGTTAAAAAATTCAAATGTCATCAATAGACATAAAATTGAAATATGAAAATCTTTAATATTTTCCTCTTGCTTATTCATTGTTCTCTAATTTATCAAGTTTTTAAATAAACAATAGTTTATTTTTTTTTAATAAATTTACAATAATACAATCATCGTTAAAATTGTTTAAAATATAAAATATATTTCAAACCAAATATTTTTCATCGCTGTATGCTAACACAGGTCATTGTTAATTAATAATTGTTTATGTTCTGTTCGCTTATTCAACAAATTACATTTACATTTTCGTGCAAATTAATCTTTTTTATCATATTTCGCATAATTGCAATGAGAGATTGATTTATTGTCAAAAAAATGATTTACAGATGTCCCGTAATATTTGCTGAAATCATTGCAAACTTTTTTTAACACTTCTCGTTTTTTTTTCCGCACTTAGAGCATACTTTTGCATATCATCAAATCTTGGATTTTCCCGATCCATAATTTCCTCTATTTAGAAACGACCGTGGCTAACGATTATTCTAAGAATCTTAGCTGGATGATTATTCATGATGATGAACCCGTGATGATTCGTATGAAAATAAATCGAACAAGAATACCAAATATCACACACACTTTTTAACATTATCGACTATGCATATGTGATATACACGTATACAATCAATCAGAAATTTTCGTGTAACGTTTTATACATACAATACGTTGTATTATCAGATGAAACAATAATTTGTTTTATAAATATTTATGCGCATGTAAATCATAATGACTCGCATATTTTTCTTTCTTTTTTTTTTTTTTTTTTTTGGAATGAAATTCATCCTTATACTTTCAGTATTATTCTATTATAGTTCCAGTATATATTTATTAATACAATATTTATTATAATAATTATATTATTTTGAAGAAATGATAAAAATTTAGGGATTGATTTCACGAAGTGGAAGAAGATCTTCCATTGAAAAATAAATTGCTCGACGTGCATAAATTTTCATTAAAATCAGATTTTTCACAGTAAATTAATTGCATTGTAAAATAGCGTGTGAAGATTTTTATGACTATAATATCTCTACTTATTTAAATTGCAAAATTATTTGATATAAACTACTTTTTTTTCTATTTTTTTTTTTTTTTTTACATAATTCTTATTCCTGCTTTTCATAGAAATAGAATATAAAATATTGAATCGTTGATACGCAGGATAAAGGAGATTCACGTTCTATTAATTCGATAGTAACGTTCGATATTTACGTAACAATTGTATATACATCTTTTAAAAACTTTTAGAAACGAATCACAAAAATCTCAATCCTCCCGTACATGATCGAAAATAAAACTCCCTCTCCAACCCCTTTCCCATGTCACATCAAACAAATCGAAACGTTCACCGTTTCCACGAAGACACATCACCCCTCCCTTCCCAAAACGATAAATCATTGAGCGCATTCAAAGCAACCAGTCCGCTTGTTATAATTCACGGAACATCGGTAGCCCTGTAGTAGTGGCTCGTGGTGCGTGCAAGCAAGCAACCTCTCCATACCAACGGCAAAACAAGGGAAAAAAGAAAGAAAAGGTCCAAAAATAAGGAGGCGAAGAAAAAGGTGGCCTCGTCGATAAAGAGACGAGAAGGAAGAAAAAGAGGAAAAAGTGGGAGAGGAAAGATAGGAGAGAAGAAGGGGGGAAAGAAGAAGTGTAGAAAAGCGGAAGGGGGCGAGAAGGAGAAAAGGCGAGGAAAGGCGAGGCGCTCGTGCCTCGTGGACAATGGCACCGTGTCGTGAGGCTATGGGAACCCGCGGTGTGAAGGCATGTGTTGTTTTCTCGAGGCCGTTGGAGGACGTGTCGCGGCTCGCATCGTCAATTCGCCTGACAAAAGGAAACCACCGTGGCGTGGACAGGATGCGTGACCAACCGGATTCTTAGCGATGCGTGTACGTACGCGTGGAATCCAACCAGCGATGGTATGTAGCAGAGTTTGGACAACGTTGCAACGAGCAAACGAAATTTCGAAATAATCGAGTAACGAAGTTGATCGAGGTTTGAATAAGTTTATTATTTGCACGTTTTATTCGAAATAATATAATCACTTGTTCACAGCCCCAGCAGCTGCTCCTATAAGCATAATCTTTTGGCGTTACGGTTGTAAATTCGAATGATAAATTATTCGAGCGAGTTTTTATAATTTCAAAACCACTAGGAGGGTTATATTCTAATCCTTCCATACGTGATACATCCATATATGAAATTCTTGATCTTGGCACCGTGACTTGGCCCCCTGATGGGATTATCGGCCAAGTGATGACTGTGTGCGGCCTCTCTTTGATACGGCGGCTCCGATAAGCTTTCTTTAATGGGTTTTTTGAGTTATCTTTTGTGGGGGATTTTTTCTTTTTCTTCTTTTTTTTATTTCTTTTTTCAGATGGGGCTTTTTTTAGGGGATGCTTGTTGGACGGGTGAATTGGTCGGAATGATCGGTTCGAGCGATGAGATTGCTGAGATTAGTGGATGTTGAAGAGAGTTTGGAATTTGGAGATTGATTGTTGCTGCATTGTTGCGTTTATTTTTTCTTTTTTCTTCAACTCGTTTTCTATTTTTCTTTGTAAAATTTCCTAGGTGATCATGTTTAATCCAAAACGATTAAATATCTTCCATAATATATGAAATCATTAATTATTTACCTGACAATTACCCGATAATAAAAGATTATTTTTCTTTCTCTACGAAATAAAACTAAAGAAAGATCTTAAATTTAAAAAAAAAGATTCGATAAATAAATTGTAAAATAGGATTAATACGTTTCCCTCCCACTTTCACCATCATCTATGTAATTGCAGGCAATGATCGGCAATCGATCAAAGCCCTTGTAATGAGGAAATTCCACGACGCCTCGAGGCAACTCGATCGGTTAAAAGGAATCGATAAAAATCTGCGAAAAATTAATATTCCCCCCTCGTAAAATTTTCGTCGTAATACACGACGTTAGAATGTGAAACCTGATCACAGATACCGCGAACCGGGAAGAGATTTATACCGCGGTTCTTTCTCGAGAAAGGCTCTCTCTTATAAAGTTTATCAACGATTTCGATTTCGCGAACTCGTATAAAATCTTCGATATACCCTTTCATAAATAAAATTCACTTATCGCGTCCGTATATTTGGATCGTTTTCATCAATTTTTTGTTTTAATAAGACCACCACCTGCCGTCGCTTCCATCCTCGTTCATTTGAAACTGATCCAAACAAAGAGAGAAACATCTTTTTACGACTTTCACGCGTTAAATGTTTGTACGACATGATAATAAAATTTAATTTCCCCGTTTTTTTGAGAGGAGTTGAATTATTCGATGGATTTATTCGAATTTTTTTTATTGATTTTCGAATAATTTAATTTTTGCAAAACTATTGTAACCTAATTTATTCATTTTTCTCTTATCTTTTTTATAATTATAATCAATATCTTTGATTAATCATTTTTCAAACATGAAAGGTTAATACGTTATTATGATATAATCAATTAAGGATTAAATTTTGTATATTTCGTTAAGAGAAAGTATAAGTATTAAACACGAATTGGATAAAATATTTTATTTTCGCTATCCCCGTATGAAATTCATAAATTCGAAACGGAAATAAAACGATTTCCCGTGTACGAAACGTTATTAAAATAATTACTCGTGTTAAGAGATATTTACAAAATGATGTGTTCGTAAATCAAAAGATTATTGTAGAAAAATGAACGAATATTACCGAGAAACTTGCAATATACGTTATAGAAAATTAGTTGCAAAAGCTTCGTTTAACAATTTATGCATTCATAAAAATGAATGTTTATTATTACTTTTAATTTCGAGTCGTGTAACGGAGAACAATATCACAAGATCCCTGCCAAATTTTTACGACGGTTAATAACGATATAATAATTACTTATTACTACGTAATAAGTTACGAAAGTTGAAAATAATCTCCTCTTTTTTATAGTTTATCTCTTGGAACAGAAGGGATCGATGTGCTCACAGTCGAGGGCATCTCTTTTAAAATTATAACACGTAACAACGCCGATCAAGAATACGATGTTGAAATATCGTGTAAATTGAAAGATCCGTTTGTTTCGTTATCAATTACATCCCCTTCCCCCCGTTTTATGTTGTATAATTATTAATTAAATTACAATATGTTCTCGATAATGATGGTCGATGAATTATTATAACTAGTATACGCGAAAAAAAAATGACGCCGAAAATGTATTTATGAAATTATGCAAATAGAATGTTGCATAGAATTGAATTGGTGAGAAAAAAAGCAAGGTGTATTTTTCAATAATTTTCTTCTTTTAATTTTTATGCATTATATATATGTATATATTTACACATTGCGAAATTTTTAAGAATTTTGACAAGACAATATCCAATAATATAACACGTCTCAAAATGATCTAATTGAATTTGTATTTTATCGTTCGAAATTTATACGATTTCATATTGAGAAAACGTAAAAATTTCTATGTAATTCAAAAAGATGAATATTAATAAATTTGCGCATCGTTAAAAATCATTTCATTTTATTCAAATTCGTTTTTAACATCGCATCTTGTCTTCTTCCATCACGAAGACAATGATAAACAAACAGATTATATTACGTGGAATATCTAAAGCAAAATATATGCATTATGCTAATATTGTCATGTTTGACGAGAGTGGAATAGATTTTCTTCGTGAATTGTTTAGCAGAACGATCAGTATTTATCTTAAAGTATCGGATGAAAGAGTACGGAATTAAGAAATGATTCTGCGAAGAAGATTCTTCGCGTGAGAAGATTAAGATACATTAAGATATACATAGTATTCATTTACATGCTGATATTTCTTATAGTTTACAGTATTTCGTTGCACGATGCCACGTGGAGGTTTAGATGAAGAATGACACGTGTCAAGGTTGTGTGTGTGTATGCAATTTTAACGTCAATAAAACCGAATGATATGATTGAGAATAAATATCGAAACTTTTTTTAAATATAATTTTACCTAATTAATTCTAAAGCATATCGTCAATCCAGAAATGTTACATAAGATATCTTTATAATCAGCTAATATTTAAGTTTTTATATTTATTGAATGTAAAAATCTGTGCCTTTCTTTTTCTCAATTAAACGCTATTTTTGACAAATTAATGTCAAGAAATTAGGGATTTAAACTACGTATAAACTTTTCCACATATTTCTTTGATAGCAAAAACATGCGCAAAAGAAATGAAAACCTTAAACCTCAAAAACTTTTTATCATAATAAAATCATCACGATATTCATATATCTAAAAATTTCAAGACAAATCATAAAATACAAGGGGATGAAAGATAAAAAATTAAAAAAAACCTTTCGATCTCATTTACAAAATAATAACTATTAATTAACCGCAATATCGTTTCAAATTTCATCAAATAGGGTGGAACAATATTAATAATTACGAAAACAACCGCGTGCAGCTGATAATTTTTCAAAAAACCCTACCTCGTCTTCCTTCAACGGTGTTATTGACAAATAAAGAAAAAAATTTACAAGACAAGAATTTACAAGAATTTACAAGAACCTCGAAGCGGTTTATTAAAACTCCAAGTTTATTGGTTCCGATATACCTTACCTTACCTTACCGCTTGAAGCAATTTGTATACAATGTATGCAAATTTCAGTTTTGGAAACGTTATGTTTCTGCTGGAAAGATCGTCAAAATTGTACAACTCCACCTTTATAGGCAGCCTCGTGGGGACCCTGTAAATCATATGTTCGAATTACGGGTGAAACCAACGGGACAAATATGAAGCGGGCATAATCGATATACAGGGTGTAACTGATACCACATGAAAAGAAAAGGAACAATTTTATTTGAGACTTGAACTTTTCGAAATGAAGTAACGGAATGAAAATTAATTTTGAAATCTCGATAAATATAAAATATCGATAAAAGGATCGTTCTATCTATACAATTTTTTTCCTTTCGTTTAAATCAATTTCGAAATTTCTTTTCGAAAAATCTAGATTCACCAATTCTACCAATTTTAATGCAATAATAATTTAGGAAAGAAAAAAATACTACATATCAGATTACAATTACACGACACACCCTGTATATAGAGATACGTATTTGGAATTCGCCAATATAAATACCGCTGCCGTTTCTTGCGCAAATCGTTCGCAAGACCGCTTCGAGCTTCCTTTTATCGGGCGATCCATTAGTTCCAGAATTTTTCGTTTCAGATAACGAATTCGGCTGTGTTGTTGTTGCCGATGTATATCACCAAAATTCGAAATATTATATATGCCACGTATATATATATATATATATATAGGCGGGAAAGTATCGGACAGTTTTACGGAAGTTTTTTTAACGACAGGGCTCGAGAAGAATTTTAACGATTCTTGGTGGATACGGTGCGTGTTATTTTTGTTTTCTCGAGGAAGCGTTCACGTAAGGCTTTATTTAAGAGCGTGGTAAATTGTTCTGATCCGTGTGAGACAATTTACGTATAATTGGATAAGTAACGCGTGATTTTAAGTTTTAATCGTGCCGATTTTTTCCTTTCTCTTTCTTTCTTTTTTTTTTCCCCCCCAAATATGGAAAGTGGAACGTAGAACAGGGCGATGTGACTTGAAATTCGAATAAACATCGAAGCTATTTTTTTTTAACTCTCCTCTCTGTAGAGTTAATCGCATATACACTTCACGAATCCTTATAAATTCCACTTAAATAAATAACACCCTTTCCAACAATTTCGATCCCTTGCTATCGAATCGTACAACACCCCCCAGGCCGAAATTAGTCTCGAAAATCAGGACAATCGTCCCCTCGACGACTGCTCGTTTGCACGGGGGTTGGTTGATCCTCGTTCCAGAGCACAGGTGGTGTGTCCCCAGGTTCGTGGGAACGGGTCGATCGGAGTCTTCCCGTGTTGAAGGCGGCCAGGTCCTCGCCAAGGGTCGCCCTTTCTCGATCCACCCCGTGTTTCGAGGGGAGGGGGCCAAAAAAGCCCCGCAAGTGTGTCATAGGCCGCCCTGAATCGGGGCCCATTCTTCTCTCGCTCGTTTGCCTTCATTGGTGGAGGGGGAGAACGGATCGGAAATAGAGGCGCATCCCTGATTTCTGAAGGAGGGAGAAGAAATGCGTGCTGTTCGTGTGCTGCTCGTGTGCTGAGCTTGTGCTGCGATTTACACGCGCGTCGTTGCTTCTGTGGTTCGACGTTGAGCCGATATTTTGGGGTGGAATTGGGGATTGGTTGGTGAAGTATGGTAATGGAGTTTTTATTTTTTATTTTCTGGCTTGTTTTAATCGTAGTATTTTGTTTTTATTCTTTCTCTCGTTTGAAAATTAATCGACAATCGTCCCGAACTCGTGCTAAATTTTCGTATTTTGTTATTTATGAAATAAAACGTTGTTATTTATTTGTAAATTAGAAAATAGAGACTTATACTTATTACTAATAATTAATTTGTCTTAAAAGGATCCTGGTTAATTTAGAATAATTACACGTTTCATTATAGAATAATAATATATTCTATAAATGAATTTTTACGCTTCCCAAAAGCTTAAAAATCATTCGAATTCTCACAGACAGAGATAAGACAGAAAGAGAGACAGAAATTCGTCTAGAAATTAACCCTCTTAACCCACAAAACCCGTGTCACAATTTACAACCACCGCCCTGCCGCGCGTATATTCCTTTTAATGGGAAACGTCAAGGAAGAAAACGTCGGTATAATTAAGACTCGAAACGTTAATGGAAACGGGCCGAAAGCGGCTTGTTTTTTCTAACAAAAAAAAAAAAAAAAAAAGAAACATAGCGCCGCGTGTTCGAGAAAAGAGAAATATCTTAGATGAAGCCTGGGTCCTTCTTGGTCCTCTAACGTTTAACCAGTAGCGGTTGTTAATTAGTCTCTCCCTACCAGTGCTCGTTTTAGAATTATCCTCGATTTTTACCGCGTAAAATCGAAGGAGAGTAAACTTGTTCCTCCTGTAATCCTATTATACGCATTATACGCGATCTTGGAATTCCTATTCGAAAATTCTGGTCAATTTGCAATTAATTAATCCGTGGATCGATAAGGATTTAAGGAAAGATGGGAAGATTGTCGAAGGAGAGATTTGATAGGGAAGATAATATTAATTGGCTTTCCCATTTGTGGACTTTTGCAATTTAATTGATTAGATGTTGTGGCTTGGTTTGCTCTTGTTTTCAAATCTTTTACGGTGTTTGTTTGTTCGTTTGTATATAAATTTATGATTTTATGGTTGGTAAAATTTATAGGTTAGGGTAGATTGTAGTTTTGAATTAAGATATATTCGCGATTATTGTAATTTTTAAATTATAGATAATTGATAGGTAATTGATAGATTTATTGTTATCTGTTGCTATTTGAAAAGTTGGATTTTATTAAATTTTTATAAAATTTTCTTGGATCATAAGTTAGACGAGTTTTAATATTCTAATATCATTAAGTTTTAAATTTTGAAATTATATTACAATTTATACTTTTGGGTATAGGTTTATTTCTATTCGTTAAAGAACGAAAAATAATATCGATTTCATCAAGTTTTTACATTTTATACAAGATAATTTACAGAGTTGACAAATTTAGTTCGCTATTTATTATTTTTCACTAAGACAATTGAAAAAGATAAAAAAAACTTACAATCAGATAAGAATATACATAACTACAAAGATCTGCGATATAATTCTTTTCTTATTTCCCGATTTTACTCGATCGAGAATCAAATTAATTTGAACAAGCAAGCTATCGGAATAAACGATATCAATATTACAAACAAGCACATCGATACGCATCACGAGAAGAATCAAAAATAAAGGCACGCGGCCCCGGCAGGGGACCGTTGTACGAGTAACCTTTCAGTCAACATCAACGTTAATTCGAGTCGAGTGTGTACGCGAAGCAGGTGGTTTCCTGCACCAGAAAGAGAGGAGGAACCGGGCCGTGGAAACGATGGGACACGATTACCGCGAAAATAACGGTACGCGTGCACCGAAAAATGCGAACCGCGAAATATTCCACCCCTCCAATTCCTTTTCCTCTCTCTTTCTCTCTATACCCTTGCCTTGACGTCGATTCCACGGTGAGTTTCTTTTCGACGACAGAGAATGGTCGGTTCTTCGCCACCCTGTCGCTTCTGATACGATTCTGACAGCCAGGTGTGATGCCCTCCGATCGTACACCGGTAATTGAGTCGAGCTAAACAGGTCACGCGGTCATTTTGATGTTTATCGGAACGAAGGGCCTCGCGTGATGCCGCCTGCTGTTTGCGGTTCTTTCTTGCCAACCTGTTCAATTACAATTGAATAAAATATACGGTTTCAACCCGTTTCGAAAAACGAGATGGACCGTACTTTTCGGACGCTTTCGGGCTACTTTTGGACGTTGGAAAATATATGAGAAATTTTATTATTGCCTCCTCGAAGTTGGGAGTAAAAAGTTCTTTTAGAATTGTTGATGGTTTGTTATAAATAGTTGATCGAAATAATTCGTTTCTTTTTTTTTTTTTTTTGGATATTAATAGAAAAGCATTAAAGATATTTGAAGAGTGAAGGGTAATTAACAAATTATTAATGATCGTAATAAAAAGAATCTTCCTAAATCTTCCTCCCTCTCGATAACTTTAACAAAAGTATCCAACTTTAACGCGAGCACCCTTCAAATTTTACGTCTAACTCATACAGCGCATGCGCGAAAGATTTAAACGAGACTTTCCTTCCCGCTCTTCTCGATCCATGATTAATTCGGTCTCGTGCGACAAACTTCTCCCTGTGTTTCGTCCGTGCGTGCACGTGTTACGCAAGCTTCTTAAAAATCGGTCTTACCTCTCAATCTCGAAAGGATCGAAAGGTGAAAGTCACACGCATGGTCGAAGCAAGTGAATTTGACGGCGACGTCGAAATCGGTGGCTTTTGATAATTAAATCGAGATAGCGGAGAGAGAGAGAGAGACAGAGAGGAAGAGAGAGAAAGAGCGCTTCGTTCCCGCGGAAGTCGACCGGTTCGATGAATAAAAAAAAATCTCTGGGTTGTCGTCCGATCGCGGACGACATCAAAGGAGCCATGGTTCCGCTATTAAGGGACGTTTTAAGACGAGTCGTGGAGATGGAATGGCATGTAACAGATGCCCATTTGCGGGAGAAGGTTGGATATCCACTTCGAATATGTTAATCCATTAAATCGTGGATTACATTGGTTTCAATTATATATATATATATATTCGAAAATTATTTGAACATAAATAACGATTATGGATTTTTATTTCAAGAAATGAAAGCGATTTCTTTTATTTTGCGCGTTCTAAGTTTTGTTGTGTATTCGAATATCGAGTAGTTTTCCTTATAAAATTTAATTCGGTAAAATTTCACGAAATGTATGTCACTTTTTTTTGTTAAATGTGAAACACGGTGATTGTGCGATCGACGCATTAGATTTTTCTTGTAACGTACACAACTCGCATATGCGTTTATCATTTTCTGATTACAAAAATAAATGAAGCGTATCTCGGCTGTTTTAACAGTAGAACAATGTCGCACATGTGCGACACGTTATATAATGTATTCAGTTTATTTTAGTAGATAGGTTCTTGGTAATAGATTGCTTAGATTTATTTTAACAGATTAGTAAAACATTTCATTGTATATCAAGTCGTGAAATATTCTTAATTTTTTAAACATTCCGAAGAAGGCCGATGGGAAAGAAGTTTAAATTCAAAACACTTCTCTCGAAATTTCGATGTTATTATAATCGTAAATTTTTGTCGTAATTTTATTCAAATTCAACGCCCCATATATAATACCAACGTTAAAATCCATCGTCGAAGAATAAACCTCTCTTCAATCCATCGAAAACAAGAAATAAAAGGTCGATCATCTCGATCATCTCGATCGGTGGACCAGATCCAAGATCTCACGATCTAAACGGCCGTCGAACGAATATTTATCCATATCGAGGCCGATGGACGTTGACCGTCGAATCCTTATCCTCCCGCTTCGATCGGAGCGGGAAAGGTATCGCGGCTTGAAAATAAACATCCATTAACGGTGTGAAGAAGTAACAGCGCCGCCACTTTTTGCTTTCACAGGTGTTGCTGCTACGCGATCGCAGCGTTTAACGTGAAGTCGATTAAAAGACCGCCTCCGTGCCCGTTTGAGTAGGAAGAAGGATCCGTTCGACTTAATGCCCGATTATTCATCGCGCAAACGAGTCAGAAATACCTGATCCCCTACTACCAGAATCGGCCATTAATCCAATACCGATAATGAAGTCGGAGAGGGGAAAAAAAACGAGGCGGTCGAGAAAGAAGGAAGAAAGAAAGGGGGGAAAAAAGCGAAAATTCCTTCGTGGAGAACGAAAGGTCTTCGTGGAAATGATTGGTTTTGTTGCTCTCGTGGATAATCATGGATTCATCGGAATTGTTGTGTATACGGGATGTAGAATCCATCGTCGGAATTTTTCTAACTTTTCTTCAGTCGTTTGCGACGTGTATTGATGATGTTTGACGATGTTTGATAATGTTTGATAATGTTTGATAATCGGTTTTCACGCTTCTCCGTTAATCCCTGCCGCTATATAAGCGTTATAAGTGTACGTCGTAAAAAAATCTCGAATTTTTCTCCACGGAAATTACGCCAATACGGATTAATATAGCTGTTCAAATATAATCCAAGGATAATCCGCAGAAGAAGTAAAATCGATCGTTACTTCGACTCGAATTTATTTTAATTGCAGGATTGGTAGAAAGAGAGGGAGAAAGGAAATCGTATTAATATTGGCATACAATAATAAAGAATATTTTTTCGTTATATTTATTAATGTTAGTTAAGTTCGTATTCATGCCAAATTCGAGACATCTGAATAATCCGGATACATAAATATTTGTTTGCAATATTCGAAGCGTGAAATATTTCCGATTAAACGCTCTTGTTGGTTGCTTTAATTCATACGTAATTACTTACCAGTTCTTGTCGAACAAAGTAATTGAATCTTTTTAACGATTTGCAAAATTTGCAGTACATGCGTAAACGTGTAAATTATTTTCCTGCGTATCGTGTAAACACATGTAAGAACTGTTCATTAAAGAAAAACTTGTCAAATAGGATGTAATTTTACTTTTAAATATTACTACTGCAGCATTCAAATGTTAATATTTCGGAAGACAAGAAAATTAAAGTACAAATACGTGTGTACAGTCTGTTACAAAAATGCTGCAACAGTGAGGAAAAAATTCTTTTTATCGCTAAAATTTGAATATTTTATTAATGTATTATATCGTGCATTGTGCAACATTAAGTTTCAAACGGTTTGTTCACATAAATTCGAGAAATAAAGAACACGTTTAATTCATAAAAAATAATAAAACAATAATTTTCTTTTTCGTTAAACTTTAATATGTATCTTGAATACACACTTTGTCTAACAGTATGCATTTATCACGTTGATTCGTTAAAAATCCAATAAGTGATAATCCAGAGAGAAAGTTTAATGGACGATATCGACATCCAGCTGTAGAATTTGATTTCACTCTACGTGCACTTTTTGCCACGGAGAATTCGTCTGCTAAATGCGGATAGCGTGCTGTGAACGCCTATAGGCGTCACGGTAAATGGGTCACTCGGGCTATGCTTGGATGGAAGCGTGCGATTGTTATCGACTAGCTGAACGTGGAAAGGGTTAGGTCGGCCGATGCAACGAGTTAAGTGGATTCGTTACGGTTGCTTTAGATTTTTTTGCCGTCCATTGCGAATGTCAATCTACAATGTGTTAACGGTGATACGATTATTACGAAGCGACTTATTTTGTTGAAAATATTTTTTACGTAAAATATGTAGTGTATTTCTCGATTTTCTGGAAAAATTTACACTATGAATTTTGTACGGAGTTGTTTTTTAATTTAAAAAAGTTCGAATTTAAATAAGTTCGAATTATAATTTGTTTGAGAAAAGAAACCAATTCTAAGTTTTCGGCTCTTTCCATGTTTTAAATTTTGCCTAGAGATATTTTTTAGCAGGCTATTATTCACAAAGTCATCGAAATTATCCGATTTTCCCATCCAATTATGAAAATATCATCTCACCCTAATCCAGCCGTGTCAACAACGCGACACCAGAAACCAACAAGAACAAAAACCCTGCATACACTACGAACCCTCGTCCGACCCTTCCACATAATCATCTCCCCGATTCGAAATCGAGGAAGACAAGAGACAGGCGTCAGAGGAACGGAATCTCGGAAGAAGTAGAGAAGAAGAAAAGCGAAGGAAAGGGGATATTTGGCGCGGCAGTAGGGTGCCGGGCGAGAGAAGATGTGGCCAACAATATGGCCCGTGCTCGGTACAATAGCCTCGTATTATGCGCACAACAAGCGGCAATGGGGCCACGCTAAGGTTACATTACCGGCCAGGTTGGCTCCTCTTCTACCGGCACAAAGAGGACTCACGGCTGGGTGCACAATGCACGATCGGGGGAAGAGCGAGCGAGACGGAGTGTGCATTGCCTCTCACCGTGTTCCCACACGCGCGCACACAGGAGAGGGCACGCGTGTGTACGTGCGCCACACCGTTAACGTGCAACACACGGCCGCGCATGCACACAAAGGCCACGCAGACGGTTACGAACGCGTGTTCCCCTTGCACGTGGTGGGGACGTGTTCAGGCTTCCTTCGGGCCTGAGAATCTTCCCACGTTTCTCGTAGCACGAGCCAACGAGTGTACGAGTGTGCGGAGGAATTTCGGTGGCTGTACACCCATTCTGGTGGGCTGGACGAGGACGGAGAATCTGAACCTCGTACAGGGTTCGAGCGCACGGTTCGCTGCGCGGATGGAAGCGAGACGGAGCTACGTACAACCGTTTTCGCGGCGAGGATGGAGAAGAGGGAGACGATGAACGCAGTGCGGAAGCGTTTCGTATACCAGCACGTTCCGAATTAGGCGTCGGTGAACTGATGGTGGTGCGGCTCTGCTACTCCGGTGGTGCGGCCTTCTCCTTACACCTTCTCTACCGTGATTCCGCGTTACACCGGCCTGATTGTCTCGGTTGCCGTGTACTACTACCGGTTTCTAAGCAAAGGCTACACGCTTGGATCGGAAGAGGGAGAAAGAATTCGATCTGCGCCGTTTTCGGTAAACATAGGGCAACTCCGTTCGATGCCTTGGACTCGCTTCGTTGGACGATATTGATTGCCCCGTTCAGGTAACTTTTCTTCTTGTCGCCCGTATTTGTTTCTTTGGATTTCTCTGCGATTCTTATGCGAATTTGGAATGGTAATTGTAGCAGTTTGGGGATTTCAGTTTAATATTATGCGATACAATAAATAAGCGACACATTTGTATTTGTCTCGGCCTCTGGAATAGCTCTCACTTTATATCTTATGCAAAAAAAAAATATAAATCCCGTAAGAGGTCTATCTAAGAATATCCTCTCTAGCCATCAACGCCGTCAGAAAAAAAAAGTCAATTGATATCTCAAGCCCGCAATATATCTCTATACCTATTACGCAAAATTACAAATCTATTGGATCATAAAAGTGAAAAAAACCACGTTTAAAATCAGCGACGAGCAACTCCATATCCGATCGGTGGTCGAGATAGTATGATAGCAGGGTTGTTAATACGATTAATAACAACGTAGAGCCGATGTCCCGATGATAGCGGCATGCCATCGCGGATAACACTCGTTTCGTTCAACTTAACAGGCACACGGTCGCGTGCGCGCGCGCGCCAGAGAGAGAAAGAGAGAGGGAGAATATCCACCATATCCGGCTCGGACGACCAATCAGTGTAATTATCCTACCGGTATCTCTCTCTTTTTACTGGCGTGCCTGCATTCATGCTAATGCCTCGTCCTCAACGTTGGAAACATTATATCAATCGGTCTGGAGAGAGAGAGAGAGAAAAAAATTACGTTTCATCGCGATGGAAACGTTTAAAGCCTTTGAAAGGTTAGTACCTCTTCTTTTTCTCTTTCTCTCTCTCCTCAGCGGGATCGTTCTGTCACGAGGAAATTAATGATGACACGTGCACCTGTTTCGCGATCCTATAGCCCGGGACTCGTTGTGCAAATTGACGTAACTGTAGTTCCATTCGAAGGATTTCGTGCTATCGTTGATGATATGGATTGTAGATGTCGAAGGATATGGGAATATATCGATGAAATTTTTAATTTTTTTAAATCTAATGATGATGATAAATATGATGGATGATTTTTGGAAGTAAGAAAGTATTTATCGCGGTGTACTTGATATTTAAGAAAAGAGTAATATCGATATTAAGGATGGCAATAAATTATTCGAATTTACAAGCGTTAATCGTATTTATTTTTAATTCGAATGATTACTATTTCTCATATCCAATAAAATAAATAAACAATAATTCAATTCCTTTAATTTTAACTCTTCTTGATCAATCATATTCGATCGTTTTAAGTCTTATTAAAATGGATCCATAAATAAAGAGATATTATACAAGCTATTGTTTCACGCTGCGGCGTGATTATTTAAAAATATCAAATGAATCATCGACCCTCGATTAATAAAAGCATATAATATAATCCGGTATCGCCAAATTGAGAAGGATCTCGTACGATTTAAAATTAAATTTAACAACGATGATCGGAGTCGGCCATTGATGCGGGCGCATTAATAATAAAATAGATGACACATCGGTACCGCGGCTGACGAAATTATTTCAGCGTAACCGAGAATTCCGGCACAATGCCAAAACGAACGCGAAAATATATTGTGCCGAGTCCGGCACAATTGTATCGAACACGCCGCGTGTCATAGATAATAGAGTGCGAGATAGAGGCACTTGGACTTAGGTGTGTTTCTCTTATTATTTGTCAAAGTGTCAGAATATATGAAGTGATACGTGATATGTGTGTATTTTGCTATTTGTAATTACATATATTTTTCTTTTAGTTGCATATATATTTCTTTTTATTGTTTTGTTTCTTTCTTTCTTTTTTCGATTTTGTGAGTGAGAGCCTATTAAGGAAAGCACACGAAAGGTAATGAATTTTTGGAAAAGTTTTATATGTTTTTTCCCCCAGGCATAAGTTATTTGTTATTATATATGAAATTCTTATTTTAATTCGATTTTACTTCTTTTTATGAAATTGATTTTTATTTACTTGTTGTTAATCTTTAAATAATCTTATTTGGTATAGATAATATTCTTAATAATTTATTGTAATGTTACTTAAAGTATTTTGACGATTCTTATTTTATTTGTTCATTGCTTCATTTCATTAGAAATTTACGTGGAATTTCTACTTGGAATTTCTAAAACCACTTTTCTAATATTTAGATCTAAATATAATACGTCCCTATGTGTATTTCTTAACTTTGAATCAAGTTTCGTAACATAGAATCTCTTTGATTCATTTCTAAGTGAGATTTCTAAATCTTGTTAATATAATCAGAATAGATCAAAAAATTAAAGGAACGATGTAAACATTATTTAAAGTAAGAAATTTATTAAACCAAAGATAAAATTATTTCTAATCAGCAATTAAGAATCTTGAATCAAAAGGAATAAGATATATAATCATGTTTTCGCATAATCCTAAAATTTTTGTCAATTATACATCATGTATAATTATTCAAAAACTGATAAAATGGATCTGTTCTTCGACATCCATCTATATCCAGAACAGAAACAAATTCACAAAATGGACAAAATCATAGTTTTCGATCAGGTTTTCCAGTTTAGAGGGAAAACTTTGTAAGTACTCGACCAGCCCACTCGGCCTTTCTAAAAGAGCTAAACACCTCGTTATGTCCCGCAAGCGAAACCTGTCCAAGCGGCCTGCACCAGGGACGGGCTGTTGGTCATTAAGATCGCACGCTTAATTCGAAAAATCGACTGTCGAGTCCGATCTCAGCAATCTGGAAACCGGTTACTCGAACCCTTTTCTAACGTCGAACTGGTCTTCTGATGAGTGGCAAAAGGAGGAGAATAATTGGAATTGTAAATCACAAAAGTAAATTCATTTTTTTCTTTTTTTCTCTTATAGAGAATTTTTGATAGAGAGATTATTTGGTATTAATTATTTGAATTATTTTTGTTATTCGGAATATTACAAAATAGAATAATGAAATACTTGAATGATAAACGAAATTTTTGTTCAATTAAATCTTTATATTCGAGTAATTATATTTGGCGATTATTTAGCGATAATTCGTTTACGAATTAGAATAAAGACACGATTACTAAAGAAAGCTAGGTATATGAGCAAATCCAATCTAATCTTCTTTTAGATCAACTGACTCATCGATTACACGAAAGCTCGAAATATCTCGTGTCAAATATTTCATTCGGCTAGTAAATTCAAAGAAAGTTATTTCAATTATTTCACTACACCTACTACAAAATTCGAAGTACGCGTCGAATATTTCACTCGACTAATCATTTCAATTATCCCACGCATCTTCCATGTTAACCTAACCTCAAAAACACCTAACCTTTCGATCGAAAATGACTCAAACTACCACGTGCCAAATATTTACGCCACAAATGGAAAGATCGATCGCGCGACAGTTTCAATTGTTCCACATCGAGGAGAATTAGAAACTGGTCCAGCAAACGCTCGACCAGTTCGCCAAGTCGTGATTCAGCGGAGGCGGCGGAGCGCTCAAGAGTGGTGGCGACACGTGCTCCTTGTCGGTGGTATTCCAGTGAATCAACAAGTGTCGTGGCTCCTCTCTAGCGACGCAACGAGCCGGTTGGATTCCGATAAACCGGTCAAAGCGAGCGGACCATCATCCGCTTAGCTGGCGTGCAAAAAGAAAAAAATATAAAGCGTCCCTCGGAGAGAACTCGTTTCTTATCGAAAATTCGATGTCGATACGAGTGCCTAGCGTGCCGACAAGTGCCGCGTGCTATTGCACCGCGTTTCACGTCGTCCACGATGACGAGATGGGTGATCTTTGATGGGTTGCATGGGGCAGAGTGTAACGTTGGCAGGTTAGGTTAGGCGAATAAAAGATTGTGTGAGAAGTTTCTGCCCTCTTCTTGGTTCGTTAATACTTTTGTCGTTGCATGATTCGAAACGAGAATCTGGAACGAGATTGATTGTGTCGAAATAATATTTTCTTAATGTTAGTTATTTGAAAATATTTATTTTTGATAATTAGAAAAAATTTCATGTCATAAAGTGGATCATGTAGTAGTTTGCATGTTTAAAATATGTATATGAGTACTGGTATAAATAACGAAAAATTAATTCTGAAAATTCAAAAATAGTAGAATCCTCTTTCTTCGAACATTATGTGTGAATGGTTAAATTAATAAAAATGAATATATGTTTCACATATTGGATCGTAATATGTCTTCGTCTCGATGTTATTTAACGAGTTAATTATCACATGGAATTGCTGTCAAAGAAAATGGATTATTCGTTGATCGATGCGTGGCAAAGATATGAAAATTTTTTTAATTGATGTTCCCCGGCGAAAGTGTTTTCGTGAAAGTCAAAAAATGTTGGTCAACATTTCTCTTCTTCTCGATCAGTGACGATTATTTCGGGATATTAATTTATCAAAATAAACTTCATTGTCAACTTATTGATCATCCTGGAACCGAATATACATGTCTATTACTCAAATGGTAAATAATCAATCGTAATCGCTTCTCTGTCGATAAAGATGTTAAAAGAAAACAAAATGTTAAAAAATGATCGACGCGATGTTTACGATTTGCACAGATACAGATGCACGATTCCTATAGTTTTAATATAAGTACACGCTGTTTACCTTATCTGATTCAAAAGCGAAGAGGAAAAAATATTTCGCAAATTTCTCTTATTCTGTGATATGGTGAGACGCGTAAGAGAATGTTTTCACGAGAGACAATTTAAAAAATTTAAATTAATTTAAAAAAAATAAATCGATTAACCGACAATTTAAAATGTTGATTTGGTGAATAAAAAAGGACATATTGATTACAAGTGCAATTACTTGATTACATTACACTCGAGAAGATTCATCAATTAATGAATCTGGAAAAAGCGAAGTAAATATAAAAATCTTTGAACAAGTGCAGAAGAAATAATATTCATTTTGGTAATTACACAAAAAAAGCAATATTTCGTGACAGGAAAAATATTCTTTATATTGTTTTTGCAATTAATAACTCTTTAATTATCTTTAATTATCTAACTCTTTAAATTATCTTTATTATGCAATACATATATTTCGTACGAAAAATAAATTTGCAATTCAATTATTTATTTATTCTTCACGAAATAAATTATCCATTATTTGCTATTATTATTTTGATCGTGATAAAAAAATTTCTTAATTAATCATTTAATATTTATATTATTTATTCACGTTTCAAAAAAGAATCATTCAATATATATATCGCGCGCGTATGATAGAATCAGCGAAACAATATCGTTCTCGACTTCGACTCGCCTCGAGCATAGGCTCGAACAAAAGCGACGAACGAGAGAAGCAGCGAAGAGAGCCAAGAAGAAGAAGAAGAAGGAGAAGAAGAAGAAGAAGGAGAGAGAAAGAGAGATCGGTTCGGATCGGTTGAGCGGATCGCGCGGGTCGTCCTCGTGCTGGTCGCGCGTCATGGCGTGTGCTCGCCGCTTCTTTTTTCCCCTGATCTTGACTCCCCTGCACCCGCTTTTGACACGATGGGCCAGGGGCCACGGGTGTAGCGCAGGGGTAAAACAGTAGTAGGAGAGAAGCAGAGGCAACGACAGAGCGGCAGCACACCCGAGAAACCCCCTTCCATTCCTCCCCGCGAGAGTGCGTGCAGGTGTGCACGAAAAGGTCCTCTCCTGCGCCTTCTCCGGCACCAACGAAGGGGCCCCCCTGCGCCACTCGACCATGCGCACACAAATACCAAGGAACAACCGTATACCGTATGTACACACAGTGACGCGGAGACGCGTGGAGGGAACCTGTGCCGGGCCCAACAGGCCCCCAGATCTGTGGGAACTGTTCGGCCCGCGAGCTTCCCACGATACGCTCCGGCTGCTGTGCTACAGGGTTCACTCGTGCGTTTCCTCCCCTTCCGTCTCCCCGCTCGACACCCCTCTACCCGCCACCAGTCCCCTGACTGGCGTGGAAGGGGCAACGGGTGGGACAGTTGGTGGGGGAAAGCGGTCGAGAGTATAAGTAGCCACTCGGTCCCCACCAGCCACTCAGAATCGACGTGAACACGGTATCGTGCGCTTGTCTCGGCACTCCGAGACACACACGTTATATATATACATATATATTATCTTTAACGCATATCCAACGCGTTTTTGAGTTATCATCATCATCATCATTATTATTATTATTATTATTATTATTATTATTATTATCATTATTATCATCATCGTTTTGAATTGGAACATTTCGAGTTTCTCGAATACGTTCCTTGCATTGGAACACGGGCTTTGTTTGTGACAAGTGGAAAGTGAGGAGAAGTAATCTGATAAATAAACGATGGCACCGCATACCAGCTACACGCCTGTCAGTGGTATGGAGTACGAGGAGCCGGTGTCGAGGACTTATCAGTACAGAAAGGTGATGAAACCGATGCTGGAGAGGAAGAGGCGGGCAAGGATCAATCGCTGCCTGGACGAGCTGAAGGATCTGATGGTGACCGCGCTTCAGGCCGAGGGGGAGAATGTGGCCAAGTTGGAGAAGGCTGACATTCTCGAGCTCACCGTCCGCCACCTTCACACGCTCAGGGCTGCCAGAAGGCTCACCCTCACGCCGGAGAACAGCTACGCGGACAGATTCAGGGAGGGGTTCACCCAGTGCGCGCAGGAAGTGTCCTCGTTCCTGTCCACCCCTGTCGCGGCCGCCGTACACCCTGCTGCCGGTGCACAATTGATGAGACACCTCGGTGGTTGCCTTCGAAGACTCGAAGGAACTTCCTCGGCCAACCTTGGAACCACCACCTCAAACAACACCACCACCACCACCACCTCCACCACCGTCGCGTCCACTGTGAACGCTGTGAGCAAGGCGACGCCAGCCGTCAGTCCAACCACCAACGTGATGATCAACGTGCCGCAGAATGTTTACACGCCTCCCCAAAGTCCTGTCAGTGTGGCAAGTTCGTCCGGGGAGTCTATGGAGTCGTCGAACGCTGTTTGGAGGCCTTGGTGATTGGACGAAGGATGAAGTTTCGATAATTTTTGAAGACTTTGAACTTTGACAAGCTAACTTCCGTTCCTCCCTGATGGAGAAGAAGCTTCGCTGTGTGTGGCAGGAGCAAATGGGAGGGGAGAAAACGACGAATCATTTGTCTTCCATACGTTGAAAATTGTTGAGCCTCGTTCTCGTTCGAGGTGTTCGATCGATAATTATAGATTGATATAATCGTTTTTTTGTTAAGTAATTAATCGTAATTGGGATCACTGTTTCTCGAGATGCTATATTTCTATGTCTCTCTTTCTCTCTCTGTTTCCTTCTCTCATCTCACTGTAAATAGGTGATGAAGCTTTAAGTGATACGTCTGTGATAGGGCTCGATTTTTGTACCTGAGACAAACTATATTCTCGTAAAGTAGAAGGATTATTATTATTATTATTATTTTAATATTATTAATATTAATATTATTATTATTATAATTATTATTATTATTATTATTATTATTATTATTATTATTATAGATTATAATTTGTTATGTTTAGTTAAGAGGCAATTTTTTTTTTTTAGACATAATGAAATATACGGTGTTTTTGTTCAAAAATTATAATTACATATCATGCAGAAATTAATAAACATACATTGTTTCAATCATTTGAATTCTGGTTGTTATCACTCCTAACCTTCGTCCTTATCATTTATTTTATTATAATTCAATAGTATTCAAGTTAGTTATATCATTTATCATATTAGTTAATATTTTTGGATCTATTGTAAAAATATTATTTTTAAGAATGATATTAAAAATTTTATATTGGCATAAAAATAAAACAATAATTAAATTAGAGATAATTAATAATTGCTTTAAAATTATTGTAATGTATATTTTTAATCGTTTATCAATTATCAAATTTATTTAAAAGGATAAGATATAGTCTATGATTTCTTTCGAGAAAATTTTATTCGTATTATTTTCAAAACAAATTTAATTTTATTTCAAATAATAAAAAGTAATTGCATGTTGAAATATATTGTAATATCTAATTTAAGAAAAGTATATTCCTATTTAGATATTTTGAATATCATTATAAATATAATTCGCGTATAATTGCAATTTTATAAAATAGAGAATTGATTGGAAGATGATCAATACTTTTTTTTTTGTCAAAAGAGTTATAAACTAAATAATTAGTAGATAAATAGGACAATAAATTTTTAACGTTATTTATTTGTCATTCTTTAAGATTAAAATAAATTTTGAAGAACTTATTTAATGATGGTATGAGAGTTTGAAGAAAACATATGAAGAAGATCAGCGAAAATTTAATGGAATAATTTGTCACTTAAGTCACGGTTATCAATTCTTTGACAAATTTCAGCGAAAGCTTGATTAAAAGAACACCGTTTTAATTTATAATTTCGAAGTAAAGACACATAAAATATCGATCGCCATATTAAGCATGATGTTTTAAAAGAAAAGGGAGACGCAGAGTTATGATTTCTTGTAGAGAAAGAAATTTTATATTTTTTCTTACGAATTTTTCGATCATTTCAATCTCCAATCAGCCAACGTAATATCACGATATCCTGACTATTAACAACTCTGACTATTGATACAATTACGTTTATAACACTGAATATTAAAATTATTTTAACATACGGATCGTAACATACCATACCACGATATCAACTACCGAAAAGCCTTAATATAAATCATTGCGTTACATTTTTATCCGTAATTAAAATTGTATCCTGTCGAGAAAAGGAATCATTTAAGATAAATTTTTAACGGTATTATGTATTAACGTGTATCTTTCGTGTTCTGGATCCATGTTAAATCAATTCCGGCAATTATTAAACTCAGGGAAAAAATACACGATTCCGGTGATAACCTAATTTCGATGGATCACTGATTCGCTACTTTCACGACACGTGGATCCATCAATCCTCTCCGCCTGAAAAACGTTTCGCGTGGATCGTTTCGCAACTTGCTATATAGGGTGTCCTATAATTTCTCGATCCTGTAATTTGCGAGGCCATCGAAAGGAGGAGGAGGAGGAGGAGGAGGCCCGATTCTTCCCATCCAAAAAAGGTTGAGCCATCGACAAGAGATAAATTCTCGACTCTCGGAAAGAGAGTTTCGCGTTTTTTGGAACATCGTTGCAAATCGTCTTTGATCTCTTCTTTCTCGTTGTGGACGCGATGAGAATGATTAAATGCACGAAAGGTTAATTTTAAACGTGTTATTAATGACAGTAATTTGGGACATTCTTCCAGTTGTTTCGATCCACGAGATCGAAATCGTGGAAAATTGTAAATTATCGTTTGTAACAGTCTTCGAAATATTTTGTTTTCTTAGTTACATTATGCATCTTATGTGGTAAATTAGATATTTTTTTTTAAAGACACAGTTTTTATATATATATTACTTAGTTTTTATTTATTTATTTATTTATTTAAAAATTAGTGAAGAGAATTATTTATTTTTATAAAGAAAAAAAAAAGGAAAGGTTAAAATAAGGATGATATGATGAACTTCTTAAGAAATTGGATTCTATAGCACCCATTATTATTAAATTTATTTTTGTCTCATAATTATATATAAATATTTTCAAGAGATTATTGTTATTTTATCATAAAATTTTCTGTTTAAGAGATGAAGTCACGTCTGTTCAATAACAAATTTTTTTATTTGAAATATAAATGGAAAATCTGTGCTCGAATTTGCATAATAGAGATACATCTAATCAATTATTTCGATCATTCCCATATTCCCAAGAATGACCAATATTCCTCATTTATATAAATATTCATTTATTGTTAAAAAATGCGAAATTTCGTTCACTTCGTTAACGAGATACGAAAATATCTATCAAGATCAAGCTAATCCTATCAACTCTATCACTTATAAAATCCCATTACCCCGAAAATACCTGTAAATACATACTTTTCACAAAAAAAAAAATATAAATATATATATATATATATGAATTTGCGCGAAACGCAATTACAGTCTAATTACAACCCTTCACGTTAATCGATCTTAACGTGCCTAAAGTACGAAGCGTACGAATAACCCCCTTTCTAAAAGTCGTGTAGCAAAACACGTATTAAGAGCAATTCGAATCAATTTTCCCGCCGTTTCGACGCTTCCTTCTCCCTCCCCTCCTTTTATCTCAATTACATACACCGAGTTCCGGATTCACTTTCGACGCGCGATCCACAGCGCCATAAATTACGTATCGGATACGTGGCGGCCGATTAAAAACCATAATAAACAAGGAGGAGGGCAGATGTTTTTTTTCGGAGGGAAATGATCGCGGCTCGAACGATTGCGTGTCGAATTCGCAAGCAATCATCGAAGTTTTGTCCGTTTATAATGAGAGGGGAAGGTAGGGAGAGGGGGGAGGCGCTTTCGCACTTTTTTCTCGAGCTTTCCCGCGACAATTCGAATGTTTCGCCTCCTTTACGTAATTGGATCGGTGTCACCGGAAATCGACTCGATTTACGAACGAATGGCAATAAAGTTTGAAAGTTGGTGCGTCGTCGCCGAGAGTGTGAGTTCGAGATGATGATCTCGTGAGTTTCGGGGACGAATTCAGCATTCGTGGTGTGTAGGGATAAACGAAAGAGAAACTGAAAGGGAATTCTTTGTGAATATGGACGGTTATTAATTTTGAATAATGAAGCGCAGTGTTGATTGAAAGTTTCGAACGGATAAATTTGAATTGAAGGGAATGTGGCATCGATTGTTTAAACGAAATCACAAATCGAGCTAATTAGTAATTTATTCCAAATAAACGTGGTTTAAGCCTACAAGCTTGTTCCAAACGGATTCAAACATTTAAAAATACGATTATGTATGGATATTTACAGAAAAAGTTCCTTCAGAATGATACATAATAAGCACATAATAAGCTAATTCGTGTGTGATAATCAGATATTAATAATTAAAAATTTATCATATGCTTTTATTTTCTTTGTCGTAATATTTTCTATCCTCTTCTGATAACAAATGAGATTATATTAAAGATCCATAGACCTGAGGATCTATTTTAATCGATTCGTGCATCGTTTATCTTTATTCTAAAACTTAGAATTCGAATCTAGAAATCTTGCCTCGTAAATTTTTCGAATAAATTTATCGTGCTATCGAAAGATCGATTGAATTGAATTATTAAAATTTTAAATAACAGATTTTATAGTATAAATATAATGAGCAATCGATCGAAATTAACGAATATATAATTTAATTTTTGTTGCAGATAGCCGAAACTCCGTTTGCATGATGCTGACAGCTGCCTTTTACATAATTTGAATAGGTACGTGGAAAGACGCAGGTTACGTATATTATGTATAAAAATTTGGTTAAACATTCGCGTGATAACGCGTGCACGAAAGGATCTTATTTAAAGGATTATTAAACGATTATTCCACGAGATAAGATCTACACGAATACGGCTCATTAAGACGGCGGTATTTAAATATAGGCCAGAAATGCATCGATAAACATCGATTTCTACGAGCTGCCATCGTTCAAAGAGAATTATAACGATATGTCTCTTCAATGAAAAAGGATCGTTTATTAATCCTGGCAAATATATATATATATATTTTTTTTACGTATCGTGTGAAAATCGAACACGATTTCCAAGCTCGGTTTGTATTCCACGAAAATTATTCTCTCGGTGAATTGGTTCACTGTTACGACACGGAGCCTCCATCCTGTCATTATCTGTCTCGTTAAATTCGTATCACGAATTTGTGCATCCGTTATTCTATCTGTTTTTTTTTTATTCTTAATCTTTCATTAACTTTTTTCTTTGATTATTCGTGAGAAAGTTTCTACTCTTCTGAAAGAAAAGTTTCGATGATGTAAATATGGTGTATATATACGAAAGAAAAAATTTTTTCGATTCTTTTTAATTTTATTGACACGGTTATTCGTTCTTATTAATAGATAGGAGAATAGGAAAATATAAAAGAGGGTAGAAAATAGATAATTTAAAAATTTTTGAATTTAAACGATTATCGAAAAGTATTTCTCGTTTTATAATATTTCTATCTTGTTTACAATAATATAAACAACTCGAAGCACAAATTGTCGTACGTTTAACATCACCTACGCGATCCACCGTGATTTCTAAGCTGACTTAGTTAAAAAATATTCTTGTAGACGCGAATTTATCAGAAATAGTGATATGCTCGGTCGTTTCGAAATTGTTCATCTTCTTTCTTCGAAGATCGAAAAAGCAACGTAAGTTTGCAACATCCACGGCGAAAATTTAACCAGAAGTTGTCGATCTTCATGACGTACACATCGTCGATATATCTCGATCCCACGTATAGCCACACGACGTTTGTAGGTTGGATAGGCTGCGAAAATGACGCGCTACCACGAATGTGAGAAAATGATGTTTAATTCGCTGAAATTTCGCGAAACGCACAATCCAAACCACGTATCCGTCGAACTAAAGCCAAACCTGTTTCATCACAGATGTTACAGACTGTCCAGGATGGACGTAATAGCGTACAATCACCATCACGAGATCGCGAGCGTCGAGTACAGTATCGATGACGGTGACCTCGAGAGCCAGAATGAGGACGAAGATGAGGATATATCCCCGTATATCGACATCGATCAGCGTGTTCTGACCCTGGAACGGCTGTCCGCTGCAAATGGCGAGAAGAAAGACAAAACACCGTTGAGGAGAAGTTTATTCTCGTACGTGGCGCCGTACATCGTGTTCCAGTCGTTCGACTGCAAGGGGCCAATAATGCCGCACGAAGTAACCAAACACCTGAAGTGGCATCTGAGCACGATCACACCATTAATCGTACGTCGTACCTTGATCAACTCAGGTTTTCAACTGATGAAGAGGTGCCAGGAGTGGTGCGGCACCTGGGGCAAGCACATGAAGTCGTCGTGCTTCAGGGCGGTGAAGGAGTCCCAGAAGATCAATCATTTTCCGGGCACGTTCCAGATAGGACGTAAGGATTGTCTCTGGGTGAATCTGAGCAAGATGATGTTGAAACACGAGGTGAAGGAGTTCGATTTCGTTCCACGCACCTACGTTCTGCCCCGCGATCTCACCTGTTTCCGTCAAGTTTGGAAAAAGTTCGGCAGCAAGGGGAAATGGATCGTGAAACCGCCCGCCTCCGCCAGGGGTACGGGTATCAAGGTGGTGCACCGTTGGTCCCAGATACCGAGGAAACGGGCCGTGATAGTGCAACAATACCTGTCCAGGCCTAAACTGATAAGCGGCGCCAAGTTCGATCTGCGCCTCTACGTTCTTGTAACGAGTTTCAACCCTTTGAAGATCTACCTCTACCCGGACGGCTTGGTCCGTTTCGCCTCGGTCAAATACAACGACGACATAAACTACCTCAGCGACCGTTTCATGCATTTGACCAATTACAGCATCAACAAGACAAACTCCACCTACACGAGCAACGATTGCGTTGATTCTTGCACGGGGCACAAATGGGCTCTGAGAACGCTTTGGTCCTATCTTGAGAAGGAGCACGTGAACGTTTCGAAATTGTGGGCGACCATGAAGGACATAGTGGTGAAGACGATGATCGCTGGCGAGTCGAACATCACTCCGTTGACCAGGGTCAACACGACATCGCGTTACTGTTGCTACGAGCTGTTCGGCTTCGACATACTTCTCGACGAGAATTTGAAACCCTGGCTGCTCGAGGTGAACATATCGCCCTCGTTGCAATCCTCCTCGCCGCTCGACACCGCCATTAAGGGTCCATTGATCAAGACTGTGTTCAACATAGCCGGATACCAATTGCCAAACACGTTGTCGTTCGAGGAAGCGAGAAAATTAGCGGAGAAGTATCAGTTGGATATGGTGTGCCAGGATTACAGGCTGTATAAACTCGGGTTGAATAACCAGGAACGGATTAAGCATTCGATCTATATGAATTTGAGGAATCGTGAGGATTACGTGGAGTCCATTATCAAAAATCTGACCCCGGACGACGTTAGACAATTGATCATGTACGAGGACGAGCTGACGCAATTGGACAGGTTCGAGAAGATCTTTCCAACTGCCAATAGCTACGAGTACCTGCAGTACTTTGACGTTCCAAGGTACTATAACATGTTGTTTGACGCGTGGGAGGTGAAATACGCGGATAACAGATCGGAAGGGATAATGAGATTGCAAAAACTGTGCCAGCAAAAGTATCATTTGGAACCGGTCTGTTAATAAGGGATACATTGTGTTCTTATTTAGGGACCTAAACTGTATAAGGGTTTTTTTTTTTTTTTTTTTTATATAGCTTAAACTCATAATCGATAAAGCGACGTGAAAAATGAATCAGAAAAGGAAAGAAAAAAGAGAAAAATAGAAAAAAAAGAAAACACAAAACTTCGCTCTATCCCTTTTTTATATAGATACCGTAATATGTATCACCAACTTGTATAGGAAATACAATTGTTGTATAGAAATGATTGGATAGAAAGGTTACGTCACCAGATGTTTACGTCATGTGCCTTTACTACGGTTGTGCAAATTTACCTTAATGTAAATGGCATTATTTGACTTAATAAAAACGATTTTACAACGATAGAAATTGTCGCAATGGATTTTTTTCTTTCTTTTTCTAGTTTTCTTATTTTCTTTTTGGTTTTTAAATTTCAAATTTAACCGGAAAGGATGTACCAATACCAAACGCGATTAAGATTGATCCATGCAGGTTTGTAAAACTTTTTTATGGTCTTTTTTGTAATATCGCAATTGCTCAGATAAAATAATTTTTCAAAGTTTTCCACGATGAGATGAGATTAACGACTAAATCGGACTATTTAATTTTTTTATTTTATAAAGAGATAATAATATCATTGTCAAATTATTTTATATGAAAAACGATTATATCGACGTAAGTATGTATTTTTTAACACGTTCAGTTCTTTAATTTAATTTTTATTACGAAGCAAGATTAAGTTAGTATAGTATAGTATAGTATAGTATATATTTAATTTTTATTCGATAAAAAGATAATGATTAAGTTTTCCGAATCGTTTTATTTGAAAAATCAAATTGATAAATAATATCATTATTTATTTTATGTTTGTTATTGATGATTTTAGATATTCATACAGGGCAGAACGTGTTAACGAAAACATTTATTAACATTAGATTAATTAAAAGGATAAAGTTACTTAGCATTATTGAACGAATCCTTTATTTTTGCGCATTATATTGATCAGTGCTAACCATTGAACACTGTTTTAATGATTACTAAAAAGAATAATTATATCATTTGTTTAATAATACCATAACAAAAAATATTATTTTATTTTTCGTTCGAAATATCATTTGTATCCATTTACATCAATTTACAACGACACAACGATAAATTCGAAATATTAGGTTAATTTTACGAAAGAAGATATGCAAATTACAATGTCAATTATTTCGAATATCGTATTATTGTAATTTTTTTTCTTTTTTTAAATTCTTCGGCGATAAAATAAAAAAATAAGAATTGATTCGAAATATATGTATTTTTAATTTTCCAAATCATTTCCTCCCACGATAATTCTTATATATATAACAAATTTGACGATAAAATATTACAATTAATTTTTTATTCTATTTAATACAAAATTGTATTAATGATCATTACATGTTATACCAAACATATACGATGGGAATTTCAATTTTTAATAAAATAAATAGACGATGTCTTCGGTGTAGATTACAATACGATTACACTCGATGAGAAATTAATTTCAATGTTAAAAAAGTTTATTCGCAAGTTAAACGGTCGTATTTTTTATATTTTCAAATCCCTGAACTTAGCTCCCGAAATAATTATAAATTCGTAGAACTGACACTTCAGTCAATTGCAACGAAAGCTCATTTGCAACCACATTTAAAACGCATCAAGGCAAATATACAACGCATAAGTATATCCCTATATATTTCCCATTTTATGGCGTTATTCAATGAAACACGAGCTCTTTTGATTCTAACTTCAAACTGGTATTCTAAATCGCTTTAAAAATCTCCCAACTTCAAACCGCATCAAACACAAACTATTAAGCGCAAACTTCATTGCAATTTCACCTTCATCACTAACCCCCACCGCTCCACTTTCGGCCAAAAAAAAAAAAATTTTAAATTTCCAGTGCAACTGATCCATCCTGACTCGATCGATCGAAGAAAGAACCACCGAGCAGTATTAAGAAAATCTCGAACCGACCCGAAACAAACTTAAAAAAGCCGAGAATTGGAACATGACAATTCAAATGACCGAGGATTGCACGAGCACTTGCTTCAGTAAATTATCGTACAACAACACTTATTTCGAGGACGACGAACTGTACACGTACATCGAGATCACCGAAACGCTGTTAAAGGCCAGACCTTATCGAATCCGTCGAACGATCCCCGATGTCGGCTCCGGTGACAAAAACTTGTCGTTACCGATGAGATTGAGCCTGTTCGCCTACGTCCCGCCATTCATCATCTTCCACACGAACGAAACCACGAAACTGCCGGCAGAGATCACTAAGCATCTGATATGGTGGCAAGCTAGGAAGAATCCAACTGGGATCGTGACCAACACGGCGAAGAAATCCGGATTCAAGACGACCAACAGCTCCGCGGACAACTGGTGCGGCACCTGGTGTAGCACCGCTGCTTACTCCAGATTAAGACGGACGAAAATTTACTCGAAGGTGAATCATTTCCCGAGCAGCATCGAGCTGGGTGACAAAATAGCCCTCTCGAAGAATTTCCGAAGGATGAAGAGAAAGTTCGGGAGCAAGAATTTCGATTTCATACCGTTGACGTTCATCCTGCCCGACGAGAGATACCTGTTGGGCAAATTTATGCAGAAGAACGGCGGATTTTGGATCGTTAAGCCGCCAGATTGTTGCGCGGGGAGCGGGATCAAGATAGTGTCCCATTTGTACGAGATACCGACGTATCGGTCGTTCGTCGTGCAACGATACATCTCCTCGCCTAGATTGATCGACGGCATCAAATTCGACTTGAGGCTGTACGTGCTGTTGACCAGCATCGATCCTCTCAGGATATACGTGTATAAGGAGGGTCTGGTGAGGCTGGCTACGGAAAAATACGTGAATCACGTGAACACCTTGTCGAACAAGTTCATGCACCTCACGAACACGAGCGTGAACAAATTCAACCCGAACTTCAGGCCGAACGACGATCCGAACCAGTGCAAGGGCAACATGTGGACGCTGAGCTGCCTTTGGAAATATTTGGCTTCCACGGATAACGTGGATATTATCAAGATCTGGACCAAGATCAAGGACATAGCTATTAAAACCGTCATCTCCGCGGAGCCGTCTTTGTACAAAGCATGGAAGAAGACCTCGATGAGCACGTACAATTTCTATCAGCTTTTCGGTTTCGACGTTCTCTTGGATAAACATTATCGACCGTGGCTACTCGAAGTGAACGATTTCCCCTCCATGGAATCTGACACGCCGCTCTGTAAATTGATCAAAGGCCAATTGGCAAAGGATTATCTAAATTTGGTCGGTTTTCACGTACCTGACCTGTTGAGCCCCAAGGAACTGAAGGTCTTGAGAGTGATTTACAAGAAACACGTGATCTGTTACAACAGACATTTGTATTCGAGTATGCTGACGTGGGACGATAGGAAGAAGCAATTTGCTATAATGAAAAAAGCTAGTAGGAAGTATTACTTGAAATCGATATTGAAGAACTTAACACCGGATGACGTTAGAGTGCTGATAAAACACGAGGATGAGATTACTCAATCGGGTCGGTTCGAGAGAGTCTTCCCTACGTGCGATACGTATCAATACTTTACTTTCTTTGAAGAATCAAGATACTATAATTTGTTATTAGACGCGTGGGAACACGAATACGGGCGTAATCGGTCAAAGGGTATCGAGAGGCTAAGAAAGCTTTGCAAGAAGAAATATCATTTGTCTTGAAGATGAGATTTTATAATTGTAATCTGGTAAGAAATATCTAAGAGTATCTTTGGAATCTTTTTTGGAGACGTGTGAATCGTTCTTAAGCCAAATATTTGAGACTATAATATATCGAGATCTCTCGATATTATCGAAAGTTTCGAAATCCAGATTCGTTTATCGGTAATAAGAATGCGCGAACAACTCGATTTCGGCTCTGTTCGGCAAAAGTCGGACGTGATCGTTTCGAGAACGAATGTTGAACGGAAGAGAAAATATGTAAAAAGGGGATAATGTTCATGGGTTAACGATAAAATAAAAATTTAATTTGTTTAATATGTTTTCTTTTTTTTCTTTTATATTCAAATCCTGGATTTCATAACTTTCGCAGAAATCTATAACGATACGAGAGTATCGAGATTTCTGGCGATTTCGTTCGAATTTTTCCGATCCGTCCCGAATATGTTATCTTGGGTAACTATACGTTTTTAATCTTTAGTGTCTTCCCTTGAAAATAAGGTTAGAAGTAAAGTTATTGATAGGTTCGCATAATTTAGGGGTGTAATTAATTTTGGTAGTGAGTTAAAAAAATTAGCAAATGCTCACAGAAATAGAGATGAAAATGTATTCAATTTTTTATTTTAGTTTTCATATTTAAATAATGATAAATAGTTTTCATATTTAAATAATTTAAATAATTATAAAGCACCGTTTATATAACGAATCGATTATGAATATGGATATCGACAGTTTTTAATATTTATTATTTTTTAACAAAATAAAGGAAGCAATGTTGTATCAATTTGCAAAACAATTGTATCGTGGAATTTATAGCATTTTGAGAATTTTACACGTTACCATAAAAATAATATGTAAAACATTGATGTGTAACAATATTTTATACGATTTGAGAAATTTGTACATCACACATCTTATAACACACATGAGAATAACATAATAAAATCAAATATTGAATATCATAGAATTAGATTATTTCACTGGTTGATTAATAAGCAATTTTTTTTTTATAAAAAAAATACTTTGATAATGACATCGTTATCAAAATGTAAAATATTGTATAGAAAGAAAAGGTATAAACTAAGTATTTAAAGCTAAATATTGTTAATAATTTACAGTAAATATGTAAATAATTGATGATTGAACACTTTATTTATATTAAGACAAAATTCATAATAATAATATGTGTATATATATATATATATATTTAGAAAAAGATTGGAAATTATGTAAAATAGAATTAATAAAAATTTGTACAAACGAAAGATGCATAAAATGAAAAAAAATTTTATGGATAGAAGATATCGTAAACAGATCGAAGAAGAACCAACTTGTGAAGATTAATTGCAATTTCCGGAGAATTTCAAGATATCAAAGTCGGCGTAAGATTGATAGAAGAGATATCGGGTAGGCGGTTATGCTCGTTCGCGCGTAATTGGAACGGAGCAGACCTTCGAAGAGTTAAATAGTTTCACGGCTGTAACAGCGTCGGGTTTAATAAATCCGTACTAACAATTTAATGTCTCTATTGTGGCCGCGACGACCGACGGTACCGGCAACTGAACTTGATTAGGTTAATACGAAAGGGGACCAGATTTCTTCGCTTCCGCCCTTTAAATTCAATTACCAGACTGTGGTCCGCCAGTTAAAACATCGTATATCAGTTTTGTCCGGAGGAAGTACGATCCATGATAAGCCGACGAAATCAATTATCCCCCAGAAATCATTGTCTCGAGTTTGAGCTTTCTTCGCAAACGTCTCTATCCCTTTGCAATTTTTTTTACAAATATCTTTACTTTTTCTTTTTTTTTTTTAAAAACTTAAATCGTAACGATTTTTCGACGATGAAGATCGAGATTGAGAAAATTCTTGTACTTATTGGTTTATAGAAGGAAGTATAAATTTTGGAAGAAGTTAAAAAAAAAGTTATGCTTAAAGAATATTAAAATTAATAATTTTAAATGATAATTATTAACAATTAATTAACAGTAATCGTTATTGTGGATAATGTTTGTAGTTACGTATTAACAGTGACGAAAATTTTATTGGTTAAAACTGTTAAAGAACGTTTGATGCATCAATATATTCAATGTTTCAAGACATTGTTAATATCACTGAATATTCAGAAGAATGTTGAGAATTTTGAAATATATGTCGATCATCTGAAAGCTACATTGAATGGAAATTATCTTTTTAGGTTAAGAATGATCATTATCATACGAAGACTTTATTTCTGGTAAGTCTTTTATACGTAAAATTTATAAATAACTTAATTAATAGATAACTACAATACATAGCTTTTACATTGTTTTATATATGACATAATTAAATTATCTATAAAGAGTATTAAAGTAATTTTAAGAATGACTTAAATGATTAATGATAATACTGGTTTACATATCTATAATAGAAGATTTTGATTAAGACTCACGTTTTAAACGTGTATTAAAACTGTACATCTGTAATACATGTTAGAGAATTAAAAATTCGTGTTCAATATATAATTATGCGTTTTAATATTCATGTATATAAATATTAAGAATTCACGTGTATACAAATATACAGTTATGTGTATTAACATATTTATTCATATACGAAATGGGTATTGGATTTAATTAATAAATTTTACATAAATAAAATAAAACGAAAAATTAAGTTTCAAATTACGAATTTTGATGTAATACATGATATTAATAAATTATAATTTCCATAATAACTATACAGATATTAAAAATTATGTACAACTAAATTTACGTATTAATTACGTAACACAAGTACGTGTCTTTTGAAATGTTACATGATCATCTCTCCTGTATCGTTTCGTTTTAGCCAACAGATGGTCTCCTTTTTTATTTTTGATAATTTTATCTTATTCATAAAAAAAGAAGAAGTTGAGAATTAATGTCACTTAATGTGTACCCACGAGTCATTTGTGTCTCTTCTTGTTCGTTACATAAATTTTCACGCGCGGAACAATATACGATATATATTGCATTTCGTTAAGGGAGAGGCGAATTCCGTTTACAGAGGAAAAGAAAAGAAAACATGGGTTAACGTGGCCTGTCAAATACGGGCAGGCCAGCAATCGTTTGAAGACAATAGGGCTCGCACAGTGCCACGACAGTCAATGAATTGATATCGTTATTGTAACAACATAATAGACATATTTTCTTATTGAGATTGCAGTCCAACTGTGTGTATGTGTAACATGCACGCTGCGTCGGGTTCAGGTTTATGAATGCATTCATTCATGCGAGTCGTGAGTATGTGTTACGCAACTACTACAAACCTCGCGTGTAAGGCTAAGGACCCCGTCTTTTCGTTTGATGATCGCTGAAAATTTGGACTACCTTTGTAACACGGGCTGTCTCTCTTTTCATAACGTACAATTCAGTTAATATTATTAGCAAAATTTTACACAACTTATATCGAATATATATTATCAATATGTTTGAAATTTTATAAATTTCAATTAATCTATTATTTCATAGATATGTTAAATTTTAAGTTATAAATTATCGATTCATTAATATTATGCGTCGATAAATTATTGCGCAAGAGGATTTTATGTGAAAAATGAAATCAAAAATGTGAAATAAAAAGTGTAAAATTTATGAAATTTTAAATTTCTAGATCTATAAATGGATATTTAGAAGAATATTTTGGATATAAGGATAAGTAATCAAATTTAAAGTAAAATATATTTTTTAAGATTGGTTTTACATAAGTAAGTATGTTACATTTTTTTTTGTTGCAATTTATCTGTTTTATCTATTAACATAATTTTAACGTACCAAAGAATTAATTATCATGATTAGAATCAAATAGAAATCGTTTTATCATTATTTTTAATTCCTCAAAATCATTCCATCAGCTTTAATGCGCTATTTAATGCACTTACGATCACGCTTTGTCATTTGCTCAAATTGACTCCATGGCAAGTTTAATGAAGGATGATTTCTTGGAAGGCATCTATGCACAGTCAAATTTATTGCCGTCATTACAGATCATTGATTCATAATAACAAGGGAAAATAAAAAATAAAAGGGATAGATAGAGTTTAACAGAATCAAAGAAGAGAATTTTTATTGCTCATGAATGTTCAAAATTTAATCATATATAAATTTAATTACATTATAAAATCATTATTTAAGTATGTACGTGATAAAAGATAATAATGATGAACAGTAGAAATGTAACGGAAAGAAAAATTTTTATTTTTAATTTATTTTAATTAATATTATATAATGATTGATATAATATAATTTTTATTCCTTCAAAACAAATAATTTTTCTTTCTGAAATTTTTTCTTAAGTAAAAAATGTTTATTATATGTAAGTTACTTAATTAAAATTTTAACAATCTAATTTATTTTCTCTGAAAAGATAAAATATTTAAGATAATACAGGTATTTATATATAGATAAATTGATAAAAATTTATCTTTACGATTGTTATACATTATGTATTTATCTGTTTTCGTAATCGTCGTAATCATTTGTAATATTAATAAAAAACTTCAACACTTTAAATATGCACAATATGCATCTTTAATTATATATAAATCAACTTTCACGTGTCAATGATTGCAACTATTTAAATCGAATATTCTTCATTATATGCTGCAAGGTGTATAAATGTATACAAGTTTGCAGAGATAAGCTACTTTCTTCTTTTCCTTGTCGAGTGTAACACGACATCACGAACTTCATTATTATTACGTTGAATTGACACAGTTCGGATCAATTAACGTACTGTTTATCTCTTGGCTGGAGAAAGTAACGATTCCGCAATGAACGGCACACTTTTAATACAGTTAGTTGCACGTGCAGAAAATTTATGCTTTTTCATGAAAAACAAGAACTAAAGGATTAATTTTTTCCTTTGATGTGCAAAGTAAGTATTTTTTATATACTTGATAAAAAGAGATTACAGAGATATCGTACATAGAAAATTATAAAGTTTGTTTTAAATTAGCAATTATAAATAAATTGCTAAAATATGTTATAATATTTAAAATAAAAATGATTGTGAAAATATGAAAGTTTAGAATTAAAACAAAATTTTATCGATAATAAATAAGGATATTTTCAAAAATTAATAATTCTTTATATCATTTTGTAAATAATAATAATAATAATTAAATAAGTATTAATTATATACATATTCGAAATATTTATTTCATTTTATAAATAATATATTGTATGTATTTTAATTTTATTATTTATTATTATTTTTTTTAGTATTTTATTGTATTTTTGAACTTGAAATTATTGATTAATAATTTATTATTAAATTTATTAAATTTTGTTAATTTGTATACAATTGTGACACAAATACAATGATATATAAAGGAAATACATAAAGGAAATATGTAAGAAAATATAAAAAGGAAGAAGATAAGAAAGTGGAATAATGCATCTTAAAGTTAAATAAATAACCAATGAATGATATTAGATAACATTCGACAATTATAACATATAGTATTACTGAAGATCCGATCTAAAAAGAAACGATAGAATTTCCCGCTTTCTTTGATGTATACATCTGAGACCAGCAGATGTTATCTTTATCATTCCAATAAAAAAAAAACATCTATCAAATTTACTCTTCCCAAGAAAATGATAAAAATTAACAGTGAGATTCGAAATCTTCCAATATAATATTTTTTCTATCACATTTAATATTTTCTATTTTCAGAATTATCTCCTATTCCAACTACTATACGTTTCCTTTTCAATGTTATTACAAAACAAGATATTAACAATATCAATATAATATCAATATTAATCGGTATCTACATGTTACATCTTCAGTAAAGATGCTTAAGTATATATCTGTGTACTACGTTTCTATTCGATCCAACAGTAAGAAATATAGATACTAATAAACAAATATAGATACTATGACGTTTCGATATTTCACGGTACGTAAAATAAGGAAAGAGAGGAGAAAAAAAAGGAGCGGAATTCGGCGGCATGCGGGGGCGTGCTGGGGGCCGGGTAACGACTTAATAAACCGTTCGGTCGGTAATGGGTTGGGTGTGGGCGCTTGGTCGGTCGCGGGGAGGGGGGCAGGGGCACGTGTATCGCGCGCGGTTGCGGCGCAGCCGCAGTCGCGGTCGCGGTGGCGGCGCGGCGGTTGCGGAGTGGGGGAAGCTGCGCCGGTAGTCAGGTGCGTCGCGTGCCCCCTTCTCCCGGCACGTAGTTAGCTCGTGTTTTGTTTTGAGAAGGTTTAACAGCGTCCGTTCCCACGCTTCCGCACGCTGCCGCCACGGCAAGCGATTTCGAATTCGTTGCACGCCATAGATTTCGCGCTCGAACGTGCCGGTGTCCCGCGCGATCTGTCTACTTGCTATATACCTCGCGAATAAAATCGCGAACATAGTGATCGCGCCCGTCATGATTTTTGAACCGCGACGCGAAGCGTTTTCATGGCCGGTTTGTCCACCGTGGAAATCGCACGTCGCTTCGCGGTGGCCTGAGTGGGTTGCGTGGTTTACAGTGAGGTTTGAAAATGACGCGTTCAAGCGGATGAAAGCTGATGAAGATGTCGAAATGAGTAGTTTCGCGGTTTCTTTGGATGACTTTGGGATTGTCGAGAAAGGTTTAGGTTAGGATCACGCGGGTTTGGTTAATTGGAATTGTGATTGGACAACCTGAAGTTGGCTACGATTGCGCGGGAATGATATGATTGAGGTTAGTGCACGAAACTAGTTTTATGGCGATAATTTAATGATTTTTTTTATAGATGAGTAATATTAATTATATAAATAATTGTCTTTAGTAAAAATAGAAATAAAATATATAAAGAAATAACAATCTTTTTATTTTAATAAAGATAAATGTTCAAATATGATATGCATGTATATTTGCTGTCGTTATTGTTAATTTTATTAGTATTTTTATAATATGAAATTAAATTTAATTGTCAATTTGAAATTATAAAGGATTGTTTGTCGCTATATTTAGTAGTAATGTAAGTACTAACTTTTGCAAGAGTGTGTACAAGAGATTCGCGCGTGCACGCGGCGCTCGTGCGACACGGCACGCTCTCCCTTATAACAGAGCTACGTTCTTTTACATACAGAGTGGGCCATTGTTTCAGCATTACAATAATCCTGCTCCTGACTTCTTACCTTCTTATTTCCTCTTCTCGTTTTTCTCTTTTGTTCTCTTGTTTTTTGCTTGAGAGCTTACTTCCCGCCTATCCCACACCTTTGCGTTTTGCATCTCTCCTTTTTTTTCACTTTTTTATATTCTTCTAGTATTCTTTCTTCATCTTAGTAAAACATTTTGTATTTTTTAAATTTATTATTGTTATTTTAAACTTTAGAATTAAACATTTTTTAGAAAATTATTAATTTTTTAAAAACTTCCATATTAATTAACATTAATAAATTGTTCTTGAATTCAAGCATAAATATTCTTAGTTTTCTATTTCTAATGCAATTCTAAGTGCAATATAACATAGTTATATTATCACACAATAATAATAAAAAAAAATTAAAATACAAAATTATTTTTTTCATAAAATATCAATAAAAATACGAATTTATAAACAATATTGGAACTCAATCTTCTTATTAAAGCAATTTTGCGACATTCCTTTTTTCATATCTTTATATCTTTATGTTCAAAATAAACTTGGGTCTTCAATCCCAGTTCGATCACCCCATATTCATTTACGTAAACATTCGCAGGGTTCTTATGACACCCTTCCAGAACATTACTCCTGGGTAATATTACACTATAGCCGGGAACAAGAGTGTTCCAAAGAAGCCGGACGTTGGGTTCGAATCGCAATGGACTTCCCACATACTTTCACGCCGCGTACTCGCTCATAAACCGTCTCTCGTTTTCTCGGGCGGGCCGTTGAATATTGTCACGCACCATATTCCCATGTATGCGGCGCAACCTCTCTGGTGAAGAGCGGCGCGTGCATACGGCACGCGTGCTCCCTGGAAATCGACGGTAAACCGGATGTTCCATCAACTCCTATTAAAGCTATGTAGTTTTATACTCGTTCCCGCGTAAATCGTTCACTGGAAATCCTGGCAAATCCGTGAATATGATCGTTTTTTTCTCTCTCTTCTTATCAAATAATCTTTTGAATAATTCAATTCAATTTAATTTTTATATTAAATTTTAAGAAATAATTTTATTATTTCTTACTTTAAAATATTATTATAACTATGATTTAATAGTATATTTTGATAAAATCTTATCTATTAATTGCAATCATATCTTAAAATTTATATATATGATTGGTTAATATTCATGTAAATTCATTTATTAATCAAAAATATAAAAAGTTTATTTTTTGATTTTTTTCATGTGTTAAATAATAATCTAATAATATTTGTAATAATATAAATTTAAGCATATAAAATAGTACATCAAATATTATTTTATTTCAACGTAACTATTTCATAATTATTCTTGTTATTTTTTGCTTGAAATATGTAAAGTGTTTGGGTAATTTTAAATGGTATCGTATAATAACAATCCTATACGATTCCATAAAATTTCACAAAGTTGTTTGGGAAATTAAACGCATCCCTACAACCCCGTGCATGCGGTCACACGTTGCTATGAAAGTTAGAAGATTCCTACGGTTTTTCGGTTCCCACGAGCGGGGTGCGTCAGGTGGTTAGCGTGGGGTGTATCCTCCTTCTTTCTTTACCCCTCGAAATAGATGTAAACCTCATCGTGAAACCCCTGGCGCCGTCCCTCTACTATTTTCAACACGCAGCATCTACGTGTACGTATCCTACATGCTATGATTTACGAACAAGATTACACTCGTTGACCCAATGCAACCCATCACGATATTAGGGATGAGGAATTTGGAGAAGAGTTAAGAGCTCTGATTTTGAAATAAGATAACTCAGAAACAGTATAGTGAAAATTTTTATTTAACAAACTTAATAATTTATTTGGAATTAGTAAATTAAAATTATTTTATTTTAAAAAATCAAAATATGTTAATAATTTTAGTTAATAACGAAGAATGCAAAATAATTGCAAAAGAGCGTGAAACAAAATTTCAAGTTAATTTTAATGATAATAGTGAATATTTTGTATCTTGTTTCGATACAATATATCATTCTGTAAATAAAAGTTAATGTCATGATTAATTTGTCATGAATTAATTATTTAATATTATTATTTTATTTTCAGTTTCTATATATAATTGAGTAGAGAATTGGGAATTATTTTTATCAATTCGAAATAAAAAGATACACAGAATGAATGAAAGATTATAATACGATTCAAAGTAGTTCGAGACTATAAATCGATTGTGGGGAATTTCTTGGGGCGTGAGTTATTTGGAACGTTATTTCATTGGAACCAGTCTTCTTGGTCGATATATTAGATAATATTTCATTTTAAAGATTAATTGTAATGAATTATTTATATCTCGTATGAATTTATGGTTTTAATTTTTACAAATGATAGTTTAAGAAATAATGTAATCCATTATTTTGAATAATATATGAGTTGGATTTATAAATAATCTTAAATTGATGAAGATAATATAATATTTGATAAAGTATAATGTAATTTATTTATTAGAATATTTTATTTGAACAAAGATAAAAAATGCACTTGATATTTTAATTTAATTTTTTGATAAACTGAGAAAACTTTTTAAAATTTCTTAATTTTTCTTATAATATATACGAAAATAAATTTGATTGCAAATAAATTAATAAATTTAATAATTATTGTTGATTAAAATATATTAAAGGCCACTATAGAAGTTCTGTCAATTGTGAAAGAGGTTTTATTTCGTCTGTACATTTCGGTTATTCGCAGACACGTTTTTGCCCAAAGAATCGTGTAGCTCCATCGTGGGGGAGCATTCCCACCAGACAACAATTAACATCTAAAGGAACATTTCGACTGAAGTCGTTGTCGGTTCATTCTGCACGCCTTTTTTCCCCCCCTTTCCTATGACGTCGTTGACCTACTTTTTCAATCATTAAAAAGATTTAATATTTCAATATGACCATGTTATGTTTCAAAGCAGACTAAACAAACATTTTAAAATATTTTTATCAACACAGCTTCCATTTTCATTCCATTTCATTATAATTTTTAATGCTAATATAATAATAATTTTTAATATGATTTTTCTCCATGCATTCTATTTCCTCTTAATTAATTTATCATTGCAGTGTATGAAACAATAAATATGCATGTATATATAAAACTAACATTGATTTTTCTTATTGATATACAATTTTTCATAAAACGTACCGAATCTGTGATTTCGAAATTAAATTTCATTTCTCGTCAAAAGAAAAAAAATGAAACAATTCATAGAATAAAATAAAAAAAAAAAAATAAAGAAACCAGCTAACGTTGGATGCAATCAACACTTCCCTCGCAATGCTTAAACATTCCAATACAATCTCCAAACCACTAATTCCGACCAAATGCCACAAATTCCCACTCTCCCTGACAAGAGGAAAAAAAGGAAACAGACGAAGCAATCCTAGCCACGCCATCGCCACGTTTCACCCCCAATCAAACCGTACACCATTCGTTCCCGAAACAGTCTTTCCTTTCTCCATACACACACACAAAAAAAAGAAGATGTGAAAAAAAAGGAATCCGTGATAAAGTTTCCCAAGAGGCCAATGACAACGACACCCAACCCCCTTAAGTAGCCTCGATTCGGTTAAGATTCGACATCGGAGGAAGAGGGGAAGAAAAAAAAAGCAGAAGAAGAAGGCCATGGCGAGATATACACAGAGAAGGAATATAAAAAAAAGAAAGAGAGAGAAAGAGAGAGAGAGAGAAAAGAAGAAAATAGGGGATAAGGTCGGAGGCACGAGATCCTTCCCACGTCGACGAAACGTGCTGAAAGCGTGCTGCTCGCGTGGCCGTTAGAGCGGCACGGTTGGGGAGGAAAGGAGAGGCCATTGGTGCATCGAGCCGGAATCTTTCTCACGGGCGAGGAGGACGTCAGGTGCAGGACCTCCTTCAGGAAGTACAACGGTTCCTTACAAGGATTCGCGACTTCTGCCTTCCCACGCTCCTCCAGTTGTAACGGCCAGATTCGACTCTTCTCCACCACCCTAACCACTGCACCGTAAAGCCTCTTGGCCATGGTAGGGGCATGTCGAGGTAAGTGAGTTTTTTCGTTCTTGATCTTTGTCATTTTTACTCGTCGTTAATTGGTTAACACGCTGCAAATTGCGGCATGTATTTTATTGGTAATTGTAGTTGCAATTAGGGAACAGTTATTTTTGTGTCTTGTTCTTTTTTTTTTTTTTTTTTTTTCTTAGTTTATGGTGAACGCGAGAGATTATTGCATTGCATGTTTTTTTTTTTTCGTTCATTTCATTCTCTTAGCAATCTCTTAAAAATTTTTTCATGAAAAATGAAATTAGATTATTATTGCATTTAATGGCTTTTCTTGTTTATTTATTATTTAAAATATATTTTCCACTTGATGAAAAGAGTTATATATTTTCTAGAGATTTTCTGAAGGATTTAGAGATATAATTAATATTCAATTATAATTATTTGTAGATAGTTCTATCAATTAAATAAGGCAATTGAAAATTTATTATCACTCAATTTTATTTTCCGTAGTGTCAAATATTCAATAAACATTTTGATAAAAGAACAATTATTTTTTTACATTATTTATTTTTATTTTTTATCATTTTATCATATTTTTAAAGAGTTATCAATTTATTTCATTAATTGGTACATCTATGAAGCATAATCGCAATTAAAAAATAGTTATTATTACGTTTAAAAAATTTTTATTTCTGCATGAAAATTTTCTTTATGATAGTATTTTCTTCATGTTACTTTTCGTCATCCTTTTTTTTTTTTTTTCCTTTTTTAAAGTAAGGTTGGTTCATTAAAGTATCATCGATACAATCGACCAAGGGGGGAGAGAAATTAGTATCCTCCTGTTGATGTTTTTCGGACCAATTTCGCGTACAACCGCCTTGATGGCGGCGCGAACGGTTATTAATGCGCAAAGTCGCTGATTTCGTGGCGAATTTATACGTTTTGGGAAATTATATTCGGATACGAAGCGGCGAAAAACGATCAATGACAATATAGAAGGTTTTATTTCGAAAATAAAGTGCACCTTTCTTTATAATTTGCTTCATTACCATGTAATTTATGTCCCATTTAAACTACTTTTTTAAATTACAGGGAGATTGCACGTGGTTTACATTGTGCGTCATTTTAATGAGAAGGATTCGATTTATAATTTTTGTTTTAAAGTGTCAGAACATGTTTTCGCGTATTTTATATTTTTAACTTTAATAGCCTTATAAACGTATATTCGCTTTTATTAATACTTGCAACTTTAATAGATAGTGTTATAAACATTTATACAGGTTTAATCTACTGAACAGTTATTTATGGAGAATTTTTAATGAAAAAAAGATAATTGTCATTTATCTTTTTGAAATATTTTATAGGATCTTTATAAATAATTAATGTTCCATGAATTTTTCATCAATGGAATTTTATTTTGTATAATTTATCGTGTAATCGATTATTCTTGAAATATTTAATGTCTTTTTAATTGATAAAAATTGTTGTTGTTACTGTTACTTATTTTATTTTATATTCGATATATTATTTTGCATTCGATGTTAAAAAAGAATGAAAAAAAAAAAGTTTAATCAACATATTATATATCTTTTGTTTGATAACTTCATTCAAATGATTTATTCGATGTAAAATTTTTCTCTTTAATTTATTTATAAAATAATAAATAATTCACATTTTCATATGTACATCGTAAACAAGATATCTAAATAATTCTTTCGTGTATGAAGTAACGGTATCCGAATATTAATGTGAATAACTGTATTTAATAAGTGATCGAACTTCTCAATTATCTTAATAACAGTTTTTAAGATCGCTTTAAAAATATTCAAGTTGACATAACGAAGCTTGAGCATTATTAAAATAAGGCATTTGAGAAATAATCGTTAAAATAATATATAAATAATTGTCCTATATACATCACAATATCTTTCCGATGAACTATTTAAAGCAGAAAACAGGAATTTCAAAAGGAAAATATTTGGTTAAGTTTAATAACTTATAACGAAATAAAAGTAATTGATTCAAATAAAGTCGTAGATGATCTCTTGTGTCAAATTACTTTTCATTTGAATAAATTAATTCAAATAAAAAATTGTAAATAAAGTTACTTTTCTATTATTTATACAATTCCAACATTCACAACTTCAATTTTTATCTATTCTGACTCTGCATCACGTCACTCTATACCTACTCACTCTTCGCAATATGTATGCTCTCGACATCTCGCATATACGTCAAGTATAGAACACATATGCGCTAGAAAGCCTTGCGGACGACGAAAGAAACGCATAATAGGTCCTCGTGTTCCCCGATATCGAAATAGCGGCAAAGAAATAGCGCCAACAATAAGGTCTAGAGCATAATGGAGGGCAACAGTCGCGATTCCTTCGTCATGGGAAAAATCTCTACGCCCGAATTCGAACACCTGGATTTTCCTCAAATGAAAGGGCCACGCGACTTCGGGCACGCAGATCACGCCTTGAAGAGTCAAGTGGCTCGTTACCGGATCGTGGGAATCTGCCAAGAGTTGGATCTGAAATTCGACTCACGGAGCCACCATACGGATTTTCAGATTCGTCCCACTTGTTATCCACGCGACCGCCACGCTCGCTGCCGACCGTTTGTGTAACTTACATCCGTTAGCCCTGCATCGAAGGAGTAAACAGATGTGTCCATTAACCGTTTTACAAACCGCAAACCTGAAAATGGAAGAAGTTTGTACGTGCAACGGATGGATATTAGAATCGGACGAGGATATTCGGTAGGTGGAACGTGGGCCAGCGTTTAAAATGGGTGAGAAAGGAGGCGGTCGGTCGTCAATTTTGAGGTTAAGGAAAATGGGGATTGGTAAAGAGCGATGTATCAGGTTAAGTGGAAAGTTCTGTTGTCTTTTCATTTTACAGGTGAAATGTTTTAATCGAAGTTTAACGTTAAACGAATTGTTATTATAGATTTTTATAATTTTAAAATATGTAGAATTTATATTTTTCTTTGTTAGAAAATAGGTTTTGATCTTATCAATAAAATTAATTTAAATAGATTTGAAACTTGATGATTATCATTATTAGAAATTCGTTTAAAATAAATTTTCCAGGAAACGACTATAACAAGTCTGTCTCATAAGATAGTATTATTTTTCTCCATATAGATATATTATATAGGGCTTTTTGCAAAATGGCAGATTGTGTGATGGAATAATCAAAAGGAGATGCCGGGATGCCGGCACGTACTACCACGTGTCAGCCACGCTTCACGCGAGAGAAACAAGTTTGCTGTGTAATCCACGTGGCGTTTCTGCAGCTCGTACACTTATCTCGTTTTCTCGCTTGTGACATTATCGTTCATTTTCTTCCAACTCGTGATTAATTTTATAATTTTATAAAGAAGCTAAAAATATATAAGGAAGCTAACTTATAATCGTGTCTTATTCTAAAAAAAAAAAAAAAAAAAATTAATAGAAATATCTTCATGGTATTCTTTGTTACAAATAACAGAATGCACTTTGTGCATTTATTCACTTCTCAAAACATGTATATTTGAGAAAATATTTTTCAACCCAAGTCCTCGGCTACTAATTTACATTAAAGATACTTAAACCACCATCGAATTCATCCGTGCTCTTCCATTACATACGACATACGGAACCTAACCCATCATCAGTTCATTCACCACGTTCCGATCAGACGTCTTCAGATTTATCGAAGAACGAAAGATTCGAGGAAAATCTATATGCGATTCAGGTGTCGTCTACAGTTCGAGGGACTCGTAAATTAACAACTGCTCGTGAAGTACGTGTCTATTCTTGGAATTTCTTCAGGCAACTAAACGATGATTAGAAATTGATTTATCAATCCTGTCCGCCGCTCTTGTTCACATCAATAATGTCTCTACGTCGTCGAAGGAATTATGAGAAATCTTTAATTCGCAATGGAAATTTTATTCTGAACTGAAACTCGGTTCAAATTATTTCAAATAATGTGCTCAAATCCAGCAACTTAACTCGATCTCGCCTGCTCAATTACTCAAAATTCAACGTTATTTCCATTCAAACGATTCCAAATCTTCAATAACTCAATTTTTAAGTAATCAAACCTGCTCAAAACTAACTGGTAAAAACGAGGCTCGACCGCTCTATATCACGCTCGTCCCTCCGCACGCGACCGTATCAGCATCCATCTCCTCGCGCATCGTCTGTTGACGCGTGGATATAAGCGTGGAGGCTAGGGTTGCCCTCGTGGGAACGAAGCGGCCGTCCGCGGTGGAGCGTTTCAGGAAGCTCTCTGTGTTCCGCTCCCGCGGTCACCAGGGCGTCCTTAACAGCTCCTCTTCTCGCTCGAGTCGCCTCGACGACGCCCACGCTCCAATCGGCTTCCTGATCGCCCGACACGGGGAAAATGGGATCTGTCCTCCTCCTCCTTTGCTCGTGTTGCTAATGGCACTGCGCTTGGACGGTTTCGTACACGACGCACGTTAATTAGCTACGTTCTGCTTGCCCGTTGATCGTATCGCTTGCGTTGCGTTGTATCGAGTCGAGTTTGAATCGTGGAGATATTTTATGGTAGGAGGAATTAGTGGTAAGTGTTGAGAGGATTGAGCAAATTTTATTTGAGATTGAAATGAGTATTTGAAATGTCGTTAATGCCGAGTTAACTACAGGATTGGACGTTTTATGGTGCACAGGAGAAATTAGTTGTCAGATATATATATATATATATATATGCATATATGTGTGTGTATGTGTGTGCGTGCGTATAATTTGTAAGAGAAATTAGCAGTACAATGTTGAGAAGAAAAATTTTATTTGAAATCAAAATAGAAATGACCATTTAAAATAGTAGTAGTTGCTGGTTAATTGTCGTAGGATTGAATATTTTATAGTATGGAGCAGAAATTTATAGTACAACTTTAGAGACTATACAGGATTGAATAACTTGAAATTGAAATAAGAAATAATCATTTGAGATACAGTAATATTCGGTTAACTGTCGTAGGATCTAGACCTGAACGCATCAGTTATCCGGGAAGAAAGGTGTCTGAGAATTATTGGCGAGGTTTTCTTTTTTCTCGATTTCACTTGCTTCATCGCTCATGGAAAGGAAAAAGGTTTGCAGAGGTGAAGTAATCCACCAGTAGTTTATTTTTTATCACGGTTACCGTATTACAATAAAAAACTTTCTAACCTTCAATTTTATTTTATAAGAAAACTTTCTTCGGTCATTTCATATTACGTATCACAAGCTGAAGAAGTTCATTTAGTTTCGTGAAATAAATATATTATAATAAATCCAATATTTTTATTCAATATTTTTATTCATTTTAAATCACAACAAGTGATTTACATAAAAATCTTTGAAAAGAAAAAGAAATCTTTAATTTCTCAATTTTATTTGAAAAAAATAGATTAAAATATGATTAAATCAAGATACAATTTCAAGATGATTCTTTCCTTATCTCTCTTTTTTATTGAAATATAGTGCGTATATCGCATGCCAAGATGATGTCTCAAATAATCAATTTCAATGTAATTTATGTAAATGACAGTCAAGTTTGGTGAAAAATTGCTACATTGTATCAGCGTACGATACATTCGCATGATTTATATCGACATGGCACATAACATATAACACATTTTTCACGTTCAGGATATGCAAAATATATAAGAATCCAGGAACCAGTGAAACGATGCGTGTATAATCATCGTATGTAATCCAAGGTGTGTAAAACTACATGAGAATATCTTGTTATAATTACCGCGAATACCGATGAATCGTTTAAAATGGTATAATTAAAGGTAATCACATGCCATAAGATAGTATACTTGTTGCGAGGTGAATCGAAAAAATTTGCAATTAAAAACGCGATCCTATAATCGGGAAGTTTTAATAAAAGGACGTCTATATTTTCTTTCCATTATGTCATTGGAATGAAATTAAAAAAACTGTAAAATATTTAATTCGTTATATTAAATATTTATATAATATTTATTGAAAAAAATTCGACAATCTAAAATACAATTTTGTATCTAAGTATTTATGAATAACTTGTACTATATTACGCTTAAAAAACTAACACAGGATTCAAGCAGTAAGAAATTAGGTGCCACGCTACAGTGCCTATTTTTTATCGTATCATTTATCTTGGACCAAAGACCAAAAGAATTTCAAGAAGTCTTCTGGTCGTGGAACTTTTTCTTTTTCTTTATCACTAAATAGTCTGAAACATTGCTTCGATAGTAGATATATTTTTATAACTGCTATACATCTACTAAGAAACTGTTCTACTTTTCTCATTCAAGTATCTTAAAAAGAATAGTAAAAAAACATTAAAGAATAAAATAGAGATAAAATAAAGAAGTTGGGTTTTTTCCAACAATGTTTTATATACTCTTTACCACCAAATTTCCACGTACAGAAAAAACTTTAATTATATATCAGATATCAATCGAGATAATAACAACTCATCCCAAAAATTATTTTCAATCGATAGCACAGACTTCTCCATTTTCAGCTATCTCTTATAGGTAAAATCAAAAGCTAGAACAGATTTCGTAATTCAATCTTCGATCTATATGATAAAATACAAGTTCCATTCACAACGCTATCCATTTATCCATAATATCTAAATATAAATATAATTTTTCACACGAAAGTGAAAATTTCTATTTCCCTTTAGCGTCCACAAATCCCTCCATTCATCGCCCATAAATCAAGTTGCAGAAATTAAACGAATAATAATCTAAAAACAAATAAAATATACGATCCAATTTAACCTTACAATTATATGCGCTCGCAATATTATCCATCTATCCGCATCAAACGTTAATCGTGACAACAACAATCGCCATTACCTCCCATCGCTCAATCGGCGCATTTACGCTCGTGTGCACCGTGACGAAGAAGAAGAAGAGGAGGAAGAAGCAACGAGGAGAGGAATCGACTTGCGCGAAGCCAACTTATGGAGCCTCGAATGTGTACCGGATGCATGGCGTATCGCCAGAAGTTGATGTATGATTCTTTAGCGACGCGCACCTGCCCGTTCGTGCTCTCTGTACATTGACGGAAATCATGGTTGCCTTTTACCATGGCCGAGGATCATCATTCGGTGGGGCATTACGAAGAGAGACGGAGGAGCGGGGAGAGAAATTTATTTTGGCCGCTTGTAACCAGTGGACGTCGTCATCGAGCAATAGATCTTTGTTAAGAAGCGTAACGATCACGGGAGAAAGTCACGAAATTAACCGTGACCGGTAATCACTGAAATTACCCTTCGTTTTTTTTTTTTATTATTATTATTATTATCTCTTTCGTCCGTTTTGACAGCCTCTATTACCAATGTTCGATTTTTATCGTTCGTTTGATGTAAATTAACGGTTTCGAATTCGCCTTGCTCCCTGGTCGTTCACCCGGTTTAATCTTTGGATAGAATAGTGAAAAGAATAGTTAGGACGCTTTTGGAGGGTAAAGACGCTTTTGTAAAGATGGTGGTAAATGTAAATGTTAATGTGCGAAAATGGTTGGTTGAGGCTTATTGAGTTATAAGGAATTTAAGTTGTAAGATTGTTTATAACTTAATGGATAAATTTGGAATATATTTCATATATCATATGATTTTAATGAAAATATAGAAATATAGATTTGCAAATTATTTGTTACAGTTTTTGAGAAATTATTTTCAATTATAAATCAATGGATCGATCGTTATTTGTCATTTTTATTTAATGATTTTTTAATAACTTACGATTTTAATATTCCATTGTTTTTGCATTATTCTTGCAATTTTGTAACAGGAAGTACAATTTTTTCGATCCATGATCGCATGGCACATTCTTTCAAGTTTGATGTGTCTCTTACATGCTTATATACTTAAAAATTAAAAAAAAAAATCTACTCTCATTCAAAATTTTCATTCAACGGAAACAAATTCGAAAGAAATTTATAATTATTTTGGTGTACAGAAACGAAAATAAATGTGTTAGCGAGGTAATCAAGGATCATTAACTCAAAAGCAATACCATTAACCATTCCCAACAGCGTAAATGTCAATTACTTTTTAATTTCCTTTCCCTTATGTAATCACGAAGGGGGCTTAATTTGAAACAATATTTGAAAACGCTGCATTTGATCGACAAATTAATCGATTTCAATACAATAGGTTCACGGAGGCGTGATTTTTCGAAAACCGTGTAACAAGTGGCCACCTGTAACCGACTTTCCGCCACGGAATTCCCACGGCAATGGGGAACGCATGTGGGCCCCCATTCAGTACGATTCGTACGATAAACGTTCATGCATATTTATGACGCAACAATGAAGTTCGATTTGGCCAGGGGCACATGGTTTATATATCCTTTTTTTTTCTTCTTTTTCTCTCTCTCTCTCCCTCGTTTCCTCGTGCGTACACGTTTTTCATTCATGGATCGCCCCTTGTGTGTAGTGACCTCCTCCCCCCTTGCATCCCCCTGTCAATTGATCGCCAAGCATCCCTCGATTCATGATAATTTTATTCCTCGTGAATGAAATCGAGGGGTCGGCTAACCAGGAAGAAGTCAAACGCGGAAGGGAAGGAACATTAAACGTCTCTCTTCCCTTCTCTCTCGCGGATAACGACGTGATGTTAGTTGGAACGGTTCGATTTTTTTTCTTTTTTTCTTTCTTTTTTTTTTTTTTTTCGACGAGTGTAACTGACAACCGTAATTATTTGGGAAGGGGAAAATAACAGTATATATATATATATATGTATTCTTTTTTCTTCTTCCTTAATTTTTTCCTCTTCCTTTCTCTTTGAAATATGTGTATACGTATATGTGTGAGTTTGTGCGGTGAAAACGCGAATCGAATACGATTATTTTGATTGATTAAATCTTTTTATCGATTAGAGAATTTTGTTAATTTTAAGGAGAAAGGAATTATTCAGAAGGAGAGCATTTTTTTTATAGGTATTGAATATTTCGGTTTTTATATAAGAATTTATTTTATTCGATTAACGTTTTAATATGATATTTTTCTTTTTCTTTTTATGTTTCAATTGCAAGATTGATATTTATTTAAATGAATCATTTTGCGAATCTAGATATTACAGATGTTTCGTAATTTTATTTTTAGAAATCAGTGTAATCATAATAATTTAAATTATACTATCATTTATAATATTTAGCCTTTTTAATTACGATGCTAATTTTTTTCAATAATAAAAATAATTCAATTAAATTGAGACTCGTATTAATATTAATTATTCATTTTTAAAAATTCCAACTAAAAATTATATTTGATAAAAAAAAGTGAGATCCGATTTTTAAAAAACACCCTATACATATGCATCAAAGTATTCCTTTTTCGACAGATGCGCGTAATTACGTTTTTACAACAATGACACACATCGAACGTCCTTTCCAAGTGCACCTTCTGGTTCAGCCCTGGTCGAATGAATGACAAACGTCGAACAAGAGCACGACGAGCGAAAATTCCTTCATTCATCGAAGCTGAAAAGGACATTCAATTGCACGCCTCGGTCCGTGACCAGGTCGTCTTTTTCGCGACTTGCCGGACCGGAAATTGAAATTTCGCGTGAGAATATGCGCTCCTTTCCTGTCTCTCTCGCAATTCGGGATGGTCGTTCAAGGAAGTGTTTCGAATTCATGATCGCTTAAATCTTCAAAGAGTTGGTACCGTTTACTTGATAATGCGTGGTTAACCAATGCAATAACAATGTGCAGGATGGAATCTTGAAGCGAAGATGAATCACGAAGATGTGTGTGTGTGTGTGTGTGTGTGTGTGTGTGTGTGCAAATAAAATGAAAGGTTCGTGGCAAAAAACGATAATCAATTTTTATTTAGTTATTTATTTATTTTTTAATTATTATTCTGAATTTATAAAAATTATCAAAATATATTTTAAAATATAAAAATAATTTTCAAATGTAATTTTTTTTTCAGAAGAATTGATTTTCTAACATTTTTTCCTTTACTTTTTCAAGTTTAAATTTATTGAAGAAAATCTACTAATTATTCTAATAATTTTATTAAAAATTTTTTAATTTCAATTCCTGTCCCATAGCAATTTTTTCTTTCTTTAACGTAACTTGTACCAATTTAATGTTTTTTAACTCTAAATTTCTGAATGATACAAATTTCATGATAACGTACATTTTATAGTTAATATAGGTTTTTATGATATTGTTAGAGTTTATTATAGGAAATGAGAAAATTTTTTAATAAAATTCAAACAAACTTTTGTATTTTCTATACAGTCAATTGTAATTCTGTAAAATTCTCCTGTTTTTGAGATTTTCGTGTCTCATTTGCTGGAGAGATCTTGGTCAAACAGAGTCATTATATCGTGAACAATTTCGTTCCATCCTCTAATGACTTCCTTCGCCATTTTGAAAACGAGGACAAAATAAAGGCCGGAAGAATGAAATAAAATGTAAAAAACAGGTAGAACATAATAATGATAGGTATAAGTACATAATTTAAAAGACGAAAAAAATAATTACAAACTAAGCAAAAGTAAGAAGACCATGACTCATATTTCTTCTTTGGACACATTAAGTATGATGAATGTTATGTCGTCAAAAATTTTGGAAAAATATTCGAAAAATAAAAATATCAAATTATTAAATTATACAATTTAATTATACAATGAACAAAATAAAAATTCGATGAAACGAACTTCTTCATATTTTATTTTTATTCTCCACTGTTTTGGAGAAAAAAATCTTTTTTTTTTATATTAAAAGATATTATTTATAATAAAAAGAAAATTCACGTTACAATTGTCCAAATAACTCATTGTAAATTATCGAAAAACGTTTTATATAATGTTGCACGAACTGCATTTCATCCCAAAAAATAAAGAAATATCTGCGCCAGTCTCGAGTCACTTATCTACGATCGAATCCATAATTAAGTTATAAAATGCCAGCTGAATATAAATTGTTCATACGAATCTCTACATTGAATTGAACTTTGTTAAAATATGTTATCGTTGTATCTTTATTTTATTTTATGATACACGTTTATACCAGAGGGTTTATACAAATATTTATTACATGCAATTTTATATACCGATAAATAAGATATGATCTGAAAACTTCAACGATTTGCATATGCATTTGAAAACTTCTCTGAGTGTATATACACTGTTGCATAAAAACATTAAGATATTTGCTATCTGTGAACTTTTCGATATTTCACAAATTTTATTACGAATTTATTTATTCATAAGAAAGTAACACGGCATAAGAAATTGAAATGAAAAGAAACTCTTGGCTTACACAAAAGATAATAAGAATCTTTATATTCTAGATATAAGTATAAATTATGGTACATGGTTTATTTTAATTCCGTATAAGAAAGTTACTGTATGTGAGGTCTAGGATTGAATGTAAAAAAAAAAAAAATGGAAAAATTGATACGTGTGTACTTATGTTCTACTTGTCCTTGTTTGATGATTTATGAGATATAATGAATTTTGTGTTTTATCTGATTATTTTTTTTAAATGATAAATAACAAAATGATCACTTTGCATTTCAAGGCAACATTATATATCTTCCTCTTATAAAATTAGAATATCAGAAATGTATTATTATATTCTTATTAATCTGGTAAACATCGTCTACCCAGAGGATAATAGGTATAGAATTTTCATCAATAAAGTATAAAAAAAAGTAAACTTGAAAGAAACTTACAGCCGATGTAAAAATTACACGCACACAAGAAATGCGAAATTATGGAAATAGCTTAGTAATACGGGTCAAGTAAACGTACTACTTGTTAAAAAATTTCACTTTATTCGAAAACTGTAACGATGACTTGCCTGCAAAAAAAAAAAGAGAAAACAAATATATTCATACTCCGCGCATACTTCCATCCGAACTTCGCGATAAACCTTCCTCGTCAAACAAAATTATTTATCAATATAATAAACTATATCCCTTCTTCCAAACCATCCCCAATCTCCAAAAAAAAAAAGCAAAACATTCTTCAAAACTCTGTATATAATAAAATAAAATAAAAGTCTGAATAAACCCATCAGTCTGCCAAGTGTCCCAAAAATGCGGGCCGGAATGGAAAAGCAACGAATGCGGAGCGCTAAATCGCCGCCGCCGCCTAGGAGAGGACGCGTGCTTACCGTGGTAAGCACGCGCTTCCTCACACGCGAGCGATCGAGAGAGGGAAGGAGGGAGAGGAATTGGTTCGCTCGCTCTAGAAGGAGGCATGATCGTGGACATAGAACGAGATGGAGGGGAGAAGAGGGCCCCTGTCGGAGGCTACCGTGAGAACGAGGCAAGGCCTCATGTCCCAGACGGACCCATCGACCGGCACGGGGTCGGACAGAGAGGGAGGCATGCGCGCGCGAGGGCAGGAGCGAGACAGAGGGAGGAGGAGAGACAACGACAGGTCGGGCCTCGGCCACAGGGCACCCGTTCGGGGCCCGTGCTCACGACAGAGACAACGACAGGCGCGAGCCTCACACGCGACTCGCACACGTCCAGGGCCCGAGCCGCGAGCGCAAACCGCGCTTTTTTCTTTCCATTTTTTTTGTTTCTTTTTTCTTTTTTTTCTTTTGTTCTCTCTCTCTATTTCTCTTTCTCTCTCTTTCTCTCTCCCCCTGCTTTTTTGTTTTCCTCCTTTTTACGAGACTAGCCTGGCCTCTTTTTCTCGGGCACACGCGACCTCGCCATGTCTGCTCTCCCTCTCGCATCCTTTCCGCTTCTCTCCTCTTCTTCTTCGGCTTGGTGGAATGATTGATGCCACTTCTTGTGGAACGCCGCGACTGAGGCCGGGGATTAATTGCTACCGCGAGACTACTCTCTGAGGGGCCTTCGAATTCTTTTCGCGGATTTTAATATATTGCTTTTTTTTGTTTTTTTTTTTTTTGTTTTTTTTTTTGAGTTTAAAAGAGTTTGGAAAAAGGTGAGATAGGTTTAATGTGGAATATATTCGAAGTGAATGGAGTAAGAGAAATAATATCGATGTGCAGTAACGGAATCTTATTTATCTGAAGTTTAATGTTCGAAAATTATATTGAGAAAAAATCTTCTGGCTTTGAAATCTTGTTTTTTGAAATCGAGAAAAAGAAAGATAAGCTTAAAAATACTCATTTTCATTCAAAACTAAAGTTCTAAAATAGAATCAGATTTATTCTCGTGCTTTTTATTTATTCGCGCGATGATTTTCGTCTGTCGAACAATAGTAACCCATTTTGCAATTTAAGAAGAACGTTTATTCGTGCTTCAAGAGGATTTGCCTACCATGCGTACGTATTTCTCGTACAAGGTAGAAAAGGGCATCCGGATTCGCGTATTATAATGTCTTGCACGAGGTCTTGGCCCCGCAATCAGCTGCAATAAAACATTAAAAAAAAAAAAGGAAAGGAAAGGTAAAGGAAACCTGGCTACCTCTTTTTACGTGCACGCAAGACTTCGCTCGTAAAATCGTTCCAGAGTTCAGGGAGAAAGAAAACGAGCACCGATTTTTGCTTTGCACCCATCCGTACCCAGAGAGTGAACTTTCGAAAGATTCCGAAAGACCAACTCGTGAACATTCATTGGACGAAATGCTCGTATAGAAAATCTTACCAAGTTTTATTTTTTCTTACCTTTTCTTGTTTAAATGGAAAGAATATGAATTTATCCTTATAGGCGAAATCTGTACATTATTGAAATATTAGTTGCAGAGAAATCAAGTTCTAAAGTTTCACCGATATTTTTGTCCTTTTAAATACAACTTCGTACGATGAAAATGATCTCTCGATATTAACATTTTAAGATCTAAACAATCGTAATTTATCGAATTGCACTTTAATGGCTTCAGCAGAAAAGAGATATTTATAATCTTGAAGTAACCTTGAACTTAGAAACAACAACTTGAAAAATTAAGGGAATCGAAAGGAGAAATAAATAAAAAATTAGTAAATATTGCTTACTACAATAGTAATATTACTTTTACACGCGTGTCGTTTCATTCATAATTTTCTACATGGAAATTAACCATCGAAAGTATACATACCTACCGCTCGACTAGAGAACAAAGTAATAAATTAAACGTTTCGTGCGTATAACAACGTTAAATACAAATTTATTACCGATTCTTCAGATTTATATTTCTACAAGAATGTAATTGGAAAGCATCGAGTTAATTGAATTAATGCGATACCGGCAACATTTATTTGCACACGTGCCTCTCCAACCGTGCTTCAGCAATGACGTTGACGCCTTCTGAGCGATTACGAAACGCAAAGGTTTGCACATAACTCCTGTCACAGCGGGGAACAAAATTGACTGTGTAATTTCCATTGGAATTAAAATTCTTTTCCCAGGACATGCACGCAATTTTGTAAGTTATTAAACTGTTCTTTAAGTCGATCTCGATATTTAACTGATCCGGCGGATAACTTTTTAATTGAAATGAAAATCTTAATAAGTGGGAGAAAAATTTGTTTTTGGAAATAACGAAAATAGATTAGGAAATATTACCTTAAGCGAAATATAAACTTTAGATTCGAATATATATATATCCGTCAAATATTTGATTACGTGAAATTGATAAATAATTGTTAAGAATTATTGTTACAAATTCCGGGTATTTCATCTCTGAAAGTGAAACTCTACCTTATCAAAGAGACGGAGATAGGGTTTCAGATCGATTTACCATATAATAATTTTTAAGAATTTGATTCGATTTAATAAAAATTCGTCGCATTTCTTCTTCCAGGTTCAAACGTGTGCGTACGACCTTATTTTCCGAAAATGTCTCACGAATATACCAACGTATCCAAACGACAAACAACGTTCTAAAATTTCTTCGTACCGCAGAGGAGAATGTTCCGACTAATAAGGAACCGAAGGAATACCAAAAATATATAAGCATAAATATTTCCAGGTATTTCAACCAGATTTTCTGTATCGATCGAAACAAAACAGCCCCGATCTTCCGTCCGGTCTCACAGTTCTCGCGTGACTTTTCGCGGTACACAACCGAATACCAGGAAGGAAAACAATAATTAATGATGTCACCGGTCGTCAAAAGCCCCGTGCTGTATCGTGGGCGCAGTTATCGCGGCCGTTTATCGTTCGTGCCACCACGCAGACCGTTATCAAAGCGTTCGAAGCGTGCGAATGTTTGCGACCCGTGTCCGATCTTTGATGGCCACGATGCCGTCAATGGAGGCCGCGGTAGTGAGAGAACGTGATCATGTCAGTCACACTCATAAATGGACGTTACGCGTTCGTATTCTATTGATAAGCGCACGTTCGCCGATTAAACAGCGTATACAAAAGAGAGCTTGGCTTACAATTTCGATTTGGCTTACGTAAGTGAATTTAACCCTTCTATTGTGTTTTCTTTTTTTTGTTTTGTTTTTCCTTTTTCTCTTTTTTCTTCCTTTCTTCCTTTCTTTTTTTGCCAATTACACTTATTCGATTGATTAATTTATGTTAATTTTGTTGAATAATGGATATTTTTACGCTTGCGATGGGATGGAAAAAAATCGTGATTGTTTCTTTTAGCTTTTGTTTCTTTTGCTTTTAACTTTCTAAATTTTAGAAGATTTATTTGGGATAGTTTTTATAAGAATTTAAGTTTTTTTAAATGGAGAGAAATATTATTTCGTGAAAATAAAAATTATGCTGTTAAATAAATCGGCAGAAATTTATAATTTTCTTTTCGAAATTATTCAGTGCAAGTATCGAATTACTTAAATTAAATCAGTTCAGAAATCTTTTACGGAACAAATAATTGGAAAGGGGATAAAAAATTATGCTTTCATTTTATTGTATTTTATTTGATAGAAAAATTTCCAATTCTATTAGACTTTTTAAAAATTTAGAAAAAAAATTTGGTAATTGTTTATGCAACATTTTATGTACAAAATGAATGTATGCACGTAAATTTAAAAAAAATCAAGCTCTCCTTCCTGTAATGAGTTCTGTTCTTGTTTTTAACTTCTTTAATTTTATATGTTTGATTGTACAAAATTTTTTACTTTCCGCTCATTAAATTCTGAAAATTTTTTCAAATGCTAATTGCGATGCTTTCATCCCCATAACACGGATCCCATTCACTTTTAAATTACTTTTGTTGATATGAAACCTTTCTTATTACTGGATATATAGTCGCTCGCATGCATAATGCAAAAGATTGGGTAAAAAGATTTCAGAATTATATACGTGCTTATTTACACTGATTATCTTTCTCCAGATGTAATTTCACTATATTATTATAACGAGATTTCTAAAATATTATACACTTCCAATGGGAAAATTCTTGAAATGAAAGAATTTTTTAATCTATCCTGTTTTTTATTCATTTGATATTATTATTATCTGTTTATTCACATTTCCAATTTATACTTTAATTAACCAAATTCTTCATAATGAATCTCCCACGAAAATAATAAAAATATATAGGTACGAATACAATTATCATGTGCAAGAAATTATCGAATATACTTGTATGTAAAATTTATTTCTCGTTTAATATACGATAAATATATCCTCGATTTGATTAATTTAATATTCTTATCATACAAAGAGATCCGAGATATTTTCCTTGTTAAAAAGATATTTATTTATCAACCATTTCTTCACGATCAAATCTTTTAGGATTAAAACATTTTTCAATTTATCAAAAGTTCAATTTATGTCTACATTGAATATCAAACATAAAGGGGATGAAAAACAAAGATTAATATTAAAATCCCTATAAAAATAAGAACACCAAGAAGAACTTTAAACCTTAAAGAATATTTCATAAGCGTATCACTTAATAAAAATAATTCAATAAAATCTATCTTCGTAAAATTATTAATAAAAATCCCATAATCATCATCTTAACTTTTCACTATTTCCATTACCTCCATCAAATATTCAAACGAATAAAAAACAAATAACGAAAAAAAAAAAGACCAAATGGATAAATGAAATACCGCATAAAATTACGAAGCAAGAGTCGACCTAATAATCAACGATTAAGCCCCGCAACATCAACGACGATGATCGAATCGGGATCCAAACAAGTTCCAACGAGCGTCGGGACGCCCGTCACGCTTCAAGGTGTAGGTACAACACAATCAAAGCATTTAGACCGACCTTCTGGCTTGAGAAGAGTAGCTTCTGCAGAGGGTTCCAAGTTGGTGAGGGTAGCGGTTACTTGAATGGCGGCGGCGAGTCAGTTTGTCTAGAGACTGCACGCGGTGCGTTAGGTTCTTCTAGGTGTCGGTGAATTTCACTCTGTATTTGTCACAGATATTCGATCTCTTCGTTTTTCCTATACACGTGTATGGAAAGTGTCGAATGGGGCTTCCGTGGTTCGTACAAGTTTAATACGAAGTTTGTACGTGTACAGCCGCGTTTGATGATGTATGCTTCGGTTGACGGTTTGTGAGGATTGTGGTTCTGAAAGTGGATCGACAATCGAGGGTAAGCGGTTCGATCGTTGAGACAAATCGATAAAATTCAGATAAATTTCATTTTGAAGGATCGATGTGTATTACCCTTCGTTTTTGAACTATTGAGTTTGAGGAAGTTTATAATACATTTATATAATTGAATGTGGAAAATAATAAATGGAAATGATTTTTATGTTGATGAATTTCATTGGTAAATTTAAAGAATTGATTATAATATCTATTATATCATCATCTTTAATGTAATTTTCCTTTTTTAAAAGTTCTTTTTAAAAAAGTTGTTACAACGTATTTATTTTTTGTCGTGTATTAGAAATCATCGTCTTGATAATTATTTATCAAACAAGATATATTTTATATTTATGTATCTCTGAAAAGACGAAAATATTTTTGTTGAAACATTATCACAATTTACATCTATTTTGACAGATTAATATAGATTATGATATGTTAAAAAAAAAAAAAGAATAATTTTAAGAGTTATTTCATTTTTCAATTTATGATTATTAAGCCTTTCTTTTTAGATATTTTGACTTCAATATTTATATTTCAAGATATATCAACTTCTTCGACAATCAAATGTGGATGTTTATCAAATCTTGAAGAGATATAGCTCGTGCAATGATGTCATACGAATTTCCTCATCCAGTTTCAAAGACATACCGGTATAAAAAAGTAAGTAAAATAGAAAGATACAGATCGAAAAATATCTATTTTATATCGTGTAATATAATTATATTTTTTACAATTAAAATTTTCCTTTTTTTATTTTATAAAAATTTAAGAGGTTTTATTTATAAAAATAGTGTGATAATCCATATCTTTTCATTCATTTGTTTTTAATCTTATTTTGCAAAATTTCATATGGATTTGTTATTTTATTTACAACAGATAACGAAGCCATTGTTGGAAAGAAAACGGCGTGCACGCATAAATAAATGCCTGGATGAGTTGAAAAATCTTATGATAGATGCATTAGAGGTACGTATTTATTATTATATTATTATATTTTTCATGAATTATTATACGGTTTCATGCAAAATTGCATCGTACGTTTCTTTTTTAATATCTACATTTTTACTCTAATTAATAAAGATCCTTTTCCTACATTTGCTTTAATGTTGATGAATTACGTTGTCTTTGATCCTTGATCAATAATATTTCGTTAATTTCATTTCAAATAATTTTTACTTTAAAGAGATCATTTGACTAACAAATTGTTGAATTTCTTGAACTTCAATGATGATTAAATAATTAATTGCTATGATGAAATCGAAATAATAACTTTTTGAAATTTACTATTCCATATTTATAATAAAATCGAACATATATCCAAGATAAACAAAAAATATTTATGTATCACATTATTGAATTATTATCAAAATATTATATTTTATTATTTTGAAATGTTGTTTTTATATAGAATCAATTTCGGATCATATTTTGAAATATGAAATTATCGTACTTTTATAAGAGAAACTTTCTCTGAAAATAGCCTATATAGAGTACATATTTATGAGCTATAGAGAAAAGAGGCAATAAATCATCTTTTGACCATTTATGTTACCATTAAAACTTTTAAAGGTATACCTGATATTTATATTTTTACGACAAAAATTTCGTTTCGAAGGAACACCCTATAATGCATTCACAGAATTAATCCTGTAAATCCATAATTTAAATGACAATGAGTGAAAATCTTAGTCGTAGACTTTTGTACGCCCCTATATTATTTTCGCAATAGTTTGGAAAAAGAGAAAAAAATGCAGCTGGAAACATCTTATACACTCACGGAACCGTGAACGAGGAAAAATAATAGAGATAAAGTGGCAATGCTATAAATGTCACCAGAGCCGTGATTTCATCGACGGCTCTGTACGGCGATACATTGGTCGAACGAGCACGTGCTATGCTTTTTTCCCTCCATCGAGAAACCTTTGGAAGGAAGCCACGGTTTCTTGCTCGACTTACCGGCCGCGATACCACGTTTCCCCTCTGTAATTTCACGAGTCGCTCGCAGCAGGAAATGCATTCTCGGTCCGCAGCTACGCGTGCAATCGATTTGATGCTTAAATATTCCTAGACCGTGGGAAACTCACGCTCGCTCGCTATACAGTGACAAGAGAACACGCGACTCAAAGCAGTAATTATGAAAGCCGGTATTTAACGCTTCGACCATGTTCATTACATTTAATACATGGCGTTAATTGCGATGTCTTTTGACCGAACAGTTAGCATGGGGGTATCTGACGTCTCTCGATAAGGATTACAGATAAATTCTCGTATATCTTTGTATACCGCTACTTTGAGATAAACACCGTGCGAATTGATTAATGAGATTTCCCTCTTTTGTCTTTGTTTTGCGGTAAGAACGGATAGTGAAAAAGTTAGAAATTTTTATTCAATGGAGATAATGATGATTTTCATTTTCTTTTGTTAAAATTGCTTTTTGTAAAGGAATTATTTGTATATATAATTTTTAGTTATATAAATATATAAATTATTGTAATAGCAAATATAAGTTAAATTAAAATTATGTATGATAATTGGCTTAGTGTAATGAACATTGAAAGATTTATTAATAGAGAATCATGGTTAATTGATTTGAAGGGTGTAAGAAGAAAAGGGTTGAAATAGAAATTTAATTAATTATAAATCAGTGTTTTATTTTTAATTTCTAATTTTTGATTTATCTTTATCATTTAATGTGTAATAGTGACGATAAAAGGGAGTATCATGAGTTTTTAAGAAAGTCAGTTAGAAAAATATTTGTAATGAACGTGGGTCGGAAAATATTTTCAGAATTATAATTTTTTATTTCCGTGAAAGCGCGAAAAATACAAAACTTAAAGATAAATATTGCAATTTACTGGAATCCATACGAGTTTCCTAACGAATCAACATTTCTGTACTTCAACAGAAAATTTATACAAAGATAAAAACCTATTTTACGAAGTGGTAATACCGGTGCAGCAACTTTGCTTGAGTAAGTAAAAGATTGCAATTTTGCAATCGTGCGAAGCTGTTATCGAAATAGTATGAAGACACACATTTTTCAACATTGCTAACTCGATTACATTTTTATCGCGAATGGAATATTGCATTTGCTTTAATATCGGACAGAATCATGCATGAAATGGCACATATGATCACGCGAAGATTCAGTGATTTAATGGTAGCTAATTATATGGTCGAGATTTATGTGATAGAGGTATACGTAATATGGTTTCTATGGTGAGATGATCATTCTTTGAATTGAAAAAAAATTTTATTGCATCTTTTGTAATTAATTTTATTATTTACGAACGAATTCACGAGTTAATGTTGCTCTTAATTTAAGGAAATGTTTTATTTTAAATGTTTCCTTCCATTTTGAATTTTATAATGGAAACTTGGAGAGGAGAAAAATCGTAAATTGAAATCTTGTTATGGGTAATCAAGAATTTTATTGGAGCATAGATTAATTCCACCGAATGCAATCGTTGTATATAAGATTTCTAAATAAGATATTTAATTTCATATCGTTTTTTGCAATTCGATGTACTATAATGTTGAATTCCAGAAAATAAGAAAAAAATCAACTTGATATCAATATATAAAAAGGGATAAAAATTGCACAAGTTTCTCATAAACAAATATATGAATATTATAGTTTTTTTAAATGGATTAATCTCGGATAATGTCAAATGTAGGTTTTTAGTTTTGCGCCATCTATGAAGAGATCGAGTAACTTTCAAGAAGTTATTATCTTCTTTATCATCATATGATAAAGTCACGATATTTCTTGAAAAATTAAGTACCATTTTTTGCTTACCAAAAACAATTTTATATAAATATTTTTATTTTATCGTATATTCATTCGAGATTAGGGACTCGAACGTGCATGAACGTATTGGGATTAAAATATTTTTATTCAAATAATTAATGTTGGAAGGTCCATCAGATTCCTTACTGACCATTCCATGGAATCATGAAGCGTAAACTCTTCACGCTCCCAGATTATTTACGTACGCCTTTGAAATTCAAATTCGTCTCGGTTCTTCTGTCGGAATGATCGTGTTAAACAAATACACGTCTCTTTTTACATTCGATCGTGAGATAGCTTCTCATTTTGATCACGTTTTCGCTAGTCCATCAGAAACTCTTTCGAGCGGCAAAAGTATGGGAAACAGGATATAGAGCACAAGAGTACGGAAATTCAGTAAAACGTTTGAAAAAAATTTTTCTCATATCTTTGAAACATATCGAAATATTTTATCGTACGTAAAAATTTCAAAAATAAAGAAAATCAATTAATCAAATTACAATATCGTTCAAAAGTTTTTTCCAAGAAAAAATTTGTCAACTTTTTTTTGTTTAAGTTTTTAGGTTTTTATGAAATATATTTGTGATTTTATACTTTGACCTATTTGACGGTCAAAATACTCACTCACATTTCTCTATGTTAATACCAGTAATTTCGATGAAATTAATATTTTGATATTGTGAGGTTACTTGACTTAATTTGAATATTTAAATTGCATCCAATTTATATTTTCCTTTTAAATACTTATTTCATTTTTTTTTTGCACCGTATCATCAGTGTGTCATTCAAAAAATTGTATATATACGTCAAAATTTATGAATCGTTCTACATAGGAAACAAGCAACTGTTTGATAATATCGGTATTTTTAGTTAATTTTCATTGGATGATGATAGCAGTTCGCAACGTTGAATGAAAGATTCATGGAAAGAACAGGTGTATCGGATCGTAATAAATGAGAAAGCAAAAATTGTTGCTTCGATTTCATTCATGATACTATTTTTTTCTGTATTAATCCAATATATCAATAATATATTTAAGGAAGGAAGATCGTTTATACCTGTACCTGTAATTATGATTTACACTTATTTCGAAATCGGTAGTAATTTTAAAATGTTTACCATCCCAAATTATGCTTAAAAACGTTAAAAACAAATTATATCCGGGCCACATTTTACACAATATTTTCTTGCACGATTTAATTTTATACAGTTTTCTTTTCTTTTTTTTAACACGTTCTGTTTACTCTTACATTTTACATATTTTATTTATTTCAAGAAACGCATGCTAATTAATTCGCAGAAAACTTTTCACGATATTTTTGCTAAAAATATATTTTTTCTTACAATGTTTACATCAATTTATGATTTGTCCTATATTTTTTAAATAACCAAATATCATTGAATAATAAATACCAACCAACTTGTTTTCATTAACACCCAATACACTTAATTATTACAAAAATGATAAATTTTAGAAATCAATTTGACTACTAAATTGCATTACTCTTCGTGTTACACCCGTCATTCACTTTATTACTCTTCATTCCATCAACGATATCATATTACGTGAAGAATTGAACCTGCCAAAAGAAACGACGTTTATCCTCGCAAGGAAGAAACACGCTTCTACCTCACTTCGAATTATCGAACGATGAGAAATTTATTGGTCGTAGACGGAAGGGGAGGACATAAGCAAGCTGGAGAAAGCGGACATTCTGGAGTTGACCGTGCGCCATTTACAAAGGCTGCAAGGCTCACGATCCTCCACCGGATTGCCGGACATGAAGAATGACGAGGTCTCGGCCGAAAATCGGTGGTTATCCGGTTTCGGCCACTGCGCAGCTGAGGCGTACAGATTTCTCTCGGCTGTTCCAGGTGAAGGCGCGGAAAGATTAGCAAGGCACCTCGCAGCTGGCCTTCAAAAGAGCCGGCAAACAAATTCGACGGTAATTATCTCATCGTCATCGATCGAAGAGACGAAAGTTACCCTACCCCCGGATACGATTATCCGCGGTTCTCCACCGAGATTGACGTGTGGCGCCCTCTTTGCACTTGTCTCACTCACTTTCCGCGCTCGGTTCAAATTGAACGTGATGAATCGTAACTCGTCGCTTTTGAAAATTTTCTTTCCTCCTCCCCTCTCTTTTTATCGAGATCTTATCTCTCTTTTTTTTTTATTTTAACGTATTTAATTAGAAGAACGGAATATAGATTATTTCGCAGGTAGAAAAAGGAAAATGGTCAAGTTGATTCGTTCAATGTATTGTTTTTACACAGCTGAAAACAAACGTGCTGACCCAAACTTTGGCAAGCTTGGATCTCACTGCTGATTTACTGGCTTCGTCGATTCCTATCGATAACGTTCAAGTAGCTTCTTCCAATCAAAATGCGGTCACTTATCGTGGGAGGATTCCTGACGCAATCACGTTTAACATTCCACCTGGGTGTAACAGTGGGACGAACGTGGAAAATGGGGAAAAATTGGAAAGAGGTTGCATTTCCGAAATATCGAGAGACTTGAAGGAGGGGCAAACAGGGGAGAAAGTTAAAACTGAGATCAAAGTTGAGGACGAAGAGGAAATCGATGTGGAACGCGTTGATGAAGTTGATCCTATGTGGCGGCCTTGGTAATTTTTAAAATTCTTCTCTCGAACGTTTTTTTATTGTATGGAATTCCGCTTCTCCATTTTTGTTTCAAGAATGACTGAAAAATATCATTGTTGAATCTGTTTGAAAAGAATTTTATTCTTGCTCTTTTGAACATTTGACTGTATGTTAAAATAGAGATTCTATGACGAAGCAAAGATGTTTATGGATGTAACAAAAAAAAGAGAAAGAAATATGGTGATGTAAGTCTGAAAATGAGAATGTTCAATATTCCTCGATTATCCTTTATTATTCCTTTATATTTATAAAGTATAATTTTTAAGTAATATTATGTGTATAAATAAATAATAGTATATTGATTCGAAGAATTGTATTTTATTACATAATGGTTTAAATTTACTACTTTTATGTTTGTTATTTACATTTATAAACCAATTTTAATTTCTATTACTTATTTCTAATAATAATATATTTTAATTGTTATATTTATAAATCGCAATTTTTTCATTGTTATGATCGATCTCATTATTTATAATATAATTTTCAATGCACATAATGATGATTTAAAAATGGAAGAATTTATTTTATTATTATTAAAGAATTTTTTTTTATATATATATTATGAAAGTTACATTATGTGTAAAGAAAATTTATAACACTTTAATTTATATCACTGTAAAATATTATAAATTTTATAACAATACTTAAATCAAAAAAAAATTTTTACCTTTTAAAAAAGATTTTAATTACGAAAAGAAAAAAAGGAATGCAAAAATCTTTTGTGAAAAAGAGATATTTTTAATAATAATTATAATTTCATTAATTTATAATTCGAAAAATATTCATTTTTTTTCTTTTCAAATTTAGTTTTATGTGGAACATGTGTCTTTGTATATTTTAAGAAACATCTACTTATTTTAGATAAGGATTTTTCTCAATTACAAAAAAGTTTAAAGCAAAAATGTTTATAAAATGCATAGATTTATTAAAAAATAATTATTATATATGTGTTAAAACAAGTTATTATATATGTATATAAAAAAGGGTTAATACATCTATATTTCTATTTTCAATCTTTTTTATGTATCATGTATATTATCCCTTGTAACTATAAATATATATTAATAAGTAATTTACAGTGATATTGTATTTTGTAAAAAATGTACGTTAATGTTAATTTTGGTATTTGGCTTTAATTTAATTAGTACGATATTATATATCCATTGAAAGGATGATGTTTTTTGATTCTAATTCTCATAACTCTAATAAATATAGTAAAATAAAATTTTTCTATGAATATCGTGACAAAATTTTTCGTATTGCTTATAAATATATAAAAATATTAGTGATATAAATAATAATTACAAAAATGGAAGAAAGTATATTTTTAATAATTTCTTTCAAATCGATATCTCATTTCATTTCAGATATTAAATTTTATAAAAAACATATATGAAACGTAAGCAATAATGAATAACATGTTATGACTTGTATTTCTTTTTAGAAATACGTACATGTAGTTATTACTAATAATAATAATAATAATAAAGTAATAATAATAATAAAAAAATGTTAATGCTGATCAATTTACTGTAAAAAATTGAAAATGTTTATTATATTTATTTATATTATATTTTCGACATTGCTAACATTACAGCATAATAAGCAATGAATTTTTAATGAAAAGAAATTATATTTTTAGAAATATAATATGATAGTATATATATACAAAATTTACATTTTATATACTAAATTTATATAATACACGCGATACGACACTCCTATTATCTTATAATATCTTGACTATAATTTTCTATTATTTTAATCTATCATATCTATTGTACTTTATCACAGGTGCAAAATTTTTAATTTTAATTATAAAAAAAATAAATTTTCTAACTCAATTCATCCCATTAATCCTAATCAAAAATATGTATCTTGCTCGATTTATCTTTCATTGGCATATTAAGTCCTAAAATATAAATGATGTCCTCCTTTAGGAATCTCTTGCATCAAACAGTTCGTTTTATCTGTTTTCTCGGACATAAAAAGATCAATAAACCCTAATTCCGGGCTAAATATTTTGTCGATCACAACGTTAGGTATCATCCTTAGCCCTAATTGAAACGTTAACTTATACAAAATTGCGAACGCTATCAGATTATTCACATTCTCACCGTTGTTAATCCTGGCAACGAACGTAAGATCGAGGTCCCATATGATTAACACGCACATGATCGTAGATTGCATTACACGCCATCGCCTTTTATCGTCCGTCAACGTCGCGCCAAGTAAAATGCGAATACGAGCGCGGTGGCCAGAATCAGTATCATCCCTGTATTTACATCTATTACGTCAATTTTATCATTCTCGTGTATTATCAGAAAATATTCCATAATGCAGAAATAACCTAAAGTGTTGCACCGCAATCAATAGGAACGCAATGTACAGAGCGTATTGTTCGGCAATAGAACGTGTGACAACTTTTTCAACCACTTTTTCTACCTCTACTCTTTCGTAATTCTTCGTTCCTCGCTTAGATGTATTCTTGAAAAATGATATCGCCTCGATCATGCAACTTTTCCTCATCAAGAAGAGAGGACTCTCGAGGAAAATTGCGAGCAACCAGATGGACGATATCGATACGTACAGAAGAATCTCGACGAGGGTCACGCACGAAAGATCCTATGCTGAAGCTCATCAGCGATTCGAAAAGTATGGACAACGTGGTCAAGGCATCTCTCACGTTGCTATCCGCCATTTTCAATGTGTATGTTTCATGTTCAATGGTACACCATATTGGATATATCAACGCCTATGCCGAGGATTATTCAAGGTAGTCGCGTTCAACAGGAGGAACCAACCTGAGATGAAAAATTGGCAGGATAACAGAAGGTAATTTTTACGTGATGATGTAGACCAAATTGTAAGCTAACAGTTGGCCGATTACAGAACCGATCCCCTTCAAACAGACGATCCATGATATCTCTTCGTTTGTTATTGAGAATGGTAAGTTGTCGTAGATGTCGCTTTTTAATTGGGGCAGAGAGATTGTTGTCCATTCTTGAACTGTGCCGGTAATCATCGTGATGAGGGTTGCTGGAATAGAGAAAAAGGTGTTTTAACGTGTAATTTGTACGTATTACAATTAATATAATTTAATCCTTTATTATTGAAGAATTGTGTATTGTAATGTAGGATTAATATTAAGCATTTAAGTAATTATATTTTTTAATAAATTAGAAAATTTTTTTAATAAACTAGAAGTTATTAGATTAAGTTATTTATATAATAAAAATAGGAATTTATATAGATTTCAGAAAATTGTAAGTGACAAATATACTTCAATGTTCATTTTTTAGTGCAACATAAAATACCAACCGGAAATAGATGCTATCCATTGTTTCCATTCTCTTTTGTTACATCTCGATTCGTCTTCTGTGGAGTTTCGTATGAATAGTTTGCACTGTGAAATAAATATTATTATAATATTATCGAGAGAAATGGAGTTATATTTGTATTTTCGAAAAAAGAAGAAAATTAATAAATTATTCTTCTCTTTGTTTTTTTTTCAACTTTTATAATTTAATAGCTATTAATAAGTATTCATTAGTAGCAATCAGTATCCATCAGAATACTGGATTTTCGAAATTTAAAATATCAAATATCAGAATAAATCATTAATTTATTAATTAATATTTCAATACTGTGAAATAAATATTTTATATTTTGTATTTATTGGAAAAAATTACTAATTGATATTTTATTCGTAATTATTTATTTTTAAATAAAATATTTACCATTAATTGAAAAAGAATATACATTTTTGCAAAAAAAGAATAATTAATTAATTTTTCACTTTACACAATAATATTTCAAAATTTTTAAATCACACTTTCATAAACTTCTCGAAACTCTATTCTTCGAATAGTATATATTTTTCAATATGTTCCGTACGAAAAACGATTGATGCGCAGATCGATCGTAATACGACGAGTGTTGGAGATGAACTGAAATATCAAAATTTGTAGTGGAAAGGTAATAGATGAAACTACCTACTAGAAAGGTGAAAACTACTCGTACGAATTATGAATGCAAATTTCATACATTTTGATTGGCTTTCGAGGAAAATGGAAAATGGAAAACCAGCCAATCAGCGTGTTAATAAATTATGCAGGAAATAGATGTCCTTGTTTGGACGCAAGAGTCTTCTATCAGCGCTCAGATTTTTCCGCTAAGTTTGATCCTTGACCGAGAGGACCGTTATGTTTTGTTACTAATGACCACTTAGAATTACCGTGTTTATGACACCGTTAGCTATTGAAACACCATAAAATAATTCTTAGCTATTGAAATCACCATAAAATAAAATCTAAAACACGGTTCCGAATACTAAAAGTGATTGTTTCGAACGTTAATATTTCCCTTTAGAAGTAGCTTTATATGCGCGAAAATAACGGCTTTGTAAATCGTTTTGGAAAATTCTTGTGTGAGTTAATATGATGAGCAATTTGTGATTACAATTATTATAATTTTAATTTTATTATAATTTTATTGAAATAGTACGCGGTAATTTTTTTCGCCTTTACGGGTTTTGACACTTTTAATTTAGCACAAAGTAGGACTTCTATTTCGTATCATAGTTATTCTCGATTACTATTACCGGTAATCGCTAATCATTTGTGGCCATTCTATAACCATTCTTCTCGTAAAATAGCAGTTAAAATATTTTAATACAGCTATAAGTCGAAAATTAATACTATAGAATAGCAAATCTGATTTTTGTTTGTAAAAGTATCAATTATTTCATTTAATATTATAATAAATCGTTAGATGTGCAAAATTAACAATATTTAAATTTAAAAATCGCTGTAATTATTAATCATTAAAAAAGTCTTTTTGGATGCAATCGATAAAGAACGTATGTTTCTTTTTTTGAATTTCGTTTCTTGCAATTTTCTATACGCACAACAGACAAATCATCATTTTGTACTAAGCTATTTATAGTTTATGCTATAAATATATTTTTAGAATTTAATCATTTATTATTATATATATATATATAACATTTATTCTAATTAATATTTATATTTAAACATTTATTTGTTTATTCATTTTTTTTTATACATATTAACATCATTGAATTTTTAGAAGAATCATAAATGAAGGCAATTATCTTGCCACTTTTAGAAGAATTTATGATAGGTTTATTTATAGATAGAAAAATCTATTGACAAATAACTGGTGATCATATTGGATCTTTACCGTTATTACAAGTATTTTTACTTCATATAGAATAATTAAAATATAAATGATTTAAAGTCAATGACACATTGAAAATATTGTCAAAACGTATCAAATTAATAAATTAATAATAATTAAATTAATAAAGAAAATCTTCTGATAAATTCTCGACACTTCGTCCAGATCAATATTATACAATCTCGAAATTTTAATGTATATTCTCTTATTATTTTACTAACTCAATTATTTATATCAATTATTTATTTATTTATGATATATAAAAATTGAATTGAATAATTGAAATTATGATGTATAAAAATTGAATTCAGTTACGATTTTTAATCAATAAATTATATAAAAAAAAAATAAAATTGATTAGATATCGGAGCGTAGAACGAGCGTAGAATAGACAAGGAGAGTAGATAGTGGAAGGAAGACAGAGATAGAATAAAAATTATGAAGTCAGCGCCATCTTCAGAGTGCCGCAAATGAAACATATGTAAACAAGGAAAACAAATAGAGAGAGAAGGATAGAGAGAAAATCAAGAATTAATCACCAACGCCATCTTTTGAGTATCGAGAACATCTTTTTAAAGAATCATCTTTCTAAACAGTCAAGAGATGGCGTTAATCGTCAATTCTTACTTTGCTTTATCCTATTTTGAAGAAATTTTTATTACTCAAGAGATGGCGCTAAAAGTCAATTTTTACCCTATTTCTATCCTTTTCCTATTGTTTCCTTTCTCTGTTTGTATGTTTCACGCGGCACTCCACAGATGGCACTAATTTCACAATTTTTAATCTATCTTTGTCCTTCTCTTACTATATGCTGTCTTTATTTATCTTTCTATTCGCTGTAAAACTTTGTATTGATATTACAAACGAAATTATTGCTAAAATATATATTATAAATGCATATAATTTATATATTGCGTAAACGTCAGATAATAGTACATAAGAGGAGAAGGATTTTTCATTTGATCTTTTATTTCCACCTTTAATACTTTTAGCAATGTTCGAAATCATTCGTATCTCTTTATCTTATTTAGTTTCGATAAATTCTATTCTCTTTTTTCATGCATCGAATTATAGATGTAATATTTATCGCTAATAGAAAAAAATGTATCATAATATTATTTCAAACTATAATGCAGGAGAGGATTGGCTATTTCGAATAATTAGAATATTATTCGAAATATTATTCGTTTCAAAAGTGATATATATTTTGCATTTCCACACGTTTATAAATTAGAATAAAAAAAATTATTTCTAAAAATTAGAATTTTTCTGCTTTTTATTCCATAATTCATCTATGATAATATTTTATTACATATTTTAAAAAACTATTTATGTTTAATATATGTACGTGTATGTATGTGATAATTGTAAAATTAATATATTACAACAAGAAGCATTTAGTGATAGTTGGATACTTTTTTTTATTAAAAATTATTGTCTTTTTATATTATAATATTTACAAATAAATAAATCCTCATGAATTTTTATTAAAATTATAAAACATAAAATTTTATTTCATTCTTTATTTCATTGAAAATTGATCAAAATAATTACTATCATTCGTTCTCTTTGATTTAAAATTGTAAAATTGAGAATTCTACATTAAGAGGAATGAAAATCAATTTTTATTAACTTTTCTTATGAAATTATTATTTTAATTCAATATTAAAAACAAAATTGTATTCATTTTTAATTGTTCGCATTAAATATATATCTAATTTACAATTTGCATTTAAAAAAAATCGCTAATATTAGATATCAATTAATAAATTATCTAAGACGCTAATATTGTTTTTAAAAAATCAAATATCGATAACAATCGATGTGTGTCTTTTACATTGATTTCCATCGAAAATGACCGTAAAATTTTCTTTTCCTGTCGGTCTTAGCAATTTCGTGATTCGTTTCACACACCGATCTTCGACTTTCTACTTTTTTTACCCTCGATATTTTTTCGGACGTAAAAAGGAATAAACTATATTACAATTTCCGGTCTTATATTGTGTTACGCGTTCCCATAATCTTATTGTAAGAAAATCCTATTCAATAGTTATGTTTAAAATGATTAATAGAGAATATCGATCGTATGAAAATATTAGATGATTTAAAATAAATAATGATACTTGGATTCAATTAATTAGCATCTAACGATAAACATAATGACATACAAATATGATTTTTCTAGTCATTATAGATAAATTTAGAAAATATTTGGAGCATTACATTTAAATCCATAAATACATAAAGAATATTTAAAATAATCTCATCAATACTTAAAATTTCCATATACGCATATAAATAAAATTAATAAACTATTAATGAAATATTATACTTACGTATAATTTCTATTTTTTAAAACTTCTCGATACATCTCGATATTAAATCAATTGATCGAATCGAACAATTAACTCAAATACTCGTTAAAGATATAAAACAAGTTTTTCGATTTTAGTTTCAAACAAAAATCGAACTCGAATATTAATATTAAAACGGGGAAAGAAAAGTACAGCAATTTAGAAGCAATTCGTTCGCGACGATGAATGGAGCAACCGGTGGAGTGTAAACAGGAAAGGTCATCTTCCAGTTTCCTTTCTTTTTATCATTGACATTTACACCTCGAAGTCGGTATACGACTCCACTCGAATCGTAACCGCGACAATAGAAGCGGCGTAGGAGCAAAAGCTTTTGCTGTGACCGCATCACCATCTTTCCGTAGGCATTGCAGGGCCCACAAAAGCGCCGCCATCTTGATTTACTGGCGGCAATTGTCAATAGCCTCGATTATCGAGGAACGGCGACGTATCCTCGCTGAAAGGTCTCGATAGATTGACCTGAAAAATATTTCTTGGTTCTTGCTACTTCACTCTTTTTCATCTGCGTGTGGTCCACTATCCAGAAAAATAATTTACCACTCTACTAAACACTCTTATCGAATATCATATCTAATAATACCTATTCAAAGAAACCAAACCTGAACGATCCAACAGTTTTCAAATTTTCATCGTTCTCATAAATTATTTCTTACGTAGAATTAAAAATCATTTCAAAACTCGTCTCCGAGACAAGGCGATTCTTGCAAGCGTTAAGACGAGATACAATGCAGAGAAATGATATAACGTGAAATATTTCGTTCCCCTTTCATCCTTTGTGCATAAAATTAACCAAATCGAGCCAACCTAACCTCAAACTCCACTCGCCCACAACCTAACTCCATTAAATCGGAAATTCTATCGAGATTTGAAAAATTTCATTTCGAAAATGTTCGAATCTCATCCGGGTGAAGATGCAAAGCGTCTGAATAACAGCGCCGCGGTGATAGATGGGTCGCATGCCGATCGTTCTTGTTGGGCCCCCATTAAAGAAGCGTGCTGGGCCTCCAAGTCCAAGTGTTGGCTCGATTTTACAACCACGCGAGGTCCAGCGTGGAAAGCGCGAGAGTGCGAGCGAGCAACGGGCGGGCTAGGAGTGGAAAGAGCGAAGCTCTCCTAAGAGGAGAGAGGCTCGGAGAGAGCTTGTGGCCCGCAGTTAATTGCCAGCATTTAATGAGCGCTCTTTGACGCGCCGCGCGAACCGCCGCTGTAACACTCGTAATGGCCGGTGCTTTTCTGACGACTGCCCTCCACGACTCTTCTCCTTTTCTCTCCACCATGTGGACGACGATGTACCAGTTCTCGGGCTGCCAATGTGCGTTTCTCTCTGCCTTCTACTAACCGTACGCGGTTTGCGTGGCCGGTAAATGAAAATGGCCGCGTATTATCGAGTGCCACGCTCGTGCACGTCGGGTTGCATAGGCGCCCATGGATGCTCAGGCACCGACGAAAACCACTTAAACGATTGAGATATTAGCTGGCCACGGTGTGCGAGGGAAAAGGATGGAACGAGGATCGCGGAACAAGTCGTGTTTCAACGATCGAACCAGCTCGGATGATAATCTTGTTGAATCTTTTGCTCTGTCAGGAAAACGTCTTTGCTATCCTTCTCTTCTGATCGTGTTGAGCTTCACCTCATGGCTGATATATGTATTGATTTTTGAAACGAAGGATGTTTGATTTTTGGTAATTGGTTGATGGAATTTCGTTTGCACGAATTTGCCAGGAAATGAATAAATTCGATATACCTAAATTCTATTGTCTTGTTTGCGTGGGATTATATCAAAGAATACGCGTAGATGCGTTTGTAAATGGTAAATTAGTAATTTTTAAAGATGTAATAGGTAAAATTGGATGTGTCCATAATCTATATAAGTAAATAGAAATTTTCTTGTTTTAACGAAACGATATAATGTAAATTACGAAATGACGTTCATTGCTAAATTCTAAAGATTATTTAAAAACATTTACGCGACACAAAATGGAAAAATATTGAATACATTATATAATAAAATACATAAACTTTGTTATTACTTCTTTAAAGATTTTTAAATTAAACTATTACACAATTTAAGAAAAATATTTAAACGATAATTTCGAAAAAAAACGAGCATGATACCTTCTGTACGTTGATATTTTAACATCTGTTGCTAGTTTGTCGTCGGTATTGTTGCATCTCCCTCGAGAACAGAGTTTTTCATTGAAATATCTTGGATCTCGTGGAACGTATCAAAGGTTGCTGCTCTCGTGGAAATATTCTCCGAGGACGAAGATCCACCTAATTGTTATCCATTCACCTCTTTTCTCGTGCCTGGACGCAGTTCGTTCATCCCTTTCTTCTTGTGTCGAGTGAAAAAGAGACAAAACAGACACTATTACTCATGCATTGACGTATTTTGACAAGTCTCTCGGTGTCGCATAGTAGAGACAGTTTACCCTCCTACTGGCGTGGCCATAGTTCTGAACAATTTGCTCGCGAGAACCTGATGGGCGTGATCTCGACGACGATTAATTTTACGAAGAGCAGAATTTTTGGAAAACTCGTTTCTGATAGATTCTGCGTAATTCGTGTGAAAAGAATTTCTTTTTATAAAAAGTTTTTTTTTTAGAAATTTAATTTAATTACACCAAATTCTGGAAATTAGCTTTTTTAACTCGCTACTCTACTTTTATCTTAGATGTAAAGTTTGTTTCATTATAACAATTTTTTATTATTATAATTATAATAATAATAATGATTACAAATAATTGTTAGAAACAATAATAATATCGTTATAATTATAATAATATTGTAATTTTTATCATTATAACGGAACAGTAACGAAATTAAAATTATCTGTAACAGATGTACCGGTATAAATAATGTTTTAAATTAAAGGATATGCTTGATAATAAGCATTCTTGTTAAATATTTCATTACAAATATTTGTAATATATTAATTCTTTACCAAGATTCGCAAAATATAGATCTTGGACATTTTCACGGAAATTTTTGTGTGAATCATTCCCGATAGACCAATTGATCATACCTGAAAATCTCGTCAAGTCAGATCCAAGAGACTGTCTTTGAAAATCGCTCTTGGGACCAAACTTCGAATTGAAAGATCTACGTCCACTGATGATGGAAATTGCTCCTGAGACTTCCATTCTGATTTTCGACTAAATTGTACTTTTGTCTCGATATTCACTGTTGGAAGAAGAATTCTAGAATCTTTTATAATAATGTTGTTTAGCTTCGTCGAAAATTCGAATCTTATTTATTGTAAAATCGTATAATTGTTACAATTAATATTATCACTATGATTATGAAGAAAATAAAAATTTTGAATTTATTTGCAAAGTAATTTTATCTGGAAGCTGGTCTAAAGTTTATAGAGGATGTAAATTCATATTCGTAATATTGATAATGAAAATTGTACTTTCATTATAAAAATATTTATATGAATATGATCAATGAAATCAATTGACAAATATTTAAAAACCAAACGTAGATACATTTCATAAAATTTCACAGGGAAAACATAACAATTATTCATTAGCCTGTATTAGTAGTGAAAGAAACAATTGATTTCGTATCTCCTTCTCCCTTTAAAAAATAAATAACAACAATTAAATAACTCTAATAAGCAATTAAAATTTTTTACATAGTCCATTCTTACTCAATTCGGCTCAAGAAAAAAAAGGAATTGATTCTCCCTCGTTCGAGGCGTCCAACCCTCCCCTTGCCAATTTCAACGGTGGTCGAAGAGAGGGTGGTACGATATCGAACCAATTAATCCGCTGGAGACTGGATTACACCACTGGATTTCACTTTAATCAGGTTGAACGAAGCCCCGAAGTGTACAGGCATTTTACGTGAAATTTATGTAGACCCCCCCGAAGGAGAAGGGGGAACGAAGCACCACGAATCGGACACGCTGTTGCACACTGCTGCTCGTCATTAGAGGGATAATGCATATCTTAATGATTACGAAACGAAACACTGACACGATGCCTGGTATACGTAAGCGCGCCGGTGAATGGCGACTGGCCCCAGGTCTGGGGCCCATCCACAATCTTGTAACCGTCCCACGCTCCTGCAATCAGCTACCCATAAACTACAATCACGACACGTGCTATCCTTACTGGTGGATCCTGCGTGCTCCCTGGTAAACAGGCGATAGACTGTGAAGGATTAAATCTTAAAGGGAGATGGATCTCGGAAAGCATAGCGATTAACCTGGTGTTGCACTGTCGTTTAGGTAATTAACAGGGATTTCGATGAGTATGATTATATGTATATATATATATTTTTTGTGAGGATGGTAATCTTTTCGATTTTTTTTTTCTTTTCGAAGAAAATCGATTATGAATCAAATTTTAAATTTGATTCAGTGCGTCTATCTTCGATAAAGTTATCTTGGTTAAAGTTAAGCATTTCTGAGATTCGTATAGGTGAATTATTATTTCTGATTCTTTTGAGGGTAATATTTAACTCTTATAATTTTCGTGATATGTTATTGGATGATTGATCCTCTGAGATAATTCACAGTGTGTTATTTTTATTGTTATCTGATATGTGATCAATAGGATTAAAACGAATAATTTTTATTTGAACAAATTACTAAATCTTGTTTTGTCTTCTTCTATAATTAAATTGAAATTAAAGTTAGATTAAAATTTTCCAAATTAATAGTTTTTCATTTTCTAATAATAAAATATCCTGTTTCGTTAAAAATATCTTCGAATTATTGTTCTTTTCATCTTGTTAAACATTGAAATTCTTACAATCGAAATATATGTCGCGTTTGATCTTCTACAGTTCCAGAAAACTGTAAAGAAATATATCGATAAAAGTTTGATTAACTCTCATTTCCAATATCAATCAATCATTTTTAAACATGTGGAAACAAAATTCAGATTAATTCGTATAAATCATTAATCGTCGATCAACGATTGCATCGAGCAAAATTCCACCATTCCATTTTCAATTGCAATCCAACACTTTCCTTGTTCGTATTTGTTATTGTCAAATATTAAAATCTTAAATATAATAAAATCTGAACGTTAATTCTACTTAGATCGATGCAATAACAATATCTATAGTCCATCGTTGTCGCGTCACGATTATTAATGCGTTATTAACTGCGTAAATATTAATGAAGAATTCAGAGAAAATCAAGTTGTAAATGGCGGTGCACTGGGGTCCGCGTATTAACATGGTTGTAAGGCCCATTGTGCGTTGGATTATGACGCTCCTCCAGATGATTCCACCTTTGCTTTTCGGCTAATCTCCAAGGTGATTACACGCGAATCAGAGAAGATTCCTTTGCCACAGCGGGGAATCATCTCGAAATGTCTAATGCCTCTAAGAAAGGATGAAGATGATTGATCATTGACGAATTAAAACGTGTCACGTGATCTTTTTAAATTTGTATCGTAACTCTTTTGTTGATCCGCAAAAGTGTTTGAAGAGATTGAAAGAAGTTAGTCCCTATAAGTTGGTTTTTAGATTCGCTGCATTAAAAAAAAAATATGATAAATTATAGATATTACGTTTATTGATCGTGGAGAGAAACGTGATAAAATTATAAAAACAGTCTGTCTTCTTGTAAAATAGAAATTTTAATCGAATCTTCAAAGTACCTTGACTTCTTTATATATTATCGTCATTACCTTCTTATTTGATTTTGTTGAGATTAAGATTTTACCATTGTTTTTTTCCAACAATTTATCGATTATTGTATGATATTAAAAGTGTTTTTGCAAGATTCTGAATGTATCATAGAGACTTTGATTTCTTCTTTAATAAACGACTTATTCTCTTTCTTTATATATTTCGTTGATATATTTGAGCATGGAAACACTTATATTATATAAAGACGTAAATTTGGAAAAGTAGAATCGAAGTGAAATAACAATAAAAAATAAATCTTACAAGGAGAAGAGAGATTATTGAGATATCTGTGCTAAAAGATAGATATCTTTAAACAGACAAATATTTATGTACATAAGAAACTACCTACATATGACCGTACTAGATATACCCATGATAATAACATACAAATTAATAACGTACAAATTATAACGTACAAGAAGATTTCATAAATAATGAATACCCACGTGTTTAGAAACGTGTGGGTATGGATTCAACATATTATTATTGAAATTGTATATTATGACAAAGTTTTATATCTTTTGTATGATGTTGAGAATAACCTATTCAAGGTTATTTTCAAATCGTACAATCGTTATTTCAATATCGTACAAATATGAATATAATATTTCTCGTTACATTTTGTAATTTAATTTAAGTTAGCTACGTTTGTTCGATTAAACTTAAAAATAATTAATATGCGTAGAAAAATCTAATCAATACTCTTTTCTTATTATTTAGACGAAATTTAAATTAAATTTAAATCATTTTTTTATTCCATAATATTTGATTTATTAATATATGCAAATAAAAGTTATAACTTTGCATATTTTTTTTTAAAATAAATAAAATAAGTGGGGTGCAAGTAGATTTAATAGAATACTGTTTGAACTTCGGTTGTTTGAACGAAAAATTAAAAATAACGAGAATAATCAATAGGCTCCTATTATATGTGAAATTAACTTGTTGTATGGATTGTTTGTCTTCCGTCGGGTTTATATAAATGGAGTTCTATTGTACTTCACTTTGGATATTTCATATCTTTTTGCATACCATGACCATTCTATAGATAGAATTTTGTACCTATGTATTTATACGAACTAGATGCAAGATATTCAATTTTGGAATTTTAATAGTTAAAAAAATTTGCATCTTTCATTTTCCACGATATTCGACAAATAATAATTACTCGTCATTTAATCGTTAAACAATAATCTTCGAAAAGTGTTTAAATCGAGCATTAAAATAAAATAAGCATTCTCAAACATCGATATTTGATTTTAACACGATATATAAAACGATAGATATTTTCAAATCTGTTATTACCATTTGTTTAAAAATATTCGAAATTTATTCAATATCCTCTCCCAAATTCCGCTTCAAATTCTCAATCCCATCCCTGTTTTCCTTTTTCCACGTCGTCCGGATTACATTACATTCCAAATATTTTTCACGGATTTTTCCCTACATTTAAATTTTCCGCAAACATCCGCAATCTACTCGCTCATACGCGATCCAATGCATATCGATGCCCGCCTAACATGCGCCCATGCGCCACGCCGTTAAAACGCACAACGACCTCCCTAAACGTCGTCAAACATTTCGTTTAGCTACCGATCTTTCCTCCACCGGCCGGTCGGGCATCGAAAAGGAGGTTGAAGACTCGTGGAGACCAAGCTGGACAGGCCTGCGCTCGCGTACGAAAGGAGAAGGTCGGGCGGAGTCATGCAAGAGACCACCTCCACCTTCAGAGGGTCACCTTCGAGGTGACCAATGCACCGCTCGACTAGAGCCATCAAGGTGCTTTTGGACCCAGATGTTCCCTCCTCGACAGGGCCCATGCACGAAGGCGGAGCCTTCTTCGCCCTCGGTCTGTTATACACCTTTCTTTTCCTTTCTTTTTCACTCTCTCAGCCTCCTTTGCCTCCGTTCGAATCGGTACCCGAACAGTTCGAGCCGAGACCCCGAAGCAAACAGGTCTCTCCACGATCGTTCCACCTTGCATCCGGTATAAGATCCGTTTCCGTTTCGTCCATAACAGGGTATTGACAAGTTTCGTGAACACGGTTGTTATATAATTCGTTGCAGGGGGCCAATCTCGAGCTCGTTTCCCCGCGTTATTATTATTTTGCCGATAACTTGGTTCGTGTGAAGTGGTTCGAGGGAAGAGGATAGATCCTGGTTCCATTTTTTTTTTTTTTTTTTTTTTTTTTTAAATATCGGCTTTTCTTAACCACGATTGACGTTTTGTGGTGGCTTGGTGATTGTCCCGGAGAAACCGATTAGCTAGATGGCAGTCAGCACTTTAAACATGGCACCTTATTTCACTGGATACCCTTTTCAAGGTAGGTAGGTTCTGCATCTGGTGAGATGAATCGATTGATCACGTTTCTTTTTTTTTTAAATTTTCGATTTTTAAAATCAATGAGATCGATGTTTAATTTTTTTCTTTTTGAAATCGAATTATGGAATTGATTGGTTAACACTTTGTAACTAATAATGATTTTTAATTGTTTCATAAATTTCTCAACGTTATTCGTAAATAATAATAAATATTATCCGAGTATTTTTATATTTATATCAAATTTTAATAAAATTTCTTCGATATAGAGATTGGAGAAACAACTGAATTCAGGATAGATATTTATATTAGATTTTTTTGTTAAAAATTTTATTTTTTACAATTTACAACCAGTGATATTTTGATTCTGGTTGATTTATCTTTGATTCACTGTCTGATATTCAAATTTTTGTTCAGTATTTATACATTGTATTTCGTGTCTAACATAAAAGATTTCTTATTATTACAAATAAATAAATATCAGTTTTGTTTATCGACTTGAAAGAAATAAATTTTTATGATTATTGTTCTTAATGTCTGTTTCGTGGTATTTCATGCAATGTTGTTTCTAGTGGAATATACCGTCGGATAAACGCCTACGATTGAAGGCTGTCCGACGCAACATCAGTAGAAAGGCTTTTTACTCGCTAGACACCTATTAATGAACAAATATTTATTATTCAATTTTATAAAATTCTATTTACTGAATACATATACAGGAATAATTAATTTATATATTTCTGATTCGTGTATTTTTTTTTATTTTAGAGTTTATTTTTAATTTATATATTTATATAATTTATATAAATTTATTATCAAAATTATTAAATAATATATAATGATATTCAATATAAATTTATCGTTCAATAATAGAAAATTTATTAACAATATGTATTAATATATTTTTGAATAAGATTGTTCTTTATCTTAAAAAATGTTTTATAATTATAATTACTAAATATTTATAAAAATTACGTATAATTTTTCCTATTATACTTTATTTAATGATTATTTATATTATAAAAAATATTTATTATATCATATACTCATTTATTCATACATTTTATTTTTGTTATATTATAAGTTGTTTATTGTATTTACGTATCATTTTTTTTCGAAAAACAAATAAAAAAATGAAATAACGGAGTCTGTGAATTATTAAATATTTATGAAGTGAGGGTAAATTATTGCATTTGATATAAAAACCATAATAATATATAAAAAAGAGGTGCGAAAATCGGATGAAAAGTCTGTCGTTCATCGTTCTATTCATCTCCATTTATTATTTCCAACGTGTAATATTTTGTATCGTTGTCGATGATAAAAACTATATTTATGTGATAATATAATAACAATAAGAAAGAATATCAAAAATACTTAATCACATAGTGTATAAATTTTTTGTGTAACATTTAAATTTTATATTTATTTTGTAGAATTTATTTTCTATAAATAGTATAATTTGACTGATGTAATTTGAAAATAATTCACTATTTTAATTATTAAAGTAGCATTATTAATATATATTAGCTATAAAAAATTTCTTACTAATATTTTAAGATTGATGTGGGCATTTTGCAACTGTACCTATGGAATATTAAAGTATAAATTATTAAAATTATAATAAAAATAGAAATGACAAAAAAAAATACATATATAATTAAAAACTAGTCAAAGACACAAATTTTAATGATAAAATTAATAAATCATAAAATGTATTTATGATGAGTTGAAGGTTATGAATATTTATGAAGTTTTAATAAAAGAATAATTAAATCATTATTCATTTTTGAATTTTAATAGATGATAAATAATTTTTGTCTATTTATATCCATCACGTAAGATTTTTTTTTTATATTTAGTTATATGCCTATATTCAACTTATACAACGTAATGTATATTCATTATTTATAAGTATTCAAATTAATTCTTAAATAATTTAAGAGTATATAAATCTAAATTAAATATAAAAAGCGATCTTATTATTTTTACATCTCTTATTTCATTTTTATCACTTTTATACACAAATATTAGATTAAAATTTGTTTTTTTGTAAACATAAATAGAAATTTGTTTTACTTATCGAGCATTGTACGTTATTGTTTTATATATTTTTTGCATATTAAGTAAATACCTGTATTTTATATATTCATATTATATCTGTACATAAAAATTCACGATTCAGTAAAAATTATTTCTCTTTTTGAACAATCCTTTGATCTACTTAAAAATGCCTAATTTTTAAAATATATTCGTATTACTAAAAAATTGAATTAAATCGAATTAATTTGAAAAATAGTTTTAAATAACTATTTACTTGACGAATAGGAATAGATTGCACAAACAATGATCAACAATATTAACATTTATATTTTGCGAATATATCGACGTCAGTCTTCTTTTCAAAGAGCAGACAGAACTTTTACAGCCGATGTTAATGGCTTTACGATGCGCTTTGAGTGAATTATTCTCTTGCGCCCGTTTTGTCTTTTTTCCCCTTTCCACGCTTTAAGTGACCTTTTTCGAACGCATTTCATCTTCGAGTTACGCAAAACATTTAATTTGAGTCCGCGAAAGCGTGAATTAATTCGGGCCAGAGTTTCGGCCATTATTTTCCATCGGAAGTGATCAAAGGTTTCGAATAAACGCGCGTGAAGTAGGCGCATGCGCGTTCGTCACTTCGAAACACGATCTCCATTACGAGTTCAATTATTATTATTATTATGGAAATAAGAAGATGCTGTTGTTGCTATTTTATTACTATTTTGAATATAGTTTAAACTAAATGTTTAGAAATAATGATACTTCTTTTTTTTAATCTTTTTATCTTTTTTGATGCAATACTTGAGATTTTATTCTAATTGGCTCTGAGTTAATAACATTTCAAAAACTGTTTATTATTTGAATTTACAAAAGTATTTTTGCATTGATGTATCTATAGTGTAAGTATCTATATAATATAAATTATTATATGTAGTTTTAAACATTGAATGGAAAAATTATAACACCAAAAAGTATATATATATGTATCTTAAAATCGAAATTAAGATTGAATATCGGGTTAAACACGTAGAATGGCAAAGTATCTTTTTTAGGATGTTAAATGAAAATAATAGGAAACAAAAATCTCTTTTTAAATTTTAATAAAAAAATATTTGCAAATTAATAATCTCTGATTGATTTTCAAATTTTTGTAATCGTCATAATAGCTGTGTCATAGGAAGAAATTATTCCGACAGAGAATGTAGTTATTGAAAGATGTAAATGATTCCGTTTAGCAAATCATGCAGACTTCGTTTGAAATATAGTGTTGAGTAACTTACTTTAAAAGCAATTCAATGTGATAAATTTCAGCAATTCATGTATCCTGAAGAATACTGGTTATTTACATTCCATTAATAATATATTTTTTGATATATAAATATGATTTTGATCAAATAATTATTCTAGAAAAAGTATAATTTTTAAAATGTCTATTTCAAATAAATAGATATCTCTGTTTTAATGATAACAAATTTAACAATACTCATTAATTTTAGAATTATAAATGAAAAATCTATATCTATGATGGAAATAGTTTTTTTATCCATATAAGTTAATAGGAAAAATAATTTTGATTTCAATAAAAAATAAAGATATAATAATCTATTTTTATTGGTCGTTTTTGTCTATCTAATAATTAAAATGAAATGTATATTATATAATGTGTTAAATCTAATGATTTGAATCAGTAAATATAAATCAGTAAGTGTAAATATGTATCTACGGTACAAACTCTACGAGTTCAACTTTAAAAATTAAAACGTGACTTATCAAGTTTTTCTCCAGTTAGTTATATTTATATTTAGTGCCGAATACCTTTTACAAATTATGTTCGTTTTTTACAAGTTTATCAAGCAATCAGAAACTGAACCTTTAATTAAAAGAAATATCTGAAATATATTACTTTATTTTTTCTTGCAACATACTTTTCATTACTTCCAGCATAATGATACAGAATGAAATATCGAACGCAATAAATCTTTATCTTGCATACCAAGCCTTATATGTGCTCAGAGACATTCTTCA